>NC_141468.1:10708840-11908840 GCF_009769465.1 Tauraco erythrolophus | reverse complement strand
AAAAGGAAACTGCATGTCCTTCCACAAAATATTAGGAAAATTAATTTATTGTTGGTTGGAAAGAGATTTGTTCCTTTCTGGAAAACAGAAGGATTTGCCTTGTTATCTTAGTAAATTCCAAACCTATGGAAACATCAGGAGCAGAGGGCTGCACTCTTTTCTTCCCGCCCCCCCCCCCCCCCACCTAATCTGTTTTAGCTTTCCTGTCTGGATTACCTGTACAGATTTCAATAATTCATATTTTTAAGCATCCCTCATTTCCACTGAGGAATGACAAAGATCCTTAGGAGACAGACACTAGGTAGACCTAAAGCTATTCACCATAAAGCTGAACTGAAGGTTGCACTTTTTTGATTACGAAACTGCACAAGTGCTGACCTACGCTTCCCCAATAGCTGTTCACTCACCTTCTTCTGTACAACACATGCCTTTAGTTTTTCTGATTATTTTAACTCAGCATCTTTCTCAGCACTCCATTTCTTCAAGGCATTTTAAAAATATTAATGAATCAATAGTATGTCATTACAAATTACTGTTATCAGTGCAACAGTTCATAGCTTCAAATAAGATGGTGATTTCACTTAATAGAAGACAATCATCTGCCCTGGCCAATGTCTAGTCTAATAGAGGAGTCAGACAGAGGGTAGCACTACAATTGTGTGATGAATGGATGGTTTATGGTGGGGAATGAACATGAAACGATGAGGTGTTTTGCCAAAGATCCCACAGGATACCTGTGGCTGAACCAGGCATGCTGAGTGGGGTTAGCCTGATCACAGAGTGAAGCCTACAGTGACAGAGTATACCTGTCTCTCATAGTAAGTAGATGGAAGTAGGCATTGGTAGGGTGAATGTCATCTCATCCCAAAAGGAGACATCTAAACATAAGATAGAAAGTGTCAAAAACCACCTCTTTGATCATTCATGTACAGAAAGCCAAGTATTGAGCTCAAATAGCAGACATCTACAATACAGACACTCAAAGTTAGGTGGGATGGATCCCACCTTGTGCATTATACAACTGCTGTTACATAAGTAGTGTGTTACATGACTGCTCAGCTTTTCTTTGGTGCTTCTTCGAAAGAAACAAAATTATTCCCATTTTAATGATGGGAAACTGAAAGGACAAGAAAAGTAAAAAAGCCAAGAAAAGAAAAAAAAATGGGTGCTGCTGTAACTTCTTTGTAGACAGCAAACTGAATGAGATCCAGAGCCCTGACTGAGCAGTGAAAAGGCAGAATCAGACAACTCAGAAAGGAGTCAAAACAGCTATATGACATGGGGACCCTTTCCAAAATGTAGGCATCTCTTCTTCTTTTTTGTATAAAATTAGCAAGGATCACTCTGTTCTTGGATTGTCTTGAAGGTTGGAAAGAAACTCCTGTGTTCTCAGCACCTCTGTCCTCCACACAAGGCCCAGGCTCTCTCAGATGCCATTTCCTTGCACTTCCTTTGAAAAGTAAGTGTTATGATGTATCAATCTTCAACCATGCTCCAAATATTTTGCAGGCATTCAAAGATCTCTTGCATGAAAACTCTGCAGCAGTATAATGTCTTCCTTTTAACAATAAGTCCCTTCAAGGGAAAAACAAACCTCAAATCCTACAAAATACCTATCATCTCCATTACCCTTAACCCTCCCTGGCTCCACAGTTCCCTGCTAACGACACAATCTCATTCTGCCTCCTAAAGCTGTTATGTATTTTTGCTATTTTCCACCTTTTTTTTTTTTTTTTTCTGTATATCAGAAGCTTTAGGTAAAGTTGACATCTTTGGACTACAGGCTATTGGGTACATGGCATCTGATTAAAGCATTACAGTACACAAGCTGTGATATTTCAGAATACCCCTTTATGACTGATTTCACAGAGCAAAAGTGTTATTGCCTGTAACATCTTCATTTTCTTTTTTCCAACATGAAGGAATAGGTTGTGATAGCAACTGATAGCAAGAGAAGAGGCGGTAAATCCCCAAGCACTTCACACACAACCAGTGCCCCTTGCTGCGCAGAATTATTCTGACATAGGTGTTGTCAGGTTGTTGGCGAGAAGGCTCTGCAAAGCATCTCACAGGACTCCAAATCTGCCAGCCTGACACAGAGGAGTGCTTTACCTCGGGGATGCTCATATTAATAGAGGATACGAATTCAGCTTGAGAAAAGGGGATGGAAATTGGCCCTATGAGAGGATGATCTAGCCTCCTGGACATGAGTTACTTCGATCTTGAGGCGTTCCTGGTCTTGCTCCCTGACATGGATATCTGCCCTTTCCAGTCTTTCGCTACAAGAGATTCTGCTACAGGATTCCCACAGTTTTGCTATTTCAAAAGAAGGTTATCACCAAGAAACTGATCACTACACATATTCTTAAAAGCTAATATTTTCCCCGTGTATTTACAGGAACAGAAAATCATGAAATAAAAGGCGATAGTGGCTTTTTTTTTTTTTCTGTTTGATTTTGTTTCTGTGTTTATTTTCTAAAGCAAACTCTTGTCTTTATACAATATTTTTTTTGAAAAGTATGAATCTCCCAGTGTAACAAGATTCTCAATGCTTTATATTATCTTCTTTTACAAGTATGTAAGAAAACCTGCAGTCTTCTACTCAGATCAGCTTTGGCCTGTGTATATGAATATGGAATATGGACCTTTGTGTAAAAAAGCATCTGTAGGCAACTTCCAGCCGCGTGGGCAGTGTAGCTACATGTGAAGTCCTAATGACCAAATATTTGGGATTCTCAAGGTTTTCCTTCACTTAGCTTTTAATTAGGTGAATAGTTTGGAGAATAAACATGAAAAAGCACATTTTCCAATGGGTATTCAATTTTGGAAGAGACTCTAGAATTTAAAAATTCAAGAGAAACTTGCATGGTTCCTGGCAGAGAAATAAGATTCAGAGCTAAGCTTTACTCACAACTCAAATCAAACCAAATGCTCAGCCTTTCTAACTTTCAGAAAACTTTGGCTTTCTATTATGTGCTTCAATTTTGCCAGAGATGTAGATACCTAAAGATATTTTTCCAAGGCAGTAGAAGCCAAAAGTCTGTCCATATATCATGGCTGAATATCACCTGACTTGCCTTTCTCAGCTTATACTATTTACAAGATAAATGGTTAACATTAGAAGTGGCTGTAAACTAGACTGCATATATCTAAGCTCCAGTTTATTGAATCTATATTTTAAAATCCTGCAGTTTATTTAAATTCAAAATATGCAAGAGAGAAATCAAATTATACTTTTTGCTTTCTTTTTCTTAGAAATCTACACACATGGGAAAATCAATGGCCTTGCACCAAAAACTGAAAAATTTTTTCTGGATCTTTACAGGAACTTTCATGGCTTTACAGCCTGATAATCTCAAATGAGAAAGCCAAAAGAGTTCTGACCTGCTACTTCAAAATCAAACTGGTGAATAAGAGTCATAAGTCCTGATGCAGCTAACCAGGGACTGCACAAAGCTACAAAGATTTATACCAAGGGGGATTTTTTTCCTGTGTTATTGTCAGATAAACTGTCAACCACTTTTTCTCTCTCCCTACCCATGCACACTTTTGCACTCTCCAGCATAAACTCCCAATCCTCAGAGTCACCGGGGCACTGTTTTGTTGTGAGGGATGGTTTCCACTTTTAATGACTGTCTCTGCCTCTCTTGGTACAGGTGCCATGCTGACACTGCTGTAGGATTAAAGTAGAAACTGTTAGGTTGGATTTAATCTATTAACAGCTCTTTGGCTTTCACATCAACAGTGATGTACTTAAAGCAAATGAGTTGCCATGCACAATTTTGTGATTTGCATTCACTTCCAGGAGTGTTGCCTGGAAAACGCTGGTTTCCAAATCCTGCGTTGTGGCAACCCACGGCAGTAATTCGCAAGAACACAAATCTGCGTGTGAGGCTGCACCCACCGTCTCTCTGGGATATGGCTGGTCTGCTCATGCGACGTCCCAGCCTGTACCAGGCTCATGGCAGCCTTGCTCTCAGTGTGCTCTTGCTTTCACCACTCACAAAAATGTGAAAGGGTTTCCTGGACCTCTCTACCTGACTAAGCTCCTGTGGGCAGGAGAAGCCGTGTTTGTGCACCTCCTGCCTGCACGCAGGATAGTTATCCCATCTCTGGACTGCAGAGTGAGTGTGAACGTTTCCTATCCATTTTATCCACTGCTGTACTTCCAAGGGCAAACTATTTTGGCTGAACGTGTGGAGGCTGAGTGGCTTTTAATCGAGATTCTTAGTAGGGGAAGATAACAGTCTTAGTCCCTGACTTATAATAAATGTATTAATTTGTAGTCAGGTGTATGGCCTTGTCCATTCCTATTAAAGAAAATTTAATATAGTTCTACATACACAGTGCTCATAAACTCACACTACAGTTTGCTTGAAGTCAACAACATGTTGGTGTGTGTATATATATATATACCACAGGTATTTACTCCTACTGTACTCATCTGAAGTGACTTAGCTAAGCTGCCTGCTTAACCTTGTCTTCATAATACCTGAGGGAGGTGAACGGACTTCGTCTGTGCCACAACGTTCACATATCTTCTCTCAGCTCTTCTTGTGAAGTTTTTCAGGAAGACTCTAAGTTCAGCCTCAGGCCCAAACAGTGTTGTTACGCAGATTTCTGTGAGTGTAGTTTGCAATTGCTGTACATACTGTCAGCACAAAGATGAAGCAGGAGACACCGTGGTGCTTCCCGTCAGTCGGATGGAAGCAGGCAAGCCCTGTGGGCAGGGAGTTCATTGTCTCAGCACTGAGTGTGAAACTAGAGAGAAGCTACATTCCTATGCAAAATGTGAGAAAATAAAAAAGGAATAATTAACCATTTGGAAATGCCAACATATTCTCAGGGAGATGTATTTTATCCCAGATGAGTTGTGAGTATGAACTAAGAGTGTGACTTGTACATTTTAAAGCCAGAGAGTGTATTATGACCTTTTGGGCCAGTCACCTGCATTACCTAGGTTGCATTTGTGCAACATGGTCATGCATATTCACATGGTTGGGTTTTGGCCTGTTTTCTGACAAGGTTTCTCTGTTTTCTTCCCTTAGGCTGATTGTAATTAGAGATGAGAGCAAGGCTGTGAAGTACCAAGTTACATCTAATGTACCCCACATCCAAGGGGTTTTGCAACTAGCATTTGCAGCTGGATCCATCCACCAGTCTCATTTTTTGACTCATTCTAACTTCACAAAGCAACTAGAGAATTGTCCCGCATTAGGAATTTGGCTGGTGCTACATGCCTGGCAAAACAGCTTTATGCATGCAGTCCCACTGCGGAGGTGTATCTTTAGTCAAGGCTGTAGCCTGCGGTGAGCCATAGCTAACGACTTGGGGAAATTTGCCTCTAATCTGAGACAATGGGGTTTCTTTTTATTATTTACTTTCCTGTGTAAGCTTTTTGCCTGAACCAGTCTCGCCATTAAAATCTTGCTTCCCATTAACCACAATTAAAAGAGCAAAATGTTTGTGGTTGTGAGTCCCAGACTAACTGCTACTGACCTACTGCAGCCCTGCGGCAATTTGGGTTATATTAGGAGAATGCTGAAGTGACTGAGACCTCCTCTGTTGCTCTACACAGATGGCATTTTGGTTAGAGATGAGATGTGACCCTCAGGTAGGAGAATTTTCCCCCTTTATACTCTGTGTAAAGCAGTCTTCTTCTGATATACCCTACAGCAAACGCTCCAGTCAAAACTGTAATTGCAAAGACTGTTTTTTGTGAGACTGCAGAAGTTATTGATGTTATGGACATGAGCAGCATCTAACAAACACCAACATGTTGTTGTTGGTAATAGCTCATGAAAGCTCAGCTATTCACAAATCTCATGCCTGTCATTTCGAAGTCCTACACCAGTACTTTTTCGCTGCTCGGAGCAGTTTGCTATACTGTTGTAGTTGGGAAAACATAGTAGCAATGTGTCGTGGTTTTAGGCTGATCCAGCAACTAAAACTCACACAGTCTCTCCTTCTCCAATAAAGTAGAGAGGAGAGAAAAAAAAAACAAAAGGACTGAGGGTTGAGGCAAGAACAGAGGGAGCACCCACCAACCATGGTCCTGGGCAAAACAGGCAGCGCTTTTCTCAAAGCAAAACAGTTTATTAATGATTACTTAGAAGGACAAAGGGAAATAAAAACCGATTACTTGAGAGGACAGAAAGAAACAAAACCAGATCTTAAAACCGACACCTTCCCCCCCCCACCTTCCTTTTCCTCCCGGCTCTACCTCCTCCCCCCAGCAGCACAGGGGGCAGGGACTGGGGGAGTGCAGGTCAGTTCATTCCGTGCTGTTACTGCTGCTTCTTTCTTAAAGGAGAAGGAGTCCTTACACCCTTTTCCCCTGCTCCAATGGATCCCCTACCCACGAGGAAAAATCCACAAATTTCTCCAACGTGAGTCCAGCCCACTGGAAACAATCCTTCCCCACAGATTGCTCCGGTGTGGGCTATACCACAGTCTCGGGTACTTAGGGAGCTGTAGCCACTCGCTCCGGCGTGGGTCGTCACGAAGACTCCAGATGCCTTTCTGCCTTGCCGTGCCCCCAACACGACCATCCTCGGGCTCAGGCATCTTCTCCCCACGGGCTGCGAGTGGGTCTCTGCTCCACCGAGGCCGTCCTGGTTGCAGGGGGGCAGCCTGCTATCTCACCATCAGCCGCAGGGGAAACTCGGCTCCGGCACCTCCTCCCGCTCCATCCTCACTGACCTGCTGTCGATGCAGCCGTTTCTCTCAGATCTCAGTCCTCTCCAGGTGAACTCAGCCCAGTGGGCACCCTGGGAGTGGGGTGCCCCCGAGTTCCCCAGCTGGCTCCGCCGCCGCCATCCTCCGTGGGCAGCGCCGGCCCGACGCAGGCAGCCGCCCGGCCGGGAGCCAGGGAGCGGGGGCAGTGCCCTCCTCCCTTCTCTGGTCGATCCTGGGCCAAGCAACTTTTCCGGTTCCCTTGTCCTGACTTAAATAGGGCAATTCGCAGAGGCGCCCTATTGGCTCAACCCCGAGGGGGGTGGCAGTCTGATCCGGTGGCCAGAACTAAGCCTAACCCGGATCCAAAACCGGGGAGGTCGCAGGGAGCAAAATCCCTCTCCTGCCACCAGAACCACCCCCCCCCTCCACATCAAACCATGACATTCCACCCCTCGCCTCTGCGAATTCCATATTTAGGCACAACTTTAGTTACAGAAAGAGAACACAGAGTTACAGAAAAAGAACACAGTATCAACAACAACATCGAAGAAGAAGAAGAACACACATTTTACAAACAATCCACCCCTTGTCCCTTCACCAGTCACAACAATCAAAGTTTCCCAAGGTCCTTCTGTTTTTCAGCACTGTGAAGTCCATGTTTTGCCCGTTACCTCTCCCAGTCACTATTCTTATCTCAAATTCCTCAAGCCCCACGTTGGGCGCCAAAAGGACTGTCGTGGTTTTAGGCTGATCCAGCAACTAAAACTCACACAGTCTCTCCTTCTCCAATAAAGTAGAGAGGAGAGAAAAAAAAAACAAAAGGACTGAGGGTTGAGGCAAGAACAGAGGGAGCACCCACCAACCATGGTCCTGGGCAAAACAGGCAGCGCTTTTCTCAAAGCAAAACAGTTTATTAATGATTACTTAGAAGGACAAAGGGAAATAAAAACCGATTACTTGAGAGGACAGAAAGAAACAAAACCAGATCTTAAAACCGACACCTTCCCCCCCCCACCTTCCTTTTCCTCCCGGCTCTACCTCCTCCCCCCAGCAGCACAGGGGGCAGGGACTGGGGGAGTGCAGGTCAGTTCATTCCGTGCTGTTACTGCTGCTTCTTTCTTAAAGGAGAAGGAGTCCTTACACCCTTTTCCCCTGCTCCAATGGATCCCCTACCCACGAGGAAAAATCCACAAATTTCTCCAACGTGAGTCCAGCCCACTGGAAACAATCCTTCCCCACAGATTGCTCCGGTGTGGGCTATACCACAGTCTCGGGTACTTAGGGAGCTGTAGCCACTCGCTCCGGCGTGGGTCGTCACGAAGACTCCAGATGCCTTTCTGCCTTGCCGTGCCCCCAACACGACCATCCTCGGGCTCAGGCATCTTCTCCCCACGGGCTGCGAGTGGGTCTCTGCTCCACCGAGGCCGTCCTGGTTGCAGGGGGGCAGCCTGCTATCTCACCATCAGCCGCAGGGGAAACTCGGCTCCGGCACCTCCTCCCGCTCCATCCTCACTGACCTGCTGTCGATGCAGCCGTTTCTCTCAGATCTCAGTCCTCTCCAGGTGAACTCAGCCCAGTGGGCACCCTGGGAGTGGGGTGCCCCCGAGTTCCCCAGCTGGCTCCGCCGCCGCCATCCTCCGTGGGCAGCGCCGGCCCGACGCAGGCAGCCGCCCGGCCGGGAGCCAGGGAGCGGGGGGCAGTGCCCTCCTCCCTTCTCTGGTCGATCCTGGGCCAAGCAACTTTTCCGGTTCCCTTGTCCTGACTTAAATAGGGCAATTCGCAGAGGCGCCCTATTGGCTCAACCCCGAGGGGGGTGGCAGTCTGATCCGGTGGCCAGAACTAAGCCTAACCCGGATCCAAAACCGGGGAGGTCGCAGGGAGCAAAATCCCTCTCCTGCCACCAGAACCACCCCCCCCCTCCACATCAAACCATGACACAATGTCATAAACCTGTCAGCATAGATATAAAACAGGAAGGAGACAAAGACCTTATTCAAAATTGAAGAGAAAATATAACATTTCAATTTCACACAGGTTAGATTAAACAATTAGCATTATATTGAAAAAGCATTCAGAAGCACTAAGCTATGGCAAGGATAAGAAACACTTTTTGTTACATACGTACATGTCCTTTTTCCCTTATCAACAGGATAAATTCTCAGGACAAGACAAGAAGGGAAAGTGAAGGTCCACCCTACACAACATTTCTCGAGGTAGTTTAATGGAATAAGGTCTTAAACAAGAAAAGCAGATGTTGCCGCCTGGCCTGGGAAGAAAAAAGGGGAGCTAAAGGTATCAATAAACCCCACAAGAGGTAGATTTCTTCTACTAGGACCATCATCTAACAGATTAGCAGTAACTGTCTTTCTGAACACATGCTCAGAGAAGTTATTGTAGACTCACAACTCTGTTGCCACAGTTCTTTCTGACCCTCAGCAAGTCTTCTGAAAACACCAAGTTGTGTGGTGTTGTGGACATGCTGGAGGGAAGGGATGCCATCCAGAGGGACCTTGACAGGCTGCAGAGGTGGGCCTGTGAGAACCTCATGAAGTTCAACAAGGCCAAGTGCAAGGTCCTGCACGTGGGTCGGGGCAATCCCAAGCACAAGAACAGGCTGGGCGGAGAATGGATTGAGAGCAGCCCTGAGGAAAAGGACTTGGGAATGCTGGTGGATGAGAAGCTCAACATGAGCCGGCAATGTGCACTGGCAGCCCAGAAAGCCAACTGCATCCTGGGCTGCATCTGAAGGAGCATGGCCAGCAGGTCAAGGGAGGTGATACTGCCCCTCTACTCTGCTCTCGTGAGACCCCACCTGGAATACTGCGTTCAGCTCTGGAGTCTCCAACACAAGAAGGATATGGAGGTGCTGGAGCAGGTCCAGAGGAGGTCCACGAAGATGATCTGAGGGCTGGAGCACCTCTGCTATGAAGACAGGCTGAGAGATTTGGGGCTGTTCAGCCTGGAGAAGATAAGGCTCCGGGGTGATCTTACAGCAGTCTTCCAGTACTTAAAAGGGGCCTACAGGAAAGTTGGAGAGAGACTTTTTACAAGGGCATGTAGTGATAGGACAAGAGGTAACGGCTTTAAACTGAAAGAGGGGAGATTTCGATTAGATATAAGGAAGAAATTTTTCACTCAGAGGGTGGTGAGGCAGTGGAACAGGTTGCCCAGAGAAGTTGTGGATGCCCCATCCCTGGAAGTGTTCAAGGCCAGGTTGGATGAGGCATTGAGCAACCTGGTGTGGGTGGAGGGTTTCCCTGCCCATGGCAGGGGGATTGGAACTGGATGATCTTTGAGGTCCCTTCCAACCCTAACTATGATTCTATGATTCTAGATAACATATCATGTTGAGGTTTTTTCCTTGCTTTGGGGGGGCTTGGTCTTTGTTTTTAACAGAGAACAGCCCTTCTTCTGTAGTGTGAGGAGGAGACAGTGAGAAGCAAAGCTCATCTTGATCTTCCGTGTCTTCTGTAAGAAGACAGGAGACACGCTGAAGTTCCCATGTTGAGTATGAACATTTTTATTCTGTGGTTTCACTATAAGCAGAATCATCAGCAAACTGATGTTTAAAACACTGCATCTCCAAACTGACATGATACTTGATGTCACATTTTACCTAGCTCTGGCATTTACAAGGAAATGTAAAGGAATGGCTACCAAAGGAATGATGAAATGCAGGTACCTGAACTTGGAGCAGTGATCTTGGAAGTGTACAAAAGAAGAGCTTAATTTTTTTAAATGTTTATTATTATTATTATTATTATTATTATTATTATTATTATTATTATTATTATTATTGTTATTGTTATCTCAATGCATTAACTTTTAAGAAGGAAGAATGCTCTGACCTTAAATCCAATCTCAGTTTCTCTCATACAAGAACATGCACTTCTCAAAGAGAAAGGAGCAAATGATGTACTGTAAAGCTATTCCCACGTCTAATGAAAGAATTCTTGTTTAGATAATTCAACAAGTCACATGAGCTTTGCACTGGAGTCAGCAGGACAACTCACACAGGATGCTCATGTGCCTAAGTTTGCAGGATATTAATCTCACATATTTGTTATTTATTTAGATATTGTTACGACATGTTTCTGTTCCATATTTGCATCTTCCTTGCACTTTAAACAAAGCCTCTCTCCTCTTTATGCCTATGGTTTTGTATAGAGGGCAAGACAGGTATTGAGTTTCAGCATGGACTAGACTGAGAAAAATTTATCTTTAATACTTTTTCATAAGTCTCAGAGTAAAAAAAGAGTCAATGATAGAAAAAGATAGTCACATATGTCTTACATTACCCCACATTCATCTTTTTAGCTCTGCGGTTATGAAATATATTAATTTATTTGCTAGAAAAGTGTTCTGAGGAACTTCATGAGTCACCAAAGAGCTTACAGTTTCTTGTGATTTCTGGGGCATATGTTTTTGTGACAGGCAACACTTACACTACCAAACACAGCTGTTTAAAAAACAGTGTAAAATGTGCAGGTACAAGAAAGAGAAAAAAAAAAAAAAAAAATCTTCCTCCCCGCCTTGAAACAACTTTGTCAATTTTTGCCTTTTTCTAGCAGGAGTCTCTCAATACACTTCCATTTTAAAAATCTGCACCTGGGGTTTGAGAAGCTCAGTTTGCTTTTCTTAAAAAAACTTTTCTTCATAGAAAAATAGGAAGAAATTGGACTAAGCTAAGAAACCAAGCAACTGAACAAAAAAATAATCTCAAACTTACCTGATAATATTTTTATAAAAAATATTTTGCTTTTATTGGATTAAGGTGCTGCAACTACCACTCAGTGCGAGAATTAATTTAGCCTAGATAACTGGACCTACAAATCTGCATAGAAATTAGACGCTAAACGTTTTCAAGTTTAATGTATGGAGTTTTTTTCAACTGATTAACCAATTGTGTCTGATATTAGTTTGCCGTGATTCTGTCCAACAGCAGTTTAACACCATAAATTGCTTATTTACGAACGTAAAAGTTTATATTTCGGAAGGAGAATTGTCTTTTTGGGACGGACATGAAGGTCAGACTCACATTTTAGAGCATGACATGCAATAACTTTCTGATACCATGATCAGTTAGTCACTCCAAGAAGATCCGCTGATGCTCTTAACATACTCCACATCTGTCCTTTTAGGCGTCTCCTCCAGCTCCCAAGAGAGCTGAGAGACTAGAGGTCATTATGATTATTATTTCACACCACCTGAATGTGTCCTAGGACTATTACATTTCTGCAGTATTTACCTTCTTTGCATAACTGTAAAAGTAAAACCTTAAGCCTTTACTTTAGAGTTTTTGACAATTAGATAAAAACCTGAAGGATCTGAGAGATCAAAGTTGTCCTTTTCCCCACGATTACTGCTTACGTTTTTTTGGGGAAGTGAACTCTT
This sequence comes from Tauraco erythrolophus, assembly GCF_009769465.1. Taxonomy (NCBI): domain Eukaryota; kingdom Metazoa; phylum Chordata; class Aves; order Musophagiformes; family Musophagidae; genus Tauraco; species Tauraco erythrolophus. The sequence continues at coordinate 11,896,768 of NC_141468.1, read as the reverse complement.
ATTACTGAGCATGATGATATCTAATGGAAATACTGACCTCTTTCACCTCTCCCAAAATATGAATAAACTAGAGATCAACTCATGCAACAGGGTACTACCCTTAAGAAAAGACTTCAACCACTTTTGTAGAACTGGAAACCAATTACAAACTGTCATTGCAGATGCAATATGCCATAAAGTCCAGGTGTCCCATCCGCTGCCCATGGCCAGGGTTGAGGTGCAAAGGTGGGACCAGCAGCTCCACTTGCCCAAGGCCCCTCTCAGCAGTGCAACCCATCGGGCAAGCAGGCTCTGGGCATGCACACCCAGAACTCATCAAGGGCTCAAGCAGAGCAGGACAGACCCTTATCTGTGGATTAACTTCACGGGCTTTGTTGTATCTGAAATGTTTAAGAAGTGCAGGTGTGTAAAAGTCCCTTTTCTAAACACAAGCAAACAAACAAACAAACTGGAAGAGTTATTTCATAGCCTTTACCCAGCAGTTCACAAACATGACTGATCTCTTTGGAAACAGACTGGCTTCACAGTGGAGCTGCTTAGACACGTCATCAGCTTTCCTTATGCTGCTCTCTAATTTCACTAGTTATTTATCAACCTTCATTTGTGGATCACATCGGACGGCTGTACTTCGTACAAACTGAAATACACTTATTTCCTCAGATGTGTTAGAGACAAATGATTCACCTTTGAGACAGGAATATGGCGGGAGTATTTCCTTTACAATCTTTGCAACAAGGATAAGGAATTGTTTCAAAGAACAAAGCTCACAACATTTCATCATGGTTTCAGTAGTTATTTCATTTCCCTGTGAAGTTTTGATGTGTCACTAAGTGTCACATAAGTTCTCAGATGTCATACTGATTAAATAGGAGTTTACTGATAATTTTGCCATTTCATAGAATCATAGAATCATAGAATCATAGAATCATAAAATCATAGAATTATAGAATGGTTAGGGCTGGAAGGGACCTTCAAAGGTCATCTAGTCCAACCCCCCTGCAAGGAACAGGGATATCTCCAACTAGATCAGGTTGCTCAGGGCCTCGTCCAACCTGGCCTTGAACGTCTCCAGGGATGGAGCATCCACCACCTCTCTGGGCAACCTGTTCCAGTGTTCTACAACTCTCATGGTAAAATATCTTTTCCTAATATCCAATCTGAATCTACCTCCCTCTATTTTAAAACCATTACCCCTTGTCCTATCACAACTGGCTCTCCTGAACAGCCTCTCCCCATCTTTCCTGTAGGCCCCCTTGAGGTACTGGAAGACCGCTATAAGGTCACCCCGGAGCCTCCTCTTCTCCAGGCTGAAGAGCCCCAACTCTTTCAGCCTGTCCTCATAGGAAAGATGCTCCAGCCCTCTTATCATCTTCGTGGCCCTCCTCTGGACCCTCTCCAACTGGTCCATGTCCTTCTTATGTTGGGGGCTCCAGAACTGGACGCAGTACTCCAGGTGAGGTCTCACGAGGGCAGAGTAGAGGGGAAGAATCACCTCTTTCGACCTGCTGGCCATGCTCCTCTTGATGCAGCCCAGGATGCGGTTGGCCTTCTGGGCCGCAAGAGCACATTGCCGGCTCATATTGAGCTTCTCGTCCACCAGTACTCCCAAGTCCTTCTCCTCAGGGCTGCTCACGATCCATTCTCCGCCCAGTCTGTATTTGTGCCTGGGATTGCCACGACCCAGATGTAGGACCTTGCATTTGGCCTGGTTGAACTTCATGAGATTGACACGGGCCCACCTCTCCAGCCTGTCAAGGTCCCTCTGGATGGCATCCCTCCCTTCCAGTGTGTCGACAGCACCACACAGCTTGTAGTCATCGGCGAACTTGCTGAAGGTGCACTCCATGCCACTGTCCACGTCACCAACAAAGGTGTTGAAGAGGGCCGGGCCCAACACGGACCCCTGAGGGACGCCATTCGTGACCGGTCTCCACTTGGACATCGAGCCGTTGACCACTACTCTCTGAGTACGGCCATTGAGCCAATTCCTTATCCACCGAGTGGTCCATCCATCAAACCCATGCCTCTCTAGTTTAGAGAGAAGAATGTCGTGTGGGATCGTGTCAAAAGCTTTGCACAAGTCCAGGTAGATGATATCCATTGGTCGACCCTTGTCCACCGATGCTGTCACCCCATCATAAAAGGCCACCAAGTTGGTCAGGCACGATCTGCCTTTGGTGAAGCCATGTTGGCTGTCACCCACCACCTCCTTGCTCTCCATGTGCCTTAGCATGGTTCCCAGGAGAATCTGCTCCATGACCTTGCCAGGCACAGAGGTGAGGCTGACCGGCCTGTAGTTGCCCGGGTCCTCCTTGTTCCCCTTTTTAAATATGGGGGTTATGTTCCCTCTCTTCCAGTCATCGGGGACCTCGCCAGACCGCCACGACTTCTCAAATACAATGGCCAGTGGCTTGGCAACTTCATCCGCCAGTTCCTTCAGGACCCGCGGATGGATCTCATCAGGTCCCATGGACTTGTGCACCTTCAAGTTCCTCAGATGTTCTCGAACCTGCTCTTCAAGTACAGTGGGCGGTGGTTCATCCGCACAGTCCCTGCTAGTTCTTTCCACAGCTTGGGCAGTAAGACAAGAGGCTTTATTTGTTGAACTAACTTCAAAAATTCCCATAAAGAACACACTTTTTCTTTTTTTTTTCCTTTTCTGACTTGAGGAAAATTGCAATAGTACATTTTGAGACTTTAAGGTATCATTCTTAAAAATGGTATTTTTTTATCTTATTTTTTTTTCAATAGCATGAATATATGCAATCCCAAAATAGTAAAAGAATTAGCAGTGATATCTCAAGCATAAAATAGCTTTGAAAAGGAGCATAACAGAACTCCCACTGTAGACATCAATGTATTAGCTGTTAAATGCTTTTATGCAGTGACAGTATTTAAACACATACTTGGCTTTATGCATGTGCAACGTTCCCCCAAAGCAATATACTGAAACAAGTGCTAAATTTAAAGCAAGTGCTTCAGTTCTATGGTTTTCAGACAATTGACTGCAGCAATTGTTTGGTGGAGCAACCAGATGGTACTACTAGAAACCTCAGAAAGCTTTCCCATAAATACCATTTCTATTTTCAGAACAAACGTTTCTTGAATTTCAACAATCAGAAGTGAAAATGAGGCTTGTGTCCTTTCATTGTTACAACCTATTATTAGTAATACAAAAGAGGTAGAGAGAGAGCCTGCTACATATATTCTGCCTCTATCAATCACAGTTGCTGAGTCAAAAGGACGATCAATTGTTAATCCAGTCAATATAGTGCTATCATCCACAGCAATATAATAAAAAACCAGGAATTCTTCAGCTCTGTTCTGCTTGGGAGGAAAAAAAAAAAAAAAAGAACATATAATTTTCTTCTAATATCCATAATTTATAACTGTACAGACTTTAATTCATGTTTTACTAATTGAAATATATAAAAAATATTCCATTCAGCAAATGTTCTTTCTTCTCAAGCTTTATCATGTTTTCTTAAGGTTAGGTCAACAATAGTGGAACCAAAATGAAAGATAAATCACCTTTAAAAACATTAATCATGAATTGTAAGAAAACATGGGACAAAATATCAATGAAGTCACTTAAAAAATATTCAGATTATTTTATAGTCTGTTTCACAACAGCTGCATCTGGTTCTATTTCATATAAATGCAAGTTGGACATCTATAACCTCCGGGTTCTCAACAGATGTTGTCATGAAGTTGAACAATTTTACATAAGCAAAAGCTAAACAAATTAATTTCAGGCCACCCAATGTTTCCAAAAGGCAATTGCCTGGCACTGCCAAAGATTGTATTACTCCGTGCAAAACTATATCCAGACACTCTAGACATACTTTTCAAGTTTTATTATTTGTGGCTTTAATTATGAATTTCATCTGTCAGGTTTTCCTCTGACCAGTGGTGAGTAATGCCACCAGACGCAGTGTCTGAGGCTGCTTCTGCTGTGCGTTTCTGTGTAGAAATGTTCAAAAGGCGTTGGCAGTTGCTGTCCTAAAGGATGAGATGCAAACAGAACGGATGCCCACCTCACTGGATGTCAGCACAAACTTCAAACAGTCTCTATTTGTGCACTGCACCATCCATACAGTCTGGCATCCCATAGCTTTAGATTCTTACATGGCTCACTGGCTTCAAGCTTCTTGCTGCCATCAGCCTAGAGGAAGAGCAAGAGCAACTATCTCTTCTAGACCGGTTAAGATTCTCCCAAGGAGTCATTACTTTCCTTGATAAAATATGTCTGCTTTCAGAGGTGGCTAATCCTTCAGTCTCCTCTTCCAGTTTCTGCTCTGAGAGGCAAATGCTTGGCAGTCCTGAAAATACAGACTTTTCCTTAAGTACATTACAAAGTGCAACAGTGCCAGGAAAAAACAGTACAGGACAATGTGAACTTTTTAACTTCAGACAAACAGGCCTGTAAGTTTTAAGTAGGGAGCTGATCTATCACTAGCAACATTGTAGCAAGTGATTGAGTACCTACCCATAATTTAAACACAATCTCACTGATACACTACAGATAGAACCACTTTGCATTTCAGATTTGCTTATAATTGCAATCATCTGATTGGTTCAGCAACCGTGAATTTCATTTGAGCAAGAATTAGAGCTTTTAATTGCCTGATATCCTATAAAGCTATAGCTATTAAATTCCCTGTGGCTTTAGTAACAGATTCTGTAACTATTGGAGAAAGGTTATTTCCAGTATAGCACTCATTCCACATTGCACTTAAATATGAACTAGCTGGGCTTTATTTTTGATACAGGTTCATTACATAGAATCATAGAATCACGGAATGGTTAGGGTTGGAAGGGACCTCAAAGATCATCCAGTTCCAACTCCCCTGCCATGGGCAGGGAAATCCTCCACTACACCAGGTTGCCCAAAGCCTCATCCAACCTGGCCTTGAACACCTCCAGGGATGGGGCATCCACAACTTCTCTGGGCAACCTGTTCCACTGCCTCACCACCCTCTGAGTGAAAAATTTCTTCCTTAGATCTAATCTAAATCTCCCCTCTTTCAGTTTAAAGCCGTTACCTCTTGTCCTATCACTACGTGCCCTTGTAAAAAGTCCCTTTCCAGCTTTCCTGTAGGCCCCCTTTAAGTAAATGCATATTATAAACTCAGAAAAAAACAAACAACCAAACAAACCACAAAACATGCACGGTGCAGAAAGATGCTAACATTGTGAAGCAGTGAAAAATACTGTGTTTCCTAATGGCAATCAATTCAATCATGCATATTTTTTGTTACTATTAAAAGGATTTATAATCTGGGGCTTTTGGATGGTTGGTTGTTTGGATTTAGTGGAAAAAAACCCACAATAACAAACCCAAACTATTCCACTGTTAGCATTGTTATCATCTGCACTGTTTCAGAACTCAATTCTGGGATCCACTGGACTGTGTAAATCAGCTGAATTATAAATTGTACGCAAATACCTCAGCTACGGTGAAGGCAGTCCAGGGTCTTAGTTACAGCAGGGTGAATACAGCTGAGCTATAAAATATAGCATTCCACACTATTCTGTCATTTTTAAAAGGCTATTTAAGCTATTAAAATAAAAAAGCCCCCTAGTAACAGAATATCCATTTACATGAGACAACTTCTTCTGGAAACAATAAAGGTGCCTATCTGTGCAGTGCCCAGGATAGGTTTTCATTCAGAACAAGACCAGTTTCTATTTAAGACTTTTCACTCAACTATAAATTCTAAAAAATCACACTGTAGGTTCTCCTTCACGCTCTGCAAAAGAGGCCTTGCATGCAGGCTGCTTTAAAGCACGTTTTTACTCGTGTCGTCTGGCAGAGAACAGCACAGCGGGGCTGTTTGACCTTGTGAAAGCAAAGCTCGCTACCTTAGAAGCACATGGGTAGTATCTAAAAGGCATAAAAATATTTATGTCTGCATGTATACTTCCGCCCCAAAATCTTAGTACCTCAAAATCTCAGTTTAACATCTGCATTCCCCAACAGGTGTGGAAGCAATTTAAAGCTATTCTCTCTGACTTGCGATTTTTCCTGGTGAAATTTTAGGCCTCCAAAAACTCACATAAGATGTAGTACATTGATTTTCTTGTTTTCAATAGAGGGAGACAGAGAGATAGATACACTAGTTGGCATCATTTAGATGTACGGCTCTTCCCATCACTCCCAGAGAATCATCGAAACATTTTATCTGCTTTCCTCTTGACCATGTTATCCTCACATTTCCGGTTGTACAACAACTCAGGTTCAAGAAAACTTTCTCAAACATACCATGAGCTGACAGTTAAGGCAGTGTCCAGGTGATCCTCAAAATAAGCCATCTGTCACCATTGTTCTTCTAGGCTACTGCCCAAGCTATAGGATTATGCAAAGTTGGATACAATCAAAAGTGGATACAGAATTTTTGGTTGACTCTATGAGCAACACATTTTCCAAGCAATACAATAGTCTACTAAAACCGAAGCCTGGCCCAATCCTACCTCCCAATACTAAGTGCTTAGGTTTAAGCACAACTGCTTTCCTTGTGGATGAGGAGACTTTAAATTCACTAAAAATACTGAAAATTAAGGTTATGTTCTAAAGCTTGACAGTGAGTGACTTGCTAGATTGGACTTGGACGTAAATACACAAAATCACCCAAAGAAAAACTCAAGTGATTAAAGGTATAAATAACAGACTCAGAAATGTTCCAGAAACATTGTCTAACTTCCGAATCCCAAATCATAGCACCTAAGAACTAAAGTGTGACTTAGTCACAATATGGGACCCTAAACACACAAAACTGTGATGCTGAAAATCCTGCACACAACTGCCATCTACATAGCTAGAAACACCAAACCTTTCCTGTCCAAATCTTCCAGTTCTGCTTACCTCTCCATTTCTTCTCATGCCATAATGAAGTGATAACAATTTCTTAAAATAAAAAGGTTTAAAGCTGCTTGCTTTTCTGCTTATTGCAGACCTTTCTTCAACAGCCTGATGGCAAGACCATTCAAGGCAGTCATCTAGCTTGTAGGCTAGATTTCATCGCTGTCTCTGTTTGTAAGTGTTCAGATTCCTTCTCCCACAGATATCTTCAGAGTAAAGACAGATTAGAAACAGATTTTACGCTTTTGAGACAAGTACTTTAAGTGGATGCACACGATGCAAAAGATGAGTAACATCCCCTTCACCATTACCACTACCTCCCCTTCACTTTGGAAGGAATTCAGTGCTGGCCCACTGTCCTTCAACCACAGCCACCAAAACAAGTTTCTCTCAGGACCTGGAGTTTGGCATCTCTTCCTCTATGTCTGCATAGCACTGGCTGTTAAAGCAGATGTAAGTCTGTGTAGCTAAGAGCCTAAATATCACATCTGTCTTCCCTTAGGTGGAATTTACTGAGCCCAGGCCTTGATCCTAGGAACTAACTTGATCCAGCAAAACAGAAGAATCACGTTTTGAATTCATATATCTCCACTGCTTGGTCTGTCTGTCTCTGGATCTAGCATCCTCATGCCTCAATTTCAACAGAAAGGTTGCACGTGCAAGTTCAACGACCATCAAACCTCCAGTGATGGTCATCTGAATAGTTCTCCTTCCTCCACTGACTGTATTGAGTGGATCTCCGCTGATCAGGCTAGGAACATAGACACCTATGAATCACCTAGTGCACACCTAGTGAATCCCACTGCATATGGTTTAGTCTCGGGTTCTCAAAGTTTTCATTCATGTTACTTCCCATACTGGAATTTCCAAAACACATCAAAAGCAAATCCTGCCATTACAAGGAGTCTTTCATCCTTTGAGCAGACTACAGGTAACCAGGACAGGAGAATGTTCCTAATTTCCAGGCCATTTGAAATTAGGTATTACGGTATTCCAGGCAGAGCTGTTCCTCAGTTGCCTGCAATTTTCTCTTAGAGCTACTCGATTCCTGAAGAAACAAGAGCTTATATGGCAAACTGACTAACCCTTACCATAGTGAGTACTAATCGCTTGGACTCTCAGAATAGCTTACAAGAGTAATACTTGCAAACCACACATACCAAAACATAGTACTATTAGTCAGTGTTCCAAGCATGTCAGCTACCCTTTCCATAGTGTATGCGTGTGTATTTCAATGCTCAAAAAAATTATTTTTAGATAATCAAGCCACAGAATGGAGGCTGAGATCACAAGAGTCTGGGTTACAAGAAGAGTCTCGGTTAAAGCAGCAACAGTTAAAATGGAAATTCTGAGATGATAGCTTCCATTCTCAATTCCGCACATTTTGTTTCGTTTATGAAATAATTAATTCAGTGACTGAAAAAATACATGAAATATTTTCTTGAAGAGGAAGAGTGAGTACCAGTGAAGCCCTATATTTCATATTTCCTTCTACAAAACAGCTGTTAGAAAGCTACAGCACTAAGAGCCGGGAAAAAATAGCGTGAAAGTAATGGATAAAGTAGCAGATGCAAGTTTTACTTAATGTGATCATTCCTCTCTTTGAAAAGACCTACTACTGAAACTGCAGTAGCAAATTCTTTTTTAAGAATCCACCTTCTGATCATTAAGGCAGATTGTCAAAGCCTGAGCAGGACCAGCAGCTTGCACAGCAAGCTCCTAAACTCTTTTCACTGTAGAGTGAACTGACGACTAATTGCAGGCGACTACAGTTAGGAGAGACAAATCACAAACATGTTCACCATTTTCCCAAGGGAGACACACAGTACCCGGTTCAAATATCTGTTCTGCAAAGCACGGGATGTACACTGGAGATCTAGTCAAGAAAACGCTTGTGAGATCCAGAGAAAGAGAGGTTCAAACCCAAAAAGAAACAGATGTGTGGGTGTTCTGTTAAAAGGAAAAGCTTTACTATAAGGTTTCTGGGTTTCTGAACAAGGTTTCAAAAGGAAGAGTCAGATTCTGGGAATGTGATATTCTCAGTCAGGAAAACTGAGAAATATAAATATATAAAACAGCTAGAGGAAATACAGTCAGAATAGCGATAATTCCCTTGGAAAAGTCTCATTTTCCTTCCCTCCTCCCCCATAGACACTTTGGGAACAAAAGCTCCTAACAGCCTATTGGAAAAGGAAACATTGTTTTCAATGTCTTTTGCAAGAGGGAGAGAAGCCATGGTACCATTTCGGGTGCGCCTTTTGTTCACTGGAGCATTAACGGAGCACTGGGCTAAGAGACGTGACAGCGAAGGGTTCTTATAACATCAGCGTTACATAACCCCTGGATTTTTGTAGATGGTTAGCAGCAACAGAGCTGCAATGGACAACGTGAAGTCATCTCTCAAAATAATATGATATGACAGGCCAAGTGCATTCCGGCTTGATTTGCACCAGGGACTAGTATAGAGTATCCCACTGCAGTGCAGCCGTTCCCAAATCGAACCGATGAAGTCAAAGATGCTCGTGAGTTCCAGAAGCGGGGGAAGAAACCCTGTGTTTTCTGCGAGTGTCGGCTCCTGGTACTTCATGAATAGTGTACAGAATTAAAATTAATCGTGTGCCAGGAGGGGGATTTGGGGGTTTCTTTATTTCTACATCTCAAAGGCAGTCAGCGTGTCAGAAAACATGATACAATGAGTTCAGCATGTGGGGGTAATCATGTAGTTGGGCAGCAACGTTTAATCTAGTTGAGGCCAGCAATCTCTGGATGCTGATGTGCAGTGTCACGCGCTGCCTTGCAGCATTTCCACATGGTCGATCTGTTACTTCGCAGCATTAGAATCTGCATCTGATTTCTTACTCTCTTATCTGACTGCAGGGATTCCGTAAACCCAGCAGTAATTTACGACTGCCATTCTCTCTGGGCTTTGACACATACGCAGTCAAGGATTAAAATCAGACTTCTAAAGCAGTTACCACTTGCAGCCATCTGTCCCGCCCTTCTGACGGAGATTGCCAGTGCCACCACACTAAGTCTGAAAACCCAGTGAAGCAGCTCCTGAACATCTTGAGCCTGTTTATTAAGGTACATAGATTCACTTTGAACGTAACGCTTAGCTGAGAACGGCAGCAGTACAGAAGCTGGTTCATAAATCATGCAGCAATGTTTGTCAGAGGTCAGGAACAACTTGGGCAGCACCCCTCTGAGCCATCTGATTTTATTCTGCTTCATGTGAATGAACCCTTGGACTTCAATGTTTACAAGTTAGTAAACGACAATCCTTCCAATAGCAATTGTTCACAACAATAGGGCAACTCCAGATGCTTTGCAGACTATTATTTTACTGAGTGCTTTACAGACTCTCAGTTTTCGTTGGTTAAAATTTTTTAGCCTTTTTGAAATTTTCACAGCCACAAATGAAGCAGAAATAAGGGTTTGCTGCACATCTTCCTTTGAACCCCAATAAGAAGTCTGCTGAGTCACTGTTTCAACATTGGAAAATCTCCCTCTTTCAGACTCTTGGGTGCAATTATATAGCAAACTCAGAAGTATTATATAGCAAATTATGTAGGCCCTTATTTACATGTTTTTGTTATACAAAGTGAACAATCAAAGTAGTTATTGATTTTAAATGATAAACTTTTATTCTGAATATACTGTTTTTGCACAAGAATTAACACAACAGTTCTAGGATTATAAACTTTTTATAACATTATTGTACAAATTTTTACAAAAAATTATTTTTTCAGTCTTGTCAAGTTCCACAAAAGTGTCAAGCTAACACAAGAAAAGGGAGAAAGACCTGCTTGCCTTGTGAGAGCAATCAAGCCTTTTTTTGCAGAAACGCACACTGAGCATTTCAATAAAAATATCCCAGAAAGCATGATCCAGACATTCCATACAACATAAGAAGAGAAGACAGCTTTGTCAGATCACAATCGCAATTTCATGGCATCTGAACAAGACAGTATCCCTTTAGTCTCAGTGAAATTATTTCCTCAAGATGATGTTTTTCTTTTAAACCATAAACAGGACAGATGCAAATAGCTGGGAAGAGGGTGAGGCTAACTTTTCAAAACTCTTGAATTGTTTTCAGACACTTTGTTTTAATCTTTTTACAGTAGTGTACAATGAGTATTAACAATATTAACATTGTGGTATTTAAAAAAAAAATTAATCTGGCCTTTGTTAAAGGCTTGGATGTCTGATGAAGCTAGGGTAAAACTTATCTTAAGGAAGGAGTTATCAAGATTCCACTTTCAGTTGACATTCCAAAAACACCCAAGTGCGTAGCAGTGCCTTGTAGGCATTAATATACTTCATAATAAGCTAGAATTTGAATTTTTAGGACCAGTGGGACCGAGGGTATGTTTTGAAATTAAGACATACTAAGGACGTTTCTGAGCTTAAGTGTCAACGGGAACAAAAGGTCTTTATGTCTCTTCAGCGACATCGAAAAACTCTCAACCACAGCAAGTAACACTTGGGTTGCAAAGGTCACTTAAAAGGGATACTGCCTATTTGAACCCAGTAAGGCCGGTTTTTCAGTTAGTAAAAGGAATATTGTAGGAAAAATTACAAATGGCAGCAGACTGTCTTTTGTCAAGTTAAGCAGTAAAGCCTCAAGCATTAGAAACATGAAAAAGATCATACTAAAGTCTTAAAGGTACAGGACCTAAAAATCTTGTCAATCAAACCTGCTATGTCATGTTAAAAACCTGTTACAAATATGGACCACGGTCAGTGTTTTGGCAGTAATGCTGGTTGTTTAAATGAAAAACTAGAAAGAAACCTTTCATGTTAAGTCCTCAGGTCATGTTTTGCACAGAACCATGCTGTAACAACTCTAAAGGTGGTTATTTGTCAGACATACTGAAGGCTGCATGACTTCTGTGTAAACTGAAACAGTTCCAGCAGTTCCCTTAGTGCTATTTAAAGGGTCTGAACAAATATCAACACAGCTTTTCACCTGGCTTTTAAAAACCCAGCTTTTTACAACATACTGTATTTTGAAAATGTCTCAATTTAAAGCCTAGGATCAAGTTTCTTCTCTCTTAGACAAGAGAAGATTACTATTATGCATTAAGTGAGAATAGAGATACTCCTCTGCATGAGAATATGTATTTATCCATGGAAGTTACTTCTAACAGACTAGTATTCACATTTTGAGATAGCTAAAGTTCACATTGCATTTCCTGTGTTTCATAAATTGCAGCTATCTAGGTAGTACATTTAAAAAAAATCCTTGATCATCACTTGGATGTAATCAAAATATATATTGCTTTCTGCAAAAAGAAGCCAATTTTTTTTTTTCCTATTTAAAATATTGAGTTCTGCTGGGACAGTACTAAGCCCTTCCAGGAGGGTCAGATCCTGAGTTTTCTATCAGACGGGTATAACGGCTGAAAAGTTAAGTGTTTATACAGAAACATGCTTCTTCGGGTCATATAGAGGGGCAGAGGAGAGGAACAAAGAATATTTCCCTCTTTGGCTAAGCCAAGAAGGCTCATGCATCTGCATGGCATGGGCTTCTCCCTCCTTTTGTATTTGAGCACTCCAAGGGAAGTGGGATGAGAGCAAAAGCCACGGCTGTTTTCTGTGGCAGCATGGCTTGGTGTCATCTTTGTTCCTGCCTACACACTCTTATCAGATGTTTATTAAGTAACTCATCAGAATATGGCCTACCAGCATAAGGAAATTATTCTGAAATGTTATGCAATCTAACTTTTCCATGAAGGGTTTCTTTTGGGAAGCTAGGCGAAAACTATAGAGAACTTGAAATACTGACTATCTTTCCAGAAATTAAATGAGAAAAATGCCAAATAATGTATTTTAAGCAATCTCAGAGTAAAAGCTATGAGTGTAGTAAGTATTGGCCTAATCCTACAGCAGTTGTTCATCCCATAAAATTTCAATTGACCATGTTAAGGAAAAATACAGGATGCAGTCTCAGCAGTAGAAAGACTCAAATCAATTTTTTACCATGTGGTAAAAAGTGGTGATAGGGTGAAGAGAGTTGCAGTAGTATGACTGGAAGGAAAAGCTCCAAGATCATCTTCCTCCGTACTATCAAAATTAGCTCACCTTCCCTGAGCAGGACCAGAAGTCATCCAACACAGTTAATTGTACTTGTTAATTTAACCCCATGACTTTACTAGAGATATTTTTTTAAAAGCTAAATCTGATCACTGAACAAAAGCTCAGGTTTTATTTTTTTCACTCACTGTATTCCCAAACATGAGAAAATACGTAGCTGGAGCCAAGGTACATGAGGAAAACAACGAACCAGCCATGTGGACAACTACAGTAGACGTCTGATCTTTAAGCCATGCCATGGCTTTGAGCAGCTTCTTCAGTTTTCATAGGATATTAATGCATGCCCAATTATTTCTTTAAGCTTCTGGCATGATGAAAATTATGTCAATCAATTGCCAGCATATACATACCAACGCTTTGCATTTTCTTTTTTTTTTTTTTCAAGAGCTAGTGTATTGTGCCATGTAAATATTTGCATATTGCAGTTCTTAGCAGAATTGTACAATACCAGCAGAGTTGCACATTCATTGGTTTAGCTGTCTTGCAATACTGTTTAGTTCTGAAAACTAGGAAAAAAGCGCAAATCATACTTTGCATCCACACTATGCTACACTGTAATATTGTAATTTACGGCACCAATCTGTATCACCAATGAGGTTGTATAAAAACAACTTCTAAAATTATTATTCACACTCAAGTATCAATGTGCATACATATAGATTCAAGGCTCCCCATTTGTTTATATTTTTTTCTAATCTCAGCAACCGGACATTTTGCTGTTAAATATGCTATTTTCTATAATAAATAGCAACAGCAGAAGTTTTACTATTACGGGTGTTTTACATGAAGGAAACAAAGGGGGAACCCGATATGAACCTTGGAGAACATATACTTCCAAAAATAAATGTGCTAAATCTGATTTGTATATACTTAAAATATCTGTACATAGGTTTTCATGTGAGATCGCTATTCTGTAAAAAAGCCAACTCAACCCCTTTGTTACGATAGCTAAATTTACCATATTTCCTTAGCTTTTTCATTGCACAGTATATTCAGAGCTCTGTTTCATAATATAACTTTATATGATTTGATTGCAACACATTGCAATGTTCAGTTTCTCACACAATAAAAGAATCACTCAGCTACCTTTTCAATGGACTATTCTCTACCATCAAAGAAAACAAACTGAAAAACAATAACATAGCATCATCATCATGCAAAATACCCTTGGAAACCAACGTTCAAGTATCACAAAGACATTTTTTATTCACAAGCATTTTTTGTTTGAGCCTTTGAAGGATTCCATTAGCTTTACATATAACTGCATTGTGAAAACGAAGTGAATATTACATTGAAATTAACATTTTTCTGACAGAAGATGACACCAAGTTTAAGATGAGAATCACTTTTTAGTTAAACTCTCAAGCACCTTTATATTTTTAAAAACAGAAGTTTCCGTCCTTCCTTCCTTCCTTCCTTCCTTCCTTCCTTCCTTCCTTCCAACTAATGATTTATCAACCTATCAAAACCGAGCTGGCTACATGATTCATTTTGAAAGAATAAAGCATTTCAGTCATGCTGAACTTCCGATGAAGACTAGCCAATATTTTCATTTTACTCAACTAGTTTGGACAAAACTGATGTTCAAAGCAGCCATCATGGTGCTGGTAATGCATATGGGGAAGTACGCTTTCTTTTTTCTTTTTCCTTTTTTTTTTTTTTTTTAAATAAATGTTCATGTAAAAGAATATAAATCTTCAAGATACCCAAAGCTTAAAAGAAATCAAAATCATATACATAAGCTATTGTCAGGGGAGCCCTTTTACATGAAGTCATCAGGATTGCAACAACAAACAAATGAAAAAAAAATAATCTTAGATTCCCCAATGAAGCTCGTACAGAATTCTGTTCGGATGGCATAGATGATGCAGCATTCACACACATTTAAGGATCTGACACTCCAACATGCAGCCACCGTGGGTGCCTTTATGAGTCTCACAACGAGTGATAACCAGACACGAGCACTGCTGTTCTGCTGCTGTCTGAATAGCTGACCCTTTTTAAAATGAAACTGAGGCTATCATTTTGGCCGGGTCTTGATTAAGTTTTGCAGGTTTTGGTTTAGCAAGGTCATAACTGGCAGTGTCTGCTGCCAGATAACAGCCAAAGCAGGACCAGCTGAATTCCTACCATAGACCACAGTGATGGACTCAGACCAGAGACACCACCGCAGTCGGCTGAATCCTCCTGTTGACAAGAAAAGAAATAATTTAACATGAATTACAATTAAATTTCCTGAGAAGTAATCTACATTTCAGTTTTCAACATTGTGAACTATCTTTGAGGCATCCTTTTTGGTCCTACATGTGCTATTTTGCCTAGAATAACAACAACGTAATTCCTGAAAGTTTCTGATTTTTGATACAAAGAATGGCATTACTACATTAACTATAAGCATGGGAGGATTAAATACTTGCAAGGCTTATTGCAGTCACTTATGAACTAGATGGGATACTTACACAATCAAGAAATGCTATGGGATATACCTAGAGGCTCCAGTAAACCACATCTATATTCCTTAAAATTACATCAATTTGGAAATTTTGAGTATGACTTTATTGCAAGGAACCATGGAAGAACAGATAACTTTTCAAGATTGGAGAACAAATACCAGAACATGTTCATGTTTGTTTCATCAACATGGTCGCACACTAAAAAGAATATGCTCTGTAGGTGAAGATATGATCAAAGAGAATGAAAATCTTTGTCTCTGATGCTGTATTCTGTGTTCTGTTGGCTTTTTGTACATGTCGGATGCAGTCTTTAGAGAAGACACCCTCCACTCTGAGGTGTCACTCTGAGCTGTACTGCTCTGTCATGCATCAGTGGACCTAACTATTCATTATGCCACATAGCAATCACGCCTCTTTTCCCCATTCCTCTTTACCGTTAATTGCTGTTATTTTGTCCCACTTTGCCTACAAGGCACAATATCTTCCACATTATGGACTTATTCATTAGTTCGGCTGAAATACATTTGATATCTGTTCTGGAGTCAGTAACTTCTTTATATCTTCTTGTTTCTCAGGACTGATAGAATCTATGTTTAGCTATCTAAAACACCAGGACAATGTTCCAGCCATCCCCTGCACTGCTCTGTCCACTGAGTCTGAGATTGACGGGGAGCTCTGAAGGCTGAAAATATTTGTTCTTCCTCTTGTTTTCACTGTATTCTGTACCCATAGTATAAAAAGACACTTTCCATTTTTCCAAGAGATCCCAAGCCTCCAAGAAGACAACAGCGTAGGTGGGAAGGGATTTAGGTTTATTAAGAACTGGGGAAACTTCTTGAACAAGAGGAACACGTACAGGGAAGGACAGACTGCACTTTAACAGTAATAGTGCCTGGCTTCTGCCACAGAAATTAAAGAGGATTTAGAACAGAAAGCAGAGGAAAGCCAACCAGCATGGAACAGCTCCTGGTTCAGATTGATATGCCACTAGGGCATATGTAACTAATAGTCCATGTGCCTCAGAAAAGGCTAGGGTGGGGGGTGGAGATAAAAAGTACAATCAGGATAAATAAGGAAGGGTCATTAAAACATCATTAATTTACTGGCACATCCTTAAGCAAAAGTTTCAAGTGCTTCTACACCAGTGCTAGGAACATAAAATTAAGATGGGGGAATGAAGACAAGTCAACAGTGAACCATCCCAAAACAATAAACATATCAGAAACCTGGTGGAAGGAGAATGATCAGTAGGACAGAGCATCGTCAGGATGCCAACTTTGTAAGAATGGCAGTGTAGGACATACAGCAGAAGGGTAGTATGCAAAGGACAGTACAAAGAGTAATAGCATAAAAGTATTACAAGAAAAGGAGAGTGAGAAGGAATCTCCATGGGCAAGAAATTTCAGAGTCTAACATTAGGATTGCACTGCTGACTACTTGATCAAAGAGACAATATCAGTCATGAAATGTTATGTGAGGTTAGTTGGAGAAGCCGCATATAGACTGGATCAATGCCTTATCAAAAAGAAATGTAGAAACAACATATTTGGATATGATAAGTAACTGCATTTTTGAACAAACAGTCTTTGAATCTTTGCTGGTGCATGACACCCTCTTCAAAATTATTAGTAGAGACCTGCTCTGTATAGCTCTAGCAGCTCTGAAGACCACATTGCAATAAGATTTAGCATCACTGTGTGAGAGATCAGGCCAAACAAATTCAAAGGATACCTATTTCAAGGAAGGGAACTATGTGAAAATTATCAAGAGCAGTTAAAAAAAAACAACTCCAAAACTAAGAAAACAGAAAAAAAAAAAAAACCTTAACAAACAAACAAATAAAACCCCAGAAAGTAGGAAAAAAACTAGAAGAAGCATCTCAGTAAGTCCTTCACAAGGATCCAGATATTTAGGAATATTGCATTAGATATCCAGGTAAAATTAATGCCGCGTTTAGAAAAACCTCCCACCCACTCCTCTCCTCCAAAAACCCAACCTTGAAACAAATGAAAAAACACCAACTCCCACTCCACCCCCCCAAAAAAAAAACCCAAATCAAATCAAAACTACAAAGAAACACCCCTGCATGAATCAATAGGGAAATTAAGTACGCTGTCATAAGGAAAAGGTCAGTATTTAAGAAATCAAGTTTACTCAAATGAGCAAGAACAGGAAAGTACATAAAAATGGCAGATTAGATATAAACAGGAAATTAGGAGGGCTGATGAAGAATTTTTGATGACCTCCCTGCAAAATATGCTGAAAATGATAGTAGGAAGTTTTGAATAAATCAAAAGCACAAATCCAAATACAGAATAGGGCAACTGCTCTATAACAGAGGTGTAAAGAGAGAACCTGGGGATTACAGGGCATAGCAAAGGACTTCAACGAGTTCTTTGTGTCAGTTTTAAGGGGTGAAGACTATAATGAGATTCCCACCACAAACAATGCATTCTTTAAAGCAGAGAGGTCAGAGAAATTAGAATCAGATTGGAATAAATATATGAAAAATCAGATAAAGCAGACAAATTAAACTCAACATGTCATCAGGAATTACAGTCTTCACCAACAGTCTCCTTTAGAAACTTGGATTAAAAAAAAAAAAGAAACAAAACCCAGCATTCAAGTTCAATAGTATCCATCCCTAGACAGGTCTCTGTCATCTGTTAGCTTTATAATTTAGTTCGGTAATTTTGGCTTAGGCTTTTTTTTTTTTTTTTTCAGTTGATTGCACTCTACAAGTTCAAAATTCCTAAGGTTTCTGGTCAACAAGCAAGTCATAAGTGAACTCTGCTGCACCAGATTTGGAGTAGGATGCTAAGATTTGAAGATGCACTGAACTTTCTGGTTTATTTAGTTTGGCTCTGTCCCTTTTTACATCTGCATTGTGTCTTGTCATGTAGCTTTATTTCTATCCAAAGCACCTAAAAATAACTCTGTTGCTTCTTCCTCTCAGTGAGTACCACCAGAAACAGAACTATTAGTAAAGGTTTCTTCTCATATGAATTCAGTGAACAGCAACTCTTGGTATTTAAGATTCTTATCACTGAAATTAGAAGAGTCATTTTGAAGAAATAGCCTAAAGTAAAGCACAAGGTTTAAAATTTTCCAACAGAGGGGAGATGTCTGGAGAGTAAGAAGTAAATTGAAGATCTTAAAAAAAAAATCTGCATAATAGGAAGGGGAAAATATCATTATAGAGAAATGGCATCCATTATGGATACAAAGTAGATGGACGTCCACTACTCAGCTTTCAAGTCACCTTCTGCATTAGACCAAATATTGGGTAAATGATGTTGACGAATTAATCCTATCACTATATATACTCGAAAAAACTCCATTGTGTTGCCTATTGGTATTTGTTTTTTGAGATTTTTTTTTTTTAAACTACATCACAATTTATGGGCACTGTTTTTACATTCAACAGTTATACTAGGTAATATTTCTATTAGATTGAAAAGAAATATTTCAATATCTTTTGCTCTCTCCCTAAGACTACACAGAACAGTTTTTAAAAGATTCACAACTTCACAACAGCAGAGAACGTCTTCGAAGCCTCATGCAGGGGAAGCATCTTCTTATTATGAATGACAGCGTTAAACTGTATTAGCCAAAAGTATACAAGGTTTATATACATATTTCAAGGTTGGTGAGATTTTAACCTCATACAGATCAGTCATATTGCATTTCTGAGGTTTGTAGACCAATTTGCAGTGGTAAACCAGCAGTTCTGCCAAGAACAATTTCTAAATATTCTCTCTGGAATCAGTTTTCTTTTGTGTTCTAAGCCAAGAGAAAAATAGTAGTGGCAAAGAAGGTACAATAAATCCTACCTAAATTTCTTTTTCCTACCCAGAATTGCACACTGTAACCTTCTTGTGTGCTTTAACTACTGTGAAAATTACAAAAAATACATTAAGAAAAAAAAAAGGAGAAAAATTGATTACATGCTGATTTACATCAATTTGAAAAATCAATAGTTTTATGGAAATGATTGGGATCTCATCATTAATTTGGAAACAGATTAAGCAAAATTTCAGTTTTGAATAGTCTTCAAAATGTCTTTTTCGAAAACACTTCCCCTATTCCTGAGCTATAAGAAAACTTTTCAACTGTTTTCCGTAAATGTTATTTTTGAGATTTCTTATCAAATTTCTTAAAATTATTTACATAGCATAATTTTATCTTATCTTTATCTTATCTATCTTTACTTCTGCAATTAAGACACTGAACTACTTTTAAGCAGTTTCACTGAAATTTTCCAGCCCATTACATTAGTCACATAGAAAACCTGAATAATCAATAGATCTGTTGGGGATGTCCTCTCTTTGTTGTCTTCAAAGTAATATTCTGTACACTATTTCTTTTTGAAGAGAGAAAGAACTGGGAAAAAAATTGGAAAGACTCTTCTTTAGCCAGTTTCATTTCATCAGAAGTATATCAGAAATCTCTTGCCTTAATAAGCCACATGTCAAATTTCCTTGCATGCTTGAGGTAGAGAAGCATCAAATCCAAATGTCACCTCCGTCATGTCATGCCTTACTATGATAACTCTAGAGAGGGTTATTTTACAACATCATACACTGTGAAAATTATTCAGCCCTTGCAGAATGGAAATGAATGCTTTTATAAAACCATATATTCATTGTTAAGTATCAAACCCACATATTCACTGCTACATATTGACATTTCCGTGAAGGCAGTGTCAGTCCACAATTTTAAAGATACACATGGAAATATAAATACCTATATATACACATACATGTATAAATCTATATACATACTTGCTACTTCTTTAGAAGTTCACTGTAATTATTTAATGTATTAAAACTTTGTCTTGATACCGTAATCATTCATCAGAACCCATCGTGCTACACTGACTACAAAAAGGATAAAACAACAATATCTGCCAAAGAGCTTCTGATATGACCTTTGACATCAAGTGGTTACCTGAAAGTTATACCTTTTATAAGCATAAATTTAAAATGCTTCGTATTGCATGGAGAACACCTTTGCTTTTACTGGAGTCATTTCAAGTTCCCGTGTATGGTCTTTTATAAATCTTGTGTTACCCTCCTTTGTCTGGACTACCACACAAAGCTGTCAAGGCCTTACAGCTGCTCATATTCAGGTCAGAGGCACAGCCAGTCCCATCAAGATGGGTACAGCTGTCTGAGCTGCTAATCAAAGCTCCAACTGACATCCCTGGGAGCTGATGGAAGTAAGACATTCCTAGAAGGGACTAAAAACTTGTAGAGTTCTTCTCTTTATTCTCACGCATGCTAAAAAAAAACAACCTGTGCATGTACAAAGTAAGAGCAAGCTCTTCAAGGGGATGATAAAGACTATTTTGTTATCCTCAAGGAAAAAAAAAATAAAGCTGCCGTTATTGAACTTGATCAGCTGGTTTATATCTGTGTTGGCTTCAGTGATTTTAATAAAACTACACAGATTAATGTCCAGTGAGAACCCGTTTCCCAAGTCAGAAAGTTATTAAAAACAGGATGAATGAACAAAATTACCTTTATAACTTTCTGCTGCCAAAAGTCTATCAGCTAAAATTATATTTCATGGGTTTCCCAGTATTTTGGTTTGCCTTCTTGAGCAGAAAGACCATTTTGGACATAAAGAATTCAGCTCAAGGTGAGTCTCTGCTGCTTTATGTACATTGGACAGTAGCTTTTTAATTAAAATAAGGTTACTTGCAGAGCAAATTGCATGAGTACGAACATGAGATGTTAATCTTCTGGATTTCAATGTGAAATCCAACTGGCTTGGGGGAAGGGACTTTCACCCTTCCTTACAACCTTCAGCCATGGCTGTGCAAGTTCTGAGATTTGCTAGAAATGAGATCATTTAAATACAGAACAAGAAACTTCAAAATTACTCAAATACAGTTGTTAAACTGAACTTCGAGATTTTTCACTGATGTTCAAGTGATATTAATTGAGCCTTCCCCAAATATAAAGAGAATACAAATTATTGAGAAAATGAGTGTTCTAGGTTGTTACAATTTTCAATATTTTACTACACTAACTCTGAAAAATGACCCCTAAGTTGCCATTTCAGCCTCTCAGTTGGCTTCACTTTGATAGATATGTCAGTATCTCCCTCTAGTGGTTTTCTGAGTAATAATATTGATCAGAAACCCCTCCGGCAAACAAGGTAATGAATTTTATTCTCTTTAGATCAGTAGTTCTCTTCCACACATGTCACTAGCACACACTAGCACAGCAGTGCACACTCTCACACCATTAAATGCAACACAGTCTAAAACACCAAGGCTTTCGTTGTGAATCCCAGAGTCTGCACTAGGTCCAACATCCATATATTTCGTTAGAAAAAAAAAATCTCACCTTCTGCTGTACTTAGGCAATGAATTTGTTTAGGTTGCAAAAAATAAAAAGCAAAAATATGATTTTACTGAATTCATAGTTTAACCAAATTGATGCACACTATTACTTTCCATCGTTAACATCTGAGCTAATTTGAATGCAGTGAAAACTCCTTACTCTTCTCAATAGCAACACTTACTCTTGCAGAAAGCACTCATCCTTAGTATCCCTAAGTGCAGCTTTATTTTCACACGTATTATGGTCTTTTCTAGTCACTTTGCATCTTTGTTTGTCTCTCTGCAGAAAACTTTCTTCTTCCGTTTCATTTTAACAGGGACAAGGGAAAAATGTTTTGGGGGGAATGACACTGACTCAACTGATACCTGTGCAATCGCAAAGAGTCGACCATATAAACTCAACAGGTTCCCATGTCTTTGTATTTGCTATGGGAGAGGCCCTTGTGTTCTGTAAATGTGATTTATAAGGCTCCTGACAGGGTTTTTTCATGTTTAATTTCCCTTAATATTGCAATAGTAATTTGCTCCAGATTGTCGCTTTTGGGACTCGCTTCATTCTGTTTTCTTTCGTATACTTAGTAAGTAAAAAAGTCTGCTAATTTTTAAGCCAAGAACAAAACAAAAAATTAGAGAAAGTAACTGACCATCCACACCACATGAAAACTTGCAGAAAAATGAAGATAGGAGCGGACGTCATGGCAGAGGCACGACTCGTTGTGCATATAGGCTGATCCTAATAATAACGGGCAAAGTAGCAAGTAGAGGAAAGGAAAGAAAACACAGAAAAAAAGACACACAAGATGAGATATCATGCAGATTGCTGGCAGTTAGCAGAGTTAATGTGAAAGCATCCACCCAAGAGCAAGAGATTTACAGCAAATTTTGCAAATAAACTTAACCAAAACAATCCACTGTTACGAAACACATGACTTACACACTGATTAGCACATCAAGCTAGTGAGCAAGAGTTGTACTTTCACACACAATCATATCAGAAGGATTTGGAATATTTACAATGGCTAAATAGTTTTGGGATGTATTTTCAACTTTGTTTAACCTTTGTTGGCCAGTAAGAAGATTTCCTTTTTAAATTAAATTTTGTTTGCTAGAAAAATGCATTGAATACCAACTGGCTGGACTTTTTTAATACCACTGACATCTCAGTAATTGTGCCTCATTAAAGAAAAGCAGAGAATATACTGGAACAAAACTTGGTATACAGCAGTTATAGCCAACTAACTGCACTAGTTTTGGACAACCTTTCCTTTGCATAAACGGGATGAGGCATTACAAATGCATGTTAAAAATATTTTTTTATATAATGGCAGGTACTTCCCTGTTCAATACTTTTTGTCTTGAAATTTATTCTGAACAACTCAAATTCAACATATTCTCTGTCATGCAGTATTTTGAAAGGTAAGACAGAGAGTATATTCAAATAATTTATATATATGGCACAGGTATAATCTTTTCTCCTTCAAAACTGAGATGTATACAATATAGGGAGTAATAAACAGCATAATTTTGCTGATCGCGGTAAAGTAATGCACTTTTATATCTGTTAAAAATGTGATGTAAGGTCAATACAGGTTTGCAGAATTTCTAAGAGGAACAACATCCTAAACCAGAGATAATGTTTTTAATCATTTAATCAACACAAATAATGTTTGGAAACAGTAATATAAAAATACTACTTCTAAGCCAGGATTATCATCTATTTGTGAAAGCCATAGAAGAACTGAATTTCACAGCACCGTACAGAGACCATCACTTTTATAATCACTGGTGTTTAGGTTTTTTTTTTAGTGGGAATCATGTGTGAAAGTGCAATGGTTATAGGAAAGGCAGATAAGAAAGCAGCTGTTAATTTTATGTTAATCATGGGATACTTGAAATAGAGTGGCTATGGTCTCGAGTGAACAGTATGTTTAGTGATAGATAGGTTACCAGGCACCAAGGTACGTTTAAACATAGTTTCACTGCTCTTCTGAAATAGCTCTACAATTGTTTTCAAAGAGAGTCCTAAAATCTTACAAGTTCAATTTTACCTGTTTGGCTTCATCGAAACAGACATCAGGACCCTTTCTGTATCTAGGTTGTTTGACCATTTCACAAGGATTTGGCCCTTCATCTGTTTCTCTGGTTAAGGAGTGTGACTGGTTTTTGTGCATCGTATATTAGCAGGGTTAACATTCTGGTTTCACTTTCATAGAAGAAGAGAAATTCTAGAATTAGAATTAGAATTAGAAATATGCTAATTCAGATAGTGGTGAAATAAACATCAATAGTCACAGTTCTTTGTTTAAATTAAAGAAACCAAACCAACCCCTCCAGATAAACTGAAATCAAGTACCTCCTTTTTTTTTTTTACACTGTCTTAATCAAGAAAATAGACATCCTGCATGACTTTTTAGAACCAGTACTTCCAGAACCATACACAAAATAAAAATAAAAGCTGAGTTTTTTTTAAGATTTTCTGTATTGCTTTTATTACCATTGCATAAATATTACAGAAAATACTTGATAAAACAGTAAACTTTCAATGGTGCTGATTGGTTATAGCATATGTTAACATTGAGTTATTCTACTAAAATGAAGATACATAGCAAAAGTGAGGAAGTCTGTTTGGAAAATTGATGCCATATATAGGATGAAAATTGCAGTGAAGTCCTGTAAGAAGTACTGGTTTTATCATGTGTACATCTATATTACCCCAAATGTCATAGACAAGATCATCCCACTGTAGGCTTTGATAGTAAATGACAGAAAACCTGATCAGATCTCATTGGCATTTCAGTGATGAAGGGAGGCAGAGAAAATGCTGTCCAAACTAAGAGCAGAACAGCAGGATAGAAATGGGAGCAGTGACATGCTATTAATTAGCTAACTGTAAACATGAGCTAATGCTTTTGCTTACATCTCTGAAATCTGTAATTGCTGATATTTAAGTGTAAATACTATTCTCCAAATTTGCCACAGGCTAACAAGGGGCACAAGTCACTGCAGCATACTTGAACAGCACGGATATGGTAAAGTGCAAAACCCTCTTCTGTTGAAACCTGCCTATATTACCACTCAGTATGTCAAGCTTTTTTATTCTGCTGTTGGTAGTACACACATTAAAGCTAAACTAGAGTGGTTTAAAAAAACTGAGCACCAAAACTTTACTTATCTTAGTAGCTCTAACTTGAAGCAATCCTATTCACGTGCTACTGTGGAGTACTACAGCAGCTTTACTGCAATGAGATGCCCAATGGAAGAGAAGGCAAGAGGATGGGAATTTTACTCTACAGATCTACATCTGTCTTCATTCAGATGGTATCAGATTCACCTCCCCTTTCCTCTGCTGGCACCCAGCTGAAAGGGAAGTCGAAACGTAGAAATATTCTAAAAGGCCATGTGCACAAGTAAAGCTGTACCAGCCAGAAGGGAGTCTGATAATAACCATCTGAATAGCACCCAAAGGTCATTCCGTTTGCTTCTGTGATGTCATGCTACATCTGCGTTTCACAACGTACCTTAGTTATAGAAAAGAGAGAATAGCTTAGTACTGCATAGTTGGAACTAAAATAAAATAGTTCATTTAGTCAATACCAGCCCACCAAGAAGCTCTGGCTGCCAGTCATTTACTGCTTTCCAGAAGGTTTGGGCCCCACAAGGAAATGCAAGTCATGTGTCCATTTCCCATCAAACGTGCTTCATTTTCTATAGTGAGTGCTCTCTATAAATTCAGACAGTGGTAGCAGTTAATCAAACTGTCATGGACTGGAGCCCATCAGAATATTAGGCTGTGTTTACACAGTTCTGTGATGACATGGATATTGCTTCCACCCCAATGTAACTTCCTTTTCAGCTCAAGCATAGAAGGAATTCCAGTTTTATTGATGTGGCAATGGACACCTTGCTTGTGCCAAAGAAACACAATCATCTCTACCATTAGCTGCTTTCTTTCAGGAATTGGAGAGGCTATCTCAACTAACTTCTTGACATCACCAAAGGTATAACTAATTGTTTTCCATATTCTGTCATAATAGTCCTAATTAGGATTGATTTAACATCTCTGGCGTGCTATCCTCAAGCATACGTAGAAGACAAAAATTGAGGTGAAGTTCTCCTAGTCTAGAATATGTATATGTTGGTTTTACATATTTCCATCACCATCACCTATAGATACCTATTGGAGTGAACAGGCTAAAAGTACAGAGATTGGCATGAAGGTGGTTGTAAATTAGAACAACCTTTCACATGCTTTTAATTTTAATGTGTATGTTGCAAAGAGTCAGCTTTGCACGTATGCCACCCATGTCTCCAGCTAGCTCTAAAGAAATTCTACACTAGCAGCTGGATAAACTTTAGCCTTTGATGGTTAAAGCAGTTTCCACAAGAAGTGAGCAGTTCTCATTGGCACTGAGCACACACTAAAGTGCCTCCATCACTTCACCTCAGTGTTGCAGGCATCAGTGCAGCATCTCAACTTTTCCTGACCACTCTTATCTTTGTGTTGCCCTTGTTTGTTATTTCTCTAGACAGACATACCTTTGTCTTTTCTAAAGGCTGAACAAACCCATGACTCTCAGGCTCCCCTTGCCTGTGCTGTGCTCCAGATGACAATCACCTTGGCAGTCCTTCACTGGACAGTATGTCAGTGTGGTACTGGGAAGCCCCAAACTGTACACAGCACTCCAGATGTGGTCTCACCAGTGCTGACGAGATGGGATGGATCAATTCTCCCAACCTGCTGACTACACTCTTGTTAACATAGCCCAGGACATGACTGGCCCTCTTTAGTGCTAGGCACAGTGGCAACTGATGTTCAACTTCTTGTCTATCATGATCCTCAAGTCCTTTTCTGCAAAGCTGTTTCTAGTCACTCCGCTCCCAGCCTGTCCAGCTGCATGTCATTATTCTGTCCTGGATCCAGGACATTGTATCTGTCTTTTGGAAACTTCATTCAGCTCCTGTGAGACCATTTCTGTTTAGTACCTTGCAAATAACGACTTTGCTCTCTACCTCAATGACTGCTGCCTCAGATGATTTGTGATATCATCCACAGATATCTGCTGCTTCAAGTACCCCAATGGCAATCATGCTACTAATACGTACATAAATAGGCCATTTTTTTTCCCCAAGTATATTCCAGCATGTCATAGCCAAAAATCAATCCACACTACTAAATAACATGATTTTAAAGGATACCCGGCTTCTCTGCTTGCATCAGTGGCTTTGGGTCACAGGAGCGGCACAGCAGTTGGCTGTCACTAATAATAAATACTAGATTGGTGTTTGAAATCTTCTCTGCATGATAAAGTCTGGAAAAAAAGCCAATAAAAACTTACGTATAAATGAAGCAAGGAAATCTGTATTTGAGAAGGACACACAGAATTGGAATAAAAGTAACCCAACTTCACAGATTCAGTCTGCCTGCTACTATTTATCTTTTCCATTAATGAACAGCAAGAAACATTTATAACAAATTTTGTAATCTTTTTGACATTTCCATGGCTCCCTCTTTCAACTAGACTTATTAGTGGAAAAAATGGAGAAGAGCATAAAATGACTTTTACTGAGTTAATAGCTAGCTCTGTGCTGCTACAACAGTAGCTGTACTGAGAAATAAGATCAGTTCAGCATCGATTCCTCCCCTAACATCACTGAGAAAACCCCCAATCACAAGAACAAATGAAACCCCAACACATAAACCTGTCTGTAAGAAGGGTGAGAAGGAGGGTTAGGGTGTCAATGCTGTGTATTGGATGTGTATTTGTTGTATTTTTATGTCCACATAATTCCACAAAATGCCTTTAAGTCAGTAGGGTCATTTTCAATTTATAAATAATTGAATAGGCAGCATTAGACAGATACAGAAGATACTATACTTCATGCCTAAGATACTAAAGGTAAAGATATTTCTGGATTTTTCAAGGTTAATTCTCATGTATTTTAAAATCACTGGAAAGGCAGACAGACCTTCAAAAAAGCAGAGGAAAAATTCTTAATATTTCTTTGTCATTAATAAAATATATTCTACCTCTCAAAGAGAGGTAAATTCAAGATGATGGAACACGTTAATTGCTTTAATAGATTCTAAATAAATTTTCATACATCTATAAAATAATAAGCAAATCTTTCAAAGAGGTGGTTACCACTCTATATGCAGAGTTTTATTACTTAGATGTGAATCGATGGTACTATTTCTGAAATTTCAGATGACGAGTTCATACCACTGATTGGGTACAATAAGAGGACAAAATACCTGCTAATTAAATAACTGATGTTGTGATTGTGTATCTGCTGGTTTTAACCAGCTTAAATTGTCCTTTCTTACTCATTCCCACACTGCGGCACTATTTTTGCAGTATTGGCATAATAATTTCTTTAGTCTTTCAGTAAATTGAACTAAAGAACACTTCTGAAAACTCTCCAGATTGACAAAAACAAACAATATACAACCAAAAACCAAACCGAAAACCTCAGCTTAATGAGTTTTTTCCACAACCAGCTATCATGCAAACACATACTGGCAACATGGAGGAGGAAGTATGAAAGTGGGAAAAAATTTCTGTGTGTTTGTCCTCTGTCTTTCTTTCCTGGCTTGAAATATTGTCTTCAAGGAGTTTGAAATCTGACTGTTAACTTTAATTTCTAAGACATTTTCAGAAGCTCCTAGTGTATGCAAACTTTCAATCCAGCAGGCTTTTGTATGAAACACAGAACCAGGTCCAAGTTGCTGTGTTTCTGAAGTATCTGAGTGTTTTAACGTAACATCAAACGTCATCTTGAATAGGCACATGGAGCCTGAAGAGTAATTCTTTTAATCACAGAACAAAACAGGTTAATAAGACCCACAGCTCTTAAATCATGAGTGCTATTGACTAGAAGTAAATTTGAAGTTAAATTGTGTAATCTTCTTGATTATCAAAAATTCCAATACATAATCAGATTAAGGAAAATAATCTCCTCCTGAATATTGCAGAATGCCTTTGAGTTCACGTAACAAGTAAAAGAAAACAAATTGTAACAGTGATAGAAATAAAATTTTTATGGAGCGTATACGGACTATAAATAAAAAATACGACTGAAATATTTCTATGATTCTTTAATTATTAAAATTAAGATTAATGCTAAACATTTAAAAGAGAGAGCAATTTATCATTTTACTGCCTATATACTTATTTGTCTTCTTTATGTAAGTTTAGTGTAATTAATCTAAAATACATTTTTTGTTCTTATAAAAGTGTCATTATCTTTTGTAAAATAAATGAATATCTAAAAGTTATTATTCATATTGAAGAAATTTTACCTGGAGCAGTTTATACAGTCTACAATCCCACCAAAGGATTTATCATCATTTTCAAAGAAATACTGAGTTTGCTCAGTGATACAGCTTGTTTTAGGCAGGGCGGCACCGAAATCATCATCTTCCATATCAGCTGACAGAAAGAAGACAATAAATAAATAAACAACAATGTTTTCAAGTCACAGTTGCAATGGGGAGATCCACATATGGCCCCCAGTCTAGATTCTTCCCTTCTACTTCACTCAAAGTTGACTTTAACATTCTCTCAACTTACCTGCTTCAAGAAAACGTGGAAAAGTCAAGCTCAAAAACAGCTGCTGTAAGATAGACCTGAACACAGAAAGATAATATATTTTGGTAAAGGCTCTTTGTCTTCTTCGTATTTTAATCGCATCCTTAAAAACTACTCAAATAAGAGTTATTAACAACAAAATCATCATGGCTTATTGTGTTTTTGTGAATTATTAAAGTTGTGTTTCTTTAAACCTTACAGTTTGGCTCTGGTTTTCTTTTCACACTTTCTCCCAGGTCTTCTTTCACATTAATATTTTGTTCTGCTGTTGAGATTTGCTATCATTTATGCCCATAACTCGCATAATGAAAATGTTATCATGCTATCCATGTCCTCCTTTACACCTCTGCAGGAGGTGGAAGAGGCATGTTGGCGTTCCTCTAACACTTAAACCAATCAGAACTACTTTTGAACACACTCAGGGAAAATGCTCCTGAATTAGATACTTTACACTGATTAAGGTTCATTAAATTGCTGAGAAGGAGACAAACACTAGAATATCACAAGTATATTATAAAAATCTTTACTGTAGCAGCTGACTTTTAAAATCATCTCTATTCCTGCTCTTGAGGTATGGAATATATTTTCCTCCTAGATGCTGCTGAAACACTTAGGCTTAAAGAGCTCCATTTATTTCAAATTATTTTTCTTCACTCATGATCGTGTTTTTCCTATTTTATTTACTTGAAGCAAATAGGCAAGAATTGCAACAATTATATTCCTTGACTCTCTGCTTCTGCTTAAATCTTTCTAAGTTGTAGTTTCCTGTCGTCATGTTTTAGGTTTGCTTCTTCCGACAAATACGACCTGATCTCTCCTCATCTCATTCTGTTCTAATCCTGTTCTGCAGAGAGAAGGGACTGTGTAATTTTATTCGTCTTCCAAGATTTTTCCTTTTCTCCTTATCCAGCATGATCCATGTGTACAGAAACTAGATCTGTCTGTCACCTTTCCAGTGGAGGCATTGCCTGCAGCAACTCTGGCTTCACTTCCACAGCTTTGTGCCTTGAATCATCAGACAGACAGCGCACCCACCGTCATGGATGAGAAGAGACTTGATGCCCTTCAACAGTGATGCAATTTGCTGACAGGAAATAGTAATCCTTCATAAGGGCTTACTACAGAATTTACAGGGAACTGAGGGAAAAACGCAGCCTGAGAAAACTGTAAAATCTTCTGAGTTAAAATAGCGTGAAGGAGAAATGATACGTACTTTCTTAACTAAATGCTGACGTATCTCATATAAATTTTGAAAACTATCACTCACACCTTTATCCTACATTGTTGCCTGAAATACTATAGTTTTCTTTAATAACCTGGTTTCTCTTATGTCCTTGCATTTGCTTCTGCCAGGTGCCTCACTGAATCCATTTTTGGTCAGCCCTTTTTACTCTGCTTGCTTAATGGCCTTCTCTGCCTGCTTCTGACCTAGATTCCATTAAAAGCATGTCCACAGAAAGTACTTTCATGCGGCCCTTTCAAGTTAGACATCACACAGAATAAACCTCAGGTCTAAATTGAGTCCAGACCACTGAGTCTGATTTGAACACTGATAAACTAAAGTTTCTCTATTTGAGAAGAGCTCAAGTTTCTCTTCTGGATTATTTCCCATACCCAGTTTTTGAGGTTTGCTGTTGTCCAAGAAAACTGAGATTATTGCTGTTGCTGTTAACAAAATGTAACCAACAATAAAACCCAACATAAGAACCTTCATAGTGCTATCCGTGAGAAAATTACTATATGTTTGTTCAGCTGCTACATGTTTTAACTCTTAGCTTCATAAAGTAGATAATTTCATCTGGCTTGGTAATTATTATAAAAAATACGCTTCATGAAACTTTAGAAAAAGGAATAGACAGTCTCCAAGGGTGCAATTCACACCAATGCAAAAGTATCACATCAGTCACAGTTACTTATCCCCATTTGGTGCCGTGGTAAGTAGCTGATAGGGATGTCTATCTATGTGGCTCTAAAACAGATAAAACTATTTCTGTGTCTATTATTAATAATGCATAAACCAAAGCCAAAAGAAAAGAAAGCTCCTAAGTGGATCTTTAGTTTTAAAATGTATGCAGCATTGTGATGGTGAAAGATAAACCTAATTACTGGTGTAATCCAGATTTCTGACGCGCTTGCACTTACCAAGCAGCTGCTGAAGCCCACCATCCTAGATGCAAAATATCTGTTATTGTAGGCTGGAAAGAAAAAACAACAAGCAAACACGAGATTATGTTATTGGTATAAACATCTGTAGACTTTTAAGGGAATGTCAGTCACCTCACAAGGAACTACTGACCACATAAGCAGAACGAAGTCCGGCTCCTTGCTTTGGTTCTTCTTCAGGATCGCAGACCGACTGATAGTCATACGACTTGTTAAAGGCATACAGGGACATGTTAATCAGGTTTCGCATCAGGCCAGGATCAATTTCACCAAAGAATCTTCCAATCTGAAGAAGAAGAACATATGGAGATAAGTTAAAGTATTTCTACATATTTTTCTCATTAAAAAATGAACAGTTCAAATTTCTGCCTCTCCCTATTTTTTCCTCTACGCAACCATCCAGTTGTTCTGTTTATGTATTTCTTCCTTTCTTTGACTATTTCTCTCCTAAAACCTTGGTTGGAGAACTCCAGTTAGTCAGTAATTGTTAAAGGCACTATCAATGAGACCACCCTGCTTGGGAAAGAGCAAGAGGAATGTGAGAAAGAAGGTGTGTGGATGCCATACTACTTGCACCATAGGTCCCGCAGCAGCCTACTAGCCTAATGGCAGAGCACAAAGAATGCAACTGGGTAGAAGTTTGGCATCTTGAACAATAAATAAGACTGTGAAAAAGACTAACAAAATAACTGCAATTTCTGATATGGCAATTTTTTTTTTGTGATTCAGAAATGTTTTTCAATTTCTGACCCACTCTTTCAAAGTCTGATGGGCACAATATATATACAAATAAATAAAAGAAAGAGTATGTTCTTAGTGCAAACTGAGACAGAAATGATATTTTTTTCTTATACAACTTCTCCCTATTGTGTACTGTATTTAAAAATATACATACCTGTTGTGTATATTCATCCCGATTTGACATCAAAAGAAATCCACCGTCGTCAAGGATAACACAGTCCACATGCTATTACAAGAAATTGAAATATGTTTTGCAGGAAGGATTTGTCAAGAGAACACTTTGTAAGAAACTATTTTTTGTTCAACACTTCAGAAATATCTTCACATCTATGTGGCTTAGGCTAAATCACCACCCCATAGCCAAGGGCCAATACTAAGCTATAAAAGTAGCATTATCAATATTATAATAAGTTTGTACAGATCAAAGGCTTATTTGCGGCTTAAATTCATAAAAGTTGTTTTGTAAATTCTTATTTACTCAATACTTTGTTAGCTCTTAGAGCGCTATATCCTTATTAAATCTGATTATAATTGAATCTCAACTCGTAATACAGCACTACAACTTCTTGCATGCTTCAGCCATGCTTAAAGTCCTTTTCTATTTTCAGCTTTTAATGGTAAAAATCTTAAAGGCAGATTCTCAGCTTGCTAGTCATACTTATTTTCACTTGCCAAGGACTGTAGTGAGTTTCTTCCAGGTGTCAGGTGCAGGAATGGGAAGCCCACTGGTTCCCTATGCCTTGCACTTTGTAAAAGTTTCTTGCAGTCAGAGACTGGAGAGATAGTAGTGAAGCCAAATAGATAACCTCCCAGAGTATCCTTTTTGCTGTAACTCCTGCATTTAATGATCTTCACACTCCACAAAAGAACTCACAGAAGACCTGAGCAGGGAAACCTTTTAAGCTCACAACAGAATCTGATACTGTGAGAGTCTCTGAAGCTGTGCTCTGCTGAGTTCTAGCAGAGTTATGGGATCTCCAAATCCTGAACAGGCTGGGAATAGAGGAAAGGAGAATGACTGATGACTGTTGAAGGGCACATCACGTACTCTGGTGTTTTTCAGTTTGCATTTACTCTTCTCTAAGATACTCTTCTAGATTTATTTTTCTCAGATTTGTTTTTTTTTATTAATATTGCCTTTCCTACAATTCGCCTCTTGCTTAGAAAGTTGCCATTATCTTTGTCACACATTTTTCTTCACATCACTCTCTATTACTCTTACTCTACTGTGTTTTTTTCCCTTCCCTCTCGTTCTCATAACCTCATTGCGATCATTTTTGACCAACCACTTCACTTGACTTTCACACCCTCTTTCACCCCTCCTCTCCTAATCTTCATCTCTTTCTCAAGGCACAAATGACTAAGTCCTGTTTTCTGTAAAATTAATCTTCAAATAATAATGATAGAATAGTGTCTTAGAAAAATCTAGAGAGAATTAGTGAATTTTCATAATCTGCCAAATATTCATAAACTGAACATATTCTTACCATGCTGTTTCTCTCACAGCCACAGATTTCACTGTTGCACTGAAAAACAGAAGTATAGTAATCTTCACAAAATGTTTCAAAGGAAACTGTATTTCATAGTGATGTTAATCAATCAAGACAAGAACAAGTGATTTGATTTTCAAAATCTGTATATTAATAAAAGCTAATTTTAAGTGCTTGTCATTTATCAGAAATATCTCTGTGAACAACCTTTATTCAGTAATTATCAACAGCACAATCTCTACTGTTTTCATGAAGTCTCTGGTACATCTCCCTTTTTAAGAATGCTGAATATATTGGAGATAAATAGTTTGGGGGACTTGTCAGGATGTCCATGTTTGGAGTATAAAGTAAAAAAGAAATAATATATGCATTTCCTTGTGTTTGGGGTATGGAAAGAAAACCCAGAAAACATAATGCCAAGTATCTTTTTTTGACCATGAAAAGCTTCATGGGCCTCAAAGCATGGGAATGTCATGCAATTAAGGAAGCTCTCCATCCCCAGTTAGCTTTTATGGCTTTGATTACTAGCATGTTTTCCTCTTCTTGCAATATGTGGATACCTATACACATAACTGTCTCCTTGCATTATGTCCTGAGTAAAACAACTAACAGATAAGTCATTCATCCCAAATTAATTCTGAGCTCTTTCTTTCTCTTTTCAGTTATGTCTTTTTGTCCTTAACTATTTTGACATTTAGGCAATGCATTTGCCTACCTGTTGAACTACAGCTCTAACACCTACAACGGTCAGACACTTACTGATTCTCTTAATATACAGCCAGTCAAGCAACATTGTCTCATCCAACTGTTCCATATTTGTCTTCATTTCATGCCTCTCTTTTCCCAATGTACTATTAATTCCTTAGCTTTTCCTTCCATTTAACCTTTCCTCCTTCCCATTTACACCTAAGCCTTAGATGCAAGGAATGAAAGGGTTAAGCACCTATTTCATAAAGTTCTGCTAAAATGCTCTGATGTTGGTTGCGATATAAATCCTAACCGTTCACTGCTTACCCATCTTCCATATTAACTAAAAATAGATTCACCAATTTTTTTGCAGATTTTATTCACTGCTACAGCATAATCTTAGTAGCAAGTCTACTGGTTAGAATATGTCACTTTTCTTTGTCTTTATCTATGTCCTATAATTATGAAAGCAAGACATACAAAATATAGCCTATTTCAACATAGATTTATTTTGTGCATTCGGATGCTTTAAATACAACAACTACTTGGTGACTATGCATCGATATGATTCTGACACAAAAAGCTGTTAGACCTATTTGCATCTGAAGCTTTGAGAAATGCAAATAAAGTTCAAAAAAGACTTGGTCAACTGCTTACCAGACTCTTGATTGTGGTTTTTGTGAAATTTTCCATCCAGCTGGTTGCGTCAATTTTTATTCCAACAACTGACAAGAAATACATGAAAGTCTTTTTTAGTAAAATGAAAAAAAAAAAAAAGGTAACTGTAGAATCCTAAAAAAAAGGGGGAAATTATAATAACATCTAAATTATTAAACTGGAAAAGGATAAAATATGAGTTTTGCTTAGTTGTCTGACCACTAACACCCTTCATGAGACTAATAAATTAAGCATTCTTACTCAAACACAACCAGATCTTGGCTTGATTTCCTCTAGCAAGATTAAAACAGTCTCAAAGAAAAGAATGTTATTTAAAATGAAGCTACTTTGAAATCTCAATTAAATTTCTAATTCACTGTTGAGCACCAACCAAATAACTAATTTATTTAGATTTTCAGCAGCACTCTATCTTACCTGCTGGTTTCAGAAGCTTCCCATTAATTGTTATTTCCACAGCCTTGCTTACCATAATACCTGTTTCATAGCTATTGGCACCACTTTCTGAGAGTACAGGAATGGGGTAAAAAAAAGAAAAAAAGGTTAGGGTGATATAAAAGCCCCTTCCTTTGAAACTGAAATTAATGATTATTCAAATACCTAGACTGATTTAAAAAAAAATCCTTATTGAAAAGCACTGACCCAGTTGTTCTATGCATTTATCACCTGTGATAGCTCAGATCACCAACATCTGGATGACTAAGAGGAATGCTTTTGTTTACTTTTCTTCATTCACTTTTTCTACATGGTTTCACTGCTTCATAAAGTTACTGTAGCCTTTTTTTTTTTTTTTTTTCTGCAAGCAGAGCCATGAATACCTTTACACATGTGAGCAGCTCTGTTAAAACCAGGATCAGAGCCAAAGATTTTATCCTGCTGTCGTCTGTGTATTTTTCAATGCAGGGTATACTGACACCACTCACTAACCAACAATTACTTCTCTGACGGACTTCAGCCTGTTTTCAACACTGCTTAGTATGAAAAAGCAAGTTAAAAGTACATTCCCTGGAGCTCTTTGAGGAACAACAAAGGCTTCAGGGAATTTACTTAATTACCTTGTTAATATTTTATTGAGAAAAGATGCAATAAATAAGTATGAAATAACAGCAATAAAAGTTCCCATATGTTTAAGAGAGGAGTATGTCATTTGTGGTAGCATCTGCTTTTAGACAAGCTTGACAAGGTTAATGCTGCTCACATCAGTAACGAGCACTTACTATTGTGTATATAAAGGTTTTAAATATCACAGTATTTCAGACAAACTGGTTTTGGTGAGTAATGGCAATTTGAGACAGAATTCAAAAGCAGTTTAAATTAAGCAGGAGTGCAGTGGACAGAGTTGTGGTCTCTGGACCCTTATACCTGCTCTCCCAAATTAGGTCTGGTGCTGAGGAAGTATCGAGAACTTGGCACAAATAAAGCTTTTTTAGGTAGTGTTATTGTCCCCGAGTGCAATTTTCTTTCACTTCCTTTAAAAATAATTCTGCCAGAGCATCTTTGTAAAACAGTGTTTCAGTATAATAAATGAACCGCAGTACTCTGCATGTTTTCAACTTTGTTAATTTTGAGCATGTAGGGCCACCAGAGTCAATGACAAATGTTGATGACCCTTGTTTAGAGCCCTCAGAGCTACCTTTCCCTTAATAATGGGTGGTGTCCCAAGATGTTTTTCTTTATGAAATGTCCACTTGCATCCTTTGTCAGTGACCTCAACTGGTGTGGGAAACTTCCACAAGCACACTTATATTGGACCAGCTAGCTTTGACTTTTCAAAACAGTGTTGACTTACTGTTGTAGTACGGAGCTGTGAAAATATAGTTGTCATTATCTAAACTCCGTTTATAGAAGCTGACTTCATAAGTTTCAGCATTTTCCAACCAATCTTCTCCTGCCCTAATCACAAAAACATAGCAATCAAAAAAAGATGGTTAGAGTCTCACTAAAGGTGTGCTGCAGGGGTTTTTTTTAATGTTTAACAGTTGGAAATGTGAGATTCATTCATACGGTCCTCAGACTTTGTCAGCTTTCATTACCATTAACCATGTCACCTGGTTAACTGCCAGATGTAATTATTAAAAAAAAAACAACACAACTCTGGGAGAAAAAAAAGAAAATGGCATTCTTGGAACAACACAGATCATAACTCATCATTTTTAGATACATTGAGGCAAATATGTGCAACAAAATATAAACAAACCTTTATAGCCCATGCTATCTTTTGAGAAATCATTCCAAAAGATTTCATATTAATAACAGCAAAACAAAAAGGAAACTGAATTAGAGAATAAAATTAATTGGCGTTCTCCCATTTTGGGAAAATACAGAATAACCTAAGAAAATAGATAAATTTGCCATTTACCAGCATATCTGTACTGGTACCCTCACTATTCCCAGTCACTGATGGGCGTTTTTAGTTGATTATATGACGACTTTCACATTCCCTTTTTGCCCTTTGGTAATGATGCATTTTTCTCTCATGAAGTCCCTGGATCATTTGGTTGGCTCCTATTAGTCCAAAAAAAACCCAAACACCTCACTGCGTTACAATATTTGGAGCCTGCCAGCCTGCCAAACAAATGAGTGCTTAGGAGTAATTAGGGATTAGCATGGCCCCACTACTACAAGAGTACTGCTTTTACTGCTACTCTACACTGATTAGAAACCGGGATTATACGGATGTGCTATGGAAATAACGTTACAGATCAGTTTCAAGCAGTGACACAGGTAAAATCAAAGAAAACCAAGACATGCAATTCATTTCATAGTTATCAGTACAGAATAGACTGTAGGAAAAGATGTTTTTCATCCAATAGATCCATTATTTAACATTCCACCCCTTCAGGTTTCAAAATTATCGTGTTGTACTATCTTATAATAATTGTTACCTTTTTGGGAACACTCTAGTAATTCCACCGTCTGTAACGACAAACTGTGCAACAACTCCATCACTGTAAACAAAAGTAAGATTTAAAATGAACACTAACTGAAATTCTCACAAGTTCCTATGTGAAGGGTTGCCATTTAAGCGTGTAACTGTGATTAAATATCTATCCCTTGTAAACATTAACTGTATATCTGTACATATACACACGTATATTATTTTATTACCAAACTTTGAAATGCATAACAAAAATCACAGTCAATAAAAAGAGTACTTACAGAGACAGTTTACTCCAATAATTTTGGGCAAGTTCATTTGTAAATCCTGCATCCAGCAAAACTCTGATGATCATATCAGTATTACCTATCAAAAGAGTTAAGACACTCATCTGAAATCATATGACATGGAGTTTCATTAAATGGCTAACATGAAATTCTGATTTGTCAAGATGATACAGACAAAAAACCCAGGCTATTTCTATCAGACATACTGTCAAAGTTCAAATCAAGTGATTACTGTCAAGTACTTACCGTTAAATAGATTGGTCTCACACTGTTGACTTCACTTAAACTTTTCCTTCATTGTATTCTAAAAAACTATCTTTGTGCCATAGGAATAAGTGAGGTGAAAGGTACAGGTCCCAGCTTTGTAAAGCCCCTATGTTAAATTTGGAAATTAACCTATTTTTAAAGCATGTTTTCATTCAAACACTTTTTACCTCAAAGGATGCAACGAAATAACACAATTCTTGCTCTGAATACTTACTCTTACATGCTACAAAAATGGAGATAATTCAACTACAACATACGTATATTTAAATGCATTAAGCCCTGGCCTCTCAAAATATCTATTTGCCATTAGAAAATGGGTACAGGGAAATAAATAAAAAAAAAAAAAAGAATTAGTGGCTTAGATGGTTATGATATTTTAAAATATCTTTGAAAAGATGGTTTAAGTCAGTGCTTCTGATGCATCTTTTTCAGTACCACTTTTCAAGAGAAATTTCAAGAACAGTCAACAGAAGTGCACACTTTAATAACAGTTTTATCACTATGGAAAATAAAACAGCTAAACTGGAGCTGAATAATGTAAAGGGAAAACCCGGCTCTTGGTCTTCGAAGTCACACAGTAAATCAGTGTTAGAACCATGACTGAAACCTTCAGCTCCGAATTCTGCCAAACCCCAGCCGCTCAGCCTTGCTGAGGAGACCGAAAACCCCTTCTGGGGAAAAATAAAAACACAAACCACCAATTTTTCTTCAGTTTTGCTCTACAGAGATGCATGACATGCACTGTGCTTCATCCTAAGTCCCAGATTTCCAGAAAACTGATATTGAGCTTTTTTAAAAAATATATCCTGATTCAATCTGTTTTCACAAAACAAATCAATAGGGACATGTGTTTGGGTATTGGAAAGCTTTGTAAGCTTTAGCAAAAAGGCTTTTTCATAAAATCCACTGAAGCCTGAAAGTGTGAGCATGCTATGCACAGAGCCAGCAGCTCTGATTTACCAGCAGGAAGCACTGTCCCAGATAATCTTAATACGTTAATTTAAATCTCAACAGATACATTTAACATGACTTATCTACATAAACCTGTTAAACTGCATCGAATGTCACAGATTCACCTTCCCTATTCACATGCATAACGTCAGAGTACAGTATGTAATACAAGTTAGGGTACTGTTTCAAAAATATTTCTTCAGCTGGAAGTACGGACAAAACCCCACTAATGAACATAAGGATGAAATTTGGAGGGTCTTGCTGCATTCACATTTTCCTATAAATTGAATTGAAATTCTGCCTGAATATAAACATCAAAATATCTTTCTAGAGTGATATTTATCTCTGCTAATGTAGACTCCTAATATTTTACTGGATTCATCTTTTGTTTGGGATCCCCTTATACCAATAATTTGATAACATTTTGGCGTAAGTACTTACTAAGCCCTAGTGTATACTACAATATCACTAATGTGTCCTCAATATTCACTTACATAACTAGTGAATATTAAACTAGAATTTTCATTGATTAACTGGTTCAACCATTTGAGGCAAATGCGTCCATTTCCAAGATCAAGTCAAGGGACTCAACTAAAATTTCAGTCAGTCAGCAATGTGTCAATGAGCAAGATTACTCTATTAAAAACAACAACAAACACTCACACATGCACACAAAAATAGTCTTTTATGAGAAGATCTCATATTTAAATGCACATTCCTTCAGTTACGTGGTCTAGCAGAGAGATTCTTATTGAATCAATAAATGATCCCTGACAGCAACATGACAAAAACCAAAGAACGAGAGACAAAGAAAGTGTTTATTCCAACTGTTTATAAATTATTAATAATGCTAAACAGACTTGTATGGAATAAAAAATAAATTCAAACATTGAATTTTTCATGAGAACCACACTTTAATGCATTACTGATGGTTTGTTCAAAAGCCTAACTCCCCATTTATTCTAAATGGAGTTAAAGGCTCAATTTGAATATATGAATATCTTCCTGAAGTCCTGTGCTCACCACTGCAGCAGTTACACGAATCTGTGCTCTTAAACAACTCAAGCCTGAGTGAGACCTCTGTAACCAATTTGTAAATCAGCAATACAACTTCCTTGTCTTTTATGCTGGTTATTGGTTATCTTGGTTCTCAGCTCCATTTCTTCACTTATTTTGATTATATAAACTGACAAGAAAGCAGACTGAAGATTTCATGACAAGATTTTAAAGTCTATTTGGAACTTACTTTAGCTGATATGCTCAAGAGAAAAAATTACCAATTCAAAATATTTGGAGTGTATTAAAAGAAGCTGGTAATTATTTGCTGCTAGAACATAAAGCTGAGAGGAAGTGTGGAAAACACTGGATGCCTTATGCCCTGTAAACTTAAATAAACCCAGAAAACTGCAAAGTAATTTTACAATCTCTACCTTGAGTTGAAAATCCCAAC
Organism: Tauraco erythrolophus; assembly: GCF_009769465.1. Classification (NCBI taxonomy): domain Eukaryota; kingdom Metazoa; phylum Chordata; class Aves; order Musophagiformes; family Musophagidae; genus Tauraco; species Tauraco erythrolophus. The sequence goes on along the minus strand of NC_141468.1, from coordinate 11,855,827 downwards.
ACTAGATGTATTTCAACTGAAAAAAAAAACAACAGTGAAAATAAAAAGCAAAACCACATGACTCAGTCATGAAAAGTTGTCTTTTTGGCTAATTCTCATTAATACGTAAGTATTTTCCTAAGGAAAAATTACAGTGAATTGAGAAGAGTACTTACAGGATGGACTGCTTGGAGTATGTCTGTCAATAAATTCATTGAAATTTAATAGAAATTCAGTGTTGTTTTCTGATTTTTTTACATCATTACAGTATTCTCTGAAAAACAACAAACCATCAGTCTTCTCAGTTTTGTTTCCTTTGCTACTGAAGTAGATAAACATCATTCAGCAATTTTAAAGTCCGAGTAGGACTGTACAACTACAAAGCGGTGGCTGGCACTACTCTTTCAACTGAGTACCATGGTCAATATCGAACATATTGAATATTTCAGGCATCTACAGGAAATAAAGGAGTTCAAGTGCCTGGCTAAACCTAGACTATAAGAAAATTCTATGTATGAGATAGGACATAGGTTCCCAGAAAAAGCACTCAGGACTAGTGTAGGCCATGAAATTAGGAGATTACATTGAGTCGGAAACTAAACAAGAAAATGCCCAGTGAATTTATACTGCTCCTGGGTTAAACTGTTCTGAAAAGTACATGAACTGCTGTTTAAAACACAGAATCATAGAACCATAGAATGGTTTGGGTTGGAACGGACATTAAAGATCACCTGTTCCAGTGCCTCATCACCATCAGAGTGAAGAATTTCTTCCTTAGATCTAATCTAAATCTGGCCTCTTTCAATTTAAAGACATTGCCCTTGTCCTGTCATTACATGCCTTTGTATAAGGTCCCTCTCCAGCTTTCTTGTAGGGCCCCTTTAAGTACTGGAAGGCTGCAATACTGTCTCCCTCTTCTCTTCTTCACGTTGAACAGATCCAACTCTCTCAGTCTGTCTTCAGAGAAGAGGGAAGAGGTGCTCCAGCCCTTGGATCATCTTCGTGGCCCTCCTCTGGACCTGCTACCAATGCTCCATGTCTTTCCTGTGCTGAAGACTCCAGAGCTGGAGGCAGTACTGCAGGTGAGGTCTCACGAGAGCAGAGTAGAGGGGCAGAATCACCTCCCTCAACTTGCAAGCCATGCTTGATTTGATGCAGCCCAGGATACGGTTGACTTTCTAGGCTGAGAGTACACGTTGCCGGCTCATGTTGAGCTTCTCATCAACCAAGACCCTCAAGTCTTTCTCCTCAGGGCTGCTCTCAATCCATTCTCCACCCATCCTGTATTTGTACTTGGGATTGCCCTGACCCACATGCAGGACCTTGCACTTGGCCTTGATGAATTTCATGAGGTTCACACAGACCCACCTCTCCAGCTTGTCAAGGTCATAGCCCGTTCATGCTCAACTAAGGCCGGATTTATGGGATGAGGTCCTATCCTCTGAGAAGTCTTAAAAGCAATTTTAATAGGGTACACACCACGTAAGCATATAAACACTCTTTGTTTTGACATATGCAAACCAGACAAACAGTAAACTACTGTTCTTTTCATAATGTAATAAAATAAAGCAATACATCATTGGGTAATTCACTAAATGTGAGCAAGCACAATAAAAGTCACTGGGCATTTCGAAGGCAAATATTAGATGGTGAGTGGCATTAAACAAATTTAATTAAAATGTAGAGAGTCTTCAGCAGTAAAGCAGGGAGCTCTCTTTTTAGATGAGTTTTTTTATATTAAATTAATTCTATGAACAAGTGAAGTCTGTTCAAGTATTTCATATGAATAAGCTATCTTATTACCCTTTACCTACTTTATAGAATCATAGAATCATAGAATGGTTGGGGTTGAAAGGGACCTCAAAGATCATCTAGTTCCAACCCCCCTGCCAATGGGCAGGGAAACCCTCCACTACATGAGGTTGCCCAAAGCCTGATCCAACCTGGCCTTGAACATTTCCAGGGATGGGGAATCTACAACTTCTCTGAGCAACCTGTTCCAGTATCTCACCACCCTCTGAGTGAAAAATTTCTTCCTTATATCTAATCGAAATCTTCCCTCTTTCAATATAAAGCCACTTCCCCTTGTCCTATCACTACATGCCCTTGTAAAAAGTCCCTCTCCAGCTTCCCTGTAGGCCCCCTTTAGGTACTGGAAGGCTGCAATAAGATCACCCCGGAGCCTTCTCTTCTCCAGGCTGAACAGCCCCAACTCTCTCTACTTTACTGTGATCCTGAAAGACTGCAGGCAGAATTTTTCTTCCTATACCAACATTCACATTTAAACAGAGCTCCGTATCAAACAGGCTTTGTTCATGTAGATCAGCCTAACAACTAGGGACTTGTTGGAAACTGCAAATAGGTACAATTGATTATCAATAACTTCAGTCCTTCAGAAAAATTAAATTAAACCAGTAAGCTGAGAATACATTTGAAGATAGAAGACTATGTTCTACATATGAATCAGTCTAAATTTAAAAGGATACAGAAATGTATAAGATAACTAAAAAATGCAACAATTTTTAACTGATCTTGATGGTACAGCATTTCCTGTATTTATCATAACTATCTTTTAAAGGAATTGATTTTTAAGAACTATTTATCATACCATGTGTCCCTTGCAAACATACATTTACAGGGGTGACAAGGGCTACACAAATTTCACATGAAAGAACAGGGAACTAATGAACTTTCTTAATCGATTTTCAATTACTCAATCATTTTTTTTGTCTTCAACAAATCAAAAATTAATTTATCCTTAAGCGATAGAGAGCTTTGAAACACTTTATCTTGAAGTTGGAAAACATCTTGAGGTAAGTATTATGGTAACTAATGAGAAGCTAGGGTACAAAGTTGTAAAACCTTAAAAGTCACAGCCACAAGAAATGAACAGACGTGTGCAAGACTTCCATTAAAACATCAATAAATTATGACATGTCACATTTTACAGCTCTCTTTGATTAATACAAAAGGGAATCAGAGCCTGAAGATGCTATTTACGCTCTAGCAAGAAGAAAAGATTGATCTTGTAAAACATGAATTTAATAAATGCTCATTTACTTAGTATTTTTTACCAAAATGAAACTTCATTGGTCAAGTCTGCATTTTGTAAATGTCATTAATCTGATCAAATGTCTATTTACTGCTGAAATAATACTTATTACTGGGAAATTAACCAACCTGGGTGCTATGAATGTATAGCCAGCTTCGTCAAAATGATCAAGCTTCAGCGTTTCTGAATCTACAAAGATGAAGAGTAAGCACCAAGTAAGTAACCTGGCCTTTTGTCTTCTCAAAATATTTTACTATCTTTTGCATGCATCCATGAATTTAGAAAGAAATGTCTATTTTGAGACACTTTCCTACTAATATACTGTATATTTCTCAGTATTTCACAGTATAGGAAAAAATTACTCGATTATTATATACAACAGACACCTGGCAACAACAATGTATCTAACAACTTAGAGAAGACATTTCATTAGCATGACAACATGAAAACATGAGATGTTTTCATTAGAATTACAGTCTGATACAAGGAAATATTTGGGACACTAAGTTGTTAGAATATGAAGGAAAATGCTTCTAGTATTTTCGGCAATAAATTTTAAAACCTCATCCATATATGCATCACCTTAAATGCTACTGAAAAGAATGGCTTTAATAGCTGGTGTCACTGAACACTAATAGGACCAGACAAAGAAGGATTAGAGATTAGCAACATACTGAAATGTGCATGAAAACAGAAAAACATTTCACATCTTTTGTTCCCTTTCTATTGCTATGGTACCCAATGATCATGGGAAAAATCCTGAAATGAGGAATACAGAGGAAAATATCCAGTAGGAATAGAAATATAAGTGAAAAATATCAACTGCAGTAAACAGAAGGAAATTGAGCAACAAGAATATACTTGCCCTTTTTGATTCTCACTATCCATCAGAAAGAGAAAGCAGGGAAACAGAAAAAAACAGGGTAAAGCAAAAGGGGTCACAAACCAATATTTTATTCAAACAGCCCCTTGAATAAAAATATTGTGCATAGATAGATCAAAGGTTCAATTTACATACAGCTGTAGTCTGGAAAAAAGACAAACATCTTTGAAGATCGAAGAATATGTCCTTCTCAATTATTTCTCAAGTACCTTCTATATACTGTGGCTATTTCAAGGGTCTGTTTTCCAGGTTGTATTGATATAAGTGTAAAACCAGATGATCTAATCCATTAAGAGAACCATATTCACTCACTAAAACTTTAATTTTAAACTACTTACTATTTGACCAAGTTAGAAAATAAATCACTGACTATTAAAAACTTGCCATATCCTACTTCATATGCAGGAGGCGATGGTAGAAGGCAGTGATTTAGAGCTAATCAAGTTTTCTCTAAACTAACAGTATCTTATGCCTGTCAGAGACATTCATAGTGCTTTTCTAACTGCTTGTTTAACTGCATATTTGTTCAAGTTTATCGTAACACTTGGATAAAGTTTAAAGGATATGATGGGGTCTATTTTGTCTGCTATCTAGATTACAGTTAAGCTACACCTAATACGCAAAAAGCTTTTGAATACTCACAAGTATCATTTCCAATTATCTCTCCAGAATCTGTAAATGGCTTGAAATTAGTCTAATACAAAAATACATTACAAACATCCACTAAAACTATTTGTAAAATGCAAAATAAAAGCCTAGCTGCAAGCTAAAACAAACAGTACTTTCACATTAATCTGTTCCTATGGGCAGCAGAGATACTTTGCTAAATATTATACTGTAAGTACTGTAAAAATAACAAAAAAAAAGCTGTACTACTATACTCTGTATCACAACATTTAACTAATAGAATGAAAGAAAAACAGTATCCAGACCCTTAAAATGACAGCAACAGAGGATACACAAAGCAATGATTCTATAGGCACAGAGCAAGGGGGAAAGGATTGTCGGTGGAACTGGGGTACCTGCACATATTCTATCGTTATAGAATATTTCTTGTACCTTGGATGTTACAACGGGTTAGAATCATTGCTGCAGATATTCGTGGGTACATCACGATAACATTAGTGAATTCCACAAAATTTATGAATTTTAAACATTTTAAGTGAACCTGAGACTTGGCAATACTAGACGAAACCAGAAAACCTTCATAGTACTTACATCTGGCTTGAGTTATTGGTTCTTCTATTTTGGCTTTAATATAATAAAAACTGTATGACGGTAACACCAATGCCAAACTGCAACAGAAGTGAGACAGGGAAAGCAATTACATTATTTACAGTAGTTTTCCCATTTCAGCTTGTCTGTGTTTTGAAAGCAATTAACAAGTTTGGAAGTTAGATCATCATGAGACAAGACAGTCATATAGTGACGTATCAGGCTCCCACTTTGTAAGAGACGCAAGCAGGTTCACGCTGGTCTTGAAGTTCCCTGTGTTTATTTTCATTCTTATTTGCACATTTAAGCATAAATGTGCTTTTTAACAGAGAAGCAAGGAATTTCCAAATAATTGCAAACAGTAAAATACATGATTTCTTGTGTCTTCCTCTAACACATTTAGCACCCCAATATAACACATGTCAAAGCGATCAGTGACTGCAAAAACAAGCAGGCAGCACTGCACTGATTTGCAAGCATCATACAATGACAGACTCTCCTTTTACTAACCAGACAACTACCAGTATTCATTAAGAAATGTTTCTGGCAATACTTGAATTCACATTGCATTCAAGATGCAAAATATTTCCTTGAATAATGCAGTCACCACTAAAAATCTTTGAACATAATTGTGTAATAACATTTTCAGATTTGCAAAGCATTTGCAACGCATTTGCTGTTAGACTATACTTATTTTTGTTAAAAAAAATATATGCCTTCTTTTTGCAACTAAATTCAATACATGTGTAGAAGACTTTAGCTCTAAAAAGGTATGTAAAGGACAGGAGGTATGAGTGTAATCACTAAAGAGGTATCATCATCTCCCACATCTCATCCTTAATATTTGCACTCAGATTTCAAGACTGTGGAACTGCAATGGTTTTTAATAGATAGTCACAGAAATTAACATTAAAAAAGTTGTACAAGTGAGCCATAAATGAGATGACCTTTAATAATACTTTTGCCATTTAAACAGAATGTAAGTGAGGTTGCTGAATATTTTGTGATAGCCTTCTACCAATTCTCCTCTAGGGAAATCAGTAGCAGTTTACCTGTCATTAACAGTTACTGCTAGAAGAAATTGCTAATTAAAATCCATAATTTTATGTTTAATAGGTTTTCTGCAATGTGACTCCATGGATTTATTGCTGTATCTCATGCCAGGGAGCTCAGTAAGAATTAAGAATTCATATAAATCAAATGTATTTCTTTACTGATTTTAGATGTCGTAGTCTGATAAAAATATTATTTTCTTACAGAGTATAAAGATAGAGGCAGTTCAACAGAAAAATGAGATGCTGAATAAAAGATAAAGTCCTACATTTACATTCTCTTGTTAAAACTGATTTGTTTGGTTTTGCATACAAATTAACGTTTGCATTGTCCTCGGCTGTACAAATGTGCAGAACATAACAGAAAACAGGAACCAGCTTGGCTGAGGACTACTGTAATTCATCATAATAAAAATACTGTTCTGGTAAAAATTTAACTTAATATTTGGACCATCTAGTTTTGAAATAGAGTAGTTCATCCTTTCTGGCACTTGGTAAATCTTAACTTGCTTTGGATAATGTCAAATTTCTACATTCCTTCTAATGTTACAGAATTGTGTGCTTAAATGAGTTTGAAATAATATACACACCAATGTTGCATTCAAGAGCGGATGTACATTTAGCCATTACTTCATTTATTCCTGCTGACATTCCCCATATGGTTTTTATATACAAAGCAGTATCAGTGCTAATTAGTTAAAACTTGTCACAAATTATCATGGATTTCAGAGATAATCAGTAGTATAGTTCCTGCCCCTAAGATCTGACATGAAGGTTAGCAAAATCATGATATAAGCAATGACTGCAACTGAAAAAGATTTGCAAAAAACGTCACATTTTTCATCTTCCTTTTTACTATGCATATTAAAACAAGAACGTGAAAACCATGCAAAGAAAAGATGAAATAAGAGGAGGAATCTAAAAGAAAGTGTGCTATTAAGAATCAAAGTATGATGTGATACAGAAAGTAGGAGGAAAGGTAAGATTCTTAACATCAATCATAAAAATCTTTTTTCCTGCATACTGAAATATCCTAGTGATAAATCTGAACAGTTGGATGAAAGACTGACGTTCTGATTTTTAGACAGAGAAACAATTCAGAGTTGTAGAGGAACCCAGCAAATCCTACAGGCCTGAAGACAAGATGATCTGGTCCTGACTTAGCTAATGTAACAATCAAATATTAACCAAAATAAACAAAACTTACTTTTAACTGCACAAAAGAAGTCAGAGAACAGAAACAAGTTACCTGTAATCAGTGCCATTCACAGCAGTCCATGTATATGTTCTGTTTCCTTTATCAATATATCTCTGCAAAGAGATATTGGTGAAAAAATAAATTATTAACGCTGAAGCTTCAATAAGGATGCCCTTTTCTTAAGAAATACACTGTAAAATCAAGTATAAATTTGTTGGAATTCTATTTATTATTTTGCTAAAAGCATGAGTTGAGCTGCAAGTTCTTTTCTTAAGTATTTTCCAAACTTACGTTATGCAAAAGAATCATCTCTATCCTTTTTATTGAACATTAACAAAATGCAAATTTAACTAAAATAAGACAAACATGACCTATCATTTTGCCTTTTAAATTCATTAGCCAGGTCTATACAAACCTTTTTCTATGTGTTTTAAATATCAAAAAAGATGTTCTCTCCTTTATGTATCATTTTGCTGTTAAACAACGAAAACAAAAACCTCAATTATAAAAAGACTTTGTAGGTAACTCTTTAAAAACAAAAATTCCAAGTGTCTGTCCTTTCAGGTCACAGTACAAACGGGTAAATGCATTTAAATTTAAGTCATATCTACAGGCACAGTGAGGTAGTCGTGATCATACAGGCACCCCATGCTAAACTTGCATGTGTTTCTAATCTCATTTAACATGAGATTAAATTTAATCTAATGAATCAGATAAAGTTAATCTAAATTTAACATGGAAGTAAATGTTTATTTTTAAATAACTTAATACATTAGGATAAGCTTTACCAATCATTTCTTTTGATATGAAAAGTGACGTGATGGGCAGTCTCACAGTTCCCCATAGATTTAATCATTAATGCACCTGGCTCACATCGTTTTACTCAATTTTCCAATTTGAAAACTACAAGTTTATGCCAGCTGCAACATATTATTATTTTACAATCAGACGTTTGTAAGTACGCCAGCAATGAAGTCTGTGCAGCTGTTGCACTGCAACATTACAAACACCGGTGAAAGGTGCCACAGGTATATGTTTACGTTCTTTCTTTCCTTGCAGTAAAACACAAGTGTGAAAATGACCGTGGTTATGAAAAAGAGGTGTCTTTTTTTAAAATTTATGATTTAAAACCTTCTCATTGTCTGGCTGCTGCTTTTCAGCACAGCTTGACAGTGTAAATAATTTAATAATAATAATTTTGGAAAGAAAAAGAAAAAAAGGGGAAAAAAGAAAGATGCATATATCAGTGTCTAATGATCTGATATATTTGATTTTTAAATTAAAAAGATGGCTGAAGAGATTCCTATTGAAGCCTATTTATATCTAATGATGTGCTTATAGTATTACTTCAGCTCACAAATAAGCAGACACTCGAACCTAGGCCAGGCAGCACCTTTAAATCAGGCACAGTGCCAGGGGTTGCACACCATGTACGTTGGCAAGAGAAAAGCAGTGCCCAAGGTGCGAGGGAATGAAGGAAGAGAACCGGGTTCTTATTAAATCCTGTTGCCACCAGCACTGTGAACATGCCTGAAAGCAAAAGGACTGAAATCTCCCTTCAAAGATAGACCAGGAGATCACAAGTGCTCATATTCCCTGCCCATGGCAGGGGGGGTGGAACTAGATGATCTTTGAGGTCCCTTCCAACCCTAACCATTCTATGATTCTATGATATATCTGCTCCCATTTACCTTAGCCTACCTCACTACTGAACGGTTTGAGACCATCTCACCCCCAGCTGGTCACAGCCAAAGAATCTACATATTATTGCAGTTTTTGTGACCCTTCAGTTTCCACTAGTGCCCACCCCGGCTGCCCGAATGTGGCAATGCTTTTGTTCCTCTGGCATCTTTTCTGCTAGATGGAAAGCCCCTGAGGCCTTGGAGGACTCCAGCACACCCCACCCACACTTGCTATGAGTCCAGTCTCTATGCTGTAGTATGAGGTCATCTCCCAAGACACTGCTGAGGCCAGCTGCAATACAAAAGGAAAGCAATGCAAACTTAAACCAAAAAGCAAAACAAAAAGGACATCAATTTTAAGTCTCAAGACTGCAACTGTCAGTTCAGACCAACTGACCACATCAGCCCTTTTTATAAGAAAATATATGAAGCTATCAAGTCTGAAGTGATGCATGGCTCATGCATGGCCCGTGGTCTGAAGCAGCTTTATTCTGGCTCTAGCAGCCTGAAGCTGGGAGAGTGCAATGGCTTGAAGTGGTCACCATCGCCAGCCACCTCTGGCTGCTCCCTTCTTCTCTCAGAGAGATTCGAGTAAAGGAAGAAATCTTGGGCCAAGATGCAAGGGAAGGTGAGGGAAATTAATTTCATGGGCACTTGAATCATCTGGGACCAAAAGGCTTGGGATATTCTATTCAAATAAAGACTGTGGTCTGGGCCGTGCAAAACTGACATACTCTCATGCACCCAGGGATGTCACATTTATCCCCCCAGCCCCAGTGCGTAGCTGACTCCAGCATTTGGATGTGTAAATGCTTCCTCTCCCTCCCTCTTTGGGCAAACAGTTGCAGGATCAACTGTTCCAGGCCATTTTTATCACACAGCCTAGGAAACGCAAGTACAGCTTGAGATGTCTTCAACAACTTTGCCGTGAATGCAATCTAATGTATAACCCCAACAGTGTCATTGTATTTTTGTGACCTAACCATCCCTTTTCTAACCACCTATACCTTTGCATCCATAGGCTTGGAAAGGCACTCCTTAAAACCACAACACAAATCTGAAAATGTCCCAGTGAGACCCTCCCTTCAGGAGCAGTTTATCCCCAACACAGATGCCAGCAGGACTTCAGACTCTCCAACAGTGGGTCAGGAATGATCTAGTTTCCCTTCAGAACTGGGGGACGGGCTGATGGACTCTTGACACAGGTGAGGTAGCAGAACTGATATCAGATGGGGCTTATCCTCCTTGCCCCAGGAAGGCCCTGTTCATTCACTGTCCTTCGATACTGGAACAATTCAGGAAAAGGCACATTTTTTTCCACACAGCAGGATTTCCCTGTAGGTTGTAAAGCAGCATTGCACAGTCTTACTCAGGAGGGCTCGGGTGGGGGCTCTACTGTCAGAAAGCACAGAAGAGAGTCCTGGCAAAAGGCAAGGGGACTGCTGGTTCAGGGCTCTGCTTTGGAAGGACATGGGAAGAGGTGAAAACCAGCATGAAGTGGGATACAGAGAAGGAGCATGGGCATGTTTAATGAGATCATCGGACTCCACAGGATCAAAGATCCTAACTTACGGGCACGCTTTGCACCTGGACAATGTAAGTGTATAAAGCTTGGATTAAGTTGATTTCCCTCATAGAGACTAAAGTAGGAAAGTATGACCCTGCTGCCTACATGATTACGTGACCATCGTTATCATAATCTTTCAGCTAAGATCATCTACAGTTACATTCGTCTGCCTCCACTGAAGGTGAGGTTTTGTACTCAGGAAGAGAGTCTATGAGGTTCTGCACTTTCTGAACAGGGTATCACAAAGGCAGACAGTGCCCAACACCAAGTCAAATCTCCTAGACTTCGCAATATAATAAAATATCATGACAATCTTTCTGCAACAAAGTCACAAACTTGTTAGGAGAGAGTTGAATGAATATACAGATTTTAATCTGTCTCCTCACAGGTGGACATACATGCAAGTAAAGCCACTGATCTCCTCAATGACACCCATAGCTCAGGAATAAAAAATGCATCTGATGGATTTGCACAGTTGTGAAGATCTTGAGCGTGGCTTCCTGTCCTTATCTGCACTCCTTTTAAATTGTACTATCAGAAGCAGCATGCTCTGTCAAATTCAGTGCAGACACTAAGAGGCTGAGGAATGGTCATATGATGCCCAGCTCCGAAGTCCTCAGTGCAGGAAAGACATGGACCTTTTGAAGTAGGTGCAGAGGAAGGCCACAAAAATGATCCGAGGGCTGGAGCACCTCTCCTATGAAGAAATGCTAAGAGAGTTGGGATTGTTCAGCCTGGAGTAGAGAAGGATCTGGGTGACCTTATTGTGGCTTTTCAATACTTAAAGGCACCTTATAAGAAAGATGGAGAAAACTTCTTAGTAGGGTGTGTAGCGACAGGACAAAGAGTAATGGCTTTAAACTAAAAGAGGGTGGATTCAGACTAGATGTAAGGAAGAAATTTTTTACAGTGAGGGAGGTGAAACACTGGAACACCGCCCAGAGAGGTGGTAGATGCTTCATCCCTGGAAACATTTAAGGTCAGGTTGGACGGGGCTCTAAGCAACCTGACCTAGTTGAAGATGTCCCTGCTTATTGCAGGGGAGTTGGACTAGATGATATTTAAAAGTCCCTTCCAACTCAAACCATTCTATGTTTCTATGATTCTAAGTATGTTCCCAAAGGTCTATTGTGGAACCAAGTGACCATAAACTTGACATTGTGAAATAACAGCGTGGATGAGTGATTGAGACATGTTTCAGAAGGTTCAGCTCCATTTTCAGTATCATGTAGCAAAGACGTGCAGTGCCACTGATTTTCATCCATGAAGACAAGTAAGGTTCTACCATGTTTAATGCAAAAATATTTTTTCTGTATCAAAAATAAGTATATAAGAATCTTTCAATGCAGAATTGAGTCAGAGGGCTGGTAATAGGAACTGCTCAGTATTGGGCTTCACTTGGTGTAATCTGGCCAAAATTTAAGGCAGAATTTACAAGTTGCTACCATCCATTAGATATTGAATGGAATACAAGTAAGGAATGTCCAGTTTTTAAGAAACATAACCCCCCCTTGAAACTCTGAGGCCTGATTTCTTATCAATTTAACTTGATCAGATTCTGTAGCATATGCCTTGTCAGAAGGAGGAACATGCCTTGTCAGAAGGAGGAACTTTTCACTGGAACATTCTGCCACTAAAGTTCAAACAGTAGAGCCATTGGAGATACCAAAGTTACAAGAGATCAACAGGAGAGGGCAGCCACTACTAGACATGAAAAATTAACTACACAGTCCCAAGCAATTCTGCTGAGTATTGTTATGGTGTGTTACATATATAAGGGTTGTGTAGTATCTCCTTGATGCTATATTTGCTGCACGTTCTTCTGCTAAATCGTTAAATTAGCTGTCTTCAAGATGTTTCATGTTCAGAGTAAAACAGTTTCAAAAAGCTGTTGTAGAACTGTAATTGTGGAGCATTGTCTGGCCAGAACTGCTATTTTGGCACACTGGTCATGATTTCTTCTCATTAAGAAGCAGAGCATGGATGTAAGAATCCATATAAAATCTGATTATTTCCTATTGCTAGGAAACGTGTCTGTCTTATTAGAGAAACCAGTAGCAATCTTTATCAGGAATGAGTGTTTTGGATGAGAAAATAAAGAACTCAACATACTGTTCAGAAAGCACAAGTACATAATCTAACTGTAAGATGAATTTGCTCATCCCAAGTAGTCTTCATTTATGGCATATAAATGTTAACTTTTTTCCTCACTCTTTTCTTCCCATTCAACCACAACAAAAACTACCAAACCCATCCTCACATATCTCCACAGGCAAATTAAGTATTTTGGTTTGGGATTCATACAGAGAAGTAGGCTGGGTCCATTTCCTGGCGAACAGAGTGTAAGACCTCATTCATCAACAACCGCCTGATTAATGATACACCAAAGAAATCAAGAAACAAAACAATTCTTCTTTTCATAATTCCATACTTTCTTCTACTATAAGCTTGTAAAACTAGCAAATCTAGAGGGAAAATGATACACATTGACATTGCAAAATGAACATCTTTTCACCATTTTACACTATTTTTCTGGGTTTGTTTGTTCCTGTAAATGTATTTGCCCGTGTTCTTGTCTTACCTCATCTTGAGATTTGACCAGTGTTTCAAATGTTTTTTCTCCACTTTCTCCATCTATCATTTTTTTCCGAATCTATTGGTGAGGAAGAAGAAAAAAACACAAACTGGGTTATGCATATATAATACATATATAATAATTCACATATAGTATAAAACATAATATTTCATAAAAACACAGAAAAACATAATGGATATGAAAGTCAGCTCTTAAAAAAAAGTTGTTTCATATTTTCAGATTTTTTTAATTAGAAATTGCTTTATCCAAATATATACTTAATCAGTAGAGTTATGAAGCAAAAATTCTGGTATACTTTGTGTAGCAAGACCATCCCATAAAACTCCTTGATGCTGGGCACTAGAGAGAGTATGAATTCTGTGTGGATGAGGATTTTTGTCTAGCATTTCTCATGATTCCCAGCATGGCTGTGTGATTCTGGTAGCAGCAGTGATTTACAAAAACATTTTTATACCAATCTGAAAGTAACTCCTCTCCGAAACAGGAGTCTCAAAGAAACTTAAGGCAGAATTTAACAGATACCAATAGTGTCATTATGAAAGAACAATTTCAAATGAAGTGAAAAAATATGTCAAAAATTGTTAAGTGTTTAAAGAACTTCACTTTATTTCTCAGTTCTCTTGCAATAAGCTTGCATCAGTAAGAGATAGGGAAATATTTTTAAAGTATTTCAGGTAATGCACTAATATCCTATTAAAAAGTGTTCTGTTCTGAAAAATTTACAAGTGTCCCCCACGTACCCCTTTTCCCCCCCGGAATGGCCACTTAATGAAGAAGAATTATTTAAATAGTAATCATGGTGTCTTTCAAAATGAGAGGAACATAATGAGTTGGCCTTGCCTACGAATAATATTGGTTCTAAATTTGTTTCATTACTACTTCATCTGTCTAGAAAGTCATCATCTTGACAAATTTCAAATTAAAATTTATAATTAAATGCACTCCTGTTCAAAATCTAGAACATTTATTGCTTTTCTGTTATAATATAGTGAAATACAAGCAGTAACAGATACTAAGAAACCAGGTAACCTCACCTCAACTTTAATATCATTTTCCAATTCAGCATCTAGAAAATCCAGCGTAACAGGCTCCTGGGATTTAGGATTCTGAAGCAGAAGATATTGAATGATCAAATAATAAAGACATATTATTGTAATGTTACAAATCTTACTAGTCCTTTCATTTCTAAGTCTGATACTTAACTGGGCTTACTTACCCATCTATTTTAATCTCTTATAGCATGATGAATTACTAGTGGCCCTTTCTCCTTTATTTTATTTCATTGGACAGAGGGGTTAGCTGGGTAAGTGAAAATCAAACTAACACTAATGGTCAGTGTCTGTCCACAGCCTGTCATGTATTGGGCTCATGCTGGGAAGCTGCTTCCCCTACTGCTGGTATGTCAGAGACTGCAAGAGTGGGAAAAAACGCATCAGAGGAAGCATCAGATATGAATCTCTCATTAGGTGTCCTGCCTCCAAGAAGGCAGAGTTTTCCAGCTGACCAGTAAGATGGGGCAACTGTACTCTTCCGCAATTTTGCCAAAAACAGACTACAGACTTGCCGTTACGAGGCGGGAATGGACTGCAGCTCAAGATTCAAAGAGTAATTATAGCAAATGATTTGTTTGATGACAATTATAGCAAATTACACGTTTATTGTCAGCATTACAGGACTTCCCTGAACACCTTGCAGTTTTGAATGCATTTCTCTTGACATCAGTACCGTTATCTCAGTTTAAGTGATGGAAACCTGTAGCACGGAAATACTGTGACCCAGCAGCTTCAAGACCAAAGGAAGGCACATGATGTTGACACTCGACTATGGAGCAACCCTGGTCCCATAGGAGTGTGGGAAGACCACTGTAGCTCTGCTGAACTAGCTCAGACCACTCTCCAGCCTCTGCCCCTTCCTCATTTGCAGTCTGCATTTACTTGGACAGAGTCAGTTGTTAGGAATTCAACTTGGTTTTTTTTTTCAAGTAATTTTGGCTAAACCCTATTGACTATATTACATGCGGTGTAAAAATTCTCAATCCTCATCTCTCAGTAGTTATTTAATGCACTCACCTAACAGAGGATCTTTAGAAAAAAGAGTACGGGTACGTATTATTTGAGCATTTAAATCCGATAGTTTAGAATAGAAGATGAAAATGACAGTTTTAATAATTTATTTTGATTGATATAATTTGCTTTATGTAATAGGACAGTTCATACATGAAAGGATCTGAAGATCTAGCTTTATCAGTAAGTGAGCACTGTTTCTCATATGTTTAGTAACAGAAAAATCATCACTAGCTGATATTATTATTTCAAGACTAGTGTAAATTCTGATAATGATGTTTTTAGAGGATTTTAGTGATTCAGCTATACTAACTTATTTCAGGGTAGAATAAAGTCCTTTCATTCAAAATTATGATTATATTCCTTCTGTCCTAATATTTGCTGGCAAAGGTACATGACAAATGTGTATGTGACTATTCTATCAGAGAATGCAAGCATGTTGCACTGCAATTTATGTATGTATTTTCAGTTCATATTGGAAGAAAGTAACATCCTGAACAGCTGGTAAAAGATGCCTTCATCTAGTAGTCTGGAGCATTAAGAGTTTAACAGCAATCCTTATTTTCAAGACTGAAATATATAATAGTGTTAGAAGTCAAAAGATTACTCCTTCATATTCTTGCAGAATTAATGTACATGTTGCTGGGTATATGTGGGTATATGGAATCTCGCCTTTTCTTAGCAAGTAAGATTTAATGTCCAATAAGAGAAAATCCAATAAATTCATTGTCAGAAAGAAAATATGCACTGGAAAGATTTCAGACAAAGATTCCAAATACTTCTTTTAAATGTCTGATAACTGTTAACTTCAAAGCAATTTTTACGTTCCTACTTATATAGGAGAGATAAAACCAGTAACTTTAATATAATAGCGTTAACATGTGCTCGCTACTAATTCCAAACAGTTTAATTCTTGTTATGCAGTTGCTTTTTTCCCCCAACAAATCCACACTCTCAAAATGAATAGCAAAAGGCTAAAATGTAAAAATAAATATAAAAATACATTTTCTTACATGCAATGGATATGAATACATGGTCAAACCCAAACAGCATGCATTGAAGGCATTGGCATGGCAGAGGAGGCATTTATGAAGTTCACATTCCATTCCAACACACAAAGGAACAGAGAAGAAAAGAAATGGTAAAAAAAGAAAAATAAAAGCCATCACATCAAATCAAGGTCAATATTCATTTCAAATGATAACCTGGGCTAGCCATAGTCAAGGAGGCCCAAAGTCAACTTTAAACAAGTATACATTAACTATTTTTGTTCTTTTTATGACTTATATCACCACACTTTCTTTATAAAGTACTTATTCATGACTTTTAATGGACAAAGAAACTAAGCATGTATAGGTACATTATGTGATGTGACTGAGGCACAGAGAAATCTATTAGAAATTAGAATAGGAAATTGTTAGCCCCATACGTTACATGGAAGACTATTTTCCCCACTATGTCTTCTTCCCCCAAGAATGTGTTTTTACCAGTATTTGGGCTCCATAATTTTTTCTTCCAAGGTTGCCATTTATTAGGGTTTATTCCAAGCCATGAAGAAACAAACTTACTGTTCAGTTTGCTCTTCTCTCTATCCAGTCATGCACGCGACATGACTAGAATAAGCGCAACACCACCACATTCACCAGCACAACTTAATAAAACAAAACAGAAGTAGATCACTAGCAATGAAGCATGCAAATAAAGGGAGTGCAATCCATTTTCAGCATGACAAATAAAGGCAAAGATCTATTAAATCAATGACAAATCAAGAAGGAAACAAAGAAAGAAAGAACTGGTGCAGCAACGTAAAAAAAAAAAAAAGTTCATTAAAATGTCACTGTCGTGTTTTGGGAGGTCAGTATTCTCACAGATTCTATGGAAGTCTTCTTTGGTGTGAGTTATAGGAGCCTAGTTCTTACTCATACCTGCAGTACTAATGAAGACACAGGCTGTTAGGCTTTTAAAATAAAGGATGACAAAAAAGCAGTAAAATCCTGGGCCCCAGAGGGAGACTCAGGAGCACCTGGAGTGGATGGGAGCCCAGAGCTGCACCTCCCTGGGCAGCCAGCATAGCCAGGCAAATCCAGCAACATCCACACCATACCACAGCACGCTGAGGTGCCAAAGGTGCTCAGAAAATTGAGATTTTTTCATGTTCCAGTGCTGCTTTCTCCAGTGCAGAAACAAAAAGTCTAGCCCAGCGGCGGTCTTCTAGATGTGGTATAAACATAGCCACCCCAGGCTCAGTGAAATCACTGAACTGAATTAGATCAGGATTTTACACCATGTTTTACTGGTGTTGTCATGCAAGCCAGTTTTGTATCATATATTCCCATATGTGCAAGAAATTAGCATGGTATACTGTACATAATTTTGTTACTTTGCTAATTACATAGTTAATCTATTCCTTTAATGATTTTAAAGTTTTCATTAAGTGTTTGTGTTCAGGGATTACATTACATAACTATAACTAATTTCCTTTTCCCCGTTCGTTTAATGACAGTTAATCCTTTATAGTTGGGTTTGCTAAACCAAGGAAAACCTGATTTTAACATCAAGTAAAACATAAGCTCTACTCTGACTTCCCCCAAAAAAGCTGAACAGTTCATTCAAATTCTGCAATTTTATACAGCATACACTGTACAATAAAACTTGGCAATGAAGTCATAAGAATGATCTTCTCTTGACTTTGGGTTTATGCAAGCAAAGCCAGCACAAGTAGTCTCTTTTTTTTTCCAGTCTTCAAATTCGTTTCAAAATCTGAAGAATAATTTTTACAGCACGGCTTTAATTAGCACCTATTAGTAAAGCACCATAATTTAATGGAACGCCCTTCACTACAGCCAATAACATGTTTTCTATTATTTAAACAAGGAAGGATGCAAGCTTCATGCTTTGGAAGCTGTTTGTCAAAGTAAACAGTTCTCTAGTTAGATTTTTCCTAGTAAGCAGGGCAGAAGCTTTCTAATTGTATTTCCAGGTCTATGCATTCTAATGCACTAATCCAAAGTTACCTGTACATTGGGTCTCCTTTTTCTCAATTTAACTTTTGGTATGCCCACACCAATTTGCTGAAGTAACAAAAAAGCAGTAATTTATATTTTTACACTATTAGTAAACAGTCTGCTTATAGAATGGACGTCTTCCCTCAACATCTCTACTCTCCAGTGCGCGTTTACTGCAAGCAGAGACTAGTCCTCTTTTTGACCAAGAGTTCTGAGCTCTCTGTCATAATTACACTCAGGTTTTGTCTAGGGAAACGAAAACCAGACACATGTTAAACTATTTGAATTCAGTTAACAGAGAGCTGTGTTCACTAACCTCCCACATACTCTGCCAGAATTAAAATAGAGAATAAGAAGTTTCACTTTTTGTTTACTGTTATATCTGCTCTTAAAACCATCTCCTCTTACATTTCTTTCAAAATCATAAACTGTAAGACAAAATACTCAAACCTATTCAAGGCACCTGGAGTTTTAGAACTACCATTAAATAGATTTTGATCAGAACCATAAAGAAAATGAAAAAAAAGATGTTAATCTTTAGAACAGAATCAGAAATTGAATTATTTACTCTTTTCAAATCATATCTAATGAAGACTAATCTTGTTAACACATGCTTAATGCACTCACTTCAGTGACTATGTTTATTTGGTGGAGTATCCACCTGTTCTCTCCCAGGACAATGGGAAAACCACATGCACATACGCACAGACATACAAAGAAAAATTAAAAAAAGTTAAGTATTTGTTTGAAAATGTAATATGACTAACTACACAAACTTGAAAATTGTATTTTAAGTGGTTTAAAACTATATTAAGCTGAAAAAATAAAAAAAAAGGTTTCCTGTATTATACTTTGATGTAGTTTTCATGTGCAAATAAGAACATAAAGGGAAAGTTCTTCATGATTTAATCTGCTTGTTGAACCTGCCTTTTGTTACATTCTCTCAGTCATGCAAATGTTTTTACAAGTTCTGAATTTCTAGGGGCTTTTTTTTGTGAGATCATACTGCAAGACAGTCTCCTAAAATATTGATTGTGTTGAACCAGTTTTGATTTGAGGTAAGAGATTTTCAGAAGAAAAGCAGAAGACATTCAGAAGAAGGGACCATTTAATACACCCTCACCTCTTCAAAGGTAAAGACGTAGTTATGTTTTAGTTCACATCTATTGAAAAATTGCTGGCAAAGAGGGTTAATATGTTGTTTGTTAATAAGTTAACAGCTACTCAACTAAAATTTAGAGGTTCAACTAAAATTAATATGACATGTTAAAGAAAGTCCATGAGTTCTAAATACATCTGTCTTTGTAGTGTACCTTAGTTTTAAAACGTAGCTCTTGTATCAGTCTGAATAGCATGCACCACCCCAAACAAACTGGGAGTGGAAAACTCTAGTCTGTGTAACTGTTAATAACAACAATAACAATAATAATAATAATGCATATGCTTAATATTACATTTAGGCACTATTCTACAACATAAAACATATCACTTGCAAAATATTCTTTTTTAAACATATTCTAAATAAATATTTGAGCTGTATGTGAAAGCATCTCTGGACTTCCACATACTTTTAGGTAGAAAACCACACCAACAAACCATGACAATTAGTATCCTAATAATCCCTCTCAGTCTGCTTAGATTTAGTTGGGATGATCTGAGTTTTTCACTCTCTAGCAAAGATTCTTTGTTCTCCAGTGTTACGAGTTTACACAGCGGTATAATAGCACATATGAGACAAACAGAATGCATATCCATCCATTTCTCACAAGATTGTGCCTAAAACAAGAATATTACATTGCTTCATTTTATATCCCTTCTGTCAACAAAAAGATGGTTTCATTTGCATATAAGGAAAAGGTAAACAGACTCATCATCATCATCATCTGAACTTCTATTAACTTCTAACGAAGAAAATATTTGGTCAGTAATGATGCATATATTTGTCTCAGAGCCATTTACCAAGAAAAATCTTCAAGTCAAAACTTTCATTTTTAACACATGAAAACTTAATGTATTTATTCAAAAACTGATGTCCTTACAAATTATGAAAACTATATAAAATTCTTCTTTTCCTTTTTTTCCTTGTTTTTAAAGGGGTCCTTTCACAATAAACCAAAAGGGATATTTCATCAATAGTTAAGATCAATTTATTCTTTCTCTTCTTCAGAAGCACTTTTTTTTCTTTTTTCTTTTGTTACACACTTGGCAAAAGATTTAAAACATATTCATTACTTGATCAGGAAATTAACTCAAATATTCACAATGCTGACTTCCCCCAGCCTAAGAATTAAATGAATCACTAAAATATGTAGAGAAATTCTTAATTTCTTTCTCTGCTTTTGACGGTGAAGTACTGAAAAGGGGGTCTGCTATCCCTCTTGTAGCTATGATCGGACTTTCTGGTGAAGAAACAAGAGAGGACAATCACACAGCCAAGAGCTTAAGGGCTTGCTGCTCATCTGCCACAGGAACATGGCTGAGAGGAATTAAGTGATGGATATGCATCCAATTTACAAAAAAAATCAACATTTCCATGCCTAAAGGCAGCAAATACAGGCTTCCAATACTTAAGAAGTTTCTCTAAAGTGTAATAAATGCTAAAAAATAACTTAGGAATAGGATGCCACTGAAATTTAAAAGCCTTACTAGCCTTATTTGCCTGTGTATTCACAGTTTGCTTTTATCTTCGCCATATATTGCTCAAACTGTCTTAATGAGAAATTTTAATATTGACAACTGAACTACATGGATATATTGTCTGGTCTTCAACACTTATAGTGATTCATTATTATTTCTAACTTTTTATCTTTCTAGTTAATTAAATTTTATCTTTTATATAATGCTGCATTTGTGCACTATGAACTCATGAGGCAAAATTTGATGAAAGTATTTTTCTAATGGAATCAAAATACAAACATTTTCAACTATTCCACAAAACAGAAGATTGTCTGACATGGAGAAATTGTTTGCTAAAACAAAGAATAAAGTTCTGATTTTGGAACAAAAAAATCATCCATTCATGTTAAAATATCTCAGCAAAGCAAGGGAGGCAACTTATTTGAGAAGATACATGTAAAATAGGAGTCCCTACAGGCTCAGGACTATAGCTAATGGATATAAAGCCAGACTGAAATAATGGGTTTAGATTTTCCTGACATTTGAAGAAAGTTCCATGCTAATCAGATTTAGATAAAGATTTCATCTTTAAAGATGGAAGACTTTTCTCAAGCTGAGCTACTAAAAAATCTAGCATTCTAGGAAAGAACGCTCTTCTAGATCCATCCCAATGCTACAGCTCGGGTTTCAGTTCTGGTAAATAGAAAATAAGCAAATAAGCAAACAAACACATATGAAAAGACAAGAAAAATACATTGTGTTTGCTCCTAATTTCTGTGGTTTTGCAAGTATGGAATTCTCAATTTCTGAAAAGAGAAAGCATCACAAATTAAACATGTGCACTAATAAACTCAGTTTGCTTCGAGAGCATCTCGTAACACACTGCAAGTTCTTCACAATGATATTACAGCTATCACTAGTTGTTTTTATATTGATAAGTATATTAAAGTACTTGTTTTGCATAGGAAAATGCATGGGTAAAATACATATCAGTTTTATTTTGCTGATAACCAAATCCGATACAAGGCAATGCTGGTCTTTGCGCTGACTAAAGCAGATTTGGAGGAAACCATATGTGAACCATGGATTTTCACAGTACTCTCACAACTGAGAAATCTTTGCTATTGCTCTCTGGCTCTCTGGCTTTTCAGAAGATCTTAGATGCTTCTGTTATTTCTGACAATGTTCCCTTATGGAGAAATAAGTTAGAAGGTTTTTCATACCTTTGGTTGGAGATTTGGATGAAGTAGCACATACCCATTAGGATCAATTGCAAAATAGTATCCGTTTGGACAAAGCTGAAAGAAAGAAATGAAGTTTAGCATTATAAGGTTTTAAGTAATAAAGGAAGACTAATTGATGGTTTTCAAGCAATGGTCACATTAAGGAAAATACAATGCCTCAGGCTTCATGAAATCTGTGAGATATTAACATATAGAAGATAATTTTTCAATGTTTACTCTTTTAGAATCAAAAACTTGGAGACTAGGCTGCCGAGAAGTATAGAGGTCACCTGGTATGACTCTTCACTGAAAGCAGAGCTACCTTCAAAATAAGATCCAACTTCAAAGTTGGACTAAATTTCAAAGGTGTTTAACCACTCTAACAATGATTTTTTTTCCCTTATTTACAGTTGGAATTTCCATTGCCACAACTATGTTGATTGCCTCTTATCTTTTGCTATAAACCTTCAAGAAATGTCGAGTTCCAGCTTCTCTAAAACTCCCATTAGATAACTCATTAGGTTTCTTCTTCAGTCTGAACAAATCCATCTCCCTCAGCTTCTCCTTGTGTGTCATGTACTCCAGTCCCTTGGCCAACTCAGTGGCTCTCCACTGGACTCTACCCAGCGCCTCAATGTATTTCTTGCACTGAAGAGATCAAACTTGCAGCAGTACTCCTGATGCAGCTGTTCACTACACCGTTGGCCTTCTTAACTGCAAGGACGTAACGTCGACTTATGTTCAGCTTGTCCTCCACCATGACCCGCAGGCCCTTTCCTGCCTTTTGAGTCTGCCCCAGCCTGGGCAGTGGCGTGGGATTATTCCATTCTAAATGCAGGACTTTGCATTTGCCTTCGGTCAAATTCAT
This sequence comes from Tauraco erythrolophus, assembly GCF_009769465.1. NCBI lineage: Eukaryota > Metazoa > Chordata > Aves > Musophagiformes > Musophagidae > Tauraco > Tauraco erythrolophus. The sequence goes on along the minus strand of NC_141468.1, from coordinate 11,832,828 downwards.
TATGTTCCTTTGCTTCCTCAGCTGTTGTTTCCCACAGCACTAGTTATTTTCTTAGAAATTCCCCAGCTAGACATCTACATATATAAATCAGTCATACTGAGTAGGGTACAGACAGACATGTATATTAAAGAACTTTTCTATAAAGAACTGGCCTATATAAATGCTAAGTATTATTAGCTGAAATGATTGTGTACTCTGCACTGTGATAAGAACCAAATACAACTAAAAAGCAGTGCCTTAAGCTAAAGGAAAATAATTACTTGGAATATATCCCCCAGTGTAAAAGTTGGCTTTTACAGATGCATCCTGATGGACAATTCACACAGAAGTATGTATATGGCTGGAGAGAAAATCGTCAGAAAATCTACAACAATGGAAAATAATATATGAAAAGAAGCCTGCTGGTATTTTGACTCACATCTATTCATTGCTGTATGACTTGTGAAAGAGCATGCACAGAAATCATACATAAATCATACACAGAGAGAAATCATCAACACGAGCAACTTACTGTAAATCGGGGTGTCAGTTTTTTTATGTCCTCCAAAGAGACATCAACTCCCATTACTCCAAGAATCAGCTGGTTCTGGTAAGATTCCAAAATGTTAGAATATGTTTGACATATTTACAATGCAGAATAACTGCAACAGTGATTGAAGTTTGGTTTTGCCTTTGTCTCTTGTTTGACAGATACTGCTTTAAAAGTTGTCTATTTACTTATGTGTCTATTCTATATATTTTAAATAATATCTAAGTGATTCAAAATAACATTCGATACACTCAGAATATAGTACAGAATATGAAAATTGTTTATAAAGGTGAACATAGGTGCTTTCCTGGATGAATAAACAATAAAAATAAAAACAAACCAGGTGAAAGCAAAAGTGAGACATTAATATTGCCAATGATGTAGATATTAAATTACTAGCACCAATATTGAGCTACTATTGCACGCTTAGGTTGAGCAATTGATAAATAAGACCCCAAAACAATTAACCTTGTTTGGCTATGGTATAATGATGAATTAAATAAACTCCGACAAAGCAAAAAAACACAGTGACTACGGTAATCATCAGCATTTGAAATCAGGGACTCAGGCACTACATTTACTTCACTTGTAATTTATTTTCCCACTACAGAAAAGAAGGGCAGTCATTTACATAGTATCACCTGAATCCTTTCTCCATATTAAGTAAGTTTGGAATGTGTGTTGGAAGATGTATCTTGCAGTCTGTAAGCTAAAATTCAGGTAGATAGATACGTCAAGCAGATTCAAGTTCTCCTCTTGTTCCTCTGTACTAGACCATGGCTGTTTTACTTCTCAGAAACACGTCCCTTGATAGTCAGTAGTCTCTCACTTTGCAACCAGACTCAGCGAATACCAGCATTATCTTGTAGATAAGATTATGAAACCTTTTTTTTTGCTTTGTTTTGTTTTTAAAGGGAAACTAAGAGAACTATTCTGAAAGTAAATAAAAGAAATGGTAGTGATCAAATTTATATTTATTCAGTCTGAGTCTATGCAATATCTGAGAAACTGAATCAAAGAATATGTTACCTAAAGTTCTGTATATTTTGACCTGAATGAACATAAGTATCAGACCAAATGTACAGTATTTTACCACACACTGTGAAGCATACTCTATGTCTGATTTTTTAAAAGCAGCATTGTGATTTTGTGAAGAGGACATAAATTGATACCATTCAGACAGTAATAGGGATGGGCAATTGTATTTATTTAATACTTAGTTTTTAAACTAAGTACACAGTGCTATTTTCTACTATTATTCAAACCAATTAATTTAAAGTCATAATTGCCTTTTACCTTGAAATGTCATAGCTTCACAGATTTGTTATAAATTTATCTGGGCATTGCTTTCTTGGCAAGGCCTAACTAATATCATCATCTACTTCCCATCTGTTGAGCACTTAATGCATTCACACTGCCACCAGTGTGTGCCACCACAGAGATAGATCAAGGAATGTCATAGCCTGAAACTGGGAACTACAGATAGGCTCATTTGCATTTTCTTGTTCCCAGGAGGTTATCAGACAACTACAGATGACCCCTTTGTTTCTGATGTACAAGACAATTAAACTGTAGAAAGTTCTATGGAAATACACGTTTTTCAAGGAGTTTGGCATTAAATTTAATTCAAATTACTATTTTTTTTTCTTTAAGTAACAGCTTACTATTTTCCCATTTTGTTCCTTTGTTAGATTGAAGACAGGTAGAGTTCCTGTAATCACAAGGCCCAGCTCCTAGGAAATAACCACACACAGAGGGGAGAAAAAGACTTTTTAGTTAAATAACAAATTTTAACTACAATCTATTAGAAAAATCCAAGGATCACTGTAGCCAAACACTAGATTAGAGTACTGACTTTTAGTTTGTAAAAAGGAAAAAAATAAAACTACTTCAATGTTTTATGCATAGAAAGTTAAAATTACTTTTTTTTTCTGTCCATGTGTTAGAATAATAAATTACTTTTAACAAATAGATGGTGTGCAACAACTTAGGATATAATAGCTTAAAAAAACCTAAATGTTATGAAAACACGTTTACAGCTACAGTATCCACTATACTAAAAACTTCAGATTGCAGGGGGAAAAAAATAAGTTAAAAAATAAAAAATAAAAAAGGAGAAAGCCAAATCAAACTTAAAGATAGTAAACAGGTAGGTAACAAATCCATGTGTTGTATTTTATTGAGGAATCACATGACATTTGTCCCCTTGTATCATTAGAAAAAAAAAAGCTCAAATACTTTATTAATCCAGTCTGATGAAATCAGTTTTCCAGTTGTCCAGTCAAATAACACCTTTTTGAATTTTAAACCATCCTTCATGAAATTAAATTTGTATATCAAATGAAAGTTTATCAGATTAGAGTTAGTAACATTAGAAGCAAGGTGAAGAGAAGGAGAAGTGGACTTTTCAGGAGAATAAGAGAAGCAAGAGATGGAGGTGAATCAGAAGAAAAAAAAGAGGAGGGTATTATTTAGAAGGAGCATTGAAGAGATACATAACGAAACAGGAGGGGTAAGTATGGGTGGTAACACCCCCACTCCTCCAAAAAAATGTACAATTAGAGAGGACAATAATTGTGAATAAATTATGACTAACTGGTAAACTTAAAAGTATCTGAAAATTCTGGGATTATCTTGCAGAAAGTGAGTCCAAAGCAACACTGTAACAGAACCTGAAGGAACAGGGCAAGAAAAGAGGTGTGAAATGCCACAAACACATCAACTTATTAAAGACAGTCTGGAAAGACAGCCTCCAATGAAAGCACCTCTTTAGGATTTCATAACCCAAACTGAAGCTCAATTGAAATTTGGCCTTATGTAACGCACTTTGCATTATTTTAGCCTTAGCCCCAGTATAGCTGCTGGATAGCAAGAGAAAAAGAATAGGAAAAAGTCCAGTGAAGCACAGGCAGGAGAAGAGCAAGCCCTACAGGAGGGAATTGCTTTAGGGAATTTAATATAAAGAACCAGTTTGACAAGTTGGTCCAAGTCCCTGCTAAAACCAAGAATTAGGGAAAGGCTCCAGAGTGGATTAGATACACCTGTGTCTTCATGCCCTCATTTGTGATGAGAAAGTCCACAAATTTCAGCCTTTACCGCAACAGTTTACCTTGGGTTGTCCTACTTTTTATAAATATCTATGTATGCACACACACACAAACATACACATATATAAAATTACATATACACAAACATAGATGTATAATGCATGAATAGAGAAAAACTTGAAGGAAAAACCGAGTGAACCCACTGAAAAGACAAAGTAATACAACAGAAGTCTGCGGGTATCACTCGTTCTACTTCACTAAACAGATCTCTTTCTATCCCCAGTTACAAATTTAGCTTTGGCTAAACAGGATACGTACAGAACACACGAACTTTCATCATAACATCCTTTATGTTTCCAGTAAGTACTTCAACAGTAACCAAGAAAACATGGTTAATGAACTTCTGACCATTGAAATTCCAAAGAAAAACTAGTTCCCCTGTGTCACACTCAGTTCTACAATGCGTTGATAAAAATTTTATAGTAATGCGGACTGATGGGAAGAAGTGGGTTTTGACATGACATTAGATAACCATGTGAACTTGGATAAATACTTGATTCCAGATGACCATTTTGCAGTATTTTTTGCCTAGTTCAAGAGTTACTCGGTTGAAGATTATCTAGAGCAACAGATTACATTGCTGCTAATAATACTTTGTATTTCGCAGTTTCCTGAATATGTTTGTTTTACAAGACCAAAGTGATAAATTCAGCAGTAAGGAAAGCTGTTTATTTCCCCATTATATAAATTATCCAATAAAAGCAATCGTTACCTTGAGGAAGCAAGTAATTACAACAACCGTAATAGTTTAAAGATCCAAGTTTAAAATCATTATAAACACCCTGTAACATTGACAGGTTTCATTCTGCCTAGAACGCTTATCAAAAAAAAAGTAAGAATTTCACACCAGTAACATAACAGCTGACCTCTACTGTAGCGTAGGTATAACATTGGAAAACTATTTGCTTCTTTCTTGCTGTTTTGAGGACAAAAATGACTTACACTTAAAGATCTGTGTGTAGGATAAATTGCTTTTCTCTGTTGAATTTCAGGACACTTAAGAGGATACTAGGTGTAAGTAATGAGTAGCGTATTAGAAATTGCTGTTCAGGAAATTGCTCTATTAAAGTGTACAGGTGCTAGAAATTCCAGAAAATTATGTTTGGAACTGTAAGAAATTGAGTCCTCAGGACTGTGGAAAATAGTCCCCTACAGTTATTGATTTGATACGATTCTTACTTTACTAGACATAAATACAGATCATACCAGAGCATCCAGATAGACATTTGTCCATTGGACTTGCTTGGCTTTCTCTCCAGCTAAAACCATTGGTCTTCCCAAAACATCCAGATATTCCTGCCAAAAAAGTGTAATAAACTCATCAGAAGGCAGTTATTAGACCAAAGTCCAGAAACAGCACAAAAAATAAATAATAGTGAAATAAAAACAATGAAAAGACAACTTCAAAAAAAAAAAGCAACGAATTCACCACTAATACAGGAATAATATTTAATAATAATATTTAATTATTTCTTTACAATTATACTACCCAAGAATTCAGTCCTCATTTTGCAGCATTTACTGCCAAGGAATCCCTGTATTTCAGTCTTAGTCACAGGGACCGTACACATTCATAATCACTGCTCTCTTTCCATGAAGTGGGAATTACAACTATTTCTGTTTCAAAATTAATTGCTAATGACATAATGAAATTACAAGCAGATCGCAGAACCTTCAACTCAGAAGAGCGAGTGAGTGATGGAGGGTGAGTGGTGTAGCAGCCGGGTATAGTAAGCCCCTACAGTAAGAACTTGCATAATTTTTATTTAAACAAAAAATTAAGAGTCCCTGCCCTCCTTCAGTTTGGGAGTGCTACTAAAGCTGGTGATTTTATGAGATGTCAGACTTCTGCTCTGGTTTGGGAGTGGATGCCATCGAACTTGTTTCAGTCTTCAATCTTTTCTATTTGTCTGATTATATTAGGGATATTTCTTGCCAGACACTATCTGGAAGAATTTAACAGAATCAAAGGACTCTGATTCAAGCCAAAAAAAAAGGACTCTTATTTTCTGCCAAAAAATGTCATGCCTGTCCTTGGAAGGACAAAGAACTGCTATGATATTTCTCTGCTTTTCTGGACATGTGAACACATGCACTTTCAGACAACTGAAAATAATATCTGTTCATCTACACTGTCAGTTTGGATCACATCATGTAATTCCAGGGTACTGTGCCCTTAACTATCTATACTCATGTCTGCTAAAACTGTCCTGCATCATTTTTGAAGGAAAAAAGCTGTGTCCCTCCCAGACTGGTTGGATCAATCCCGGAAGCTCTCCTATAAGCTGGAGTGTAGCAGGTCACTGTTTCTGCCCAGCTGAGTTCAGGTGCTCTAGCAGGGCTCTGCCTTCCCACAGACCCGCAGAAATACAAATCCTTAGGATCATGCTGTAAGTATGGCAGAAGCCAGATTACGAACCTCTAGACATTTTATAAAAAATTACTGGGTTTATAGAACTTATTAAAAAAATCCTTGTCATGTCTCAGGATCAAAGAAGGACCATGTAAATCCAAGAGGAAAACATCGTCCTTGGGCAGAGGTCTGCAGAATGGGGATCACTTCAAGCGCGATGTTGTGTGCACGTGGTCAGCCTGCTGCAGAGGATGTTAGCTGGGCAGGGAAGCAGGGATCACATTGTGAATTGCCTCACTGAAATTATTAAAAATAAATACATAAACTAGAATACTTTAACAGAATAATTCCTCATATGTGAAAGAAAACTTTATTTTTTTTCTCTGTGCTTAATGTAGCATATCTTAAAATTTAATTGATTCAAGCAGATGTGAAATGCAACATATGTAAGAACAGAAGTTACTCCATTTATTTGTGTTACAACTGTATCTGCATCTGACCAACACTCTTACCTGGGTGTTAATTCTTATGGCTCCAATGGACGGAATTTCATAATAATAACCTAAAATTTGAAACAGAAATAATACCATCTTACTATACTATATTGCTAGTCTCTTCAACTTGAGGAATTTCATTTAGCTTGTAATTTCTAATTTGATTTTTATAGAAATTACCATGTATGAATGGAATACTTTTTTTAGTAGATGCCATCACAACACGTGGCCACCTACGACGGGTCACCATGCCATATAGGCCAAGCTAGTTACTCTTAAGCAGTGAGACCACATAATGTGTTTCTTTTGTCTGTTATTTTTAAAGCTGAGGTAATGTACTGGTTCTGTGCTCTCGAATTCCCACTTACTCTGAGGTGCAAATACATTTAATGGTCATTTTAATACACTACGACAACAACGTAATTATATGTTGAATGCGTACAGGAATGCAAGTATAGCTATAGGCTGCCACAACAGTGAAGTTCACAGCAGAAAAATGTAAGGCACTCTGTGCAAAGCATTAAAAAATCAAACTGGTATTTCTTCTAATGAAACATCAGAAATGTTTTTATTCATCACTGATTTTATCATCTATTTGCTTGAATTAAAAATAGTGCCCATATAACCAATAAGACTGAAAAGACAGGCACTGAGATCCAGTTTCAGATGAAGTAAGTTTTGAGTCAAAGGAATGGGGGAGAACTGGAGAGGTAAGAGTACTGGAGTTATTCATTTACTTTGCCACAGAGCAATGCATGACTTGACAATAAATTAAAACTTTTAATTAAGGAAAAAGGAAATAAAACTTTGCTTCTTTGAATATGCAAACAAATAATCACATCAATTTGGAACAGAAGATAATGATCATTCTGCCTCGATAACAAGATGACATAGGTGGTTATGCTTTAAGCCAGCTGGTCCTCATTTGTTTTGAAACAATGGAGTTCTCATGCACAGTATTCTGAGATACAAAGACCTTAGTTAAAAAGTCCCTGTTCAAACAAAACCACATTGGTTTTCGGCAATTATCTGACAGTACAATCTGCTCTTCATGAAGTTGCACTGTCTTCTGCACAACTTGCCAGCACACCGTGGGATTCATGAGGTTATGACATTTATGCTATTCATACAGGCTATGGATTCTTCTACAGCATTATTTTCTTCTGTATCTATATCTTCCTTTTACCTTTGGTTTATGTTATTCTCATCCCTGAGAACTGTATCTTATCTTCCTTTCCTGACAGTCTTAATTTTCAAGACCTTTTGTAATTTGTCTCACCTCTCACCTTTTGCTTCTCACTCACTTGCAAAATACTTCCACATTTTCAGTTAGGCTTGGAAATTGCTCTATTTAAAATACTAAACAACATTGTTTGATATTTTCTCTATTTTCTGTTTATCTGTGTTAATCTCTTCTCTCTTGTTCAGCAATAATACTGTAAGGTATTTGAGACGCATCTTTCTCACATATTTTTAAAAGTTTTTGACCACATTTTTAATGCAGAAATTTTAGGAGAAAGCATTTTACTTCCTTACTTTAACCTTTTCTGTTTGTTTTTTTTTTTTCTAAAGGAATCGTGATAAAAATAAAAACCCTAAGATGCTCTTAGAAGTTAATAAATCATAGCAATAACAACTTTGATATTTTCATCAGAAAAGGGAAAAATAATGCAAGTCATCTGGTCTCTTGTAAGTTTTGGAGAAAAACAGAAAGAAATTCAATCAGCCAACCAAACAAACAAAAAATCCCTTTGTCCAGACCCCTTAATATAAAACAGCTTTGCTTAATTTCTTATCTGTCATCAGTTCCATCTTTTCATAGATGGCTATTACAACAAGAACTCTCAAAACTGAACCATAATATCTTACTATTTCTATAAAAAATACTGTGTTTTTTTCTTAAAATATAAAGTTTTAAATAAAGTAATCAGAAATAAATATGCAAGCTTATTCTGTATATATATATGCATATATCATTGTTTCATCAAATAACTTTTAGGAATTTTTATTTAAAAATGCAATAAAGCTAAAAATCAGGCTGAAAAAAAAATCTGTAATTTTTAGAGAATAATAAAGATATTGCTTATCCAAAGCTCTAGCAAAGAATAATTGCAAAGAAAAACACAGTACCTTTATTTTCACAGGCCATCCACTGTATGGGTCCTTTGTCATAATTATGTTGACCAACAGAAAATGTGAACACACGTACCTATGCAAGTTAAAAAACAATGCATATAATTTAACTATAAGTCATTAATTAGCTGTGACTGTCTAGTTAATGATACTTGGATTTTTCATACATTTGAACAAAAAAAAAAAAAAATTTTCCTTTTTTTAGCACCATAATAGATACATTGTTATTATTGTATTTTATGTATTCCTATTATTTTGGTCCATGAAGTAAAAGTCAAGAAGAATGTTCTTTCATACATCTTTCATACTTTAAAGCTCTTATATTTTTTAGTGTTCATGAACCATTTAAATTTCTTTTTCTTTTCCTAGAGTGGTAATGACAACTCTCCAGGTTTTGTTATATTAGCTGATGTAATCTCCTATCAATATTCGATGCTCATCAATGGATTAAAATGAACACATGCACAGCAGTAGAATTCAAAGCAATGCAAAATGGGACTTTTTAGGATACAAAATAATTTCAGGAAAAAGTCATATGAAATTTTCAAATACTACAGAAAACCAATTCTCATTTTGCTCAGACTTTCAGTCTTTTCATGTAAAATCACTCAATTAGTTCAATAGAGTTCCACAGAAAGGTTAAGCTTCTGATATTTCACTTTAAGCCCTTGATATTTATTAAAGCTATGTGTTTTATAAGTATAATTTTATTCTGTTTAGCCAATGCAACTCTAATCTATCTCAAGGGAGTCATGACTGCAGAAGATTCACCAAGTTCTATCCACGTTTTGGACAGAAATCAAGGTTTTCAGCTTAAATCATTTTCCATGTCAATTGAGTGATTTGAATGAAAAAAACAAAACAAAACAAAACAACAAAAAAAACCCACAGCATTGTTGTACTCAGATTAAAAATCCTACAAGACCTGTAGAAAAACTACAAATATTATTTTTCAGCTTCTGGTTGAATACTTAGCTCAAAGCTGAGCCTTTCTGTAGAAAGTGGGAAAAGCATTTTCCCAGCAGTTTTAAGAAGCTGTTCATTGTTATCGTGTCCCTCTGAAGGAATGTCCGAGGACCGGACTGCCTTTGCTTTTCAGGTATCTATTTCTTTATGGACTATTAGCCTTACCACTTCACTTTACAAATCACAGATCACAACATGAAATCAGAATATGAATTTCTTTTGCTGAAACTTGATGACTATGTTTAAAATTAAACCATGATACAATTAATTTACATGCAGGCCATAACTGAGTAATAAGGTAATGTTTTCTTTAAATAATATTCACAATGTAAAATTGCAGAGACTTCTTGTAAATTACTGATCATTGTTAAGTTTTTAAATCTTTATTTATACAAATTTTCATCACATTATTTGGCATGTGCAATTGCTACCTAAACCTCATTTGTCAAATAAGCATCAAAAACTATGTGACATAATCAGAGCTTAATTATTAACTGAGAGTAGGAATAGTTCCAAATCATCAGTCAGCAGCTAGAAATTGATGAAACTTTATTAGTGTTGACCCCTATATGCAAGAAGGGCAAACAAAGATTTGTGCTAGATGTCATTTTTAATTAACAATATGTTTTGATTTTTTTTTATCCATACAAACACTTTGTTCCTGCAGTTAAAAGTAGAATTAAAGCAACTACCCTGCTGCACTGAATGCTGATTCAAGTGCTTGTTGTTGTTTGTTTTTTTTTTTAAATACAGACAAAATTTGAAGTTTTTCAATATAACTAATAAGAGCATCCCATACAGGGTCATTGCTCAGTAATGAGTCAAGCCAATTACAGTTCTAGTTACCCAGACAGGCATGGGAATGACTGTACTTGTATGATGGTAAAATTTTGTTCTTATAGTTCGTATGAATGGAGACAGATGAAAAATGCCTTCTATTATCTTGAAAATATCAGTATTGATAATGCAAATGTGACTTCGGCATCTCATTTATTCTTTTAATACTGTATCACATTGTAAATTCAAGTTGTATTTGCCATCCTGCATTTGTTCTTGACCTCTTCTACAAAATGTCCGCTCTAACTCTTCTAATGGATTTTTCTGTTTCTATTTAATTTCCATCTATTTTTTTACAAGCTAAGTGTCATTTTCTATTGGTATCTCTTAGCTCACAAGGTCCCTGCTTATTACACTCCTGTTCTTTTTTGGACTCACCACTGCTACCAGTTTCGTTTCCACTAAACACTTGATTTGGATTACATTCTTCTCAAAAATTATGGTCAAATAAGAAAAACATCACTAAAGGTCACTAGTTAGATAGTTGAGTGACTTGATATCTCTTTTAGATTAAAAGTAACTGCCTAAGTAAATTAAGACAGATTCATGTGGGTTTGCTTGTGTGTGTATAAAACACATGAGTCAATTAGACTGGACTGCCTAGCATTTGATCTCAAACATAAAAATGAAACACTGCATTGGACTCAAGTTGCGAAATAGTATGTAATTTAGGGGGAAAAAAACCCAGCATGTTAAATCTGCAACTAATCTATAAAGAATTTAGAATTTAAATTATTGACAACAAGCAGAGGACAATATATCTGATTTACTGTTGCTTGGATAATTAACAGAGATAAAGAACTGCAATGAAAATTGGAGTTTTTAATTGTTACTTGGTTTGGCAAGAGGGTGGAACATTCAAAAGAGTTTTCTTTTTCCTATTGCCTCATTGGAATTGAGTAGAATAACAGACCAGCTGGAAAAATGAGTCAGCAAGTCAAATTAAACAAGCCAATTTTAGCAAAAAAACATGCTCTGTGCTAACATTTTCTGTGACAGGACCCAGAGTCAGCCAAAGGACTGAGATGTGTCTGTCTATACCTTTTCCTTATGGACATCTCTCCCAAGGAAGACAAAAGGCTGCTAAACTCAAAAAGACTTAATTACTTTTAATAGGGAATTTACGACTGAGAACACTTGGAGTAACTAGATCAGACACAACGGATATGAACACCTCTCCCTTTGCCCGTCCTTCCTTTCAAGTTTGATTTCAACCAACTAAGTGGATTTCTGAATTGAAGTAAACTGCCAAGTACTCTTTGATCCCAAGAAGTTGTTTTCCATCACCACCAAGCCCTGGTTATTTCTTCTCTGTGCTTCTTGGCAGCCTCTTAGGTTTTGCACAGACTACAGGTTCCCAGATCCTTTTGCTATGACTCTTGCTCTCTACCATCCATACCAGTGGATGGACACTTCTGTCGCCCAAAGCATTTTCCAGCGAAAGGGCAATCTTGCTTTCATGCAAGGGAGATCCATTTATTCTCTTCATAAAGAAACATAACTTTCAAATCAATGAACACCAATGGAACATCAGAAAAAAAAAACAAACAGGAGCTGTCACATTTATTAATTTTCAATGGACTATTCAAAGTACTTCCAGAAAACTCGTACCCTTAGAATAGAGAAGAACCAGAGACAGGCACCATCCTGCACTGCCAGCCCAGTCAGATACAGTCTTGAAACTGTTCTGAAATGGAAGAATCCTAATTTTTAACACTAAGAATTCAAGTACAGAGCTGTATTAGTTTGGCCAGGAATATATCATGTGCTGGTAATGGGTAGAAAATTCTAAGTATTTTTCACACCCTGAAACTAATCTTGGTGAGAAAACACAAAATTTTTTATTCTTTGTATTATTCATTTACAGTATATAGTAGAGCAATATATTTGTTAACATGAAAAACAAGTGTAGAATTAATTTAAGGGCAGTCAGACAGCAAGTGACACAGGCTGCCCAGCAAGGTTGGAAAGTCTGTCTCCTTTGAGGTTTTAAAGGCCAAACTAGGTAAAGCCCTGAGCAACAAGGCTTCATCTTGACACAAGAACTAGCAGGGACTGTGAGGATGAACCACCGCCCACTGTACTTGAAGAGCAGGTTCGGGAACATCTGAGGAACTTGAAGGTGCACAAGTCCATGGGACCTGATGAGATCCATCCGCGGGTCCTGAAGGAACTGGCGGATGAAGTTGCCAAGCCACTGGCCATTGTATTTGAGAAGTCGTGGCAGTCTGGCGAGGTCCCCGATGACTGGAAGAGAGGGAACATAACCCCCATTTTTAAAAAGGGGAACAAGGAGAACCCGGGCAACTACAGGCCAGTCAGCCTCACCTCTGTGCCTGGCAAGGTCATGGAGCAGATTCTCCTGGGAACCATGCTAAGGCACATGGAGAGCAAGGAGGTGGTGGGTGACAGCCAACATGGCTTCACCAAAGGCAGATCGTGCCTGACCAACTTGGTGGCCTTTTACGATGGGGTGACAACATCGGTGGACAAGGGTCGACCAACGGATGTCATCTACCTGGACTTGTGCAAAGCTTTTGACACTGTCCCGCACGACATTCTTCTCTCTAAACTAGAGAGGCATGGGTTTGATGGATGGACCACTCGGTGGATAAGGAATTGGCTCAATGGCCGTACTCAGAGAGTAGTGGTCAACGGCTTGATGTCCATGTGGAGACCGGTCACGAGTGGCGTCCCTCAGGGGTCCGTGTTGGGCCCGGCCCTCTTCAACATCTTTGTCGGTGACGTGGACAGTGGCATGGAGTGCACCCTCAGCAAGTTCGCCGATGACACCAAGCTGTGTGGTGCCGTCGACACGCTGGAAGGGAGGGATGCCATCCAGAGGGACCTCGACAGGCTGGAGAGGTGGGCCCGTACCAACCTCATGAAGTTTAACCAGGCCAAGTGCAAGGTCCTACATCTGGGTCATGGCAATCCCAGGCACAAATACAGACTGGGTGGTGAATGGATCGTGAGCAGCCCTGAGGAGAAGGACTTGGGAGTACTGGTGGATGAGAAGCTCAATATGAGCCGGCAATGTGCTCTTGCGGCCCAGAAGGCCAACCGCATCCTGGGCTGCATCAAGAGGAGCGTGGCCAGCAGGTCGAGGGAGGTGATTCTCCCCCTCTACTCTGCCCTCATGAGATCTCACTTGGAGTATTGCGTCCAGTTCTGGAGTCCCCAACATAAGAAGGACATGGACCAGTTGGAGAGGGTCCAGAGGAGGGCCACGAAGATGATAAGAGGGCTGGAGCACCTTTCCTATGAGGACAGGCTGAAGGAGTTGGGGCTGTTCAGCCTGGAGAAGAGGAGGCTCCGGGGTGACCTTATAGCGGTCTTCCAGTACCTCAAGGGGGCCTACAAGAAAGATGGGGAGAGGCTGTTCAGGAGGGCCAGTTGTGATAGGACAAGGGGTAATGGTTTTAAAATAGAGGGAGGTAGATTCAGGTTGGATATTAGGAAAAAATTTTTTACTATGAGAGTTGTAGAACACTGGAACAGGTTACCCAGAGAGGTGGTGGATGCTCCATCCCTGGAGACGTTCAAGGCCCGGTTGGATGAGGCCCTGAGCAACCTGATCTAGTTGGAGATATCCCTGTTCCTTGCAGGGGGGTTGGACTAGATGACCTTTGAAGGTCCCTTCCAGCCCTAACCATTCTATGATTCTATGATTCTATGATCTTGTTCCCAACACTGGAGTTGAGACCTCCGGAGGTCCCTTGCAATCTGACATCCTAGGGTCCTACGAAGGACATCAAAGCAAAACAAGCAAAAATTTCTAATCAGAGAAATGGTAGACTGAAAACTACAGAAAACAGAGGAAGAAAACACCAATTGCATAATTATATAATTAATTTCCTTTTTATTTTGAATTTCTCTCTAGCAGAAAAAGCTCATAAAAACCAAGGCAAATAGAAGGATTCTGACTGCTAGAGACATTAGGGGATGATGGCACTCAAGAGAGTTCCAATGAAGACAGAAATGAAGAGCTACCCATGAAAAGGCCACATTTGCTACAGATCTCAGTTGCTTTTTACCTATCTTATTTCTTCATTTTGCTATTGGAATAAAACAAAGTGAGATTAAACTAGACTCTTCCTTCAGGTGTATCATGTTATGAGTATTACAGAAAAGTAACAGCTTGAGTGAAGTTAATTTGAAGTGGTAACTAAGCAAAAATTTGCTGTTTAGATCACTGCATATATGTGTAGGCAACAAGTGTAGGCCTGTAAGTGTTTGAGAAACTGCCATCATCCTGCAAGTGGTTCAGAGCAGATGAACAACCATGGTTTTTGAAAATAAAATTCTTGTTCTTGAATTTTGTGCTGCTGCAATGAGAGAGCTCCTAATAACCATTCATGTGCATCTCTTCATTACTCATAGAATAGTTTGGGTTGGAAAGGATCTTAAAGATCATCTAGTTCCAACCCCACTGCTGTAGGCAGGGACATCTTCCACTAGATCAGGTTGTTCATCCAATCTGGCCTTGAAAAATTCCAGGGATGGGGCATCCAACACTTCTCTGGGCAACCTGTTTCAGTGCTTTGATAACCTCATTGTAAAAAATTTCTTCTTTAGATCCAATCTAAATCTACGCACTTTCAGTTTAAAGCCATTGTCCCTTGTCCTATCACTACACGCCCTTGTAAAAAGTCCCTCTCCAGCTTTCCTGTAGGCTCCCTTTAAGTACTGGAGGGCTGCTAGAAGGTGTCCCCAGAGCCTTCTCTTCTCCAGGCTGAACAACTCCAACTCTCTCAGCTTGTCTTCAGAGGAGAGGTGCTCCAGCCTTCAAATCATCTTTGTGGCACTCCTCTGGACTCACTCCAACTGGTCAATGTCCTTCCTATGTCCGCGACCCCAGAGCTGAACGCAGCAGAGCTTGTCCTGCTGGCCACGCTCCTTTGGATGCAGCCCAGGATACAGTTTGCTTTCTGGGCTGCAAGCGCACATTGCCGGCTCATGTTGAGCTTCTCATCAACCAGCACTCCCAAGTCCTTCTTCCCCAGACTGCTCTAAATCCATTCTCTGCCCCATCTCTACTTGTGCCCTGATCCATGTACAGGACCTTGCACTTGGCCTTGTTGAACTTCATGAGGTTCTCATACGCCCACCTCTCCAGACTGTCAAGGTCCCTCAGGATAGCACCCCTTCCCTCCAGTGTGTCGACCACACCACACAGCTTGGTGTCATCAGCAAACTTGCTGAGGGTGCACTCAATCCCATTATTCTGTTTAAGAGGAGATGAACTGACCTTTAGGGATACGTATTTCTCTTTATCAGATATCAGGAGAGCTACATGGTTGATTTACTCAGCTAGACATAAAGATGAATCCCATCATTTTATGTCTATCATGTAAAAATAGCAAGAGTACATTTTTTTCTACCACTAGATAAACAAACTGACTGAGTCAAAAATCGTTCTTATCAAATCATGCAACTTCAGTTTTCACGATGACAGATTTCAGAATATTTTAACCTGGCGTTTATAACTGCAGGTAAAGATGCACAGATAATTTCTTTTTCTATAGACCAAGAGGAGCTGTGATAAAGAGGAATAAATAATTCAGTAATTCCAGCATGACCAAGGAAATTGTTTTTCCCACTAATGTGTTTATGGATTTTCAGATCTGATGAAAAATTGTTTGCAGTTTACATTTAATAGGTACACTTCTGAAATAAGAGGCCAATATATCAAGCATATTTTTCTGAATAAAATCATAAAAGTGCTTTTCTCTTTTCCATTATGCACTCTGTCTTCTAAATCCCTTGTAAGTATAGCCTTTAAACCACCTAATCATTTTGGTTCTCTTTTTCTGTAGGTCAGGGAAATGTTATGTGGTTTTCAAGCTGCCACAATTAGAACTGTGAATGCATTTTCTTCTTACTGTCCTTACATCTGTGGGCAGAAATCTGAAGCCGATTTGGATTTTGCTAAGAACTGACTGAGATCAGAATGCATTTATGATCAGTTTGAACCGAGAACAGAACTTCAGAGGATGATCTGAAAATCCTATATACAAATTAGGAAACCACCTAGGATCAACAAATAGGAGCCACCAAATACAGATTTTCAGCTAAATTCTGGTCTATAATCACCCATGCTGAACTTCTCAATTCAGGAACGCCAGGGTTGCAGTCGTGAACTATTTGATTTATATCTATAAAATTAAAGTGGCTTTACTTTCCTAGGAAGCACGGGGAGAAGAGAAGTAGAAGCTCTGTGCTTAAGAGCAGGGGTAAGACTCACAATGACATACTAGAGGGAAGTTTTAGGGTCCCTTAGGCTACATTTATACAGTAGATAAAATAAGACGTAACCCATGTTCTTTCTCAGGCCATGAGGGCAAGTGGCACAGCATGGGTCGCACCTCTATGGCTAAATTATGTTGCCTTCCTCCCTCCCTATCCCACCCCCCATATTGGGAGATCTCATTATATCATCTTCTGGGAACAGGCCCTGTCTCATGCTAATCCCTGAACTGAACCCAGACATTGTTCAGAAGAGTTGATTGCCACAGGCCAAGAACCATAACATTGGGTCTGTTAACAATTAAATAGTATGGACAATTGTGGACATTCCTCCAGCCTGCATCCCAGCCTTGGATAGTTCATTAGCATGGATACAGCTGGTCTTCTCATGACAAACTGAGCCGGGCTTACTCTTTTCAAAACGACTGTGACAGTAGTGCCTCTAATTTTTTAAATGAGAGTTCATCACTCAGACAAAAGAGGTCTGAGTTCATGTTTCTCAGTTTGCACAAACTCATAACTTCTGCTGTTCTGAATACCAGGCTCAAGAAAGTTCAGAAGTTTGAGACTTAGGCTTTTGTACATGTCTCCGACTGCCTACACATTTTGCCTTTAACAGCAACTGGGAAAAACACACAGATGACCTAAGTGGCGTGGTATAAAACCTAGTCAGGTGCTAAGGTTGTGAAGTTTTAAAGGTCTTGAACTCGAAATGCAGAATTCACAGTTTTATGTCAAGTTAGGAAATACCAAGAATGCATGATACACCAACAGAAATGTATCAAGTTGTGGTTTTGATACTTATGCCCACATTAGGGTTTGCCTTTTGCTTCAGGTACTCTCCGAAAATATGTATAGATTTGGAGAAACTGAGGCGACGGAAACAATCAGAATTTAGCTCTCAAATATTTAGATGTAAAGCTAATTGCAGACTGGACATCTTTAAATTTATAGACATGAAGAAAGTATGAATGTATTTGATAAAACAGTTACTCAAGTCTTTCCATAATTGACCCTCTATGCTCAGCAAGGCATTTAATCATGCAAGTAAACCTCTTGACAATGGAAAAAAGCTTTAATTGAGGCACACATTTAAAGACTAATAGAGCAGGTCCTTGGAACTACTTTTCTAGACATGTATCCACAGTGAATTATTTCTCTCAGACTTTCAATGTATATTTGTAGTCTTCTCTATCATTAATATCTTTCATTCACTACAATCCAACCTCAAACTTCAAGCTGCAATGCTGATGTATGAATTCATAGTTTAATTATAGTCTGTGTAATTATAGTCTAATAAAGAAAAGAAATAATGACACTCTAAAAATTAGCTCACATGACAATCTAATGTTAATCCTTCTTTTAACTTAAAATAAAAATAAAAATTAAGTTTGTTACATATTAGGAGATTATTGGAGAATCTCAGCTGTTTTGAATAAGATTCTATACTGATAATGTAGGCCCTAAACCATTTAACAATCTTAATATATTGGGAAACTAGATCCAAAAACATTGATGTGTGATGCAGTCATATGCAATTACTCTTCAAAAGGAACTAACAACTGAGGATTAGACAGGAAGCCTTCATAACATATGCATACCATGAAAGCTGTATGGTCACTGAAGAAGTCTTTAAAGTGAATGCCATGAATCTCTGAAATGTATTTTGAGAATTGCAAAGTGTTTCAAAAATGAAAAGTAGTTTTGTTCAGCTTTCTTTGTTTCCTCACAGAGAAAACATAACTGCATGAAAATGGGGATGTTTTCTAGTGCAGGGATTGAAAGCACCTTTATGGCTAACATACTGAAGAAATTCAGAATTAACAGTCTCACAAAACTAAGAAAAATACTAATTCAGTGACACTGTTCCACATCTTCTCAGTGCCACCTTGTGGAACTACTATTCCTTACTAACTAAAGGGCTAGCATGTGGTGCCCCTTCCTCCTCTGTGGCACAGCTAAAACTGTTAAGGTATAAATACCCTACTGATACCTACTAATCTACCTCTGCTAAATTGATTACAATTAGATAGATGGACTGCTGATTAAGTGATCCTTTAAGTCTTTACCTAGTTTAGGCTTAATCTTGATGAGACAGAATTATCACACAAGTACAAATGGAATTACTCAATTCTGTATGCTCACAATAACTTGATGTAGGAATATTCCATACCGATGAAGAGGCTACGTCCTCTGTACTACGCTATCTCCACAAATAAGGTGAAGTTTTTAATCACAACGTCTTCCAGGTGTAGGTATAAATCAGCTCTGTTTTCTTAGATTTTTACAATATTAGTCTTGAGAACAGTGGTAAGAAAGAGAAAAGTTGTGCTTTCAAAAACACCAGTAGAACTTCACAACGACATACTTGGCTTTAGAGTCATTGTGGCTGTGACTACCCTACGAAAAACTGGGATTTGACCAACTCTCTGGTCTCGAGAGCAACTGTGGCAGCAGAGCCCACAGAGATTCACAGGAGCTAAACCGTTGCTCCTTCCCTCTTCCCCTTTTCCTGCTGCCCTGAGAGCAGTCCCAGCACATTGTCTGGGAGTGCATCAGTTGGCAGAAACTGAAAAACTTCCAGGTTTAACTAACAGTTAAAACTTACAAATGACTGCAGGACAGTGTTCAAGCCCATGTCTTGGCCCCATATAGTTTACTAATACAAATAGTGCCTTAAGACATTTAGATTAATATGATGTCTCCAATAGACTGTAATGAAGTTGCTGTATGCTTAGCTCATGCTGCGGAAAGGCAGAGATGGATTTTATCTAGAAAATCCCAAAACAGTCATCAAGTAGTCTTGTGTGATGCAGATTTGTGGCTATAGCTCTGGCTCAAAGGATGCCAACATACTGGTGTTTTTCCTGTGATTTCTGCCAAAAGCGCCGTCCTCATTGGACCGCCCCACATCACCTTGGAAATAAATGTAAACCACTCAGTTTGGATCAGGTGATTTTCTAACCACTCACCCCATCTCCCAGTCTTCAGATGAAGAAATTACACTATCATGAATTAAATATTCAGCTGTTGAATGTTTTACTTTGACTATCCTGGTTCTATTTACTCAGTTGATCTGTTTCCTTCCTTGGTTATATTAATAACAAAGTTTGTTTGTTGAAATGAAAAGTAATTCAATTCCTCCTTTTCCCTAAGCTGCTTCTCCCTGACACTCAGCATTTAGCATTCCCTGAAGAAAAACTCATTTTTTTTTCTGAGAGTTCTTTGTAAACTTGGTGGCCATATCAGGAAGCAGAAAAGGAGTTGACAAAGTAACTCCCTCTGGACTCTGGATTAAAAGCATTTTAGGCATTTCTTTGATAGTCAGAACAACATTTGGAGGCAGCTGAGGAGCTGGAAAGGACTAGATTAATTAGAGAGATATTTACTGTTCGTATTGTGACACTGAGCCGCCTTCTTTTCTCTTTGGTTTTGCCTTATAAGCCCCGAGGAAGAAATATTACACATATCAGCTAAGGATTTAAAGGTATATTTAATATTCCATTGAATATTTCAAACACTAATTTTAATCAGATACTCTGCCTTTTCTTTTTTCATTCAAATAGTCTTTGTTTGAAAATAATGTACTACTAACTATCCCCTTTGTATAGTTACTCCCTCCATTTACTTCAGTTCTTGTACAGCGTGGAAAACACTGACTGAAAGCGGGTTGCAAATGCCAAACAGTTGTGTTAGAAGAGGGAAAAGGATGGGGGGAAAGGGAAGGGCCATCGGAAATTCTCATTTCCAGCAGAATCCATTTACAGGAAATTTTCCTCTCTGGAGTTATCAGTTACACAAAGTTCACATCTAATTTTACAATGGCCAGAGCTTCACGGGAACATGAAAATTCCAAATGAAAACGATTTAGTGAGCTTGAAAAAGGGTGTGCCAGGTTAACAGGCGAAGGGATTTTTGCCCTTGTTCACATGCTGTTTCTTGGACGTTGACCTGGGAACAGGACAGTATATTCAGATCACCTTAGAAGAGAGAGACTTAGGGATGAAAATGCTTCAAGTTTGGTTCCCCTTCCTTTTTCAGAGGGAAAAGCTATTAATAACTACTGTATAACTATGGAAACAGCACTGCCATACAGGACTGTGCTCAGGGCAACTTGACCTTGTCTCTGCTTGCAGGTAAGATGCTCCATTACTGACACGAGCAGGCACTGATGACGTCTGCTGTCAGCAGCTGGCAAATGTCCTTGCATGCCTGAAGGACTGAGTCTTCTGCTCAACCACGTAACAGAGACCGTCGTTCACAGTTAGCAATTAACACAACCACTGTGCGTGCTCACACATTGGGCTTCTTGCCAAACTGCACCTGAAATCTCAGGACTGTCTATCAGAAATATTGCAGATATACAGATATATAGATACTGTCTATCCTATGAATGGCTTAAAGATAAGAAAATTAATCATGACAGTTCACTCCTATACTGAATGATATGCATTTTCGTTTCTTTAGTAACCAGGTAAATAAAGTAAATATTCAGGAAAAATAAAATAACAGAACTGAATCTACATGCAATCCACAGGTAAAAATCTTGGGCACTGTCTATAGCCCTGTTGTGTTCAATAGTTTGTAACAGAGTGTTCTTAGTAAAGCTAGATGTAAATTTTGCATTCACAATGGCAGAAAGAGAAAAGCAGAAACAACAGATTGCAGTTACATCACACTTTAGGTGACAAGATATAAGCCTTTTCTCAGTCTATGATGTAAGATACGTTAATTTTAATCATCTCCCACAAAGCCTATCTTTTTATTGAAATAGAAGGAAAAAAGGTCTTCAGCCCTATAAATGCGATCCTGATAGAGGAATTTATTACAGACAAAATATTGCCTTAGAAGGTTTTGGGTTTGTTTCTGGTTTTGTTTTCAAACAAAATAGCATTTATAGACTAAGTGTGCAACAGAAAGCATTGGGGTTATCATTCTTTTTCCTGTCTGCATGTAGGATCGGGAATACAATAAGGCCAGTCTCCATTATACAATTCATCACCTGCCAAGAGGTGGCTTCATAAAATCATTTGTAAATAAAACAAATTCTTTCTTGTTAAAAAGATGCATTTAAATAAAGTCAGAATTATTTAAAAAATACATTTGGATCTTGCACTCCATTTTCTTTGGTCAGTATGGATTAAATGTCTTCTTTTGCTTGTGACTAATAATGGGATTACAAGGAACATAATTCCCACCTAAGCTTCAGCAAACATTGAATATATCATTTTGAATTTGATACAAGGCTACCATGAATATGACTTTGACTAAAATTAGTGACTTCAAATAGAAGCTGAATATAGAAACAGAGGAATGGAGAAGCATAATAGGCTAAGAATTCAAAGACTGCCTATGGGGGCTGACTGTCTTCTGAAAAAAACCCTCAGATTTTTTTAAAAATTGGGGTTTTTTTCTTTATATTTTTTAGGAATAAGACCTACAAAAATAATTAAAGGCTCATACTTGAATGTTATTTTCTATAACCACATGAGTACAAGATCATAAAGTCTGTTTCAAATTCTTTTATTAAAGACACTCTATTTTGTGCAGCACTTTCAATTCTGTATATTAAATTCTATCCTGTATACTGTAAAAGATTAAAGATCGTGACTGGGATTTCGTGGAGATACAACAGAGTGAGTTTTAGCCTTTTCTTTGGGACTGATCCGGATTTTGAATCCAAGTAATGTTCCAAGCAGAGATTGGGGTATTTTCTGTTTGTTTCTCACCAGAATATTCATCCCTTACTTGAAAGATGATTTCTTTCTTGCTTTTTGTCAAAACTGGAATTTTTTTTGCAAAATGCTGTATGAAAAGGCCTTCTTAATTACATATAATAATTCTTACTCTTTATAGGATTTCTCAAACACTACTCTCCTATCTCAGGTACTGATGTTCTGTCCTAAAAAGCAATGCTCCTTACAATGTCTGCAGCAATCTCTAATACTTTACACTTAAGTTGCACAGGGTTTCTACTTGCTTATGTGATGTTTACAGTACGTCTACACTTATGCTTTCTCATTTCCCATTTCATATCCCTTTCCTGTTATGTTTCTTGAATATATGAACATGTATTTCTTGTTATCTGAATGGACTGTAACTTTGTTTCTCAAAATTCTCATTTCCTTCTTAACCTGTCATCTGTTTTATGCTGCTGCATGCATACATCGTGTGCTACCATCTGCTTGTTTCAGCTGTTCCCTTATTCTCTTGCCTACTACAAGATTCCCATTCTGTAACTTTTCCCTTTGAGCACTGGTATAAAGTCTCCTATATATTTCTGCCTGTTTTTTCCACCAGTGCGTCAATGAATCATTTCATTCAAAGATGTCCTGTCCCATCTGAAACAATTCCACCTACTGAGAGACTAATGCTCAATTAATGCTCAACATCTGTCTACCAGTTAGCCTAAGTAGCATTTAGAATTAAGAATTATATGGAGTTTTAGAGTCACTTAATAATAGCTAATTATTTTTAAAAATATATTCAGTTGTGCTAGTTTAGTTACATTACATTACATAGTTACATTTGTCTATTAAGTGGACAAATTCCAGTTTCTTATCAGAAAGTTACATTTTTATACCAATGTTGTAAAGTTAACCTTTGGAAAACTCTAGGCTTAATGAATACACAATGTCAGAATCATGACTATATAACATGTAATTTTATAGAAAAGCATCTCTTGATCTTCATAATCATATTATTATTTTGCTTGTCTCCAGTTTTGCTTCTTTATCTGCAGAACACAATTTTTAACTCCTAAATTTTCTCGACTCTTGTTTTTAAGTGAATGGAATTTGTAAGTCTCTCTTACAGGGCACTTATAGCAGAACAACTTATATCTCCTCTGTCTACAGCACTCATTACAGTCAGTTCTTTGAGATTTTCTTATGGCACTTCCTTCAATAAACACCAGAAGCATATAAAAATTATTTATAACTTTAATTGTATAGGTTTATATGTATAATACAATATGATGGGAGACACAGTTCCTGAATATCTTAGGTTGTTCTAGAAGATGCCCAAACCAGTTAGATTTCTTTCTGAATTTTAAGGAAGAATTAACAGAAAATCTAGAATAAAGATCATTTGAGTGAAAGATCAATAAGTAATTTTAATTTCGAGAAAAGGAAGGTAAGGTAGCAGTAAAACAAGGTTAACATTTCAAGGAGATACAGAATTCAACAAGCTCAGACAACTAGCTAGCTGAGTATCGTAGGAAGATAATCTAAAGAATAAAGGATTACAGGAAAGATGACAATTCATGAAGAGGAATACATTAAACATACAAGAAAAAAACTGCCTAATGCAATGTAAGATTAAAAATACTTAGATAATCAAACACAGAAAATGAAATTGAAAAGATACCTGTAAAAAGCAGCACTATGGGGAAAAGATGCAATGCAAAGCAAAAAACCAATGTAGTTCAATAACGTAAAGCAGTTCCAAAAAGGCAAGTTGTAATCTATGGTGTATTTACCTGACTGCTGCAGGAAAAAAACGTCACAGAAAATACTCTGTTCTCTTGATACCATTTCAGTTTCCCTAACTGTTCTAAAGCATGTTTTAAGAAAGGTGGAGATATCATGTCATTAAACACAATAAGGGAGTAAATAAAAAATTAAAATAATTTAAAATATAACTTAGGGGAATTTTAAAGAAATTAGTTAGTTTGGTCAAAAGTTGAAAAGGAAAGTTGGATAAGGGTGACAACATAAAAATGGTTTCCTAAGAGGCAAAGTCAGGCAAAAACACCAGTAGACTTGCAGGAACAAGTAGCTCCTGGACAAACTCAAACACAAAAAGGAAGATAACATAGGGTGGAAGCAAGGACAGGTAATTCTGGGCAGAATACAGAGAAAATTGTCCCAGCAGCCAGAGATCAAGTTAGGAAAGCTAAAGCCCTGATAGAAGTAAATCTGGCCAGGGACATCAAGGGCAACCAGAAAAGCTTCTATAGGTATGTCAGTGATAAAAGGACTAGGGAAAATGTGGGCCGTCTCCAGAAGGAAACAGGAGGCCTGGCTACCCGGCATATGGAGAAGGCTGAGGTTCTCAATGACTTTTTTGCCTCAGTCTTCACTGGCAAGAGCTCCAGCTGCACTGCCCAAGTCACAGAAGGTAAAGGCAGGGACTGGGAGAATGAAGAAGCTGGAGAGGGACTTTTTACAAGGGCATTTAGTGATAGGACAAGGGGCAACGGCTTTAAACTGAAAGGGGATAGATTTCAATGAGATCTAAGGAAGACACTTTTTACATTGAGGGTGGTGAAACACTGGAACAGGTTGCCCAGAGAAGTTGTGGATGCCCCATCCCTGGAAGTGCTCAAGGCCAGGTTGGATGGGGCTTTGAGCAACCTGGTATTGTAGAAGGTGTCTGTGCCCATGGCAGGGGGGTTGGAACTAGATGATCTTTAAAGGTCCCTTCCAACCCAAATCGTCTATGATTCTACGACTCTATGAAATGTAATAGGAAATAATGATGAGAACTAATTGTTCTCTGTAATGGATGTAAAATGAAAAAAAAAAAAACCAAACACAAAACAAACTCTAAGCTTATTTTATCTTAAGGAATTTTAGAGAAAGGTTCTAAACAGGTAAGTGTTGGAACAGAAAAATACAAATACCTAAGAAAGCTGTGGAATTGGATACTTTAAAGAAGAGGTTACACAAACATCATCAAGTGTGGCCCAGGTATTAAAATGCTCATTGCAGAAAGTCCCATTCCTCCAATTCTTGAATTATAGAGGAATACAATCAACTCCCACTGCATTTCACTGTAATCTCAAATTCATAAGAACGCATGCAGTTAATATGTGCTGAGACTGAGACAGGACAAATCTTGTCTAACGTCAACCAGTTTGGCATATGTAGCATTTTGTTTGTATAAATAAGTAAAATGCAGGATGACTCTCTTGCCTTCATCCCCAAACAAACATAATGTGCTTTCTATATTAAGTGATATCCTATCCTTGTTGCCTTGATTAATCACTTTATACCATCTGGAGCACCAACCTCTATGTAATACCCTGAATTAATCACAATTAATGTAGTGGCTTGGAATTGAAGATCAATGAAAACAGAAGTATCAAATAGCCCTCTCCATGCCAAATTTGAAGGAAACACGCTGCCACTTGGGTTTTATGTAACAGATATGCATGATTCTAATATGACTGATAAGGTTACTTTTCAACAAAGCTATATTAAAACTTTCATTAACAATACTCAACACCACCACGTCGATTTTTATCTTGCACTGTAGATAAAAATGCCATGTGGTAACCCAGACAGATTCATGCTCATAATGAAACAGCAGCCTAAAGAGAAACTCAGTATCAACATGTGTATGTGTGTGCAGACACATGCATGAAATGGCTCTTCTGCCTGCAGATCTTCTTCCTAAAATAAACCCGTGTCAGCCTCATTCCTTCTGCTGCACCTCCTAAGCCTGCAACAATCTTGCCCAACAAACTGGTGTACATTTGTAGAACAGCACCAGGGATATGATGGTGGAATGGAAGATTAGATGAAAAAGGGAGAAGAAATACAATGGATATGGACTCCTTATTGAAGCCTTTAAGAAAAACCTTAGAGGTGATGTTACATGGTCTAAAGGTAAAGGGGTCAGGGAAAGACAGAGTGGGAAAGGTTGAGGCAGACTGCTGTAATCCATCGGCATTGTCAGGGCATGGACACATGATAGCAGTACGTCGGTTTAGGAGATGATTGCTGAAAGGACAATATATAAACCTTTTTGAAAAAGAGTATCCTAAAAATCACTATACTCTGATTCCTAGCGGGAAAGAGGGCTTAACAGACCATCAGATAACTGTAGTTCAAATTTGAGGTTCACGGGGAAAAATGTGTGCCTAATATCATATTGAAAAAAAGAAAATGGAAAAAAAATGTTAATGAATGGATTTACACACTGATGACCTTAAATAGCTTAGTATCGTGCAACTTGACAATTACTGAAGCGTATTTGGATAATGAGTGTCACAGGAAGAAGACTGCTGATATGGAATATTTAAATTCATTAATTTAGTGGCATTAATCTATGTCAGGAACCCTGAGACAGTGGATATATTGCAGGCCCTTCATTAATACATGGAGCTAAGAATGAGGTAAAAAAAATAGATAATTTGCCTTAAAAATAAGATATTTCTTCAGTGAGCACCCTAATAACATAGTTTCCACTTTTATTTTGAAAGAAAAAGGAATGTACGAGTACTGGCCTAAGTTTCACCTAGAATATTTTAGCTTTACCAGTTGTGCATGTCCCAGTATATATAATAAATCAAAATTAATAACTGGAAGATGGCACACTCTTAAGACAGAAGTGATTAGGGAAAGAGTCAGAGAGCCAGTTTAACCAGCTAGCTGGTGATTTCTTCTACATGAGATTTCCTGTACCATCACTCCAGGAAAATTCACAAGACAGGGAGACTATCAGGAGGAATGAGAAATATCTTAGCGTCTGGTAGTCTAACGATCACAGAAAGCTAATGTAGAGAAGGCCTCTGAACAATCTAAAATACAGAAACCTTAAAAATTGGCTTAAATGTTCTCTCTCAAACTATCCTACATGTCCTTTGGACAAAAACCAGAATTTTGCTCGGTTTAACCTTTATTTTCATTTCTTTATGTTATATCCTGTGTCACAAGTCTGTCACGCACTCAGAAATGCAAGAACTGTTGGGGTGCACTTTGACAGCTGTTAAGCTCTATTCAAAGTGGATATTAGTGTTGAGAAAGATGCTGTTTCTATTTGGGATCTGCAGGTAACTCTAGACAGTTACATTCATTCAGTTTGAGAATCCCAGTATTACCCTAAGTGGAAATGTCATGGGCTTTTTCAATGGCCATTTGTATTGAGGACTAACACTTCAGCCTTGTCTAGAATGATTCGTACATCGTTGCCCAGATTAACACAGTTTTCTTTTTAGTTTTTCTGACTTGCAGTTGTGCAATAACGGATTAAAACCAATGAAGAACATGGTTCCCTCCCTTGGTAATGGCAGTAGAAGTTATTATTGTTTTACAAGAAAGTTTTGCAACCGCTTTCTCACAGGTATTTCATTTGATCATTCTATTGACATGCTGAATGTATCCCATTTAGAAGAAGTCACTGCTAGTCATAAGCTTCCCAGTGGAGTTAGAGCAAGCTGGAGCCTTCTCCCATAGGACCTCTATCACTGTAGCAGTTCTGTGCCCACCACATGCAGATATTTTTAATTGGAACTGAGCTGCTGGAACTCTTCTCTACATACCATTTCCTTTCAAATGATATTGTCAGAAAAATCTACACAAAATGAGGTTGTATTAATCGTGACAGATAATTCTATGGGAATGAGACATGAGACACAACTTAGGGTTCTCCTCCTACCTGAGTGGTCAGATCAATCCTACCTGTGCTGGTCAGATCAATCCATCTGACCCACGCAAGCCTCTGTCACGCTGGGAAGCTTCAAATGACTGAAAGCACATGATGTATGTTTAAGGTCTTTTCCTACTCACATAAGTTGAGCAATCCTTCAAAACACAGATTTCAGGGTGCACAATCTGCCCCAAAGAGCTGTAGTTAGTTTTCTATTTTTAAGCTGAATTCAAAATTCTCTGAATGGAGGATGCCTGCTGGGCCTACATTTCCATTAAATTTATATTGCTATCTTCAGTGAAGCCGTCTGCAGCATGAGTGCAAATAAAATGAAAATTTACCACCCCCATTCCTGAAATTTAGTGCATGTGTGGTATTTCACACATTTAATGTGAGTGCCCCAAATGTCACCGTAAACGTAAACATGCCAGTGTTTAAATATCAGCACAGCATGTAGTTGCAATCTGTGACAATAAAATCTGGTTTTATAAAGCGAAAGAGGCACGCAAAGGTGACACACAACTGTGATTTTCCACTTCAAACGGATGAAAACTAGGAACGTTCCACCTCAAAATTGTTTTACATAAGTTTTATAATAACACTCATAATTCATACTTCAAATGATTTTTGAAGACGGAAACCCGTTTTAAATATATCTGAATACTATTTCAAACAGATGAAAACCCTAATTTAACAGGACCATTTTCTAGCATCCAGATTCTAGGCTGCTCTTTTAGTAGTTTCCAATTGTTTATTGTATTCTTTCACTTCTTAACTTGAAGGTTGCACTGAGGGCATTGCAAACAAGCACACTAAGTCGTGTCATCTGACGGAACGAAACTTATTGAAGCTTCTTTCATGCCAAAGAATTACAAAGTAACTGACATGAAGACGAAAATACTTTTAGAGCTGAAGCAATTTTACATCAGAAAGATGAAAACAAGGATTAATAGATTTGAATGAATGGTCTTTGTTTGTACAAGAAAAAAAATACAAGTTTACATCACAGTGTACCTAAGATGGGAAGTGAGTGACTGTGATAAGAGAATAAAGATTCATCACTAATATACTGTACGTAAAACACAAATAAAAATGTTCAAATAAATGCAGAGCAGGCAAGAAAAGACATCAGCTGATACATATTTATACTATGAAGTGCTACTATGGTAAACCACAGAAAACTTTTTAGCACCTTACTTATACTGAATCATTTCTCTACAAATAATAATTACAAAATTGTTCTTACATTCAATAGGCTAATTGTGAAATAAATTACAAATTAACTGCAATAAAGACAACAGAATCTAGATCCACATATCTTTAAATATCTCATTTATTATATGAAAGCAACCTAATACGCAGTCTAAGAAGGCAACACTATGTTTGTGACTACAACTTTACAAAATTAAAAGTATACGTGTATTTTACACGTTAGAATGTGCCTGCCCATTAATTTATTACGCTTTACTGGATTAAGATTAATATTAAATCACACAGAGAGGGAACAACAAGAAAGTTCACATGTCATCATTCTGGAATCAAGTGTAGTCTTACTAACAAGATCATGACCACAAGAATATTTTGTAATAGTCTTATTTTTAAAGATATTAGAATGCTGTGAAAGATAGGGAGGTTTCATTATTATTTCTAAAAATTAATTTGCTGGTTAAATCTCATTAGAAGTTTTTCAACTGTAAATTTCCCTTCAATACCACAAGGATTGTTACTGATTGAAAACTATAATTAGGAGAAAGCAAAGGGGTCTTCAAATTACACATACAAAAACTTTCTTCGCATTTCTTGCATTTCCAATGTCACCTTGGAGAAAACCAGGAAGGTATGGCATCTGCTTTATTAAGCGAGTAACAAAATGTAAGTGCTTACTAGGATTCGAACTTGTAGATACATAGAACTTAATCAAGTGTAGGAAATTTGCCTTGTACTGTATCTGCACTGCAGTTAATTATATAGGAAAATATACTTAAATAATCAGAAATCCAAATAGTGACTGTTGTAACTATTACACGTTTGTTGTATACAATAAAAAACCAAACCCCTCATTTGTTACAGGGAACAAGATAGTGATAGTGTTTTATATATTACAGTATTTATAAAACCAACTCGAACCTTGGCAGTGCAAACTTACAGTATTAAAAGATGCAGTAAAAAAAAAAATAAAATTAATAAATCCTTCATTTCATTTATTATACTTCACAGAATAATTGATTGCCAGGCATGATGTGGGTAAGACCACAAATATCAGCACTACAAATCTGTTTTGTTGTTTGGGCTGGATATTTTACTATACTTTCCTCCTAACATGGCAAATTAAATGGAAAACTATCAGAAATGAATCATACATCTTCCCCTTTATGCACGTATTTTCTTTAGCTGATGGCTTTTGTTGTAACACAACAAAAGCTACCAAGTCCAAATTTGAAGATGAATCTCTGCATATATTTTCAGAATACAGCCATGTGTGCCACACAGCGAGTTCCTGTGATTTCAGTTCTTTCTAATTGTCAGTTTAAAAAGTACTTTCAGCTCAGACACAAAGATTAACTAAACCCCACTGTATCATTCTATGTGAAACACTATTATAAAGCAGACAGAAAATGATTATTCAAGGTCACTGAGTGAATCACTAGTCGAGATGGAAACTGTGTCTTGCATTTCTATTTCTCCTTTTGAAGGGATTAATTCAAATATACGAGGATTTCCAATGAAATACTTTCACTGCTTTATACATAAGCATCCATGGCAACTGTGAATTGTGATCAAACATCTAGCTGCTTTTTTTGAAAAGGAAAACCAGAACAAACCCAAAAAGAACAAAAAAACAAAACCCACAAAAGCAGGTATAGGCACATGCCCAAACACTTGAAAAGGTTAATTCTTAGTTGTAGTACAAATCCAGATCATATTTAACTTTTATTTAGAAAGTGATCAATCTTCTAAATATAACAATTTATAATGAAATGTAGTAGGAGACAATTTATAAAGCTGTTTTCTTTCACATATCACACATGTTCATGGATTTGTACATCTATAAGTATGCAAAAGCCAGACCAGAAGTTTGATTTGATCCAAACTTAAAATGAAAACCAGCACTACTAATAATCCAATCTAACTTGAACAACACAACTCATCCAGGGATTCTTGTGTCAAGCCCGTAATTCTGGTTGAACCATAGATCAAATTTCATTAACAGAAAGCCAACTCACTCCTAGCTAAGACATTCAGAGGTATAATTAGCCTCACAGGGAAAAACATGTGGGTTTGTTCTAGCCCAAATCTATTCAGATTCAGATCTTGAGATGTGTTTTTGCCTTTGCCTGATGAACAACAAAAACACAGAGAAAATATTCACAGTGAGGACACACAGATACATCTCATATAGTTTAACTACCTGCATTTCTGCTTGATAATGTAAGGACAACATTAATATAAGAAAAATGTCAAAAAAAAGTTAAAATCTTTTATGGCTTATGGTATAATTCTCTACTGCTTGACACCAATGAGTCACAAGATGTAACATATTCAGTGTATTTTATGTTTTTTTTCAAAGAAATGTTATAGATTGAGAAAGCTTTAAGTGCCCTAAGGTTCAACACTAATATGTTTTAAAAATTACTTTGCACACATATCAAAACTGCTTTCACGTCCTTATTTAAATGTTCCTCTTTGTTCTGTTGTATTTTATATAGTAAAATCTTTCTTATGCATCACTTACTTTTTTGTCTTCGTTATATTTATGAAAAATTTCTTGTGCTCTTTCTTCACCTCCATCCGTAAACAACATAATAATCTTATTGCAGTTAGCTCTAGAGACGCTGTGCTGTAGGAGATACAAACAGAAGGGTTTTTTATTTCAGGCTACAAGGAATAAGAACTGTTATACTAGACGGCTTTCGTTTCAACATGCTTACTATTTTAACACAGTAATAGCAAAAGTTCCAAAGTCTTTTAGAATTTCATTCAATACACTCTTCTGAATTAAAAATAAAATAAACCAAATCAAACTAAAATAAAAATATAAAACCCAAACAAAATATTTTTTCTGTTCCATGAGACTTAAATGGGACTCATTAAATGGGACCTGGCCCAACACAGAGGAATGGCGATCTGGTAGTTCCTCTCACCTCCACCAACACAAGGAAAGCTCTTTAGCTCCTTTTAGCTCACTTCTATACTCTCTTGGTTTCAGCTGGGACAGAGTTAGTTCTTTTCAGCACCTAGAAAAGCTCAGTATTTTGGTTTTAGTCTGGGATTCGTTATGAGAAGAATGCTGATAGCGCACTGATGTTTATAGTTGGCATTGAGACATTGAGGACTTCTCAGTTTATCATGTTTTTGCCAGTGTGCTGGAGCACAATAATCTTGGGGGGAGCATGGCTGGGACAAAGGGGCCGCAACTTCCCTTATGATTTGAACTTAGATTTAGGATTGAGGGCCAAATTGGTCAACGAAGTGTTCCATATCATGCAGCATCATCCCCAGAATAAAAATGAGGGTTGACCAGAAAGAAAGGCTTTTGCTCTTCTGAGGCTCTCCCTCTCAGAGTCTCGGAGTTCTCTCTCTCTCTCTGGGCCTCTCGCTTGTCTAGGACTGCGTTGTCAGGACTTATCTGTTTCGGGATCACTAGTCCGAGACAGGACAGGCATTGGTCACTGGGTGGTGAGCAATTATATTGTGCATCATTTGTTTGTATATATATCATTACACATACATATATTCATATATTTCTAGTAGTAGTATTAATTGTTCTTATCTCAACTCACAGGTCTCTTTCCCTTTTCCCCTTGAATTCTCTTCCCCATCCCCTGCCCGTGAGGGAGGTTGAGGGAGTGGTTGTGTAGCCTTTAGTTTCCAGCCAGCCTAAACCATGACACCTTAAAAGTTCAGAGTCTAGTCTGAGGAAATTGTTAATTTTACAGCCAGTGTCCCTTGCCCTCTGTGTTGCACACAAATGGTACTACTTGGTCTTGGTACTTCGGAGTAATTGGATGTGACAGAGTAAAACCTTTAGAGATTCTGTAAAATAAATTCAACTTCCCCTTCCACATGCCTGAGTTTTGCTATACGAATTTACTATAGAGTCAGGAAAATACATAGGAGAGTCATCCTTACAAAGCACCCTTTTTCCCCTTGCTATTTTAGTCTTTGTGACTAGATAACAACTAACTTTCACCAAACTGCTCAGGTGAGAGGATCCCACTCCCTTTGTCACTTTTGATCCTACTCGCTGATCTGATTCCTTGTTCTCGTGTGATAGAGACCAAAACACCAAAACCAACCCTCAAACATCAGCCAATAATCCTTGATATTGCAGCTCCACAGTTCTACAATGATCCCAGAAAACTAAAATACAAAAAAGTTTATTTGCAATCACTATATTAACAGATGAATAATTATTCTTTAGAGATCATTGGTATTGGTAGTTCAATATTCAGCGAATAACTACTTATTTAATTATTTGGAAAAAAAAACCAAGTCCAAATATTTTCTTACATGTAACAACAAATAAAAAAATCTTGAAATCAGTCCAGTCTCTCTAATCTCATCAGCACACTGTGTTTCATTTAGAATTAAATGATTTATGACTATTTTTTGCTTGTGAAATATAACCCACAACACACTGCTTTGGGCTGCAATCTTTTCAATATTAAAAAAGTAATAAAAGTAGAGTTGGATACTTCATAAATAAAGAAGGTCACCTACATTTACAGTGATTTAATATACTGACCAAAATAAAATCAGAGGGAAACCAAAGAGACAACAAGCAAGGGGACCAAAAGCCTGCTCATATTGTAAAACTTTCCTATTGATTTTAAACCAGGTGTTATTATGGACAGTGTGAACATGAGCTAGTCTTTGTTTTAAATGGTTAAACATGGATTTTTCTAGCAGCTTTCTTAGCACATGCTAATATAGTAACAGAAAAATGCAGCGTTTTCTCATCTCCTAGTACTTACTGAAGGGCACACACTTACACTACATTGTTTAGACACGGAAGTCATGCCATGGAACAAAATTCTAAGATTTAATCCTCTAAACTATATGGGAAATTGGAACGTGGATAGGCTTAAGTCTTATGATGTTTTCCCACCATAAAAACTTTGCATCCTGATGAATGAACTTAACACATCAGTCTCTTAGAAGGGATCAAGAGGAAGGCAGAACTGCTTTTATAACACATTTTTTTCCCTCCGTTTACAAAAAGATGGAGAGATGCTGGCTCAGGGAGTGAATATAAGTGATTTTGCAAAGCTGATGCAATAATTTCATCATTTTTCTGAACAGTTTGCCTCAGCAGTCCAGTGGATGTCTCTGTCTTCCCATCACAGACCATAGCTGAAGACGAATGTGTTGCCTATACAGCAGCTTCCCCAGGACAAAAACTGCCTTCTTAGCTTAAAACACAGAAGAATACAAGTTTTAACTGATTCTATGTATTCATTTTTGTCTCTCTCTTGCATTTGAAAAAGGTCTTTTGGTTTTTTCTTTCAAACAAACAAGCAAGACATGGTCCATTTTATAACGAGCCTAAAATTGCTTTTGTTTTATACAAGTTTCACATCCCTAAAGTTGACTCGTTTAGTGACAGGTTAGGATTACACCTCACGACATTACACTTTAGGAATGCATTTTTCCATTATGAGTTTCATGTCACTGAGGAAGGAGAAGGTAAATCAAACCAAAAATCAATACTCAAGAAAAGATGAGTTCAAGATAATTTTTTTTTGATAAATCATGTCATTATGGTGTAGGGGAAAAAAACCCTCCTGAATTGCTGAAGCAAAGTAGTATTATTATCAAAGAAATATCAAGTTAATCTAACGATAAAAAACAGAAAAATGCTGCATAAAAATGATGGAATCCAGACTATTGATAATCACTTGAATTAGTATGTTGAAAAAAACTGAAGTGCCAATTTCCATCTAGCAACACATCAGACAGTAATTTTTCACGGCACAAGTGAAATATTACTTTGGTATTCAGGAAAATTGTTTGAAATAACTGTCATCCAGAAAGAACACCACAAAATTATTATGAAAATTTGAGCTGTTAAAAAATACTCCATCTCCATAAGCCTTAAAGCAACTGGACTATTTGAACTCATAAATATATAACTGGAAATAATCCCAAACCATGTTTTTTATTATTTGTTTAAACCTGTATTATATCATTCTATTATATTGTCTTGTCACCACAGTCTAGTGCTAACCCCATCACCAGCCCTTTACTCTTACCGCCAAATGGATTTGCCAATATCTGGAGAGGATGACTACATTTCTATAACCTAGTGCAACCTCTTAATTTCCCTCAATATACACATCCTCATTATCCGGCCATCATTTACAGGCTTGCAGAGATTATGTGAGGCTAATCACCCTTCTGCCTCCAGTTACAAGAGAAATGGTTCTACTATGAGACAGGTCTCCAATTATTTTTTAAGTAATATTTTTAGTCCTTCAAATGAGTCCACTTAGAGGCTTCCCTTGTGTTCAGGTCTTCTTAATAGTGTGCTACACAAAGTACATATCTAGTGCTTCACCAAATGTGATACATAATGTTAATCAAATATAAATGTTATGAGGAACATATCTGGCAAAATTCCTCGTATCTTCCTGGTTCCTCTGCATGAGATGGCAACAGATGCAGAAAAAGGGAAAATGCCCTCCAGCCTGGTCTGAAAAAGTCCAATAGCCTTTAAAATACTGTTTGCAGTTTTATATAACCATCAGCAGAGGGCACCTAATCATTTCACCACCAAACCCCTCTGCTAATCTAAATAGTGATCTACTGAGAAAATACCCTTGAAAACATTGTATTTTCTTTTCCTCCAGCAAAATTTTAAATGTTGGAAATTTCTCAAGCAGCTTTAGCCCTAAGATGCATCTACAACAGCAAGGAAGTGACCTTAAGTCCAGAATCTGACAGATTAGGGGAAAAAACTAAAGATTTGTGCACTGAGAGACATGACTGATATATTAAAAAAATAGTAACAAAAAAAATACACTTCATATTTGTTAAGCAAGATCCTTAACTGCTGTAAATTGGTATCACTTTATTTACACTAAGGTGAAGATACAATAGGCAGTCTTTATGAAGGTGAAAAGTAGAAATTTTTTTAATAATACATAAATTATTTAAAAAATATTAGTAAAACCACAACATTTGTGGTACATGGGAAACATTGCTACTCAGAAAGCTAGTGCTTGGGTGCAAATTAGAAAGTATAATGCAATTAAAACATCGAAACAATGCATTTAATTTTTGAGGAAATTATTCTTTTTATACATGAGAAAGAAAAAGGAATTAGAATACTCTCAGGTGCCTAATATTGCTCTATTAAGGCATTTGCTCCTCTCTGTCCTGCTCAAGCCACGGTCGACTATTTATGACTTGTAATAAGTATGAAATTGTAGGTTAACTCTATATTGCTAGGAGATTCTGTGGTAAAATTGAAATAATAGAGCCTTCCATTTTTAAATTGCTTGCAAATCAACCACTACCACAGCTATGTGCCAACTGAGAATTACATGTTAAATGAAAAACTAGCTGAATGAATGAAGTGAAAACAGTATAACTCATTGAGAATCAAATTTATTCCCAAATAGCAACCTGCCGGAGGATCTGCAAAGACAAAAACATACTGTTGAGATAAATTTACTTGCTAAATAAGGTGTTGTACTGGTTATCACTCAGTTACATGCTGGAGGAGCTTGCAGTGACCATCTGAAAGTTCAAGTTCTCCTTCTTCACTTTCAAGCTGCGAGAGATGACTTTCATACTTACATTTAGTAGCTGTTCGAAAGCATAGCTAAAGCCTTTTTTGTAGTCTGTAATTCCTTTAGCAGAGATTTTATAGACGGCTTCTTTCAGCTTCTTCTTGTTCCTCACATTAGCTTGGACAAGATGATTAAAGCAACTGACATTCTGAGCATTATTGTTAAACTGTAAAATAAAGAGAAATAGTATTAAAGACAGTTAATTCTCTTTTCTAGGTACTGCAGTAGTAAAGTCTAATGTTTTCTTGATCCATGAGATAAAGTATGTCACATCTGGATTTTCATTTCCACTACATCGAAAATGTACAGCAGTGGCTGGAGATTTCAAAATTGAGCAATAAATATTAAAAAAAAAAAATAAATAAAGTATTCAGCGCTTCTCTCTTTGTTGCAATCAAAAAAAATCTACTGTAGTGGAAAAACTCTCACAAATTTTATTTCAAGCTCGTATCATGAAATTTAACTGAGAAATGTAGAGTTAGGGAAATAAAAAACATGGGGAAATATTTATTTTACTTTTTATAGACACTGAAAAATATTGGTTGAATCATCAGGTGACTTGCATACTGCACGCACTAGTCTGCTCTTTTACAGTGAAACATGCAGATTATAATCAACTGGTACATATGCCTTAGAGAAAACAAAATATACTCTTGGGACAAAGGAAGCACATGAGATTATAGCTGTAAATAGGAGGATGTTGTTAACAATAATAAAAAATTGTGTAATGAGAACACACGCTTGTGCTCTCTTATCCACATTTCTGTAAAGACTACTCCTTGAAAAATGAGTTTATATGAGATTCTGATGTTACTTAAAAACGCACACAGAAAAAATTTTATGTGCAAAATGTTGTCTGCACAGTAGAAATCAGTTTATGATCTCTTTAAAATTTGTCTCTGTATAAATATACATACAAACGTGTGTAAGTACAAATATATATATCCCGGTAGAGAGAGAGGGATGCAGAAATATGTCCCACTTTTTAGCTACCTCTGCATCTATCTATCTAAAGCCAAAGACGAGACTTCTCTTAAAAAATGCTGCAGCACGTACGATTCTACCTGTTGTCTTGAATGAAAGCGCACATTACT
This sequence comes from Tauraco erythrolophus, assembly GCF_009769465.1. Classification (NCBI taxonomy): domain Eukaryota; kingdom Metazoa; phylum Chordata; class Aves; order Musophagiformes; family Musophagidae; genus Tauraco; species Tauraco erythrolophus. Next base: position 11,794,895 of record NC_141468.1, on the reverse strand, counting down.
GCACATAATCTGTATTTAACTCTATTTGAATGAAAATCTCCTTTTAACTACAACACAATGATTTTTATTTAAGATACTTTTGACTAATATTACTAAAACTATTGTCTTTGCCAATTTTTAAACTGTTTTATCTATCCATATTTATTGCGTGAGGTTTTTTTCTCACTGGCAAACAAGATGTCTGTAAAACTCCATAAAGGCACTAAAATCCAGACCTCCTAATTTACATTTCAGCTGAAAACAGGCTATTATGCCTCTTTCTGATTAAGGGTCTTCAGTGAAAGTAAATGTAAACGTAATCTTATGCTGTCAACCTGGTGCAAAGCCTTAAAATAACTTAAAAATCAGGCTTAAGTCTCAATACTGGTAATTAGTCCAATAGCACCGCACAGAAGATAAGGTAAATAAGGTCACAGATTTCAATAATTGCTCAGACTACTTCTATGTCTAAAATAAATCACTTAATACCAGGCACAAAGCACGGAGAGAACTGTTATCAGCAGCAAACATCAACTTGCACTGCAATTATAGCACACTTAAAACGAACCAAACTTAAAAGGGTGAAGGAATTGATAATATCAAACCATTTTTAATAATGCATAATAATTCAGGTTAATAGGATGCTTAGGAGGTACGCAGACTTTTTCATCTCCTAGAATCAGGTGTGTCCAGATGCATGCTCCCTGCTCTTAGCACCAACCAAAATATGAACTACCAGTGACTTTTACCAAACATCCACTTTAATCAATGAGACTTCTGCTATCAACCTAGCACAAGCAAATGTATAATAGTAAATAGAGTACAGCTTATGCAGAGATGACTGACAGAGACAGGCATCATCCTCAGTAGAAGACAGCCTGATTTGTTCCAGATCCTTCTTGAAAACAGACACAGAGCGGTAACTGTGGGTTTTTGGCTGCAAGTGAACAAACCCAGGCACAATTATGAGAGTATTTGCTATGCTGGATTCTTACTTATGGTTCCACACGTAATTTGTTGTTCTTTGAAAAAGAATGTGTCAAAGTGCCATGAACTAGAGACTTTAAGGCATGAATTTGTCTGCCTCATCTATTATTATTGTACCACAAGCCATTCCTGTGTGTATGTACAAGAAAACCCATTATTTGGGTTTTGAGCACTACGTAGTACACAACTAACCTAACAGCTTGCCATCTTGCATTTATTTTTCCAGGGAGCTTATTTTTGCTTATTCCTTATGACTTAATATTGTCTTGTAAGATACTGATATTGTTTTATGGTATAGCTACTGTATTCCTAATGACTGTATTTGCTAAAAAATTACATTGATTTTTCCTAGGCAGGGATATACACTATGAGAATACCCATAGAAGAATCTCTACATGTCTTTGTAATTATTAAGGATAGTTATTATTCTGTCCCAATTTTATAGCTCTGCTCCCCAAGTGATTAAAATCTGTGGGAGCAAGTTATTCTCAAATGACTTTATGCAAAGTTTTCTGTTCTCTTTTTCAACAATATGTAGTTACTAAAGTGTCAGAAGGGGATAACTGTTTCCAAAAAAAAATGCAAAAGGATGAACAAGTACTTTAACTTTGAAAAATGCAATGCTGTATTTATCAGGCAGTCTACAAAAGAGTCAGTTGTACATAGTAATATGACAAAGATTGCTTATTTATTTTTGTGACAGTCTATTTATCAGGCCTTTACTTTTCATAATACCACAACTATAAATATAGTATCACGTATCTAAATTATTTACAGTAAGAAAAGTATAAAAACAGGATGAGATAATGAAATAAAAATATTTTCCAGTTCTCCCAGTGTCACAATGCAAACTTCACCTTTAAAATAAATGAATGCATGGAATTGGACTACATATAACCAAATTTTCAGCTTGAATATTCCTTTAATGTATAGCATATTTTCCAGAAAAGAATAATTTTGGTAAGATCAACCCTCCACTATGATTAAAATGTAAGACTCTCAACTGGACCGACCCTAACATTTCCATTGTGTGATTTTATAGCTATTATCTTCTATAAGTGTTCTTTCCCCATGCTCAGACAAATTATGGTCATTCATTTTTCCATTTCCCCTCAATATCGTGTGGTGATTTTTACTCGCTGTACTTAAGCAGCGTATTTTGCTACTTAAGCAAAACCACAAAATGATCATACAACTGTAAACAACTCACTTTTATGTAAAACACTGACGCACTCAATGGTGTTTCTTATAGAAGTTTCTTATAGAAGTAACCAGTTAATCACCCTGTGATTATTAGGTACATTAACCATGTGGGAGTGAAAACAGTATTGTGCTGTGGAATTATTTCAGCTTGCCTTGACCTCATTTTCTAGCTATGATGGGAAAAAGACTGACATAAAGTAATTTTAAAAAGACAAGATCCGAAAATTAATTCTTAATATGAGATGGGATGCAAGTACAGATCTTGTACTTGGAAAGTAGAACACCACAACTATCTGGTAGGTAGGTCTGCTCTACAAAAGACAATTTCATCTGAAAAAGAAGAGTGGAAACATTATTCTGCTTCATCAGTGATACCATATGCAAATTATTTAATGAGCTAATATAAAAGTAACCATAAATTCAATCTTATGGTCAGAGCGTGTCTTGTCTTGGGCTACAGCAAACAGCGCTTTAGGTGTTGAAGTGAAAATTTAGTGACAAATTTCTCCCTGAAATGCCACTAGCATTAAACCGCAAATCTAAATTGCTGCTAGCAGTTCTGCAAATGTAACATGATAATTATTTCTATGAAGGTCAGGTATGTACCCTATGAATTGGTAACTACAGATACAAAAATGACATTTTAAAAATTGACGGGAATACTGACTCAAAGTGTTTCTGCAGTTAACACAGAAACTGCAGTGTGCTATACTTACATAGGATGTAAATCGAACAAAGGGTCAAGGTCAAAATATCTGCATCTACAGACTGACAAATGCTTATGTAAAATGGAGAAGAGAAATAACATGTTTGTAGAATGGAGAGTTACATCATCCAAAGTCTGGAAAGGCTGTAATTTAATTAAGAAAATATATGAGCCAGCTGTTTTCAAATACATCACTCCACGCTAATGTTAACGTCCGTCAACAAAGCAGATGAGAAGAGGTTTTGGTTAGATAAAGGAATCAGTAGATGGAACAACAATCCTCCAAAATGAACATTCACCTGTTTGCTAGGAGGCGAAAGTAAGTCTGAAGGTTGAAAAGCGACTGATAAAAATGTCCAAAGCGGGGAACAAAATTCCGGGCTATGTTTAATTAAGTTGAACTCCAGCAAAACACTGAAGTAACTGAAGGATTTCAAGTGAAAATAATTTTGGTCTTTAACCAGTTGACCATGTGACAAATATCAGGACCATTCATAACTTTAAATTAGCCAAACTGAACCAGCTTTCAGTGACACTCATCTGAAATATAATAATAGTGGCACTGCAATTTTTCACACATTAAGATACCAAAAGCCAAAACACCTGCAATAAGCATTTAATGATTTCTGGTCACATTACCCGTCTCCTAAGTACCATAATAGTGCTTATTTAAGTTTGGATGATTTCTGGAAAACCAGTTAAAAATATACTTAATCACTTAGTATTTAACTGAAAGAAAGAACATGCAAGATTTCACAAACCAGTTGCCACTTCAGAAAGTCTATGTTCTTACAAAATCAAGTCCTATTAAAGGTGTAAAATTAAAGTAATTACAATCCATACTTTATTGAATAAAATACTCTCAATGTATCTGAAACAAGTCAGTTGGGTATTTATCTTTTATTTATTTTTTATTAAGACTGGCACTTGCCCCTAATTATTGCAGTAAAGATCAACATATGTCATAAAAATGCTATTGTGGTAAAAAAAAAAACAAATGGAATTTGTGTACATGGGCTCAGGGAGCCACTTATGAAGCAATAGATGACATGTGGAGGCAAATCATTCAATTGTTAAAATCTAAAGCCACCCTATACAGTATGCCACCACCAGTGACAGCTTCTACTTTTTCAACTATAGAAAAAGTTTATTCCTTATTTAAGCTAAAATAAGAGGGGCTTGCAGCAAAACACTTGGAAGTCATGGAAAACACAATAACCATAGTATTAATATAATCAAATTTGTCTTGCAATTATATAAGAAGGTATGGGATCTAGATGTATTTTTCACTAGAGCATTTCTCGCTACCCAGTTTATTTATACCCTTTTGGAGCCTTTGCCTTTGGGATCTCCCAGAAAGATCCTCAGGTCTGAGGAAATCATAGAATCATAGAATCACAGAATGGTTTGAGTTGGAAGGGACCTCAAAGATCATCTAGTTCCAACCCCCCTGCCATGGGCAGGGAAACCCTCCACTACACCAGGTTGCTCAAAGCCTCATCCAACCTAGCGTTGAACACTTCCAGGGATGGGGCATCCACAACTTCTCTAGGCAACTTGTTCCAGTGTCTCACCACCCTCAATGTAAAAAATTTCTTCCTTCTATCTAAATCTCCCCTCTTTCAGTTTAAAGCCATTGCCCCTTGTCCTATCACTACACGCCCTTGTCAAAAGTCCCTTTTCAGCTTTCAATGAAATGAAGACCTCCTTCTCACAGGTTTGGGCAGGAATGCCCAAGCCTTTTACTGGGGCACTAAAAGTTTTGGAGAACTTCATCTAGATGACCTCAAACCACCAGTATAATCTTTGGCTACATATGGGGCAACTGAATAACTTGAAAGATAAGTTAGTCAATTCAATTTAACATGGAACTCTGAACAAAGGGATTTGAGTTTAATGCTGCTTGAACCTTGCCATTCTGGAGAAGGTCAGAAACAGAAATACTAATCTGACAGTCTTACAAGGACTTTGTCTTTATCCTTCTATTCAGAGAAGGATCAACTTACAAAACCAGTAGAAAATTATACAGAACTGCATTGAAATATGTAAATACTATTGACCTTTTCCCCTCCCTTGAGTAGTTCCAGTGAGCTGTGGGATCTTCCAGCCACATGTACTCCTAGAATCCGCAGTGACCCAAGAGTTACACTGAGGGACCACAGAAAGGTCTGGCGTTCTCAAACTTTCTTGATTCCAGAATAGCTAGTTCTGCACTGCTAAAAGCCTCCTCTTTTCCAGAGTATCAACTTGTATCCTTCTTTAAAATTACTAAAACTTTTAACATAACACCAGGATATTAGAGGATTCAAGGGAAGTGAAACAGAGATTTTGATTTATTTCCCGTATCTGCTCTGTGGACACGATGGCAGATGACAAAATGAATAACAAGAGACCTTACAGACTGGTGTTTTATTAGAAGGATAATATAAGACAAAAGAAGGGGGGTGGGGGAGGAACCCTCAAAGAAAAAGGCTGAAAAATGAAGAAAGAAAAGATCAGTATTCAGAAGTGCGATATACAGAAATTGAAAAACATTTGAGACAGATAAGTAGAAAGATCAAAGCTATCAAGCAGTCTGGGAAAAAAACAGCAAACAAAATAGATGAGAAAAAAAAAAAAAAGTGGGTTTTTTTACCCTCAAACTGCATTCAGTTTAGTATAGTACCTGCCGAACAGATACAAACTGGTAACATGTCTATTGGGAAATTTTTTGATAAATCTGTCTTTTGCAGATACTGGCCAACCTCTCCCAAGCCAACAGGCTTTAGGAAGTAACACATAGCATATAACTCCCAGGGACATCCACACTTTAGCATCACAGACATTTTCAAACACTACTGAGTGTCTGGGACTCCTTGTGAAATAGCTCAGAACTGTTCCCTTTTTATTGTCGAGAAAAGTGAAGCAACAGGGAAGAAAACAAGTAAATCCTGAGGCAAAGACATGGCCAGAAGCTTCAAACTTGATTCCTCACTAGTAAATCACCAGAATATGCTTTTTCCCTTTCCTTTGTGCAACCAATACCAAGTCCTCAAATTTGCCCATTAACTTGGTAGCGATTTTGCTATCTGACATTCAAACCACAAGGTCAAATATGGTGCAAATTCTTAAAGCATGAATTCTCATAAACAGCTCATCACTTAACCTTCTCCAAAATGCCCACACAGCTAATGCAATTCATTCTGAAGACTACAGTGCTGCCAGAGGAAAATCTCTGATTTCACAGGCAACGTATAAATTGATGAATGTTTCAAATTCTCCTCTATATATCCATCTATCCCTCTCTATATATCTAAAATGTCTCCATCTCCTGAGAGGTAAACCAAACATAAATCTGAAATCTAATGTCAATCATTCTTTTGGCAAGTGTAGGAGGTTATTTAAATACAAATAAAACATTTTAATTGGCTCTGCTTCTTTTCTGAAAGGAAACCAAAAGCATTCCCTCCCATGCAGTGTCTCAGAATTCACATTACGTGTAATGCTAGCAAAACAAGCAGGCACTGAAAACAGCAACATAAGAAGAAACACTATGAAGAATTAAAGAGTAATATCTCGGGGCATTAAATTATCTTGATCAGAAACTGCTTATTACTGGTTTTGACAGTCTACAACTTTTTTTTCTGCTGTATCTGAGGTCTTCATATATACGTGTATATATATATTTATTTAAAAATATGTTTATGTATAGGCATGTGCTTAATTGTTTTTATGATGTGATCAAGAAAGCAAGCTTCAGCCAACATTTACCAGATGCTACCTGGACAGAGCACTAATCCACCAAGGAAAGTCGTAACTCTTGAAAATGATAGCAGTAAGTTTATGTTAATCCTCAGGAAAAGAAATCGAGGAAAGCAGTGCCAGCTCTGTGATTCAATTTGAAAAACACAAAATCTTTTGTAAATCATCTCATTACTTGAAAACTCAGCAATATAAACAAATCAAAACTGATAAATTAATGACTTTTAAAAACTTTTTCAAGTTTTAGTCACTAGGTGGCACTAAAACAAAAAAAGTTGAACAAATGAACAAAGTCTTACAAATGTTACCTTGAAATCGGAAGTTTTTCACTTCTGGTGGAGGTTGTCGCTTTCTGTGACTGGCATAAATTTCTCATTTGAACTAAAACAATAAAATACACTTCTGTGCCAATTGAGTGAAGAAGCAGGAATATTCAAATCCAAACTTCCTCCTTTTAGAAAAATTTCCACATGCTGAACACAAGAGGTCTCAGCTCCAGGAGGATGAAAAATCTATTTTTTTCCGTACAAAGGATCCATATTACCAAAACAAGCATCTCAATCAAAAGCTTTACAAACCATATTTCCAATACTCATAATGGAATAGCTGTAAACCAACCTCCTATCTAATCTTTCTGGATTTCCCCAATCTGTAAAAGTGATAACATTCCTATTGAATATTGTTTAATAACAAATCTATGTAAAAATTCAGATTTTTCCTACCATCCTTACCTGCTCCTCCCTATTCTCCACTCATTCCAGTCAGTTTACTAACACCACTGATTCGACATAGCATGCTTAAGCAGAATCTCCTGAAATTATCCTTCTAAGCTAAAAAAAAAAAAAAAAACAAAAAAATTAAAGCTCCCTAAAAAACCACCCCTCCAAAACTTCTGACATTAAAGGAGACCCTGCGTTGAACTGTATGTAAATTGTAAATTGTGTATTTTTAAACATTCAGAAATGTTCATCTTTTATAGAAAAACTTATAAGTTTGAACAAAGCAGTAATTCCTACACTTAAACTTGCTACGCAGACAAAACTTCTAATTTAAAATATCAAGATCATGATAGCTGAATAAATGAGAAACATTACTCCAGGAATACTGAAAACTGGGAAAAATATAGTCAGCTTGCCGAAGATCTAATCAGATGCCACCGCTGCTGACTTTCAATCTGCTGAGGTTTGTTGCTATGCTACTTCTACCTCATGGCTAAATCAGCTTGGTGACCCAGTTGTATCTATACATATTAAATGAGCAATAGTGAAATAGATCTGATTTCATCAGGCTTTCGTCTTGTAGCTAAATCCAGCTTTGCTGCTTTTCTTTCCTTTTTTTATTTTTTCCCTGCTGCTTTAGGCTTCATAATAGGATTTTAGGGTTAATCCTAAGAATAACTGAATTTTGAATAAGGCCAGTTACAATCTGTATTTCAGCAGTGAGAAGACATTATAAATATTTATCAGAACCCATTTAGAGAGTAGTAAGAAAACAATTTGCAAAGTTTTACTTCCATGTAGATCTCAGTACATGGAAAATTTGAGGTAGTTCAAGCAATAAAGGTTTGTAATTTGACATGCCAAAAAATAATGTGGTGTTAAAAGTTCAGCATTAGTATCCTGCTACAGAATAAGTGTTTTTTCCTGTCCTATGACTTGCATGCAGGTGTACAGTACAACTCTACATAGCTGTAGTGGGAGCACTACACAGCGGGAGCACTCCTGCGTTTCTTAAATTGTACAAGTATAGGAAGCAACTATATTAAGACTATGTCAATTTACACTACTGGCATTTCTTGAAATGCAAAATGCACCACATTTCATTGTGAAATGTATGTGTTTGTATTATAGACATGATATATATAGGTGCAAACACACTTCACACTAAGTTTCTGAAAGGGCTCTTGACAGATTAGAGGTGGCAGATGTAGAGATGGCAGTGTTCAACAACGATATAACTGTTAAATAACGCAATATCTGCTGAAAAAATATTGTAGCATAGTATCAGACAAATATTTGGGAAAGGCCGAAATACTGGGCTAAAATCTGCTCTCAGATAGCTTTAACCTTTCTAACCAATGTGATTATCTGCACATAAATCAACACAGAGCTCTGGAGTACAAAGGATGAACGTTCAGACCATAAAGTATGATGCTGCGCTGCGAAACTCAGAGTTACAACAAAGAATGTCAGGGCAGGCTGAAAGATGAACTAGCTTAGCAAGAACTCACCTATGGTCGTTTCATGATGCTGTGTCTAAGTTAGCATGCATTATTTACTAAATACCATGTGTTTCTGACTTCTACTGAAAATTTCAGTGCTGTGAACTTCAGCATCTCCCCCGAAACCTGCTGATCTGAACAACCACACTGCTGCAGCGCTGCACTGTATGGCACTGCTACCCAGATACGCTCTAGGAGAGAGCTGTAACAAGAAGAGACTTTCTACAAAACTATTTTGTAGACTTTTATTACTTACCACTTGACTGCAGAAATCTTCATTCAGTCAAATTCAAGTTGCTTAGAACATGAAACCCTCTTGGCCAAAAAGATGAGTAATAGAACATCTCGAGAAATGGAAGGGACCCATTCAAAATCAAGTGGATCATCAAGTCCAACTCCCTCCTCCTTGTAAAGCTACCTAAAACTAAACCATATGACTAAAAATATTGTCCAGACTCTCCTTGAACTCTGACAGGCTTGGTGCTGTGACCATTTACCTGGGAGCCTGTTCTAATAACCAGCCACCCTTTCGGTGAGGAACTTTTTCGTAATGTCCAAACTGAACTTCCCCTGACACATCTTCATTCCATTTCCTCGTATCCTGTTGCTGGTCACCAGAGATAAAGGTTTGAGCATTAAACCAGTATCATTAAATTCACTGGATAAGTGAGGCTGCTAGTCTGGGCACCAAAAGCAAGATGAATGTTTAGTCAGTGCACCAAGTTACAAGACAGATACACACTTCAGCACCAGGCCACGTAACTGGAGGATGGCAGGGGGCTACAATGTCACCTCCATATTCCCAGGGCTTGACTTAAATGCTCCTGTCACCCTCGCAAGGCAGAGAATGTGCCTGGCTGCACGCGGTGCCTGGGTTTCGCAAGCAGTAAGGAGGCTGCGGCGGCACACTGCCGATGTGGGAGATGCTGCTGCTAAGGCAGGGAAGCGTGAGACAGGAGGGAAAAGTGTGAGTCTGGAGAGCGTGAGACTTGAGAACCCAATGAGTACCTCATTCATGTTTCGCTCAAGTGAAGAGTTCCTTTAGATTCACACCGAAGTAACATCTTGCCCCATATGTCTTGGGTAATGGATTTAAACTGAAAGAGGGTAGACTTAGATTGGATATAAGGAAGAAATTTTTTACATTGAAGGTGGTGAGGCACTGGAACAGGTTGCCCAGAGGAGTTGTGGGTGCTCCATCCCTGGAAGTGTTCAAGGCCAGGTTGGATGAGGCTTTGGGCAACCTGGTGTAGTGGAGGGTGTCCCTGCCCATGGCAGGGGGGTTGGAACTAGGTGATCTTTGAGGTCCCTTCCAACCCAAACCATTCTATGATTCTATGATTCTATGTCTTAAAACTTTCACCTACCAAATAGACGACATTTATTGAAAATACATCTTAAAAAGGAGGCCCATAGAACAAATAGCCCCCACCCTGTCCCAAACCTTATGGACAGCCTGTATTTTCCTCTTTTTTCCTTAACATGATGAGTCATCTTTTCCCAGCAGAATCATTAATGCCATCCCAGCCTAGCCTTTTCAGAACGGGTAAGGAATGAGTTCATGGTTTGAGAGACCATTCACCCATAACAAATTTTAATTATACTGTCACAATTTCCTCCAATAATTGTCTCCTGGTTGGAAAGCTCACTCTTTTGGTCCAGCTGCACTTTTGGTCCAGCATCTGACGTGGCATAAAAACTCACAGGATTGAGGATACTTCTGACATGTAGCAGGGCTCTCATTAGTAAGACTTGTACTTTACTAAAAATCAAGAAACTGGAAATAGGCAACAGATTTATTAAGAAGTGGAACCACGAAGCAGAGCTATCATCTCCTTTTATGTACTACTAATCCACTCATTTTAAATACTACTAACACACTAGAGAGCTAGGATTTATTCTAGAAATCACAGAAGTCCGTGCCATGTGCTGTTAGAAATCCGACTTGCTGACATTTGACAACTATAAGAGGAGACAATAAAAATCTGTATTGATGCCCAAAGCAATCCCTCAAAGTGGGGAGGTGACTTTTGTAGTCATCTGGATATGTTAGCTACACTGTACAGTAATAAATGTACAGTTTCCAGCAACATCCCTGCTCCTGACTTCCTAATGTAGAATTTTAGCTTCTAATTTGCATTCCCTTTGGCTCTTCATGCACTCAAGTACTCAGTTTCCTAGAATTAACACTTTGTGACAGATCTAAAATGAAATAGATCCTGTTTTAAGATTTGCCCTATTCCTTTTCCCACTTTCCATGTCTTTTTTCTCTCTTACAGACCTTTTGAACGTTTTCCTTCCACAGCAAACTAAAGTTACAGTTAATAACACAGCTGTAAAAACTTAGCTGATATGTTAAAGCAAACAGTAACATAGTAACACACGAGAAGAAAAAAAAATAATAAAAAAAAACCTGAAAGTGCCTGTTATTTTTATTCCCACTGACTCTCTTTTGCATTGTCACCTGAGCAGAGATTGTATGATTCTATGATCTCATTTCAGTCGTCTTTTAAGTGGGAGCCCAGTCCAAGAGAGTGGGCCAGGCTCACCCTACAGCCAGTGGAGACAGGCAATCACCTCCTGGTCGTAATTTGTCCTCAAGCTAGTCAGGAGGACTTCTCTTCTGGAAATGTTTTTTATTTTCCTCCACTAACTATAATTAGGGCCTAGGCAATAATTTACAATACAATAAACTCTCTTTTGAACTCAGGGAGATTTTATGGGAGATATTAAGGGATACAGTGGAAGAACATTTCAGGATTGCACAGGACTTACTATGGAATATTTTATAGAGGAATCAAGGTGAAGAAAGTGATGGATTTAGGTGATCTGGGGACAAAAAAGTCTGAAAACAGAGGGAAAACAGAGGCGTATGGGCAAAAATTGTTGGTCCTGTGCAAATAGTTTGCTGGTCAGTATGTTTGCCTGGCCATATCCTGAACCTCATCAGTGCAATCTGTCCTGCCTTCTTATTGAACTCCATTTCTACCTCTTTTCTTGGTGAGAGACTCTATTCTGCCTATGTGTCTATGCATGGGTGTGTGAGTACAGCAACTGGAGTCAGACCACAGGTTGCAGAGCCTGTGTATCCATGGTGCAGCAGCTGGAGAGACTGGAGTGAGTGGACTTCAGTGTCAACATCGGGAGTGGAACTGTGGATCACAAGGACCCATGTGTCCACAGCACCAGCACCTGGAGTGAGCACCAGTATTTCTAGTGGTGAAACGTATGTGTGTGTGTGTGTGTGTGTTGTGTCTCTAAGGGTAAGACCACAGGGGGGTTGGTGACTGGGACCAAGGGAGACCCCACCAGCTCTGTGTGTGTGCATGAAATGGTCCCTACTATCAAGTGGGGCTGTGACCCTGGGGACTCATACATCTAGGTAGCAGCAATGGGACAGGCTGGTATCTAGGGGCAGCTGCTGGGCAGATGGAGTGTCCGAGCCCAGCTGCTGGAGGGATATACACAGTGCAAATGTATATATGAGTGTATATATGCACACACATATACATATTTTTTCCCACCAGCAGACTTCTATCCTGCTCAGTCAGAGAGGGGAGCAGTATGAGGCTGTTGATACTGCCTGTGAACGCCCTGTGTTCTTCTGTGTTACCTGCATGGCTGGCCTTGTATGTATATATGTGAATATATGTTATGTGGTACATACTTGTGCTCCGTGTGCATGTAACCCCTGGGAATACATTTTCAGCCTCACCACTAGTTGGATCTGTGGTATGGAACTGCAGCAGCTTCACTGCTCTTGGGGTGTTGAATCTGGCATGATATACTTTTCCGTAATAGGTAAAATAATACATGTATAAACAAACAAATCCTTAAATTCAGATGGCTTGGTTACTATTTTGTAACACTAAAAGAAAAATAACTTAAAGTTCCAAAGGTTTCTCAAGTTTATTTATAGATATGTAAGGCTCAGTTTAACTGAGAAAGCAGGAAAAAAAATGTTGAAACACATGCTTTCTTTCTAAATTCCCTAGCAACATCCCAGGTATGGCTAGATGGCGTTTGAATACAAACCTAAGCAGCTTCTGTGTGGGATCTGGCTGGCTGTACTTTTAGAAAGACTTACTAGCTTGAGCACAGATCTGAGCTGAACATCGCAACTTGGCTTTGGAGGTCGTCCCTGCTACTAGCTGTAATTCTCAGAGACAGAGACTCGACCCTGCACTAAAATCTCCCTGGTTTTTGTGTTATATTGGTTTTATATACTAGCATATTATTTTAACCCAGATATTAAAAAAAAAAAAGTACGCAAGTACTATAGGGAATATTACCACTGGGACAGTAAGGCAACACTTTATTTTCACCTCTTTATCATGGGCTATTCTGTACCTGTCTGTTTTGTGTAAGTATTTGCTGTTCTGTCTTATTGCACAGACAATGTTGTAGGGTTGGTTAAACTGAAGATGATAACAAGGAATTTTTAAGTACACTAAGGATAAGAGAAAGCCTAACTACTGAACACATTTGTTGCAAGGTAGATACGGCTAAACTGTTAAGTATACACAGAAAATAAAACAGTACTTGGTAAATATTTCCTATTTACAAATATTCGTACCGCACAAGGATGATGAAGTACCTTCCAGTCCACTAGTAATTAGATGGATGATGAACAGCTACTTGAGATAAACATTTAAGTCAGGAGGACAAAATGAAAGAAAACACCAATCAACCAACCAATGAAACAAAACTTTCATGTATTCTTGATTTAAGATTAAAAAGGGCAAAAAGATAATTTAATCTGACCTCCTGCATACCATCTCACCACTCACATACCACTGGTCCTTAAAATTCCTTTGGTTACTTCTGTAACTGTAACTATGTTTTGGCTTCCAATAGTGATTCTTGCAGTGCTTTTATTTGACAGTTTTGAGAGTTTTCGTCAGTGACAGCACTTCTCAGCTGTGATCAAATCAGTTATCAGTCCATTTACTTATGAACTCCCAAACAGCCAAAAAATGGTCAAACTCTCTGAGTTTGAGAGTATGTCTGAAGCCCAGCTTCTCAAATGACTCACTCAGGACACTGGGAAGAAGGCTTCAAGAACCAAGCAACCACTTTCAGTCTAGAGAGAAGACACCTACAGTCTTCTTTTTGTAAGATCTGAGCCTATCCCTCTTGTGTTTAATTAGTGACGCAATCTACATTTATGTAACAGTATTCAGTCACAACAAAGGAGAGACATATATTCAAATTCTGAGTTCAAATACTGGTCATTTGCCTTGCAGGAGAGAAACTGAGCCATCAATCCATGCACTACTTAGATGGAAAGTTGTCTCTAGCCATGTCACCACAGCTGTACACACATTTCTAGTTCATCGTGTCAGATGAAGACTGCAAGAAGTTTGACTCCTAGTGGTCCTTCACTTTTTCTGGAAGCAAATTGTGTAATTTGCTTTCCCAAGGATCAGGGTCTCATTGAAATTAACTACCTTCATTTCAAAAGAGCCAAGTAATGTAACATCTTCCTACCTTAATCTTCCTCTCAACTCCAGTCCCACCTGAAATACTTTAACATAGCATCACTGATTCCTTTCTCAACTTTCTCTTTAGAGGGAACGGAAAATGAAACCGTAATTCTGTGGGCAGACAAAAAATTCATGATGTTGTTGATATTACTGCATTTTTTTGTCTATTCCTACTCTCACCAATTAAAAAATAAAATTATTTCTAGCTTATTAACAACTGCTAATTTCGATAGTTCCCAATGATTTCGATAGTTCCCAATTCTTCCTTAGATCTCTAAATTGCCTCCATTGTTATTTGCAGAATACTCGTTTTCATTACATTTGCTAACGAGGGCCTCCAAACGTATTTCCCACATATATATTTCCATAGATATATAGTCTAGCTCTACCTGCAATTATTAGCAGCACAGAATTTGAATACTAAATTTTAACTTGTTCAAGCTTTGCTTCAGCCCAGCACCGCTTACCAAACATACCTGTATGAAAATACACACAACTGAAAATACACACAACAATTCACCTGGCCTCTTTAATAGGGAAAGCCCAAGAAAACGACCTTTCATTAAGGAATACTAATGATTTTCCATTAAAGAACATTCCCATGAAGGTGTATTTCTCTGCAGCTATCATTGTTCTCCCTTGTCTTGAAAATGAGCCATTCAATTAGGAAAAGCTACAAGGTCATGATACAATCGGATGGACTGTGGTTAAGAGAATCATGAAGGTCCACGCAAGGCTCTAGATTTGCCTTTATATTGCTTTTGATTGACTACAAAAAAAGAAGAAGGAATAATATGTATTTGTTTATTGCCTCATGCAGTTATGATGCCGAGGAGACTGTATACTTAATTGGAGCTACTGTGATTCAATACCTGAAATGCTCCAGGATTAAATCAGTAAGAAGATGCTTATGCAGATCTGCAGTGGGAACTTAATTGTCTATCGTTTTTTCATTTGCCAAGAAATGAAAAAGATGACAGACAACTTTATATTTTCTCCTTAATCTTGTCCATTATGGAGAATGGAAAAGTAAGGGCTGAAGTACATCAACAGGTCTGCTGGCAAGCCCGTTCGTACAGGAGTCCTTTCCATCTCTTCCTCTACATCCATCCATACAATTGCTTCAGTGACAGCATCTCACACTGATACCATGTTTTATTTCTTCCTCAAATAGTGATGTTATTTAGAAAAATTGACCACAACTGGACTCTTCTGAGTCAAAATTCAAAAACACAGGAAGAAAATATGTCTTAGTTTATTTGAGCATGTAACTTAATTTAAGGTTCACTAAAAACACTTTAAATTGAAATAATAAAAGAAGCAACTTTAAGCTATTCTAAAATAAAATTCTGGAAGTTTTTGCCAATTGGACAGAAATACACTCATACAAATCTAAAATCTCTAGCAAAGAAAGCATAAACATGACAGGTTATCTGGTTGCAGAATCTAGCAACCTCCTGCCTTCAAGAGGACTTTAGGCTAAGGCTTCTACTCATGGCATGTTTGTTAAGTTTTTAAACAAGCTTAAGAAAGTATTTCCTAGAAGGAAGGAATGTTTGCCTGTATCTAAGAGAATATAGGTGCAATCTGAACTGCAGAATGCAGGGAAGAACATGTAGCAGAAAGAGAAAAGAGTCCTTTGATCAATTGAAAAACTCTTTATGAAACTCCCCCCCTCTTGCCTATTGTATATTAAATATTTTAATTAGGAAGGGATAAAACTTGTATCAACTTGAGAGTAAGGGAGGCAAAGTGAAGAGGTTTGCAACCACTGAGCTGTGGAAATTACATGATTAGCTGTTATTAAAAATCAGTGGAAAAGGGGATGTGTCTTCCACAGAGAGCTTTTATCTCCAACAATAATTTCATAGGCTGGGTGCATAGTTTTTTCTCTGAAATCAGTTCAACCAGAAATCTCCCTTCCTTTGACTTTACTCCATGTGCAGAACCACACGAGAGCAGGAGATGAGCTTTCAATTTTCCTAGACCATGACTCAATTATCCCTGCTATGCTCATAACACTTAATTTCCAGTTCCTAAACCGTAAATACTAGTTTGGATTTTTACAAGGCTAAGTGATTTTAAACAGCCCTACAGCTCCTGACCTTTAACGTGTCTGTCACTGTAAGGCAGGTTTTCCTTTGTGTGGTTTCCCCACCTCTACAGACTTGAAGTTGAAATACATTTCTCGTGCAAACTGCAACCTACCCGCAATCATAAACAAATTACACTCTCTGTGTCAACATTTGAAGCCAAGTCACTAAATCACAGCATGCTGAGATGGAATTGCTGCCCCTATCATCTACCACTTACTGCTATCAAAGCATATAACTGGATTAGTGGGAAAACAGCTGTATTACTCATACATTTAAGCTCTTTCAAACAGCAGGTTTTCTTTCTGCAACAAAGCACAGCACTTCAGATAAGAAAAATGCAAATCCCAGAGGAAATCATGATATATTAACCCCTGGCAATCTTTACATGGATTAATAGTTCATTCAACCTTTTTTTGCTGGAAATAAAGGCAGCTACATTAAATCAGTAGAACTAACGTATTTTAACACATCTACTTTAAAGCTTTTTGTTCCCTAGGATTTCTCCATATACCAGGCATGGTTGATTAAATCATCCTGTCACCTGCTAGAAGTGATTGGCATGAGCTTAAATCCATGTCTCTCAGTTGTGGGCATGAATCATCACACATATGGGTTTTGTGGGACAACATCTTGGCAGAGGTTAGTGGTAAAACAGCTCTCTAGTTAACTCAAAACCTCATTACTTAACACTGTATGGTTATTAAAGTTAACAAGCCATAAAACAACTGGTGCTTTCTTGGCCAAAAGATCCAGGAAGGAAAGAAAAATTGTACATAACTTCCAGTTATTGTTAGCATTCAGATATACATCCGCTATAATTGTATTAATTGAAAATTATCACCTAGCTTTTTGGATTTTTTAATTAGATAATGATGTCTAATACCAGGATGCTTCAAATGCTTCAAGAGAAAATATCCCTAAGAAATAACATGAAAAGTATCAAATCTGCATTTCTTTCACTTAGAACAAAATGTTTAAGTTAATTTTTGGAGGTTTGGATTTATGAAGAAAGCATTAGACTTAATATAGTCATGCCTTCATTGTCATGGAATATTCTGTGAAGAATAACGATGATCTTTTGTGTATCAGTATATCATACAATCATAGAATATAGAATCATAGAATGGTTTGGGTTGGAAGGGACCTTTAAAGGTCATCTAGCCCAACTCTTCTGCAACGAGCAGGGACATCTTCAACTAGATCAGGTTGCTCAAAGGCCCATCCAATCTGACCTTGAATGATTCCAGGGATGGGGCATCTACTGCCTCTCTGGGCAACCAGTTCCAGTGTTTCACCATCCTCACCATAAAAAATTTCTTCCTTATATCTAGTCTCAATCTATCCTCCTTTAGTTTAAAATCATTACCCCTTGTCCTATCACTACAGACCCTACAAAAGAGTCTGTTTCCATCTTTCTTATAAGCCCCCTTTAAATATTGAAAGGCTACAATAATGTCTCCCCAAAGCCTTCTCTTCTCCAGACTGAACAACCTCAACTACCTCAGCCTTTCCTCACAGGAGATGTGTTCCATTCATCTTTGTAGTCCTGTTCTGGCCCCGCTCCAACAGGTCCAGGTCTTTCCTGTGCTGAGGACCCCAGAGCTGAATGCAGTACTCCAGGTGGGGTCTCACCAGAGCAGAGGGGCAAAATCACCTCCTTTGACCTCCACATGAGGATCTTCATATAATCCTCAGATCATTAAAAAAAAAAAAAAAAAAGAGATTATTTTAAAATTAGACATGAATTAATGAATTATCTGCCTTTTAACACAGTACATAAACCTAATAAACCATAAGGATCAGTTTTTTCACCAAGATATACAAGGAAGAATAAGTGGGAAAAAACTAAGCAAAAGTAAAGAATTTGATATTTGAATAAAGATGAGATCTCAGATCCTCTAAGAAATTCTCTTGAAGTTATATGTGATTCTCAGTGATCTAATTGATCAGAATAATTCCAAGTTTCACATTAAGTGTCATGACATCTAAATCAAAACAGAAAAATAAAACAACATACAGGAAACCTGCGCAGCAGATAATACTAACTTTGCAGCAGATAAGTGCTTTATAAAAGTTAGTTCTGTGCATACACTTTTTGTGAATAATCTTAAGAACAGGTACTACTGAGTGTGATAATATATCACCTTCTTAGGTGGTGTCACGTCTGGTGTTTGATTTGAGGCTTTGGTTAGACCTGCACAAGCTGAAAAAAGAGAAAAATCCTACAGAAAAGACCAAACTTAAGTGTTCACTTCTGTTGTTTAAAGAATGCCTTGTAGTAGTGCAACCGTTTGTTTCCTGTCTATAGCATATGATTCCCTTTCTGTTAGGGAAAGACAATGTCAGAACACAATGTCTCCCACAATTCCAATACATAGGTCACCTAAACACAGGAAAACATAGGTTACACAAAAGTAATTGCAATACAGAAAGGATCTAATATGGAAATTTAAATCACAAATGCACAACACCAAATAGCTCTTTATAAAAATTTCAGAGATGCCATGTTCAACTTCCATGAGTGCTGCCTTCCTCTGAAGATGAACATGGCACAACCAAAAGTCTTCGGTTCTGCAGTCAAATATTTGATGGGTGTCTATAAAGTTCGTTCAAAGAAGAAATGTCCTTACATATTATAAGTTACAAACCACTGGGAAAATGGTAGTGTAGAAAATATTCAAAGATTTCTAACCCTTTTTCAACATAAATCCGAACCTTGGAGCCTCACTAGAATAACACTGAACTTTAGCTAATAAAATACCCTGAGCCTAAGGAAGTGTTAGCATCAAGATACACTATTTCTGGTCAGCTGGGAGTAAATGAAGGAAAGAGTTTGGAAAGCTGTGCAAATCAGGTGGTAGCAGGGGTCCAGATCTCCCAACAGCAAAAGCAGTTTAATTTTACTGAACGCAGTAATCAATTCCCAGCAGTTTAAGATTAGAGTCTTTTTTTTAAAAAAAAGACAGAGAACCTAAGAACAAGATTTCAGCTCTCTAATGTCATTACAGAAAAGCTTATTTCCTTTAATAATAATAACAAAAAAAATAGTTCCTTCTTTTTTCACTGCAATTTAGACTAAAGAAAACAGTCTAATCCACTATTAAAAACTTCAACAAAGCGAATGCCATTGTTTATAAAAGCTTCTCTCTACTACTTGGAGAAAGGTCTAGCTAGACTGACAGCAAACAATGAAGCAATAAGCGGTGTTCAAAGAGATTTCTGATAGTGATATTTCAGGTCTTTCTCCCTGCAGGCTGGCTACAACACATCTGTAGGAGTTGAAAATTGCCTCCAAAATCATTCCAGAGTTACTCACCACGCAGGCTGTCTCTTGTCATTAAGAGTATGTCAGTGTTCCTATCCTAAATCCTTAGAATCAAAGCTCTACAGTTCAACAGCTTAACAAAAAATAAAAAAACCTTGCCCAAGGCTAGAGCATGACATCCATGGTATCAGCCTGAAAACTGAAAGTTGCCCATATCATCTTTCCCCTCCCCAATTCTATTTTATTTTGCCTTCAGCTTTCTTGAAAACCAGGAATTTGCACTTTAAATTCCAGGCAAGTATTTGAAAGACAAAAATGCCATTCAAAAAAAACCCGCAAAAAATAAAACAACGAACACTTTTGGAGTACTACTGAAAAACTCTATTATATAGAAGCAGAAGTTTTAAGTCTAGTAATCAAGTTTGAAGTGTATTAATTAAATGTAGTACTAAAGTTTCAGAACATATTCTGAAAGATCCCAGCCACTGAAAATCCAGCCCCCAAAAAGCCAGCATCACCTTGGCAAGTCTTACAGTCTTACCCTCCTAATAACCCTCTGACGCGCACATCACATATGCTGCCTGTGTATGCATAAATCATACACATTTTTAAGTTCCTTCATGGATTCTCCCCCCTATTACGTTACCTATTATGGGTAATTTTTTTTTGCTTTGCTACCCTTCAAATACATCTACTGCAGAACTTCTCGGCGGCACTTCTTTGGCAGGTCAGACATATGGCTGTACATCTTCTGTCATCATGCATCAATTAACATGAATAACCCAAATGTTTGCTGTTTGGAAGAAGGAATTTCCCCCTGCCTTCATCTCATACCACAATATCAAACCTGGGAACTACCAATTATTTCAAGAGAATTTGCATATACCAATCAAAGAGAAGACGTGCTACACAGACCGGAAAATATACTGGAAAGGAGAATCTGGCTATGCAGAAGTTCGTTTAAATGACTTTTGCTTTACCTCCTTGATTGTTTACTGTAGCTAATGAGCCTTACACTCAAATGTATGGATAGTAACAAATCAAGGACTCCAATTACACTCCACAAGAAAACAGTGAGCCAAATGTGGTATTTTGCAATATATTTTAAGTGTCTTAGCAGCTTAGCATTCAAATATCTCATATTTGGCATTGAAACCAGTTTGTTCATGGCTTTGTGACAATGCAAATTTTGTGGAAAGAAGAGGTACTCACCGAAACCACATTCACAAAGTCATCGTCGGACAAGGTCTCTAACATCTCAATGACCGAGGTGCGGATCAGCTTCAGTGTCAATCCACTGACACTCCCGCTCCTAACAGAAATCCGCACGATGATAGAAAAGTTGAATTTAACACATTTTATGTAAAACATACAAAGAAAATACAAAGCACAAATCAGCACTCTTAGTAACTTTCACACTAAAATTTTCAATAATTCTCCAGAATTCTCCAACTCACCATTAGTGCTATCACATTATTGTGATAAAAAATTAAGTCCAAACCTGGCACTTGAAGTCTCACTCTTCTGGCTCAGATGAAATCATAATGATGCATCATTTGCTTATTTTCATTTCAAGAATTCCAAGAGAGTTTATTGCCTTCAACCAATGCATTACCTAAACGTTTTATACTCCTACACACAGATTTACAGCTTTAGATTTGCAAATACCCAAATGATAGATTGTTTGATTCAAGGCAAAACCTAAGTTGAAGTGCAGAAATAACAAACGTTGACAAAACTCACTGCTAATACGAAAGCACTTCACCACATTTAAATGCATTAAATGTAAATTCTCTTACTGAGAATTTTTTCAGCATAAAGCAATCTGTTTGACACATCATGTTCAATGCTTCCTTCAGTCCCTCAACATTAGCTAAACAAAGGAAGCCTGCCAAGGCAAAGTGAAAGGTTTTATTAGTTTCTTTGCTCACCTTCTGTAAAAGTTTTGTAGTAACTGAACTTGGCAATTTTAAAATATGTACGGTAAAACATCTGAAGTCTGCATAAATTCTCATCTTTCAGGCTCATGAAATCATGTTTAAATCTAATGATTCTACTCATTTTTTTAGGTTTGTGTTTTACAACAAATCTTGGCATTCAAATGAGAAATTTTCCACTGATTACTTCAGTAATTAAGAAGCTGAAGGCAGAATAATATTAAAGTGATTAAAAAGCACTTCCTTGTGCCTTGTTTAAATAACTTTAAGAGGTTTTCTTAAACTTTTCCTGTGTATTTATTTCGTTCATATCAAGACTTTTGATCCTTGCATATAAGGACATCTTAATCTTCTCTCTCTTTTTCAGCATATAGAGATTTGTTCAATATATTTAATTACTTTTATCCCTATAATGTCAACATCCAGATGTTCAACACTTACGCATCAACTAAAATAAGCATATCTTTGGGAGATGCAGCTCCTTGGATATACCTGAAATAAAAAAAGGGTATGAATGACACAAACTTACAAACACATTTGTTGTGTGTGATGGAAAACGCTCTACGATCTCTAAACTAAAAGTAGCTGAACCAACAAGATCCTCCTGTCGTAGCTAGCAGAAAACCATCTGCCATCATATTCTCTCTTGCTGTGTCTTCTAAGCAAAACAAAGTTCAAACCACATTAGGAAAGCCTGAAAGTCAGATACACTGATTAAAATTCACCGTTTTCAGACACTGATAACTGAAAAACGTGAATACTATTTCAGAGCTAAAGATCTTGATGACAGAAGAATTATTACATCAACTCAGTTTAATAAATATACTTTGTCCTTTGAAAGAGTATATTCAACTAGTAGAAATCCAAATATCAGTACGCATTATGCCTTGAGAGGCTTAAAGAAAACATAATCAGAAACAATTTCACTGTTCTCTGTCTTTTACCAGTCTAGTGATTTTTTGGTAGTCTAAACCACTGAGACATATTTGTAAATACTTGAAAAAGTCTGGAAGAATAGTTCAATCGAATAATCTGAATTACATTTGATTTTGCACAAAATCAAAGTTTTTAATTGCCGTGTACCTATTTGATAGTTACCATCCTATGAAAAGGTTCACGTAATGCAACAGTCCAATGCACTATAGTGAATAGTGCTTAAAAAATAGTATGATGTGAAAATTGTTTATTCAGAAGAATTAACTGATTTTATAGAAAAAAAACAGCAATATCTAAAAATAAGGACTATTAGCTACAAAGAATCAGAAAAACATTGTCTTTATAGTCATATCTAGAAACTAAGTGACATATATGCATCAGTCCTTTAAAGAAAGCTTACCATGGCCTTCTGCGAACATCATACAGATCTATTTTGTTTGGAGTTCGACTCTTATCTACCCATGGGGAAGCTAAAAAGCAAAAAAAAATTTATAAAATAAACTGAAAACTTTATCTTAATATTTTAAATACAACAGTACAACAAATCAATATCAGAGACTTTGCACTATAGAAATACAAACATTTTGTATGGATAAAAAATGTCTGTATTTGTGTAATCTGTGCTTGAAATACCTATATACTGCCATGTATATGGACATATAACAGAATGCAATAAAACTATTATATAAAGACTTTAAAGGGCCAGATTGTGTTGAAGAAACAGTTACTGACTGCAATTGAGCACTGACTTCAATGGAACCAGAATTTCAACCAAAATACTTTAGAATATGAAATAACTTTTTTTGAACAAGAAAGTACTTCATTTTAAAAACAGTTAATTAAGTTAATTAATGTTGTATACAATAATACTGTGCTGATCTAAAGCTCAGTTATGCACCTAAAAAATTATTCACTGACTCAAGACAGCTTTACGTAAAAATGCAAATTAGAAAAGTAACGTGAAAGTATTGTATTTTCTGAAAATAAAATGAGATGGAAATATTCATGTCTCTCTAAAGAAAATGTTAAGATTAATAACCTTTTGCAAGCATTTAATCTAAGCTTTACCCTAATTTTAAGCAGGAGTAGGCATCTTTTCCTTACTGAAAAACAAAATGTGCCTTTCAAAACCATTTGACAGCTTAATGAACACAAATAAAAATGTGAAAAGTTACATAAAATGAAATAACGTTCTGCAATTCGCTCTCTCACTATATGCCAACAGCATTGGGAGAGCTATTTCCTGACATTAATCATTTTTCTGTCTCGGAAATAAAGAAAGATATAGGCAGCTCCAGGATTCTTCCTGAAAAAGCATTTATCTAAGACAAATGGGAAGAATTATGATATCTGATATCTCTATCCATGAATACAAAAGAAGCCATGAGCTTAGAGTACCTGTCTATTTTTGATTTTACTAAATGAACCCTTTCCTAAGTGACCATAACCTGTGTGGCACATCAGTTACCAGAACATGTAAACAAAGCAGAACCCACAGGACGTTTATCAGTACACATTTATCCACCACAGAAAACACAGGATATTGTTGCACACCAGACGAACCTCAAACTCTACACCAGTATTGCCTATGGTCTCAGACTAGACCACCTCACAGGTCCATCGTGATCTGAAGGGATAAAGGTCTTTGAAATTTCCAGAATTGAGCAAATAGGTTTTTTGAGACTAGTATTTGTTAAATTTGCAACTTAAGTATCATTACTTAGGCATACATAGGTTAAATTCACCAATATTTTATGAGCCCAAAGCCATGGTTAGCACATGTTCAATCATGGACTTTTTGTGTTTGTCCAGACTAACCCATCCATTAGAATTCCATCTGAAAATCCATTCTTGAAATAAATTCCCTGAGACTTGAAAAATCTGCGTCCAATGTAAATAGGTAAAAATAGCAAACATAAATCAAAGTACTGACCATCACTGCTATATCTTTGCCCAAACTTTCAGTCTTTCCACTAACATCCAATAAAAGACCATGCCTTATCAAATCTACCACTCTTAATCAAACCATATCTTGGACAGTCTTCACAAACAGAGAATTATCTGAATGTATGCATTTAGATTTATTTCAAAACAGCTAAAAAATGTAATTTACACTGCTGGTGTGACAATAACTCTTAGCATTTTCTGCTAAGAGGTGAATTAAAACTTTTTACTTTTTTTAATGGTATTTTTTACATGTAAAAGGTAAGTCCAACTCCTTAACTGCATTCTCCAAAGCAAATGGATGGTGATTCAAAGATAATTCAAACATAGCAGCTGAAGAAGAGTCCTTCTAACATCATCATATTCTCCTCTGATAGTGAATACTGACTTTTAAAATTATTTTTTTCTAAAGGCTCACAAAATAACAGATTAGCTCCTTAACTAACATAAATTATCCACTGAAAACCATCACATGAACATTTAGCTACAATTTGAGATACTGACAGTTTATTAAGAGCAGCCCTGAAGAGAAGGATCTGAGGGTGCTGGTTGATGAGAAGCTCAACATGAGCCGACAATGTGCGCTTGCAGCCCAGAAAGCCAACCGTATCAAAAGAAGCATGGCAGCACAGTACTGCGTTCAGCTCTGAGGCCCCCCACATCAGAAAGACATGGAGCTGTTGGAGCAAGTCCAGAGGAGGGCAACGAAGATAATTCGAGGGCTGGAGCACCCCTCCTATGAAGACACGCTGAGATAGTTGGGGCAGTTCAGCCGGGAGAAGAGAAGGTTCCAGGAGACTTTCTAGCAGCATTCCAGTACCTAAAGGAGGCCTACAGGAAAGCTGGAGAGGGACTTCTTCCAAGGGCATGTAGTGATAGGACAAGGGACAATGGCTTTAAACTGAAAGGGGAGATTTCGATTAGATCTAAGGAAGAAATTTTTTACAATGACGGTAGTGAGACACTGGAACAGGTTGCCCAGAGAAGTTGTGGATGCTCCATCCCTGGAGGTGTTCAAGGCCAGGTTGCATATGGCTTTGAGCAACCTGATGTAGTGGAAGGTGTCCCTGGCTGTGACAGGGGGGTTGGAACTAGATGACCTTTAAAGATCCCTTCCAATCCAAAACATTCTATGATTCTATGATACTATCTGATACCATAACTTTCAAAAAGATGATAGTGTAACTTGCTTCATCAATCTAACTTTTTTTAATTCTGAACTAAAATTCACAGAAATAGGGTTAAGATTACTTTTCATTTGTGTAACAGGAGACAATATGAGAAATAATCCATCTACATTTTTGTGCAAAATCTGAGAGCTACAAATGTATGTTAACGTTCTACCACCTGACAAGTAAACACATAATGTCCTTGAGGTCAACACGAGTTGCCTAGACAGAACACACTTCAGAATTGTGTCGTTTAGATCAAATATAGTGTGGGAAATGTTTCAGAAACGTGAAGTGGAAAAATTAATACTAACTTACATTTATGAGAAAACCGTGAATAATAAAATTTGAAATTACTGACACTTTCCTGAATATTTCCAAAAGTACCAAAAGGATTTGTATAACAAAAGCTGTGGGTATTTTTTTAAACTGGAATAAAAACCAGAAGAATGCGCGTTTTTTTGCCTTTTTTTTTTTTTTTTTCCTTTCTTTCTCTTTATGGAGAGAATGATCAAAACTTCTGGTTGAAAGAGAGTAAAATAAATGATCTGAAGACAAATCTTTCCAAATCACTCTTCAGAGGAGATCCTTCTGCTAAAAATGGAGCAACTAAGCCTTCCACTCAGTTCTACCATAGTTTTTCAGTAATTTCCTGGATTGCAACAAAGTTCACATTGTCCCTTTCTGGCTACATCTATATTAGTAAGTTAAAAATCACAATGGAAGGGAAGAAATTCACCAGAACTAGAATATGAACTATAATGGTCCTGTTATACTCTCAGCCCACAAAAGAAACTCTGAATAAACAACTCAGCATACTACTTACCACCTTTCTGTTCCTTTTGGAGATTACTGTGATTGATAAGATAGTTTTTCATTTTGGGAGACAGACTAAGCAGTGAACACAACACCTAAATTATGCTCCTCTTTCACCAGATGGGCCCTTTCAGTACGCACCGTCCTGGAAAGATTGTCAGCATCTTCAGAGAGATTTGAAGAAGGTCTTTAAAAACATTATTTCTTATCATGCTTTTAAAACAGAATTTTCTGTGCCACATGCCAGTGTCTTCTACCTAATTAATATATTACCTTCTGTTGAGACAAACATAATAAGCATCTACGTGCTTAAGTTTCCATGCAAGGAATTTTGTCTGGATTTACACTGTGACTGCAAAATTTTTCATCAGATACTAATGGGTGCAGGATCACACAAACACTAATTAAGAAGTATAATATTTACTGGGAAAACTAGTTCTATTGATTTTTATGATGTTTTCTACAACAGTAAACATCATTTGATAGGAAGTCTCTGCACGGCTAAACATAAATAAGGACTCAGCATTTAGTATCTCAAATTGCATTCACACCAAAGAAGTGCTGAATTCCCTCTTCAATCTCAAGAATTAATATGACTAAATCACGCATTCATCCTAAGATCTCTCTGGATTAATACTTTTAATTTTAGATGGCTTTGAATGGTCTCAAATCTATTCACTGGTTTTGGTAATGTTCTGAGTATTTAACGATATTATCGGAATTGCTATTGCTAGGAAACTTAAATTCCCTTAGGACAGTTGATCTCCAATGATGCAATTACCCTGATTTCATGTTTTAAAAAAATAATTTTTTAAGGATGATAAATACTCTCTATGCAAAAATAAGTAATCATGCACTTATACAGGAAATAATTAGAATGGGTGGAGACCAGTGAGGAAGACATGCATTGCCTTGGTCCATATACAGAGCAGGATATAAAGTTATGTGGGGAAACTGGTGTCCGTCTTACTGAGTAAAGCCATTATATGGTTAAGATGAAGGTAAAAATGAAATACACAAGAAAGATGATTACATATTTTGGTAAAAATCTGAAATTAAAGATGAAGGATTTTGAGATTTACAGTTTTATTTATATAATCTATTGTTTAAAACATCCATTTTAATCAGATGGCTGAGAAGCTGGCTCACCGAACGTCTTGAAGACATCAGCCTCACCGTCTTTCATTGTTGCATACTAATACCTTTGAACTATGTCAACACCACACAGTCCTCTGCTGCATACATTAGGCTTTAGTCATGTTCTCCTTTGATGATTTTCTTGTTTGGCATATGGTTAGATTCGATATTTATAAATTATTCATTGGATTTGATATCCCTCCCACTTCTGCTGTTTGCATTATGGAGATACAGGCTGCACATATTTCAAGCAAGAGTAAAGCATGCTCTTCTGTTATTTCTGCACATGTGGGGTGGAAATCCTGTTTTGCTCATTACACACAAAATGAATCCATGCAATACAGAGGCTGTCACGAGGTAAAGCCTAAGCCCCTTCTCTCCTCAGGAAAGGGAGACCTTGGCTACATCTGTCCACTTTTAATTCACGAGATGATTCCAGAGGCATAAGTGAATATTATGAGGGAGATCTTCCTGAAAATCCTGTTGAACAAGACCTCAGTTGCATCTGCCCTGCTCTACTGGTTAGGTATGCATGTGCAAGGCACAGGGAGGCACAGATGAATTATTAACAGCTTTACGTCCCTGTAGCATATTTGGGGAAAGAGGCTAAAAGCTGATAGTAAGGCAGGTAACAAATGCCAATTATCAAATCCCAGACAGCATCATCTTATTCTGACTCAAACTTCATTGCCTTTCCATCTAAGAGGGTTATTAGGTAGTCAGCCTCAATAATAGCATTTACTGGCCAAACAAATATGTGTTGAAGTTGATTTTTACCTTGCTATCTCTCAAGAAAATATTCATGTGGATACTCAAAACATCCATAAACACAGACTACTCAGTTCCCTGTGCCAGATTAATGGAGTCTAGAGCCAAGTTTGAAGTGCAATGCACAGCTTGCATTTGGCCCTCAGATTAATTTCACATTTTCTCTCATCTTTTAGTGAATTTATGTGAACAAACCTGCGTTCCAGTATGTTATAGCCCACGCTAGTTAGAAAATGTGGTATTCCTCAGCTTACTACTCAGAAAGAAGTCGTATTTTGGTGTGGCAGCAGCACCTTTGCAGAATTACTTAGCTATTTTTCAGCAAAAGGTGAAAAGTGCCCAGACATGGTAGCAAAAAATAATAAATAGCCATAACTTTAAGACTCCCAAACATTAATAATCATAAAGTGTCTTCAC
Organism: Tauraco erythrolophus; assembly: GCF_009769465.1. Lineage (NCBI taxonomy): Eukaryota > Metazoa > Chordata > Aves > Musophagiformes > Musophagidae > Tauraco > Tauraco erythrolophus. The sequence goes on along the minus strand of NC_141468.1, from coordinate 11,766,087 downwards.
CGCTATAGTTAGGATATCTAGATAGTAAGGACATCCTGGATTAATAACTGATTATTACTATCCCCCCAAGACAGAGATTGTTCCTGACTAACTCCATGCTACCACAGAAGATTTAAGACTGAATGCAGCCACTTCTTAACTATTTTACTCAGATAATGACTTAAAACTGCCAAGACCTCAAATTATCTTTGGGTAAAATCTAACATAGACAGCTCTGTGAAATGTCCTCTGTAACTTTTATAGCACCACCATCATATAGAAAAGAGAGGGTTATCATCTCACAGACTTTTTTCAGAACGTATTACCTATGTGGTTATGGGCAATTTTGGGCTGTTTCATCTCCAATCACCTCGGCAATGAATATTACATGGGAACAGTCCATACGCAAACAAATCCATTGCTTTATTAGTCCCAATACGCGAAAAGAAATGAAAGCAATTTGAACGTGTAACACATATTGAAGACTGCAACTTAAAATTAGCCTCTCAAATGGCTCTGTTCTCCCAGTTCAGAGGCAAGTATTGCTGCTTCCACATGTCTAAAATGAATTCCATCCTCAATAAATATGTTGCTCATGTTGGTTTCACCTGGACTAGCTACCATCTCCCCAAAGCGGGCTGGAGTATCTGAGCTTGAGGAGAAGACGTACAGAAGCAACAAGATGTTTTGTTGTTTCTTTTTGTTGGTATTGTTTTTATTTTTCTCCTATAAGAGCAAATTCTGAAGATTTTAACTTGTATCATAAAAACACAGAGATGGTATGAACTCCAGCACAAAGGTGTGGTGATCTCCTGGCTGCAATTTCAGTAACTTACTAGAAATAACACATTATCCTGTAACCGGGTGGATCTGCTTCCCCAACTACCACATTGAGCACGTCAGTTTGAAAAATGAGCCACAATTAAACATCTTGTAAGATTTTCCATATCATGAGTATTATTAGATCCGAATAATGTCAGCCCATATTCTTTCCTCCCAGATTTCGATTAAAAACAAAAAAGGAAGTGAACAAATAAGAGGCTTATTTTACTGAAAAAAGTAGAACTATCCATCTTACACAGTAATTGCACTAATTGACAATTTATAAGCTGTATTACTGGGAAAGTGTTTTGAGTTTTGTTTTGTTTCCTTTTTTTACTTTAAAGGCTCTTTTAAATGTTGAATTGTTAACAGGAACTGACAGCTATAAAATATAAAACCTTTTGCCAAAAAAAAGGTGAAGTTCTCAGTTTTTCAAGGTTTTTGATTCATTTTGTATGGATTTTTTAGGCTTTCTAGTCTCTTAGTGTCTGCTTCAGTAATGACTTTCTTTGGAGAGTTCAATATCACGGTCGCAAAACTATTGCTTGCCATTAATGGTTAACACAAGAGCAGCTGTGTGCAGCAAGCCTTCATTTGGAGAGATACCATTTTATTTTATTAGAAATTGATTTTTAAAGGTCTTCTATTATTAATTTGTATAAGCAGGGAATGCTCCAGTAGTTGAGTGAGACCTGCTTCACTGACATCTGGAGATTTTTAAGATTTTTGTGGGGTTTTTTTTAATATATTTTTTTTTAATGAAGGGGAAGAGATAATACTAGCTCTTCTCTATCCATATTTTTAATCCAAGAGTTTTAAGACATTAGAAAAAAAGAAAATTTTCTGGATAATCAGTGCTGCAGCACTCTCTTTTATTTATCTGTGAATTTCTCAATTTAACACCTCGTAAACTCTAATTACATAGGAATATCCTAGAATAATACTGGCATGAGCAATGTAAAGAGACTTTTCTCTACTTAAAATTTAAGTTCCCATCATATTATCTTTATTACATATATAAACAAAATAAAGCTAAATACAATGCAAATCTACAGTAAAAAAAAAAAAGAATACAACAGTTCTTATCGCTGTAGTCTTCAGCACTGATACTACAAAGATCTTGAGAAGATTAACACACCTGCTGATGTTTAAACAATGCTATGAATTTAAGTATGAGTTAATGAATATAATAGCACACTGAATCTTAAAAACACTTGGTGTTACACATATTCCTGGCTTGAATCCCTAACCTTCAGAGGATCACTGAAGAAGTAATTTTATCGCTCTATACCTGTTTCTTTTATCTGCAAAATGAGGATAGTGATATTTTTATTACTTTCAAACCAGAAGGTGTTTTAGGGATGCAAATTACGCTGTGTGTTATATGCCCTGCAGTATATACATGCCTTGTAGTACAGCATTAAATAATCTAAGGGTGTTTGACAACATGAAGCCTCCTAGAACAGGAGTGGAGAACCTTGCACTGTAGGACAAACAAAATAGTGCCCAGTGCTGTCCATTGGGAAAGGCCACTGGCATATGTTGTCCCTTCAGTCACACCCTGGGGCTAAAAGATTCTAACAAAACTCTGACTTGTTCTGTTCACTTGTAAAAATGTATCTTTAAAGCTGAGGGAGCAGATAAGCTTAAGAAACACCTGTATGCATGATTAGGACATGCTCAGGAATGCTTAAAGAATTAAGATTATGCAGGTTCTCAGTTCCAACACTGCAATCTTGTTCACTATCTGCTCATTAAACTAAGAAGGACTTTAACTTCACAGACACTTTGCAACTTGAATTCAATACTTCACAAGTAAACAGAGTCATATCTCCATAAATAACAGGACTGCAAACATCTCAAAATGATACTTATGGAAGTTCATCTGGAAGACTGGCAAAGAGTCAGGCTCCATAGGAAATACTATTTCTCTTCATAAGTACAAAGTTCCTAACATTCACCGAAGACGTTAATATCGCAGAACTTTTTACTGGCTTTCTTATAGTTAAGCCTGGGCACAGCCAAAACAAAGCCCTCCTCTACCCATTTCCTTTCTTCTCCCACTCTTTTTCTCTAACATGGATAAAGTCAAATGAAGATGACAAATATGTGTGTTTAGGTTAAATGATAAGAGAAAGGCCATAGAGCTATAGGTTGGAGACTGCTTTTTCCTCTATGAAAGAAAAAACAACAGCAGCAACAACAACAAGAAAAAAGAAAAAAATAATCAGAAATAAGTCACAGAGTTAAGCAGCACTTTGGAAGAGTGGAAGTTGCCAGACATATATCAGGAAAACAAGTTTTAAATTTAATTTCCCATAGGCCCTTGTTAAAACTCCAGATGGAAGTGGGAAGATTTGGAACATTTAGGGACAGGATAGTATTTCTTTTTCAGTTTTATTTTTGTTGTGAATTGCATCCATTTTTTGGATCTTGATCAGGTGTGGCATATTCCTACTTTCAGCGCCCTGCAGACTAAACACTGTCACACCAAGCCTAGGTTCAACATTACTTCATAAAACATGCTGAATCTATTCATGCACCATCGTGCTATTGTTATTGCTACGTAAAACCTACTAACTGGAATGTGAAACTATCCGTATCAGTTCTGTCCCTTATTACCTTTGGAAAATATTATTTAGTATACTTCCCTGAGAGAGCTGATTCGGTGTTGCTGAACGAACAGTTTTTTTCACTAAACATTCATCAAAATCAAGAGTGTGTTTTCATTTGAGTAATCCTTTGCAGCCAAACTTTCTTAAGTGTATTTATTGCTATAACCAGAAAACCTGCTATCTCACATTTAACTGCAAATAAATTTCTGCTGTTTTCAGTCCAAAACAAAACGCATCCTTTACCAAGGATCTTAGCCTTACCAAAAAAAAATAAAGAGAGAAGTGGTATCTGGCAAAAGGCACTTAATTACAAAGTGTTTTTAATTTTTTTTTAATTAGTAATTGCTACAGTGAAAATAATATGCTTCCTTTTGCAGTATTTTAATGAAACATTGATTAACAATTATAATTCTAATTACCTCTATAATTAAGAAAGATTTCAAGATTAAAAGAGGGACTGGTTGGTTTTTACCTATGCTTCCACCTAGCCTGCCAAAAACTTGAAATTAAATTCTTCTTTGAGATAGCTGCTTTCTGAAACCTAGTAGTAAAATTAGCTGGGTAGATGTCTCACAAAATGTAAGTAACTTAATACCTGTCAAACCATATTAAACTATTTTAATTAATTTATTCTTGTATAACAGATTTGTCCGCGTTCTGTGGCTAATTACAAATTAAATCTGCGGTCTGATCTATATTAAAGTATCTTTTTGTCTACATGGAGTCAATGAAGCTCTACATGTGCAAGCCGAGAGGAAATGAATTAAAGTGTTTTTTTTTTTTAAAAAAAAAGTTTAATTTTTTTAACTCCTGCCACCAAAGCAAAATGAGTTTGGAAACCCCAAAACCTGACCTACATTACAGATTCTAGATGGCCCTGCGTGAGCAGGAGGGTTGGTCCAGTTGACTTCCAGAGGTTCCTTCCAACCTCAATACTTCTGTGATTATTGTCACTTATTCATATCTTTTAAAAAGGCATCAGACATTGTGTATCAGACAGTCAATATCTAGTGAATGAGATACTTCCTTCCAGAATATTCATACATTTCAGGTGTCTATTTGGAGTATCTTATCCTCCGAGGACGACCATATTTCCTCTTTTCTTTTAAAGCATTCTAGAAATGAAAGTTTTGGATATTAAAATATTATGTCGTGATATTTGCAATTTTATGTCTTTGCAAGTTTCAATTGTATTTGAACAAATTGGTAATTTCAATGATCTTGCTAAAATGCTGTCAGATTACTGCTTTTAATTTGAATTGAAACCTATTGAAACCCTATGTTTGGACTAGAATTAGGCAAGTGTCATCTTAAAATGACATCTTAAAAGCTAATACCAGTTTCTAGAATTCAAAAAGATGTACATCTACTAGTGTTACTGAGAAGATGCATCAACATTTATAATAATTCATCCTCTCTTGCCATTCCACAGAGAATCCAAATTTTAAACTTGGTTGCTCACAGTTTTCCCAATAAAACCCTTCTGATTTTGTTTCCAGAAAATTTCAGGAAGGTTTGCTTAAAAAAAAAAAAAAAAATTACAATTCGGCTTTCTTTCATGGCAGTGGTGAAAACTGAGTCTTACTCTTGAGGTATACATAAACATTGGAAAACAGCTCCCTCGCAGGACAAAGGCTGGAAACTTCTACAAATATTTTTAAACTTGGTGGATTTTGTAAAGAAACTAGAATTTAAAACATGCATTCAAGACAACGAAGCCCTCAGACAGAAACAAAAAGGAGAGAAAGCAAGTTATTTATATGTGCAGTCCTATCTTGTCTTCTTCAGACAACTCAGCTAAAATTCTGCTTGAAACTGACCATTAAGCAAAAGAAATTATTTTCTCACACAAGTTATACGTGGGAAATGTTTTGAAAATCTGACTGTGATTTCCTGTTGAAAAGAACAAAAGAAGCTGTAATTAATTGCCCACAATTCCACCACATAAATTGAGACTCCCAGTTTTCTGAGATGACTCAAGATAGCTTCTGAGCATGCACTGGACAGTAGTGCAAGATAATGACCTCACAGACCACACACAAAACAGTATCGTGTCCAACAGGACACGATACATATTCATTACACGCCTTTATGTCTGGGTCTGGTTCTTCTGGTCAGGCTTGTCGATGCAAACAAAGTAACTGAAATTTTGATTCCAGTTGCATTCTGGCACATGGATATTTAAAACTGTTCATATTTTTATCCATTTTTTTTAATTCCTAGATTTCAATACAGCTGCAATTTAATTTTACTGAATTTGATCTCATACATCACATTGTGTGGAAATTAAGTTTAGCGACAAAAGCTTAAACAACAGAAATTCTTCCCCTATAGCTTCATGAGAATGTTTCATTTACCTGCATGTCTTTCACAAAGGATTCTGTCTGTACCGCTTACGAGGGCAAGTCTGTGAGCAAAAATGCCTCTGGTAATGAGGTACTTGTAACATGAGGCATTACAGTTGGCTGTGAAAAAACTCACTTAAAATATCTGAGCCGTTCGATTTCAATGACTTGACAATTCCACCAGTTCATTAACTTGTTCTAACAATTGTAACATATTTTAAAGATTGTTAAGAATTATTAAATGTCAAAATATTAAATGAAATACTCAGAAAATATTCAAATTTTAGGCAATCACATATTCTATATTAAACCTGTAACATTTCATGTTTTTGATGTGTGAGTGGTAGCTCTGTGTTAATGACAGGTGAAATGGCCAATTGTAACTTGAATACAAAATTTTCAAGTTCAAATTTTCAAATTCACACAGAATTCAAAGTTCTTGCAAGCCAACTTCATAACATGCAGTGTAATAGTTTTCAGATCATTTGCGAACAGCCACTGCATGGCCTGTACCTAGTTTTTGCACTGATGGATGAACACAGACAGAAAACATATGGAGTCTTCTTTCCATCCTCAATCAATAAGCCAACAAATGCAATTTGGTCTCTGAGCAGAAGGAAGTTGTCTGGTGCTACTTTGTTTCTGCAAACATTATTTCTCCTTTGAGCGAAACGGAAATCATTAAGGGAAAGCAGAAAAGATTATGGAATAAATTGCAGTCTCACACAAATATGCTTACTTCTTCAGATAAAATCAGTCTGATCCTTAAAAATGAAGGGTTCTACACGCAGCAGTAAGCTCTGCATCCCACTACGATTTTGCTGCCTATGTTCAAACCCACATTTACATGGTGCAGACATGTAACCTGGGCTTACTGATGTGGGCAGTGAGGAGGGACAAAAAGCTACAAGAAATCTCCTGGAAGCCTCTGTCTCTTGGCTTAGGAGCTTCATTTAAGCTCCACTGCTTACTCCTTGCCCAAGCTACTTTGCGGTGATGTCCGTGCACCGTGTTGTACTTTGCTGATCCTGACCCTGACTCAGGAACTTCCTGGCCTGACCTCGGAGCTGCCTTGTCAATATGGACTTGTCAGGCTGCCACATGAAGCTGACCCCAGCATAAGCATTGCGTGCACCAGAAGGTCTTAATATGTCAAACTTTTTTAACCTTGTCTTTTCCACACATTAGTATTTAATGTGAAGAAATAATAATAAATAAATAAACAAGCAAGTAATGCACTACTTCCTAAAACAAGCACTGAGTACATTGCTACTTCTTCTTACAAAGTAGAGTAAGACTGCAAGTAAATCAAAAAGCTTTCTCCATGTGTATGGGGACCTTTCCCCTGACTAATCTATCAGTTCTGCCCTCCATACCATCCCAGCAGTGTCGGTACTCTTGGAAACTCTACACGGAGTTTCTGCAACCACAACTAGACACCTTATGAATACAGCCACAGAGGATGTTGTTCCTGTTGCTCTGAATGACAGTATTAAGCTTTCTAACAGTGTTTTTTCCAAGCGTGATTTTTCCAAGTTTTCTTTTGGAAGTGGGAGAAAACACAGAGTGAAAAAGAAAAGTCTCCTGTGATGGAGACTGCTTACCCTCCCCATCAGCTATCTATACACACTTTTAAGTTTCCTCTGAGCCACGTGTGTTCCAGGCTGAAAGCAAAGTCTCTCAGTCTCTCCTCATATGACAGATGCTCCAAGTCCTTAACAATCTTTGTGACCTTTCGGTAAGTCCTGTCTCTCTTGTACTGGGGAGTCTGAAACTGGATCTTTCGCTCCAAATGTGTCTCACCAGTGCTGAGTAAGAGGAACAATCACCGCCCTCCACCTGCTAGAAATACTCTGCGTAATGCAGCCCCAGGCTGTCATTGTCCATGTCCAGCTTGTCCATCAGGACTGTGCTCAGTTTATGTGACAGGGTTTTGGTAGGGGAGAGGCTATGAAAATAGCCTCTGTAAGTGGCTGCAGACACCAAGGACAGCAAAGATGGAGAGGGAGGAGGTGTGCCGGAGCTGACATTCCCCTGCAGCCTGTGGTGAGACACCAGGCAGCCCTCATGCACCCCATGAGAGAAACTGCGGAGTAGAGATCCACCCGTGGCTCATGGAGAACTCCATGGCGGAGCAGAGATGCCTGAGCCTGAAGGAGGTTGTAGAGAATGGTCTCTGGGAGTGCCTGGAGAGTGACAGTGAGGTGGAGAGGCATCTGAAGCCCATGGAAAACCCCACATCAGAGCAGATAGCAGCTCCCTAAGAAGTTGTGACTCTGTGGAGAAGAAGCCCACACTGGAGCAATCCAATGGGTAAAGATTGTATCCTGCAGGAAGCACTCACATTGGAAAAGTCTGTGGACTGTCCCGTGAGGAGGGGATCCACTGAAGCAGGAGAAAAGAGCGTGAGGAGTTCTCCTCCTTTAAGAAAGGAGCAGCAGAAACAACATGTGATGAACTGACCTGCAGCTCCCCGTTCCCCATCCCCCTGTGCTGCTGGGGGAGGAGGTAGAACTGAGAAGAATGGAGGAGGTGGGGGAAGGAGTTTTAAGATCTGGTTTTGTATTCTTGTTATCCTCTCTGAATGAACCATTAACGAATTAAACTGATTTGTCCTCAGGCTGAGTCTGTTTTGCCCGGATCCCTGGTCAGTGGGTGATCCCTCCCTGTTCTCATCTCAACCCTCAGGCCTCTGGTTACATTTTTCTCCTCTCCACCTCACTGAGGGAAGGAGTGAGCAAGAGACCCCATCATGGCTCAGCTGACAGCTGGGCTAAACCTAAACAAGGACTCCCAGATTTTTTTATGTAAAGTTTCTATCCAGCTAGTCAGCCACCTGCAGGTACTGGTGCCTGCAGTTATTCCTCTATCAGATGAAGAACGTCACATTCCCCCTCATTGAGCTTCACGAGATTCCTGTCAGCTCAATTCTCCAGCCTGTTGATATCCTTCTCGGCTATCAGCCACTGCCAGTTCTGTACCATCTACAGACTTGCTGAGAGTGAACCCAGTCCCATCAGCCAGGTCACTAATGAAGATGCTGAATAGTATCGAATCCTGAGGTACACCACTTTTGACTGGCCTCTAGCTGGACTTCATGCCACTTCCTCATAATCCTTTCAGACCAGGAGTTCAGACAGATTCCAGTCCACCTCAGTAGCCATTTATCTAAGTTGTACTTCATCAGTTTGTCTATGCAGATGTTAAGGGAAACAGTGTCAAAAGACTTCCTCTCGAAGTCAAGACAAATAACATCACTGCTTTTCCCTCATCCACCAAATCTGTCATCTCCTCATAGACATTCATCAGGTTGATCAGTCATGATTTCCCCTTTCACTCATGCTGACCACTCCCAATCACTCTCTTGTCTTTACTATGCTTTAAAACAGTTTCCAGGAGGTCTTGCTCCCTCACTTTTTCAGAGACTAAGGTGAGATCCTCCTTCTTTCCCTTCTCGAAGATAGAAGTGACACTTGTTTCCTCAGGAAAGAAGGAACCTTAGGAATCTCTCCCAGTTTCCATAACCCTTCACTAGTAATCAAGGATGGTCTTGGAATGACATCCATGAGTCCCCTCAATATGCACAGGTGCATCCCATCAGGTAACAAGGACTTGTGCATGTCCAGTTTGTTTAAATGTTTCTTGACCCAATCCTCCTTCACTGAGGGCAAGTCATCCTTGCTCCAGAATTTCCCTCTGACTGAAGAGGCCTGATCTTACAAGTAAAGACTGAGGTAAAGAAGATAATGAGTACCTTGACCTTTTCCGTGCCTTTTGTCAACAAGTGCTCTGTCCCAGCAGGGAGCAGCAGGCCCACATTCTGTCCATATTTTCCTTAGTCTTTCTTTTGCTGCTGATGTTCCTGTAGAAGCTCCTCTTGTTGTCCTTCATATTCCTCACCAGATTCAACTCCAAGCAGACTTTGGCTTTTCTAACCATGTTTCTACATGTTTCGACAGTCTCTCTATTCCTCCTAGGTCAGCTGTCCTTGCTTCTACCTCTTGTACACTTCCTTTTCAAATTAAGAACTTTACTAGCTATCTTCATCACCTGAAGACAGAGATTCCCGTCTTGATTCTGATACAACTCCAGAAACGTATGTCAAAATGACAACGCATTCTTACAATGCCGAATTCATCTCTTGAAAAAAAGACTAATTCGTGATATACAACGTTAAATACTAGAATGAGTATATATTACATCCTTCCTAAAAGTTCCATTCAGTTTGTTTATTCTTCTGAGCTCTTTTATTAAACTACTGTTTGCTTACAACTTGAGTTGTTCAGAGTCATAGAATAGCTAATAGATAACTCAAAATTGCTCTTGGCACCTTCATATCAAAGCGGATGGTTGCCAGCACAGTAATAAATAGAGTACAGCATTTCTCTTCACAAATATGCTGCCGTTGAAACTAATGAAAACATTGACACTAAGTAACCTCACTAATCTTTGAAATTATTTTGGGCAAGACACACTTTCTTAAATAATTTAAAGAAGAAAAAGTTCCATATGAGGAGGCTCATACTGACTCTTTAAATCAAGCTGATTAAAAGATTAATTGAAAGAGGTGAAAAAATAGGTTTGAGACTGTAAGGGATGAGCCCCAGTTGTCTGTGCTGTGAGTTCTGCCTCGAGACAGGGTTAAGTTACGGGGAGAGACCTAGTGTCTCTTCTCTGGTCTCAACCACTCCTGGAGCAGGGATCAGGGAAGGTTCCAGAACTCCAGAAACAGGGGCCAATAAATAGGGGCAACCTTCCCCACCTCCAAACAGGGACTCTCTTCCCCTGTTGGCAGGTCCAACGCTGGATTTGGGACTAGTGATCTTTCTTTTTTTCTCTCTGTCTCTTCTCTCTCTCTCCCTCTCTGTCTTTTCACTTAAAGTTAAGTAACATAAGGGTTATCTTCATTTTCTGTAAAGCCACATGGCTTGAGTGGATACAATTGTGAGATGGCTAATATAACTTGAAGACAACCCACATGTTCCAAGTGTTTGTTGTATAAAAGTTCTCCATTAAAGTCGATGTTTGTTTTGGATCTTGAGTGTTATCTCGCATTTGTCCACACCAAGGGAATCTGTGAATCTGAGCCACCCTTCCCTTTTTCCAGGTGGGACACAACACAGAACTATGAAGGTATCTATCCTGTATCTTTGGTTCTTCTCTGCCATTTCTATCTTGATGTTTGAGAATGAGAGCTGAACAGAGTATACTCTAGGGAAAAATAGTTAATAAATATAATTAAGCAAGTAATGTATTAATCTATAAAGAGAGAAGTTGACCTCAGTGCAGTCTCTAATGTTTCTAGTGGGGCATCTTCTAAGTGGCTGAACGGTTCCTTTTTATGCCTAGCACTGGTTCTGCTATCACTGCAAATATCAATATACATGCGTGTTGATGCATATATTTCTAATTTCTTGCACATCTGTATCTATCCATCTAGACAAATATCTTCCTAAATCTGACTTGCCTGGATTTCATATTTTCTTCTTCTTCAAAACAAAACCAAGGGCAACACCACATAAAAACGCAGTTTTCTCCTCAGTAAAAATGACATTTTGCGTAAGGAACGTTTGATGGACTAATTATGTCGTAGCATTTGGTACCATTACTTCCTCTACCTGATGCTGTTGGCTATTTTCGTAAAACAATTTCCTGTTCTTATTATACTGCATCTAATTACTATTTTATCTAAGTCTAATACCATTTAATATAGACTATAAAGAAGAAGGTCTGAGGAAAGGAACTGGTCTAAATGCCACGTGTCTCAACCTTGGTCACAGTCGGAAGAGAGCTGTCTTATCCTCGTGATAATGACAAGGGAACGCAAATGTACCAAAGAGGCGACAAATACTGTTGAAAATAATATGAAATCATACGTGTGATGCTAGAGGGGTATACAACAGTACCAAAACCAGAATATATGTACGAAACAAGGGGGTATATGTAATAGACAAATAATGTTATGTTTCACAGATACGTTCCATCCATGGGGTCACTCATAGAAAGATCCCTTCATGCTGCTGGTTACTATAGTGACAAGGACAGCCTAAGAGCCTACTTAAGACAGAAGTGATGTACCTTCTAGCCCATGACTCAAGGCAGTGGGATACTGTCAGATAAAACGATTAGTTCAAGAAACCTGTGATTGAAGACATCCTCTATATCTTAGAGGCACCAAAGACAAATTGTTTTAAAGGGAGGAAAGACTGAGCAGATGTATTTCAGCTAATAATGAGCAGATTTATCTATGCATTTTATATTAGTTTTTTTGTACTTCCAAATTCTTTCACAAGTATCATCACTATGGAGAAATTAATCACTCTGAAGCAGACTTACCTAAGGCCAATATAATGAAGTAACATTTTACAATTTATAATGTCATTTTCAAAACGCAACTGTGAAAAGCATCCATTCCAGTACATGAAATTTGATTTAATTTTCAGAATACTTGTGTGTGTCAGATAGGTCTCAACAAACTAAGACAAAGAGTTGACAAAAAGAGAAAGATGGACCAACTTGCACAGAGACCTACTCTAAAAACCTAAAACCCAAAGGGCTGACCGATTTGAGCCCTTAAACTGAAGGAAGTGGGAAGGAGAAGATGCACAGAACAATGCATATACAACTTAAGGACTGTCAGACTGCTCCAGATTACTCTGTGTGTGCACATAAAATCTAAGAACTAGGAAATTACCCAGGAATTTTTGAAGTAAAGTTCTGACAGATCTAGACAGTTAATAAGGATTTAGGCACTTAGCTATGGAATAGGCCGGAGGTGTGAGGATCTGAGTTTTATACTAAATTATAGAATAGTTTGAGTTGAAGGGACCTTTAAAGGTCATCCAGTCCAACGCCCCTGCAGTAAGCAGGGACATCTTCAACTAAATCAGGTTGCTCAGAGCCCCGTCCAACCTGACCTTGAATGTTTCCCAGGATGGGGCATCTACCACCTCTCTGGGCAACCAGTTCCAAATATTCCACCACCCTCATAAAAAATTGCTTCCTTATATCTAGTCTGAATCTACTCTCCTTTAGTTTAAAACCATTACCCCTTGTCCTATCACAACATGCCCTGCTAAAAAGTCTGTCCCCATCTTTCATATAAGCCCACTTTAAGAAATGAAAGGCCACTACAAAGTCTCCTCAGAGCAGCCTCTTCTCCAGGCTGAACAACTCGAATTCTCTCAGCTTGTCTTCATTGGAGTGGTGTTTCATCCCTCTCATTATCTTCGTGGCCCTCCTCTGCACCCACTCTAATGGGTCTATGTCCTTCCTGCATTGAGGGCTCCAGAGCTGGATGCAGTACTACAGATGGGGTCTCAAAAACGTATACTAAAAATATATAATTTTTTCAGATGGAGTATATCCAAGCAACATATTCACCTGAATAATACGGACAAGTTTCTCCCATTTTATCAAGGTTTTATCGAGTAGACAGGTTAGCTAGACATAAGACTATTTTTCAGTATATAAAATAATCTTGCACTTGAAAATAAATTTCCTAGAAATTGCCACAGAGATATATTTAAGAAACACTTCTTTTTCAGCACTTGGAAAGTATCACTATATAGTAAGAGGTGACAAATAGTGACTCCAAAACACAGCACTAATAGATCTCAAAAGCATTGAAACACAACACTTAGAAAGAAAAGAAATATGAAATTAACATTTTCAATATTATTTTTTCTGCAACATCTCACTGTGTTTATTTGATCTGCATCTAGCATGACAAAACAAACACGATTCAAGTGCTATGAAATATTTCTTCCCATAAACTAGCCTAAGGCTGTTTCTCTGCCGGTGCTAGCAATTGTGCTAATGATGCAGTAACGGCTTTAGAAAAATCTCCTTCACCCTCAGAAACACCAACAATCCTGTATAAACAGAACAGAAAGGATCTCAAAGTTATTCCTTAACCAGCTGTAGGCAAGAGAAAAGACACTGCACACAATTGCCCTGTGCGTAGTGGACACATCATTCTGCCATCGATAACAACATCGCTTAACAAGAACAGCAGCAGCACAGGCAGTATGCCTTGCCATAAACCCAGCCTTTCCATTAGCTAGTACACATCAAAAATCAAATTAAGGCTACTGATGATCTAAATTCAGTAAAATATACATCTATTTAAATTAATTACTGTAATCCAGTAATGGGATTCTTCGATAGGTGGAACAGACGCTGGCTGAAGTAATCAAGTTGCGTTCATTGACCTTAGCTTTAACAGCAAACACATAATTGTCAGAGATCATGGATTCTGTGGGACATAAACACAGCATGGTGCAATCGCATTTTTACTGACTTGAACCATATTTCACCCTCAGTTTCTTCCCCCTCATGCTAGCTTTGTGCCAGAATAATTTCACAGTCCTTGAGTTACTTTTGATATACAGAAACTGCACCTATGGTAAGAAAGTAATTATTAGTTAACTTTTATTGCTTTTAAATAATTTAGAATATTTTTTAAGGCAATATGAGGCATAGGACAGTTCTTTGAGAGACTTCACTTACCTGGGTAATACCTGGCGAGACCAGTTGCACTGCCGAAAACCTGCCATAATAAAGTGGGGTCTTCTTCTCTGTTCCGCTTGAATACATCATCCAGCGCTGCAGTCCAGTTGAGCTCATTTAACACTATTGTTGCTGTCGAAGACAAAACATATTTGGTATTACAAAGTTACAGCCTAACACAAGAAGCGATGACTACAAAAAGCAAACTGAACTATTGCAGAAAGTAATAACATTTCATTCCACTAATCTCCAAAGTAAATTTAAAGAAACACTCCTCTTCCTTGGGAATCTTCTTCAAGTTCCTCATGCTTTCTTCTTCCTATTGCATTATTTCTACTCAATGACTGTTGGCTTATTTGCATAGCCAGTATTTTCTACAAATACTTTGTTTCTGAGATGTCACTCTAGTTGCACTTCTCAGTTACAGAAAAAGAAATGCAAGCATATAAAGTTGTCGTTTACTAATTACGACACACTTCAATAAGAACAACTAGAATGTCGTCAACAGTAGGTATATACCTCTCATAAAGGCAACAAAGATGTCCCTTTCCAAATGGATGCTGTAAGAGAATTATATGGGAAAAAGACAAGGATGAGATATTTGAATTGTAACATTAAGGTGGGACTGTATGCACAGTAGTACTCTTTATCGCACGCTAAGAAGATCTTAATGTCCATAGATGTGACCACACAGAAACATCAGCAATGTGAACATTAATATTTACAAATCGAGTCAGTTCCACAATGAACTTGAAATACAAGGAAATTCACATTTCATCTAAACACTATAAGGCCAGTTATACGCAAACTAACATGCACAAAGTTGTCCTGTACCAATGTTTGTTTTAATCAATCAAATATATTATATAATTAGTCAAATATACAACATATCAACACGTTCTCTGTCTTTTTGAAAAAAAGATATGTTGGGAAATATGCTCTAAAATTGATGAACACTGCTGCAGTAACAGTCAATTGACTACATAGTCAGTAATCAGTGAAATTTTACCATGACACAGAATACCTTACGATACAACTTATGATAAATCATGCTTTTCACCTCATTTAATCAGCTTAAATATCTCATTAATTTCCCCCTAAAATTCTTAACAATGTTAGGCAATGGCGGATATTCAGTTAATAAGAAAAAGCAAGGGTTTTTTTTTTGTTTGGTCACTAATTCTTTTGTGTTGCCTAATGGCATTGTCAGTAATGTTTCTAAAACTGAAACACCTGGATTAGCAAGTCAAGAGTGGAAAGGGAACTAGAGAAGAAAAAATATTTGAAAACAGCTGAAGATATAGGTATAAATCCTATGAAAGTTAACACTGTAATACAAATCCTGCTTACATTGTGGCATTGCACACAGGAAAGAAAATTCAAGATCCCTTGCAAATTGGCAAGTCAAGCTGAAAAAAAAAAAGTTCATGTTTAAGGCACCTGAGTGGCATCACAGTATAAACTTTGGCTACATTCTAGCCCTCTGCTCCCATGAAAAAAAGAAACGATAAAAATAAGGACAGGTTGAAAGCTAACATTTGACAGCCCATTTCCAAAGCGAGGTTGTTAACAGGTACTAGAGAAATGAGATCACAACATTAAATTTTATAGCCTTGTTTTTAAAGGTTAAGGAGAAAATTGCTACACCATGTGTTTCGCAGAAAGGTTTATCTGTTTCTTTCAAAGTAGTTTTAAGATAATACTGCTCTCTCAGGATATAGCTTTTTATAGAAATACCAAATTAAATTTTCAACTCTTGAGATTCCCTGTAAGCAATAAGCTTGTACTATATACTTGTCTCTTTGTCTAGTAGATAATTATAAATACATATATGTTTACTTAAGAAAGAGGAATAATTCCCTGAGGCACCATGAGAAGTTAATTATAATTTTTAAATGGTTACTGTTCAATTATCTCTTTTAGATCCAGTTTGATCTAGTGTGTAATTAAGCATCATGAACAGACTTTCTAAACTTGATTTTGTTTCAGATCTTACTTCCAGAAGTGGTTCCAAGAAGTCATTAGAAGCTCTGTCCTTTACTTACGCAAATAATAATTTATTTTCAGGCTTGAATTTTTATTTTTTCATGTTACCGTTTCCTCATCTGAAGTACAGAGTACTTGGCCCAGTGGAAGTCTATGCCAATGGTTCTCAGTGGCATATAGGGCACTGGAGCTTAGGACATTTACTTAAGGCACATAGGAGACAGTAAGTCTTACCTCTTTGACAACTGACAAAGCATTTAGGTTTCACGGCCCTCTATAAATTCCCAAGTCCCATAACAATATAAACCAATGCATTTCTTTGGCATCGTGATCTGACTTAGAAATGCCACAGCCTCTACCCCCAAATCTTTCAGTGACTTTACTGCCCTGGTCAGACCACGGACATCGCTATTTAGAAAAAGACTTAATCAGGAAAAAGTATTTTTAAGTTAATCATGCTGATAAATGCTTTTCTGAATCGTTGGCTATGCACCCCATGAAAAAATCTCTTCACATATAAAATCCTTAAGAGATGACTTCCTTCAGACAGTAAGCTCACTAACAAATTATATTCAGTAAAGATACATTAAACATATTACTATAAATTTACAAATATTGTTTCAAAGAGTGTATGTCTAATATCATCCAAAAATGTATTGCAAAGATTTATAGATATGGGAACCTATATGTTTACATATGTCTGCACATACACACTCATATATATACATTTTTATTAAAAATACGTGCACATAGGAAAAAGGAGAAACTAAGGAAGCAATCTACAAAGAGTAAATTAACTAAGTATTGAAGTACTGAATAGGTATATTAGAACTAATAATTTCAAAATTTTATTAGACTTGGGATTATTCTATAAAGCAAGAAATACATCTTACTAGATCTTATGTGTAATATTTGTGCAGAAGTGATGCTTTACAGTCATTGTCAAGAGTTTTATAATCTTATTCATGTCCCACTTCCCTCTTCATCCTCCTCTACAACTTTATCCCAGAGACAAGCACAACACCCTAAAAAAATCCAAGAACTTGCAGCAAAAAAAAAATCAACACATGAAGTCGGAATAATAATTAAAAAAAAATAATATGGAAGTCAAGATGACTGAAAAGAACAGAGCATCCAAACAGAAGTAAAGTGAAATAAATCTGGGAAAAGGCTAGTAACAGTATGTAACGTATCTCAGGTACCCAAAAACATGTCTTACTGCACTGCAGAAATTCATAGTTATGTACCCAAGTCTCATTTCAGAAATATATTTTAACAGCACACGTGTTAACTTCAACATGTTTCACCTTCCTCTTAATTCGCTTCTCATTATGACAAGAATTTGTGCTTGGAACAAACACACAGGGTTTATTAAGCTGGACTGATATGTAAACAGCTGATTATACAACCATTAAAACAATTATTCCTGGAGCAGTTTGCTACTTATAATTCAAACTCGCTTCTTTCATTCATGGTTTTCTCTTTGTTTGGGTTTTCTCATTCTATGCACAAGTGTACTTGATCTAGAATGCACCCACATTTGTGTTAACTAATCCAGCAATCAGTAAATAGGGAAAAAAATGTGCTGGGAATTTTAGCTTTAAGAATTTATTTCTTTAAATGTTTTTCCACAACTAACATTACCAGTTTACTTCTGCTAGAGAATATACCCTGGACTCCAAAAGGCAAGCTGTAAATCAAGCACCCTACTTTACTTTTTTTTTTTTTTAAATGCAATACTTCTGGTAATAGGCAATTTCAAAGCAATACCTTTAGATTCTGGTTTAAAGCCTACAGCAATGGATTTGAAACTTGCCAACTGAAGAAAAGCAAGCAAAACCACTCATAAACAGCAATAAAACTATTCTTCAAATGGTTCCTACTAAAATATCATGATTCTCAATTTGCACGTAAAAAATCAATGCAGTGTTACTTTCACTAGCTCATAGGAGAGACCATGGCACCTGTCAGAATACCTGAATTTGAGAGAAATGGATTTGTATTGACTTCATGAATATAGGGAGAATTTAATTTATTTTTACTATTAAAAATAATGCATTTTACTAAAATAAAATGTTTAGAGGTGTTATAGCCACACCTGCTGAGATGCTGTGTATCCTAGAAACACTTGCCTTTCCTTTTGATTTAACTTCTGTACAGGAAAGAGCTTTTGACTGATAATTGGCAGAAAATCTAGTTGGAGACAACTCTCCAATAACCTTATTTCCAATTCTGCTAAAGGAAGTCTTTGAAGGTTACTACTTCAAAGCACTTCAACTGCTACCTTTCACTTTATATGGGCAACATGGAAAAATAAAATTTATCACCACACAATAGGAAACATCACTCTTTCTGGCTAATTCCACTGAACTCCATCCATCTTTTCCTTTTTGCCCTCTTCTTTATGACATGAGGTTTAGGAGTCTTGACAAGGAATGGATTCAATTTTCCTCCGCAAATGCAATCAATAAAAAATAGAGCGCACCACCGTGTTCTCTAAAAAAAAAACCTGGAATACACTTCTGATGATTTATTCAATGTATGGGCCCTGGCCTGCAGAGTACAACTTTATTCGAAAAGCCTGCGAGCTATTTACTGTATCCGAAAATAAGTCAGCTGCTGTTCCCTGATGGGGCAGCTACACGTACGCTGTGTCGAACAGAAGGGAGCTCCTCAGCAGTTCATTAATCTTCTCTTAGTGAGTGGAATGTATTACACTTCCATATCCTGCTTAATGGAGTTGACTGATGGATTCCTTTAAGGATAACACTGACTAGTTATTGTTATGGATTAAATACATATTTGTGATCAAACACTATACTATTTACAAGTGGGCTCAGAGGGACAATACATTTGCAAGTACACATTTTTCTATACATGTGTGCAGACACAGAGGCTTCCATCTGTAGCCATGTCAATTGGATATTATAGACATTCTACCAAAGGTATAAATTAATCTTTATGATTTACGTGTTTCACTAATTTTTTCAACATTACATTCCTCCAATCTTATGTTAAATTACATAGAATGTTACACACGCTCAACTGTCATTGGAATGTTGTACTCCCATTTCAATTTACATTGGACTAAGAAGGAATAGTCTTTTTCATTTTAAGGTATTTTTAATTAGATTTTTGCACTGAGAAATATATGTATGTGTATATCTATATACACACACACATACACATTTTCTCCATAATTCCCAAATACAGTAATTCGAAGAACTATTCTGCTAGTAACTTGGACTTCAACCCTTCAAATTTAGGTGCATGTTTTAAGCCGTGAAATTCTCTCATGCAAAGTTCAACATGAGCAAAAGGCCAGAGCAAAGGAAAGACCGTAGACGCTACAGTGCTCCAAACGGAACACTGTCTCCAAGGTAACTGGTCCTCAGAGTAGAAACAGAAATCTAAATTAGTTGGTTAGAAATCAGTTGGAAGAGAATAGTAGAAAAATTCTGAGAACTGAGAGAGCTGAGTCTTTTATCCAACCTCTCTATAGAGGTTAAGCAAATAAATAGAGCTCCAAAGGGTGCACTTCCATGTACTTACACTGCTAGAGCACACTGTTAGATACAGGCATGGATCACAGAAGCGGGTATCTACACACTGCATGCTTTAAATGTAGTTTGCACGCATACACCAAACTACCAAATTCGTCAGATTAGTCACAAACATTGCAGCAACTTGTATTTTGTTTTGAAAGCACCCACCAGCTGATTTGAAAGTGTTCTGTTGTGTGTAAATTCACTCTTAGGAATTAATTACATACTTTGAAAGTTAAAAGAATTACAAGTGGGTAAAATATTACAAAATGAATAAACTTTGTTCATTTTTATCAAAATAGGGATTTACAAATCCAAAGGAAATTTACAGGAGGAAAAGAAAGAAAAACAGTCTTAAAATTTAACATAAAATAGTTATTATACAGTGGCATTTCCGATTGGATTGCACATCATTTTAAGTGATGCTCTACTGGATATTGTATATATAAATCTGTTACAAAATCTTGCTTTGAAAGCAGCATTTGTATTTCCTTTCATAACTGAATATGAAATTACTGGATAATAAGTACTGTTTGTGTAATATGCATTCAATGGTGCATAAAAAGTAAAGTATTAAAATATGATTTTTAGCACATGGAATAATTATGAAATAAAATAATTTCAACATCTAAGATTGCTGAAAGAAAATTTTATAGAGTAGATATTTTACACTCTTAATTAAAAGCATAAATATTAAAATGTCATGTACTTTTTTCTTTAAATGAACAACTTCTCTGCTCTCCATTAGATATCCGACATTATTTCCCAGACACTTCTATAAATAATTTTCTGAAGAAGTCACTGAAGTCTAGCATACTGTTGTGTCTGTGTCAAATCAAGTAAATTAATTGGCAATGCCACACACTGTCTGCTCGCCGGCTTCGCTGCCACATGCTGACAGCGAGAGCAGCACAGTGAAAGCTCGTTAAAACAGGAAACGCCCAGGAGAAGGAAATGAGAATAAAAATGTCAAGAAGAGAAGATGGAATTAAGCTTCTATTATAGCTCCACAAAACGAGTTAATACAATGCAGAGTCATAGATTGTTCAGGACGCACACATAATTTTCCAACAAGTTATTTATCTCTACAAAACACAAAAGATACCCACATTGTATCCTGCAACCTATTGCCAACAACAGCATTTGTGCATCTTACAAGTTGGGAAGGATGAACGTTCGTTTTTGCCTTGCTTCCTCTGGTATCAAAACATACCAGCATGTATTCTAGAATGGAATAATACTCAATTTAAAGAACCATACAGTACTCTAGGCTTTTTTCTGGGAAGATGACAAGTCATGGAAGACAAAATATAGGAAAGATATTGTTGATTAGAGTGGTTCTGGAAGACTTTCAGAATTTGTAGAGCTATGCACAGTGTAAGAACCTAAGTAAAATTATAAACAGAATTAACTTATAAAAGTAATTACAGCACCTTCTGATTTTTTACCATTTATTATTAGTTTTTACAGGTGACTTCAAAGTAGGCCCTCCAATTGGAAATAATTCCTTCTTAAAAAAAAAAAAACCACATGAAATTATTTTTAAATGAGTTGTATTATAATGGAACTATCAGGGACTAAATATCAACAAAACACCCACTTAGAACATAATGATGACTATATTACACATATTAATTCTGATCTTCCTTCACTTTGCTCTAATTTTTGTTAGCATTTCAAAGGACATCATAGTGACACTCAAATTAAACTAGCTATAGAGATATGCTTGATCTCTAATGCAGATTTCTCTCTATAAAAAATTTTAATTAGGTGTTAAAACCAACAAAACCAATCAAAAGACTCTGGAATGCTGTTCTGGAATAATTTATTAAACTTTGTCTTCAATCTGACAGGATACCACTACTTCAATAACTTTCCAGTCACTAGAGCCCTTCACAAGATCAGTAAATCCTAAGCAGAAGCTAAGTGAGAAGGAAAAGGGCTAGAAACACACCAAATTATGCAAAAACATTCTCTCTCCTACCTTATGCTTTCTGCAATTTTTAAACTATTTTGCCAATCCCCATCATAATTCATGTTACTTGTAGTCTGAAAACTCAATTAAATCAGAAACAGATGCTATCACATGTTAGATCACCTATTAAAAAGTTCTTACAATTTATCTTACAACATGTATATTGTCCATCGACAGCATTTTCTTCTATCCTCTCCCAGCCACAGTAAATTCAAAAGCACAAGTATTTCCAGCAAAAAATAGAGGTATGTCAATACAATAAAATAAAGATCACATGACACACTGTCTGGGATGCTGTGTGTTTGTTTTGCCCAATATAACACAGAGATGAATTGCAAGTGGACAAAGTGCTGCAAGTTCTTCACCAAGATACCTGGTGAAGAACAGAAAAACCATGTTTTGAAAGGAGACAGAGTTTGAGTAATATAACTTAGAAGTATGAGGCAGAGTCGGAAAGCAAGCCCACCCTTGAAAAGAGTCTGTAAGCATAGGGATGGCACTGGCACAATAATAAATGGGTACAAAGCACTTAAGAATAAATTAGAGCACATGATTAGGAGGTCTCTTTTAGAGCACAAAGTCTGTCAATGGTTTTGGCCCAGCTACTAGCTAAGTCACCAGGAGGTCGTTTGCTCACCTCTCCTCCCTGGTGGGGTGGGAGAATGTAACCAAAGGCCTGAAGAGTCCAGACAAGAACAGGGAGGGATCACCCACCAACCACGGCCCCGGGAAAAACAGACTGGCTTAGGGACAAATCAATTTAGTTCGTTAACAGTTCTTTCAGAGAAGATAATGAGAAACAAAGCCAGATCTTAAAACACCTTCTCCTCCACCCCTCCTTTCTTCCAGGTTCTACCTCCTCCCACGGGCGGTGCAGGGAGACGGGGAATGGGGGGGTTGCAGGTCAGTTCCTCACACACTGTTTCTGCCACTCCTTTCTTACTCTCTTCCCCTGCTCCAGCATGGGGTCCCTCCTCACAGGAAGACAGTCTTCCACAAACTTCTCCAATGGGAGTCCTTCCCACAGGATGCAATCCTTATCCATCAGATTGCACCAGCACAGGCTTTTCCCACAGAGTCACAGCTTCTTAGGGTGCAGCCACCCACCCCGGCATGGAGTCCCTTCCCACAGACTGTAGACATAGCTCTGCTCCGCCGTCAGTCTCCAGCAGTGCGGGGTTCCTGTCCACAGAGACAGTCCTCTACAAACTCCTTTAGGTGTAGGCATCTCTGCTCCAGCGTGGGATTCTCCACAGTTTGCAGATGGATCTCTGCTCCACCGTGTCTCTCATGGGTGGCAGAGGGGCCGCCGCCGTCTCAGCACGGGCTGCAGGGGAATCTCAGCTCCAGCACACCTCCTCCTGCTCCGCCTGCACTGACACTGGTGTCTGCAGAGCTGTTTCTCTCACATCTCAGTCCTCTCTCTGCCGCAGCCGTGCTGGGCCTGACGAACCTGGGCAGTCCCAGGAGCGGGGCGCGTCAGAGCTCTCCAAGCCATCCCCAGCGGAGTGGCAGCAGCCGCCCATGGGCACCCGGGATGCCGGGGGGCAGGGGGGCAGCCCCCCACCTCCCTGCTCTCTTCACTGCAGGTCCAGCCCGGTTTGGGTTCCTTTGTCCCCTTCTTAAATAGGGCATTTGCAGGGGCATTAAATGGCTCTGCCCTGGCCAAAGGTGGTCCAATCTGGCCAGAGGCTGGTCCAACTGGTTTTGAAGACAGGGAAGCTTCTCGTAGCTAATTACAGGAGCCATTTCTGCAGCCCATCCCCTGCTACCAAAACCCCACCACATAAACCCAGCACAAGATCTTAGAACAGCCTTCTGCTAGGAGACACGGCCAAGGAGCGCCGATCGTTTAAACTGGAGCTTGATCAGGACCAGCTGAAATTAAGAATTGAATTTGTCAAGCAAATAGCTGCCCTATTCTAATATATCACCATTTGTAACAAATGAATAAAAGGTCCTTTTAGAAGCCAAAATTTCGTAACCACAAACAATGCAATTTTATACAGAGTTAATGTCAGCAGAAGAATTGGAAGTAAAACTCATCTTCTTACTAATTTTTAATTAATGAATATTAAATATTTACAAATAAACTATGGATTTTTCTACTACATTAATGTATATATATCCATATAGCACATACATATGTATGTTCTATATATTATAAAAATCTAGACTTTATATTATTAATAATTATATGTTATAAGATTGTTTTTACATATTATCTACATAATATATGCAGAACATACCATAGACAATTTTTTCCAAGGTTTAGGACATTTTAATAAACATTAAAACAATACAGTGGATTTGGCTAATGGATTCTAATCTAATCCCCATGTAAATGAAATTTTAATGAATGGCAGGCTGGTTTAATCTATCTAAATGTATCTCTGGCAACAGAAATCCAAGACAGAGTGAGTGTAAGGGGAATACAATGCACAAGTGGGAAACGTGAGAAAAATTATCATGAGACAAAGTCTATTTCATCCCCTGAGCTGGTACAGATGTGACAGCCCCTGCTCCTTGTCCATATTCTAACCATCTCATGGGTGAGTCTTGAGGAATAAGAACAGTGAAATTTCCACAATCTTTCTTTTTGTTGGTGGTGGTTTTGGCCAAAGGTTGTACCAAAGAGGAAGAGGACATATCTTCTAAATTTCAACTACCCAAGGAAGAAGTCCCTTTTCTCCAACAGATGAAACATCTGTCCCACGTGCAACTGCATTATGTCTCCTCGGAAGCAGAACATAAAAATAAAACAGAAATTGTCATTCTATAGCCTGACATCATCATAGGTGTTGTACCTCAACTGTTATTTGAGCTTGGTTTGGTATTGTTTTCTAGGTTATACAGAGAGAATATGAATAAAACTCTTCTCTTTTAAAGATGAAGAAGCTATAGGGTACTAGAAAGGTAAAAGTTCAAAACTTGCTGCCTGGACAAACAGAGGTTCTCCTCTCTCTGAAGACATGCTATTTCTTGCTATAAACAAAGACTTTGCCTGTAGCTTTACAAGAAGAAAAAAAAAATATTTAATCTATAGCATTAAATCTATGAAGAACAAAACACAGACTCCCATTCTTGGGCTTGCAAGCTGTCAAGCTGAATTCCGCTCTTGAGGCAAACTGAATTCCACTCTTGGGGTGAACCATAGCTCCTCTGAATTCAATGACAAAACTCCTTTACTGCACAGCAAACGGGTTTCATCCTTCATCTTGAGAACACTGCAACCCTGCAGTGTTCAACCGCTCTCTCTTTACACAGCATTTTGTCAGTCTAATGCAATAAGCACATCACAGAATTAGGAGCCAGGACTTATTTCTTTAAATATTTTAAAATAAATGAAAAAAAAAATCCAACAACTCTTACAAATCACTTCATAAGTCTCAAAATGCCTTTGAAATAATAAAAGATTCAAAAGGATCTTCGGGAACACATAAAATTAAGCTTCTTTGCTTTTTTTTTTTTCGGTCTATATTCATGCCATGAGTACTCTCTTAGGATTCATCTGCATTTTCTGCATTCATTGCTTTATTCACTCGATATAGCAGCTCTTTGAGTGTTCTACAATGTCCAAATAGAAACATATTTTTATAATCTTGTCCTTGCTGAAGGTTTCTTGTTTTTAATTTATTTTGTGCTTATATAAAACCATAGGAAGAGGCAGAAAAGATGAAGAAAACAACTGGAATGGCATGAACAAAGAAGTCTTATTGCCTTCTATATATCTACGCAATGGTTTAAGAAGAAATCTTATCGCTTTATATATACCTCTCCTAATGGTTTAAACTGCAATAAATTTTAGCTACTTTAGCGTCCTATATTTAAGTAAGGGCCACAATCCTTCCTGAATTATTCTGCATAAAGAAAACTTTGAAAGTCAAAGAAGCTGCTGAGTTTGAGGTTTCTAAGGGCTTTTATATAGGTCACTCCAAATAATAGGAAGAGACCAATGTATCTAGGAAATACAGACATGGATGGGACAGCTGCTATGGAGTGAAAAAATGCATCAGGAACCAAAACGGTTAAGAATGCATTATAAAGCCTTCTGAAATCATACAGTATTTTAAACAGCTACTTTCTACCTAAGTCAGGGAGTGAGGATACAGAGTACCACATTTCCTAGGATAAAGAGGATATAAAAAAATGAATCTGGGTTTAAAATAAGGCTTTAAGAAGGAGTCATATCACACAGTGAAATACAACAAACTTGAGTCCCAGTCTTACACATGTTTCTACACATATTTCACTTTTATATTTGATAAATGAAGGAAAGAAAAACCGAATGCCAGGAGCTTAGCACCAGCTAAATCCCATCATGCTCTGAGGATCTGTATCAACTCGAGATGCACTCCAGAGAAATAAGCATCCAAATCTGCTAACAACCCATTTAAGAAATTGTTTCAAAAAAGAAAAAGGAAAGACCTAGTGGATCTTTTTTCATATCACTTTAAAATAAATGACTGTATGAAGCAATACAAGACATATCCTAAACAAGAAACTCATTACTTTGTTTTTCTAACAGCATACTGGTCTCAGTGGCTTCCGCTAAATCAGTCAGTAGCGCAGTGCGACGGAAGCAGGTCCGTATATTGAAACAGGTGCTGCTGGGGATATGACATTCACCTTATACGAGATGTGGAGGTCTTACTTTCTACCACATCTAATCTGTGCTGTGGCCTAAATGCCCATTAGCAGTTGATGCAAGTCAGATACACTTTCAGAGTGGACCTTCTGGTTCAGCTGCATGGGAAGGGAATCCAGCTGGCACACTCTGAGATGGCTCAGCAATGTCAAGCGCAGTAACTTGGTCCAAACAGCGTTTTCTTCCAAAGGGCATTTTTGCTCTGAACTAAAATACTAATGTAGACAGAGCCAGCTTTCATGAAACAGAAATAAAGGGTCAAACAAATTAGACAGCTGAGAGTGAGAACAACTTGCCGTTCAGTGATAAAGAAGTTCACAGTCAACAGGCAATACTTAGATTCACACTCAAGAGAGTCATTCTGTCTCGAGCAGAACGTCACCTCGCAATTTCCACCACCCTAGTTATCTTTAGCAGCAGATGTGCTTGGATCCAACTATAGCTATACTTTTTATTACAACCGAAAGGAGAGGACACTCAACTTTAGCTAACAAGATGGGCCTGGAGCATGATAAAAAGAAACAAAATATATATTTTTATATACATATCAACAAACAGTATGCATTTCACAATACAGCTTTTCACCTAAAAAACCCAATTGCTTTCTTGGTACAAATATTCTGTAGACTAATGGCTGAATTCCCACCTGCTGCAAGTGGACATATTTTCACCAAAATATTCCAGTGTATACCAGATGAAACCATCATTTTATAAATATTTGTTTCACTATTACAAAATGTGACCCAAGAGCAGAGTTGAGAATTTTTAGCACTTTAAGGATCCAATAACACTCTATACAAAAGTTGTATTTTACTTTAGTCAGCTCCTCCAAATGCTTTATGCATATAACAATGGTTCAGAAAATGAGACAACACGAGTAGTAAAGAAACCAGAGCTGGGACCCTGTCTCACCTAAACTGATGTAACAACATTGAAGGTGTTGGTGATACGTCAATTTGATGTGCATGTTTTTAATTTTGGTTCTAATACCAACTTCCACAAAAATCTTTGTCCTATCATAATATTACTAAGCATCTTTTTCAGCTATAGAACAGGAACAATGTATTTATTCTTAATGTCATTGTCAGACCTCGGTAACAATCTTCAAGAGTCTTCAATGCCTTGAAGGTCTTTTGAGTGATTTCTCGACATAATGTGGCACTTTGGCACAAACACAGCTTTATGATGCACATAGCTTCTGTACTGTTTATGAGTCAACATCTGGCTAGTATTTTGCAGTTGTAAACTCATGTCAGAAGAGTCATACACAAAGAAATTTCTTCATGAATTTTTTTCAAAGCATCAATCTGATGCTTGCAGAACTGTCAAACAAAATTCACTTTTTCATGTTAATATATGCAGTATTTTTCTTATTTCAGATCTTCAGGCTTCCAATCATTGGCGGAATTTTAAAAAGACTTTTTTAGAGTCAAGAAATAAAAAAATACTAAGTTTCAAATAATTCTTCTTGTTTTACGTAAGACAAATCAATTTTTGCAGAAATCAGAAAAAAATATTTTATTCCCTCTGTTATCTACAAGATAGAACCAAAAACCAGGCAAAGTACAAATGTTATGGACGATAGACTCCTACAAACTTACTCCAGGGACATTTAGAGATACATTGTAGGACTAACCAAAGACCATTTTTTTCTCACAAAATGAGATTTCAGGTGTATGACCTAGTGAGTAATCATCGGGTGCCTCTCCCCTGTCCCCCTTCTTCACAGCTTATGCCATAGCAAAGCATAAAGTATTGTGAAAGGCATCCAGTTTGTGCTTCGTGACAGCACGCAACAAACCGAAAATGCAGGCAAGCTATCCATCATCTGCTCAGAAGATCATAACCCCTAAGGCAAAGGAATGGAAAAAAGAAATGCTGTAGCTATGTAATTTGTCATGATTAATTATTTATTAATGTATTATGATTTCATTTTGCTAAGTACGATCTAATCACATAAGCAGGAATCTTTCATGACTTGAAAATTTTAAAACGAGAATTAAGACCTGATGTATTAAGACAAACCCGAGCAGGGGATTGAGGCAAGAACTGCATCAGCAGCAGAACAAGAACAGAGGCTATTGCAGAGCTCTGCCGTACTCTTCAATTACCTACTGTCCTCGTTTCAGAGAAATCAAAACAACTGCTCAACATCCCTCTTCCTCTGCCCTCTCATTCCCTGTTACCTGTGACAAGAGAAGTCTGATCAAATTAAGGAATACTTTGAAAATGGAAGGAAATTTTATTGATCGGAAATGGAAGAACTAAAGGAAAAGTTGTACAAGAATCCATCTGCTGCACAAATGGAGAGATATTCATGACAAATTAGTGAAAAGGTGTGTTCTGTGCAGGCATGTAGTGAGATACCAAAAAATGAAATACTTTTTTGAGGAGGGATCAATTATTACAAGCAATGAATGAGACGTTTCAAGACAGCAAGTCAAGAATAATGCTTGTGAGACAAGCAGAAAGGACTTTGTAAAATTAGCTCAAAAATTAGTATTGATTATTCAGAAGGAAAACAAAAACATTAACACCACATGACCAACTGCAACAAAGCTACTTGCAGAGATGCACAAAGAAAGATCTTTGACAAATTATATATTTCGCGCCATTTTCCATCATCGACCATCAACCAACACATACCAAATTTATAAAGAAGGTATATATATGTAAGAAGTACCATTTGTAGCTAAATACATTCTAAATATCCAATGTCTTCTGGATTAAAAACAAGAAAAGGTATATTTAGATTTAAAAAACCCCAACAAAACCAAGCCAACCAAAAAAAAACCAAAAGAAGGAAACCAGCATTTCAGGACTCTGTATGGATCTACTGCTTAGGAAAAGAGAAGAACCAGCAGTTGTCCATTTACAGACACATATTTGAGCTTGCAGCAGACTGTCAGAATGATGCATTGGCTGGATCACTATCTAAGGCCTTTACCTCTTGCATAATACAAAGCATCCATTCCCAAACAACTTACCAATTTATATACAGACAAGAAGACTTTGTATCAAAATAAATAATATAAACTCATTTTAAATATTTAATCTATGTTCAGAAAGACTGAATATCTTGTTTTTTCTGTATATTCAACACTTTATTCTTGTTCCAGCTCACTTCCATAACACAAAACTATCAATCATCTACCTATTTTTATGTCATTTCCACCTACATCAAGTGATGCTAAGGATTAAAACACAAGTAGCACCTACATCACTAACATAAGTATCACATTCATGAGCTAAAAATCAGTCAAAAGGAAAGATAGAACTGTTATATATAAAGAAAACATGTACTACTGATACTTTATATAAAAATAACTCTTTTTTTTTTAGGATTGAACTCTCAGAAATAGTCCTATACTCCAATGAGCCTGGGAAGCTTTAAGTGCTGAAGACAAAGATTAATTTAGAAAGAACAGATTTATAGTTTAGTTCTACAATGTGTGGAGTCAAATAGAGCAAGCAGTTTAAAATCGTCCTGACAGTTCATGCCTGTAAAATATAATTCAGCAACTTAAAAAAATGCTTGAATTTTAAAAACTATATCTAGGAGAAAATGTTGATCTGCACAAGAAAATTGATTTCTGTTCCAGTATCAACCTAGGATTCACAGAGCAGGCAAAAGATACAACTTCTGATCAAATACAAAACACCTAATTTCCTCACAACAACTATATAGATTACATACATAATTATGTAAGTATACAATGATCTACATGTATATCTACATATATATATAAGACATATATACCTAAAAGCAGTGAGTAATCTGTTCAGTCTACGGTTACGACAAAAGATGCAGCTCTCACACTGGAGTGGGAAGAAGCTCGGATGAACAGTTACGTAATTTTCCCTCAGGTTGCATATTACTTCAGTCCTACTCTAGGCTTCCACTAGCCATTCCAGCAATTTATGTTTTGCTCATGATCTTGCTTCATCTGCCTAGAGCTGACAGTGTTTGTACCCAGTAAGATGCTGTTAGGTTACAATAAAATCAAAAAATCAACTGGAATATTCGTTTGTTTTCTCAGCAAAATTGAAAAAAAAAAATAGCAGGCCATACCATTACATTTTTTAGAATTCCCTGAGTCTGAAATCAGGACATAATTCACCATTTCCTCTAGGGACTATATTCCTTGATTTAATTAGCATTACATTACCCTCAATATTGCAAACAACGCACTATTCAGTGGGATCTCCAAGTAAAAACTGAATCGGTCAATGCATCAGCAACACTGTCAGCCACTATAGCAGCACATATGACATTGTTAGATTTTTAATTATTATGTTTTAGGCCTGCAGAGTGTATCTGAAAGACAAGTAGAACAAAACTGAAGTCTGACTTGCTATTCTTTAGCCCAGAATGTAATGACAATGGTCATCTGCCTCATCGTTCAGTTCAGTGACTTCAAGATGACCTTAAGCACTGAAATTAAACACTCAAGTAATATTTCTGTCTTTGGAAAGTTCAACTACCAGAATGCATGAAAAATGCTAATGGATTATTCATGAAAGATCGTAAATCAAACAACTTATCCGAGCAAGTAGCAAAGAAATCTCAGTGCTATTACAGTTCTAATCTTAAGAGATAAAAGAGGAATTTCACTCAGTGACAATCGGCCTCTCATTGGAAGTTCGGCAGCGCTTACTGCATTACCCTTTTCACTTCCCTTCCCATATCTCTATCTGCACATACTGATGACATTTGAAGTATTTTTCAGTAGTCAATACTAGCGTTAAGAAGTCAAAGCAACCTCCAGAGAAGTGAGCTTGAAACATCAGCAGCAAATAAATTACGTGTCAGTGCCATAAAGGGAAACTGATACGCATCCCTCGAAAAAAGCTGTGCTATGACAGCTATTGCTCCAGAAATCCCAAATGACACCCCTCTCCACACACACACAGCCATGCTGTATCTGCTATAAGGAAATTTCTAGAACATTCTTACAAAAAACTCTGCGGAGGGCAAGGTGGTGGAAGAAAGACAAGCTTTCAGTTTCGTCAACATTGTCTCATGAATTCAATAATGCGGAGTATCTTCATTTTCTTCAACTCTGCTGAAACACAAGGTCTAGAATCTCCTGTGTGAGAGATTTTAACTAGAAAGCTGTGCCTCCATCCTTGCAGATACTCAAAACCCATTTGGACATGGCTCTCAGCAACCTATTTGAGTTGACCCTGCTTGGAGAAAGAGGTTGGACTAGATGGTCTCTACAGGTTCTTTTCAGCCTCATTCATACTGTGATTCTGCAATGTTGTCATGACATGTAGGTGCAGAAGACCTCCTTGTTGTGAAGGCTCTGCCAGAGTTGGTAAATTAGAACTGTGTACTAAGCATTTAGGCAGAAATAAGGAGAGCAGACACTGAACATATGTACATTTGATGGTATCTTGTGTTGGTTTATTAGTGCCCATTAACTTGGATTTTTCCCTTTGTTGGACTTCATTAGTGGAAGGAAGAGCAAAGGCATCTATCTCTCTCTTTGATCCTGTACATCTGTCATATCTGGCATTACTCAGGAGGAGGAAGAGGAAAAAAATAAGCTCATCAGAAAGCCATATACATACAACTCCATGGAAAAAAAAAAGAAAAGGTATGGGGAGAAATGATTGCAGAAAAGCTGCTACAAATGAAAAATGGAATCTACCACACAGACACAGAGACCAGACTTTGAGTTTAGTCCAGAACCTGTCGAACTCAGTGGCTGGTTCTTTCTACAGTAACCACATAGAAAACAAGGCTCGAGCCACCAAAAAGAGATGATATAGTGGATATGAATTAGGATCTACCCCTTCCAAAGACGCAGACAATATTCTTCAGAGGTCTGTACCAAAATACTTCCTTCACTTCCCTAGGACCTTCCTGTGATTTGCAGTAATTTACAACTATTAAACACAGGAAAAAGAGAAAAGAGCTACACATTTTTGCCAGAGAGTGAACAAATAACAGCATATCTCAGAGTGACTTGAAAAAATTAAAAACATAATAATAAAAGAAGCAACTACACTAGAATAACATTATTCTTTATATACATTATCACATGCCCTGCTCTTTCTGATGCAATGATCTGTATTTTTTTATTGTACATATTTTCATATTAATCTTATTCTTGCAAGAGCCCTCTGTTTTTTGTCACTTTGCATTGCATTTGTTTTTATATTGATCGCATGCAAGGGGTGATCTTTCACTTACTTGTCAGATTCTATTCCTCCCTATTTTATATTCATCTTATTCAAGTAAAGAGCTTTCACTTCTCTTGTCAGCTTCTATTGAATTTTTTGTATTGATCTTTTCAAAGCAACAGCTTTCCACCTCCTTATCGTTCTCATATGTATCATGTTCATTTTTATATTGAAGTTATAATTTTGATTTTCTCCACATTATAGCATTTCTACTGCTAAGAGTATTTTAAAAAATTGATTTCAACATTATCATTAACTGCTTAGAATGACAGTCCTAAAACCCAAAGATGACTTTGGCCAGCGTCTTTTACAGTTCTGAATTCCAAGCACTCTTGGATGATATCTTAGCCAAACACTGCCCACTTTTCAAATTATTCCACTGATTTTGATGACATAAAAATAAACTAAAACCTCACAGTTGTGTAACCTTGTCACACACACAAAATTTCACATCTGTCTTTTGGTACAAGTAGACCGATTGACTTATTTTACTTATTTATGAAGCCTGTCGAAAATCTTTAGAAAAGCAAAACTTTCCACCGAGTCAGGAATTATTTCTCCCAAAACAACTAAAGAACTGATATTTCTCTGTGATTTCATCTCCACGCAACTTCACTTCCAGTAAGCTCAGTGAAACACCTCGCCCTTGCAGACTGAAGATGGTGATTACTGTCAGCTCACAGAACTGACCCTTACAACAGTCTATTTGCCCACACGCATTATCTCAACTTCAGACTAAAATGGTCAAAAATGTGTCCTGAGTAGAAGCGCAAAGAGCTCAAAAATTCCAATCTGCAAGCCACACAGCAGCTGTGAGAGAGATGGAGCAAGTGCCATCCTCTCCAGGCTCTAATTATTCAGATCTCTTAAGTAATAGTTAGAATAGCAGATCATAGATATAGAATTAGGTGAAATGAATTAAAAGGAAAGACTTTGATTAAAATGGAATAATAAAGGAACAAGCAGACAACTCCTTCAGGTCATGTGAAATCTCACAACACCGGAGCATTAGGGAGCAATTCATTTTCAACAACAGAACACATTTCAGAGTCTGTCCCGCAAGGTCATAATTTCTTGCTGATGGTCAAAAATGCTTTCTTTAACCAGAGGTTACTTATATAAATAAAATTCATCCCATGATTAATCTTAGCAATTATTGTAATCAATATTTCCCCTATCCAATGTATTCAAAAACTGTAGAAAGTAATTATTCACAGTGAAACAATTTCAATAATGGCTTACTGGGCCACATTAGAAACATATTTACCAGAAAAAAAATGGCACAGAGAGAGCTACTGTGACTTAAGAGTCACGATAAATACTTTTTCATCGTGAAGCCACAGCAGCTGTGTGGCTAAACTCTAAAAGGATTCTCTATCAATCCAGTCATAAGATGGTTTGGGTCGGAAGGGACCTTACAGATCATCTATTTCTAACCTCTCTGCCACAGTCAGGTCTGCTCAGGCAGGGGGATTGGACTAGATGATCCTTTGAGGTCCCTTCCAATCCCTAACATTCTGTGATTCTGTGATTCTGTGTGACCTGAAAGAGTTGTCTGCTTGTTCCTTTATTGTTCCATTTTAATCAAAGTCTTTCCTTTTAATTCATTTCACCTAATTCTATATTTATGATCTGCTCTTCTGACTATTACTTAAGAGATCTGAATAATTAGTCAGAGCCTGGAGAGGATGGCACTTGCTCCATCTCTCCCTGCCATGGGCAGGGACACCTTCTCCTAGATCAGGTTGCTCAAAGCCTCATCCAGTCTGGCCTTGAACATCATTATGGTTGGTATCATGTATACAGCTGTATTTTGAAATATTTTTATTCGATAGTTAGATGCTATGAAGCAACATACTAAAGCAAATGTTCTTCATCTCACAGCACAGTTAAAATTGCTGTCAAGGTGCTGGGAGAATAGGTTCCAATCTTCTGAAGTGTCCACTTCTTTGTAGCTTTCAGTCTACACATGGCACCTTAAATTGACGTTATACAGTAACATAAGGGTTAGGTGCAGATATGCAGGTTGTAAATCCTGTACCTGCACAGAAATACCAGGCGCAGAACTTTTCCAAGGGGACATAACAGTGAAGCCACTTCAATCACAATTCTTTTAGAACAAAATCAGAAATTTATCAATACTAGAAAAAGGAAACGAAGTTATAAAAAAAATTAAGTAAATGGGACTTGACAATAACATTTTCAAATGATCAAGACTTGGCCTAATGTGATCTAAAGAAGATGATTCTTTTTTTTTTTTAAGGTGATAGATAGACTACTGAAAGAATATTCAGTTGCTTTTATTCTAAGTGGAACACTGTTATCTTGTTTGAAGGTGCATTTCACTGATTTAACATATTAGTAAGCACTCTGTTTGGTTCATCCGATCCATTATAGTGGAACTTGAAAACATTAATTTCTATACTGAAGGCAGCATCAAAAGGCTATTTGGCCCAATTTTCCACTTACTCACAGTGAACAAAGTATGTTATTTATTATGATATGGCTGTTATTGCTGTAGTATATGCATTAAAGACTAAAAGGTAACTCTGTTCTTTGATAAAGTTAAATTGCTGTTGCTTCTAAGTTACTGCATTTCCAGTTCCTGTAAGTGGAATCTTTCTCCATAAACAATCTGTATACGCCACTGTAGAGAAAGTAAAGCACAGCGTCGCCTCTTGAAATAATCGCACACATTCACAGTGGAGGGTGTAAGGGAGAGTAACAGAAATTGTAAGCAAATCAACCACTGAAAATTTAAAACCAAATGGTCTTCTTCTGAAATTTGTTTCTGCTAGAAGTTACACATGAGTAACTGTCGTGAGTACACCGATCCGGCAACTAAACTCCACACAGCCGCTTTCTCACTCCAGTAAAGTGAAGAGGAGAAAAATATAATAAAAGGACTGAGGGTCGAGACAAGAACAGAGGGAGCACCCACCAACCATGGTCCCGGGCAAAACAGACTCAGCTTTCTTAAAGCAAAACAATTTATTAACAGTTACTTAAAAGAATAAAGACAAGCAGAACCAGTTACTTAAGAGGATAAAAAGAAAACAAGGCCAGATCTTAAAAACAACACCTCTCCACCCTCCTTTCCGTTTCTTCCCGGCTCTACCTCCTCCCCCCAGTGGCGCAGGGGGACAGGGAATGAGGGAATGCAGGTCAGTTCATTCCGTGCTGTTACTGCCGCTCCTCTCTTAAAGGAGGAGGAGTCCTTACACCATTTTCCCTTGCTTCAGTGGATCCTCTACTCACGAGGAAAAATCCACAAACTTCTCAGCATGAGTCCCACCCGCAGGATGCAATCCTTCCCCATCAGATTGCTCTGATGCGGGCTTTACGACAGTCTCGGATTCTTACGGAGTTGTTGCCACTCGGGTCTGGCGTGGGTCGTCATATAGACTCTAAATGTGTCTCTACCTGTGCCCATGCTTCACGACTGTCCTCAGGCTCAGGCATCTCCTTTAAACAAAACACCTCCCCACCGGCGGGGGTCATCCCACGGACTCTAGATGCGTACTGCCCTCAGGCTCAGGCATCTCTTCTCTGACGTGGGTTCTCCATGGGCTGCGAGTGGGTCTGCTCCACCGAGTCTGTCCTGGCTGCAGGGGGGCCGCCTGCCGTCTCACCACCGGTTGCAGGGGAAACTCAGCTCCGGCACACCTCGTCTCGTTCCATCTTCACTGACCTGGTGTCGGTGTGGCCATTTCTCTCAGATCTCAGTCCTCTCTGGGTGAACTCGGACTGGTGAGCACCCCGGGAGCAGGGCTCTCCCTGAGTTCCCCAAGCGGCTCCACCATCGCCGTCCTCAGCGGGTGGCGCCGGCCTGGCGCGGGCAGCCGCCCAGCCGGGTGCCGGGGAGTGAGGGCAGTGCCCTCCTCCCCTCTCCTCGCTCCTGGGCAAAGGCACACCTTTCCAGTTCCTTTTTCCCAACTTGAATAGGGCAATTCACAGAGGCACCGATTGGCTCAGATCCCGAGGGGGATGGGAGTCCGATCTGGTGGCCAGCTCCTGCCACCAGAACCTTCCCCCCCCTACATTAAACCATGACGGTAACATATACGCACATATGTGTGCAGAAGGTAGAAATCCTGGCTGAGAAAACCTGAAGACTGGAAATGCCAGTGAGAAAGGCAATTAACGTCAGGCAGGAATCGGACGGTTTGATGGAAGGCAGGAAGAATGAGACTGGACATAAAGTTGTGTGTACCAGAGCAGCTAAATCAAAGAACTGAGTGATGTGTGGGTAATCAGTGGAAGAAGGCAACTGCAAAAACAAGGCAGAGAAAGACCTGATAGTGAAAAGTAACAGTATAAATTTGCCATCTTTGAAGACACAAAGGAAAAACAAGCAGTGGCAAATGATGGAAACCGGAGAGGAATGGGTAGCTAATTCAAAAGGAACGGATGATACTATAATTCCTCAGAGACTGTCTAAGACAGTATTTCTTTCAATATTTGAGAGAGAGATATCAGGATGATATATATATTTGGTTGAAAGAATGGGAGACAGACGACTGGAAAATCACACTAGCACCAATAAAAGTCTTTAGAAAACAGTACTAAGGAAAATGGGCTTATTATAAGTAAAATTCCAGAAATCAGACTGATATTCTGTCTTCTGGGAACTAAAATATACAAAGCTAGAGAAGATCTTAAAGACAGCAAGACAGAGGTTACTGATGGTTTCTTATGCTGGAATAAATAATTCAGCTTGAACCTCCTTTGCAGAGATCAGAAGCAAGACTGTCAGGTGACAAAAGATGTTCAAAGTGGAGGCACAGGTAATCCTCAGAAAGGAATCTTCTTGTCCACAGAGAAAAAAACAATGGCTCAGAAAATAATGTCATCACAGTTTGGTGATGTCTGACCACAATAAGCACAAAAAAGTGTGTGTGAGTAAAGCTTTCAAGAGTTTCCAAAGAATTAGCGGGAAAGTAGGGTCAAAGTAGGCACAATATTTCAGCTAAAAGGGAGATGTGAGACACTTGTATGACCTGCACACTTCATGCAAAGAGACAAAGAAAGAAATGAGATAAATGCAGCTATGTTAAAAAGAAACATCTCAGAGTACCAAACAGAACAGTGCAGTCAACACTTCAGTTGTGCTGCATCCACAGGAATTTTGCTTTGGCTACAAGGGAAGAAAATCTTAAAGTGTATGTCTTAATTACAGTATTTTGGACAATCGCTGGAAGAAGTAGAACTCTCAGTAAAGGACATGGAATTGAATACAGGGAGGATCAAACATAATGAAAGTTATGACTGGAACAGAAGAATGAAAGGCTATAATGTGGCAGCACTGTATGGTGAAAAAAAAATGAGAATGTTTATTTTTGTCATGATCATTTATTTTTGCCATCTCCTGGGTGAAAATATTGGCAGATTATATGGTTAAAAAAAATCCATGAAAGGAAATTACTGAGATCTGTTAAAGGCAGTTAGTCTCACGTTTGTATATGGACAGTGAAAAAAGAAACACGAAGCAGAGAAAATGACACTTTCACGGGACATACATAATTTCCTACCCCAAAATATCCACAAGTAATGAAAAGCTTCAGGTATTTCCCATCAGAAGATAGAATTCTTTGCAAAATGGTCACTACAAAATAGGACACGATTTTAGGCTGATGTGACAGATCATTTCGTCACAGTCACTAGGTACCGTATCATCTGCTAAACACGGCATAACTGGAAAGCAGAGGTAGGTGCTTCCTAATCGCTGCACTTCAGCTCAGGATGAATGTCCTGGAAGAAAGTAAAGATTATTCTTTTTCATCTTGCAAAACTGCTACTTATAGGAACGATTTGGGTGAGAATGATCACAAAATAATTCATTTTATGTTAAAATCTCAAGAGAAAAAGGAACAAAGTAAGGAGATTAAGGGAAACAGTTGAATTGAAAAACAAAGTCTAGATAGGAAACAGTCAGCTTAACTGAAAACCATAAATACTATTTACTCTTGGCATTTCAAGAAAAAAACAAGGAAATAAAGGTGACACTATCCATAGACAAATCAACATGTTAAGATAGCAAGAATGGGGGTATGGATGATGGAGGAACAGATCAGTGAGGAGAATTACATCTTAGAAGATATTGGAAAAAGTTGGCATGGTGTTTCTTTGGCCTACTTTGCTTTTCTGCTTCTCTTTGACTCATTAAAAAAAGTCAACCAATCAACCAAAAAAGGTAACAAAAAGTATAAGAGGTATAAATATATTTCATATAATAAAGAAATTATTAAAGAAGAATTTTTTCAGCCTGAGGGGAAGAAGCTTTAAAATCCCTGGGCAGTACACTGAAGGTGGTTATAAAATGATTGGTGTCTGGAAAATATAAAAATGAAACAAGGATTTACTGTGTCTTTTAATACAAGAATTAGGAGAAACTAGTAAATAGGAAGTGAAAAAAAATATATAAATACTAATCCTTTCCCATACTACGCTGAAGAGACTGAGTTAATATGTCTTCAAAAACTTACTGGAACTGGAGAAAAAAAAAAGACCTGCTGAGGAATATGAAATAAAAAGATATTAGCCCTGATCAGGCAGTCCTTCAGTCACAAATTTCAGCAGACTGGAAGTGTTCTAAGTGTATATGCTTGTGCTACTTTGAACTCTTTCCTGGAGTCTTCTAGTAGCTACTGATACTAAAGAGATTTTAAAATAAGTTAGCAAAATTTCCCATTTTTTCTCATTTTTACTTAGCAAATGTACCGCTAGTGTGAGAATAAAATGCACTAAATCTCTCCTGCATTTTTTCCTGTGACACACTTTAATGCTGGTATTGATATTCCACTTAGTTTACTACAGGTGGAAAGCAACTGGAAAGTACTTTATGACCCGTATCTAACAATGCCAAAAGAATAATTGACTTGTAGGATGTGGACTTTTGAACTGGACATCTACTCCCCTTGATCAGCATGGGTGACGTAGAGCTATGGCTACAGGAAACTGAACTCGATTGTGCATACTGTCCCTTCCAGCACTGGGAAAAGCATGTAAATTATTTCTACATATATCAATCATTTTTATAGAAGCTTTAAGCATTTGTTTTTTGAAACAAGAAACCTAAGCTACTACCCAAGTCACAGTTACAATAAAGTATTCCATTTTAAATATCAAAATCCCTTAATCTTCAGAAATTATTGTATATTTGCTTCTATTTTCTAGAAAAAATACTGAATTAAAAAGAGCTCTCCATTATCAGTTTGTACTTTCATTCCCAGTAGCACTAAACAATTATGCTGAATGACTAACTGATCAAAAATTATTCACCTAATAGTAATAAAAATAATAGATTGACTGTGATGTAGAAATAACAGGAAGAATTTTATCAGTATAAAGTAGAAGACACACAAAGCTTTTTAAACAGTAGCTTCCGATGAGACTCTTCTGCAATGTAGTTAAGTGTTTTACGAACCATCCCAGTAACAATTATTTTAACTGGGCAGTGAATTACATTGCCTTCAGAAAATTTCAAGCAGGTTTTCTCATTTTTAAATTGTAGAGAAATGCATCTCATAGCCATGTGAAATATATAAAATATTAAATACATTCTTGCTAAAGAACTCCTCTTTTTTGTTACATTCTTTGTACAGTGTGGTGTTTGGGGCAGTGATACTGTGCCTGAGCAAAATTATATCCCAGAGTAAAAACCAGATGTTTTCACAGTGGCTCCACACTAAT
This sequence comes from Tauraco erythrolophus, assembly GCF_009769465.1. Taxonomy (NCBI): domain Eukaryota; kingdom Metazoa; phylum Chordata; class Aves; order Musophagiformes; family Musophagidae; genus Tauraco; species Tauraco erythrolophus. Next base: position 11,725,777 of record NC_141468.1, on the reverse strand, counting down.
CCTATTCAGGAAAGATTCCTCCTCTGCTTACTAAGAGAAATGTATTCTACCTCCTAAAGAGAACCACAGTTGCCCATTAACAGTCATCAGTCTTTTGACTGGTATCTTCCAGAAAGCAGTTCAAAGCTCAGGATGATGTATTGTTTTCTTCTGTGAAGGTTACTATCAAACATGTCCTCTGTCAGTGTCATCTAAAATACAGTTGGCTTTCTGGTTGTGTGTTTTGTTTTTGTTTTTGTTTTTAAAAAAAAAGAAAAACAAACAACAAAAAAACAAATGAGAGAGTTTGCAAATATGTAGTGCCGTAATTGTTATTAAAGCATAGAAAGCAGAAAGAATAAAGCCACTGATAGGTTAAGTACACATGTAACTTTATATGATATTAAATTACACACTGTTTGAGAAATGTATGCTGATAAATTGCCTCTTTGTGGATAAACTCATGCTTTAATACAAGGCTTAATGAGTGCATTGGCAAAGACAAGCTATCAAAAAGTAAGTTGCAATATAAATCTAACCAAACATTCTAAATATATTTTTCTATACAGTCAAAGCAATCATACTTAGTGATGTCTGCAAAAGGTAAATTATCTTATTTTTATGGTGGAGAGCACACATTCAATAGAAGCATTCGATATTGTGACTACAGCTTGCCCTCTTTCCAATATGTTTGCGTGGTATTACCCTTGTTTTGCAAGTATGAATGTAGCCCTCTCAAAAGGGAGAACAAGCAATTAAATCAAAGCTATTAAATCAAAGTAAAATAAAAGCTGGCAAATACATTACCAACTGAAGTTGTCTTTTCTCCTAGTAACCCTATTTCCAACAGTAAGTTCTCTTTTTTTTTTTTTTTTCCTTTTCAGAAACCCATGGGTACAGATTCTAAACTACTGTAAATGAGGTTGCAGAAACAGAAGCTACAACACTGAATAGAAGAAAAAACTTACTGCATACAAACTAATGGAATGGATAATCTCTATCACTAAATTCTGAAAGAATGAATTTCTGAATTTACAGGAAGGATTTGTAACAGTAGTACCATAGTACTACATGAATTTAGGACTTACGTTTAAGCAGAAACAGAAGGAAGAGGTGATCCAAGTAATCAAGAGCCCTATAATGCATGCTTTTGGAATAAATAGTGAAAAAGGAAAAACATAAAGATGAAAGGAAAATAAGATATTAAGTAAAAATAGGATTATATTAACTCGAAATATTTATTTCTTTGATGGCTGAGGGATGTGAAGGCAGAATGAAGTTCAAATAATCTGCCTAGATGTCAGCAAAACATTTAAATTTATGTAGATAGAACAACCGCTAGTTAAAATGGACAGTGTGAAGATGGGTACGATAAATGTAGACTGGATAATGACTGATCAGGAAGCTGAACTGATAAAGTAAATCTGGGGCTGAGAAGACATTACTACTGAAGCTTGTAAAAGATCACTTTTAAGCACCATTTCAGTATTTTTAGTGGTTTATACCAATGACATAAAATCACAAAGCCCTGTCAGTGAAGAGCAGGGTCTGAACGACCTGTGGAAAGAAACAGATAACCTCAAGGACACGAGTAATAGAAACAGGATTATATCTGACTGTGAAAATTCTCTTAGAAGGCGCATCTTCTTCCAACAGAAAAAATCAGAAGCAGAAAGGTCCAGATGTACTTCAGTATTAATGTCATGTCACGAGACATACGACCTGACGTGGCCATTGATGTTTAAAAAACAAATTTTGTACCAGAAGTAGGGCTGGTGAGTACATCTACAGGGATTATACAAAAACAACCAAAGAGAGAGGTGGTTTAAAGCAATTTCACTTTTTTAGTCTAACAAGGTGCATAGGAAGAGGGGAGGGGACTGCTGGTCATAAATACCAGGTTAAGGGAAATTGCTTATTGCACAGCACCAGCTTATATCCTGGACTTTCTTTCCTTTGAAATATTTGTAGTCAAAGTTAAATGTACTTCATCCAACTCTATATGTTTATTATATTTTAACGACACTACTAAAGCTTTTCTGCAACAGACGCTGTCACACCGTGCAGTTTACCAGCTGTGTTGACACTTTAGTTTCAACAGTCCCATATGCAAATCCTTCCTGTTTCCCTTCAAAGCCAATGGCAGAGAGCATTTTTCAACACAAAAGCCAATAAATTCTCGTATGTTAGAAAAAAAACCCTAACATGTAGTTCTCAACCTATTATCGCATAGTGACCACACAGTCTAGATATGACCCAAAGGGATGTAAATGTACATTTTAAATTACATCTTATTCTTGGCAACAAGTGGCACGAAGCCATCACGGTTGTGGCATACACCTTATTTGCAAGAAAAAATCACAACATTTTAAACTCTGACAAGGAAAATGAAGTTCAATATACATCACAACAGCAGTAGTCATTTATAAAGTCAGAAACACAAGTGGTGCGAAGGCTGCAAGAAATGCAAGAGCCTGAGCTCATTAGCTGAATCAGGCTACGGCAACTAACTGTATCTCATCCTGCACAGGATCACTTCAGAAATCCAGCCTGACAAACTGGAAACCCAGAATCAAACAGCTCAACTTGAACGAAGCTGCTGCACTGAACAAGCAGGTAATCATCCCAAATATCCTGAAACCCATTCCAGTATCCTAAACCTCAGAAGATGTAAAAATAATGTTCCTACTTCTAAATCCACCCAAATTAAAGGGTTTGGGAAAGGGGACATGTTAGTTTTTCTGGGATTAATAAAACCTCAAATTCTAAGATGGTATTTTGATTTTTGATATGTTCTTTTAATTTTTGATTTTTGATATGTGACAACATATAACACTGTACACTTCACAAGTTTTTTAGGGCTCTTCCCAATTGTGGCACAGCTTTCTCCTTGTATTAGTTGTAACATGAACAGGTTTGGGATTTTGTTTGTTGTTGTTGGGCTTTTGGCACAATCACCCTACACATCATCTCTAGAGGCCTGAAAATGAAGTCATCGAGACTAATCATCCTCTCAATGACATTCACATTCTCATTCAGTTTCTGGTAATGGAAATATGATACAAACTGTTTTGATCAAAATTAAGCTTTTTTTAATCTGCTGAATTGGTGTAATTTAAAAGCAATCTCTTCCCTTCTTTTCAGAAACTCCCTATTCCTAAGGAGCACTTCATATAAATTGGCTCTTTCAAAAACATGATACTAATGACCAGCAACTGATAACAGACTGAAACTGAATTACCGTGTACCCTGTAATCATCAGGCAGGAAACACTTAGTCTATGGCACTGGAAAACAGAATTTTCTCTCGAATACATAAACAGAGAGATTTTTCAATGTAGTGTTCTCATCTGGCCCCCAAATATCTCTAGTATTCATTTGAGAGACGTAGGGAAAGAAATATCAGCATAAACCTGGATTCTTCTCTTCATGATGAACGATATTACTTAATTGATATACAAGAGCGTACATAGAACATCACCATGCCAGGGTAAGGCACAGGTAAAGTGAGAGTCTTCTTAAATCACTGCTGCACAATGTCAGATTTAAAGCTGCCCTGGCTCAGGGTGTAACTTTTTTTAAAATATGAATATTGCTGGAGGGAACTTCTAACTCTGTGCTGCCTTAGAAAGACTGTTCGAGTTTTGTTTCAATATTTAATGAGCTCTCTATGATATTTCAAAAGAACGACTAGAAAGAGACCATTATAGAAGTACTCTCTCTTTTATGGATGACATGAAAGGGATATGGACAGTTAAATTAACAGTTAATCAGGGCTTCTGAGAGAATTTTACTAGTGCATTTATCATTAACTTTACAAACATGTTCTTGCAAATCAAGGAGGGTTTTTTTTTTCTTTTCTCTTTTAAAATAGGATTTTGGTCCATTTTTTCATTCATCAAAGCAAAGGGTTCGTGATAGTTGTCAAGAACCCTTATACTGTAAAAAGAGAAGCTCGTACTCAATTCTTTTCTTTTTCTGTGAGGAATCTTCCTATTTTCGCCTATTTATTTTTATGTAATTTAAACAATATTTTCTGGTGGCTAAATGAAAAAAAAATAATTTTTGTCTTCCTAGACGTAAGCTATGACTGCATTTAGAGGTACTTAGAAGTGATGGCATAGAAGTAATGAATGCAGAAATGAAAACAAAGTTCTGTCTTCATCTTATCTCTTAATGGATTTTATAAATCAGCTAAAACCAGATTTCACCTCTTCCTCTGTCTTTCTTTGGAAGCTCTAAGAGACATTAACATCTCAGATAACTATCTGAGATCAAAAGAGTTTTTGTCAGGCCAGGTCTCAAAAAAAAAGCACTGGGAGAGAAATGCTTCAGAACCTGCCACATGATAAAAACAAACAGACTTCTGACACTTCAAAACCCATTACTAATTTACAAAGCAGAGACAAATCCATACTCTAAAGTGCATTTGAAGAATGCTACCTGATGCATTGCTAAGAGACTGGGGCATTGATTGTGTGCTTTTTATTTTGAAGGATGCAATCTCCGCACTTATTTTTGTTGGTGCACAAAGTTTCTGATAGTGTTAGCCACAAACCCTCCTGTGAAAAGAGAAAAAGTGAGCTTTGTTTCAAATAAAAAAAATGAGCAGGATTTTAAAAAAGGCTTATAGTAGTCCCATTCATTGAAATGCTACAAAAAAAAAAACAAAATTCCTTTTAGATTAATTAATATATATGCATAGAACAGGATTTTCTATAAAGCTGAATAAATTTATGTAAACTAGTTCTTTAAAAAGAGTACCAAAAAGTTTGATTTGTGTACTGTATAGAATTTAAATTCTATGATTATCATTAATTTATGTATTTCCACCGAAGTTCATGGTGTTTCAGCAAAACGCATTATGGAAATGTATTCAAGAAACAGTATCAGGGAATGATTGGAATAAAAAATTCTAAAAGTGAAATGTTTCTAAGATGAGCAGAAAAGAAATAAAATTCCAAACTCCAGCATAGAAGGTAAATGCCCCAAAAGTTTTTGTTTAGAAAATATTCTCTCTATAGAATATATATAGATCTATATTTAGGAAAGAGCTGGATCTTTCATTAGACAATTTGTCATAAAGGTTTTGGACCACAGACAGCATCTCTACAGTCGTTACAGAGCGTAAGGGAATGTTTAGCCTTCCAGAGCTCTTTGTTAAATTAGCCTCAGGGATCTACATGTACTTTGAGTAGATAAAAAAGGGTGTCTCTAGTTTTTCAAGATTAGATAAATTAACAAGTTAATGAAAACACGTTATCTTCTACATCAAGAAAATACACTGTTTTAGGAATTTTTAAAAACTAAACCAAAGCAAACCAAAACTAAACAACTTTTTTCTTAGTTTTTGTCAGAAATCTGCTCTAACTTTGAGCTCAATCTGATAATGGCTGATCACCAGCACACAGAAGTTCAGGTTTATGTGATGCACAACATGCCTTTGCTGTCTCTGATTTATTTCCTCGCTCTTCTGTTATGACTACAATCCCATTACCATATGCTTTGGCCTTCTATTTTCCTGATAGTGATGATAATTTCCAATATTCTGGTGCTAAACAAAATGTACAAAGAATCTCTCAGAGATTACAGAAAGGAAAAACATATGAACTGAAGAAGTTACTTGCTGGATTATATGTAAAACAATTATTTTTCTTATATATACTTATATACATTTAGATTTGAAGATTTATTAACTATATATTTATATATATTTATGTACTGTTTATTTTACCACACTTCAATATGGTGGTTTCAAGCAATCCAGGACATTCCAGGAACATACCAGTCTCTGAGGAAGAGTACTACAAGCTTGACACTGCTCTCTCCCTTTCTCAGCTTCTACATAATAGGATCACTCCATAGGGTAAGAATAGTAGAAAACAAATATTATAAAAATAAAATAAAAATTATTAAATGAAGAAAAATAATTTAATCATATCTAAAAGGAAGCAACAGAGTTTTGCTATAAATATACAACAAAAATATAAAACAACCAAAAATAACTGTAGCTGAGATGAGGTGTATTGGAAAATCATAAGGAAACAGATCTGTTTTCTTAACATCTCCAGAGTGTAGGAGAAAATAAAAAAAAAAAAAAGAAGAGGAAATGATAAAGGAAACAAGCACACTCCTCAACAAGAGTAATTGTGATTTTATATGTCCTCTAAGTGTGGTCCATGTTTTGGGTAACAAACCTGTTCTTGGAGCCAAACAGCTTTTAGCTATGTGGAGCTGCTGAAGCATGTAATTCATTCTGAACACATCGGGCTGCTTCAAAGAGGGGGAAATGCTAACTTCAGTATCAGTAATTTGCAGTAATAGAAAGCTGTTACTAAATCAATGTCTCATCTGGAAAATAAATGTTTCCATTTCACCTTGCACTTAAGCTAGTGGCAAGAGACTATTATCCTGTGACTTTCTATTAGATCAGCACGTCTCAGACATTCATGCGCAACAAATACTGCCTGAAAGACTGTTTTCTAGGCTCATCCTCAAGGAAAAAACAACAACAAAACCAAAACAAAACAACAACAAAAAAAAACAACAAACAGACAACAGTGCAGAGTTTTTTTGCAGGTGATCAAGAGTTTTACCACAGTCAACCTTGCAGCCTGTCAGCCTGGTAATCCATAGATAACTCAATATCCGATTTGTTTGAGACAATGTGGACACCTTCTGCATTCCCAAAATTCTTAATCAAGTAATTAATTCCTATATTACAAATATTTAATCTGAGAACAGATGCTATCTAATCGTCAGATAACATTTTGATTTCATGGCAGACTCTCACAAGATAAAGGACAACCACTGTTATTTCAAAGATAAACAAGAGCTGGGCAGTGGATCCTCAACACCACGCAGCTTGTCGCAGGCAGACATGTAGCTGAGATTCACACTTCCCACAGACTATTAGGGAGTGTTAAGTTTAAAAAAACATAGACAAATAACTCCAACAAACTGAAAAACTTTCCCACTTCTAAGATGAACCATTAATTTTTCCAATTCTTTCCCTTTTTCAAAACCAGAATACACAGAACAAGCTAAAGCAAATAAATAATGGAGTATAGAATTGGAGCCAGTCTTTTAATTGTTGTATAATACAATTCATTAGACAGAATATACTGTTCATTTTTCCAAGTGAGTTAGAACTCAAGAAAATTTAATGCATAATTTTACATGGATATCATGTTGGGAGAACGGGTCCCAAGGCCCCTGGAATTTGAGGTTTCAGGTTTCCATAATGGAGCTACAAGGCAGGAAGACCCACATGGCTGGGCTCCAGGCTACACAGGAAAGAAATTTTCAAGATACCAAGTTTGAAGTAAGCTGTCAGATGTTTCTGAACTCCCAGACTTTAAGCTTACGTCAAGTATCAGTATGGAACTCCTCTTACATTCAACTACTACTACTATGACATGGATTCAAAGAAGAATGTACAAAAAAGTCTCACAGAAGAAATCGTCACTCATAAAGTGTCTCTGAGAAACACTTTACGGAGATGTGAACAGTATTTATACACATTCATAACTGGTATCACACTCTGAAGAACGCAGAGCAATTAGTACATATGGTAAACGGAATATACTGACATCAAATTTTGTGTGCCTAACTAAACGCAACCAGTCACCACATTTATTTTATAGTAAAGGAATAGTGAAAGCTGTTTGATCTGTTATGGTTACATATAAAGCTTTTGTTTCTTTGGTTTTTTAGGTTACATTGGTCGGGGAACAATAAAGCTATGAGATGTAGCTAAACCTGTAGCCCCTGAGCTGCATGTAGCTACTACTAGTTGAAGTGATCAAGCATTCTCCCTCTCCTTGCTGGAGCCTGGTACTTAATTGCCAGTGGGTTATCCAGGCCTTGGGCTGCTGCAATGTTCAAATCCACAACATCACAGAACAACCGAGATTGGAAGTGACCTCTGAGACCACCTAGTCCAAGCCCCTGCTGAAGGAGGGTCAGCTGGGGCAGCTTGCCCAGAATCGTATCCAGTTGGATTTTGAATACCTCCAAGGATGGAGACTCCACAACGTTTCCGGGCAATCTGTGCCACTGTTTGACCACACTCACAGCAAAGAAGTCCTGTGCAGTAATAAGTAAGTGCCACCTCCCACCTGAGAATTATTCCTGCTGCACTCTTCCCTGATTATCCAGGGAAGTCCAGTAGATTGTGACTTTTGGACACGAAGAATTTCCCTACTGATCTACATGGGCTTGCACCTTGCAACCTGTTCACTGCTGTAATGTTCTTCACACAAATGCTTCCTTAGTATTTTAAGAGACAGGGATGATGTCTGGGATAAAGGGAAGTCAAATTCTGTGACCCACACAGTCATTTGCAACATCTTACTTTTCTATATTCTTGAACCTTAGTTGTCTTACCCAAGAAGTCCCAGCAATAACAACTTTTACAGAAAAAAATGTACTTGAAATGAAACTTAGCCCACTTTTGACATCTAAACTTCTCATACTAATTTCAAATAACTACTCTATATGAAATCAAAACTCTTTGTGAAAGTATAGTCTGCACACTGCAGCATTCCTACCAGGCAAAAAAACACTAGACATCATCCAAAAACCTATTACTCTCAGAGAACAGACTAACACGCAGACTTGTTTCTACTTACATCCTACATGTAAGTTTATGCAATAATAACCATATAACAGAACTGAAGATCTTAACTATAGTTATTTTTTAAATAACATTTTCCTTTTTTACCCCTTCTTAAAATAGGACCGGTAGGATGATTGGTGCTGCGGTCTGACTTGTCAGATTCTTCACACATGGCAATCAGCACCAACTCTGAGGTACATATGGAGAGTGGGTAAGAGGGAAAAACACATTATGGCTGATGAAATGATAAATAACTTTACAACTTTACAAACTCTTCATCAAATTCTTCATCAAATTCTTCATCTTTAAGTTAAAAATTACAAGAATGTTTTAGAAGTTATTATCTGAAGAAAAAAAGCACGACAGATCCCAGCAAAAACAAGAGCTCCAATCCATTAAAACTGACAACATTATAAAGTGATGTTTACCATATCTTTCTCCACTGGCAAACCAAGTATGTGGGCTAACACTATTTCATCATCAAGAATTATACCATTCCTTCTGTATGTTTCTGTAATGTTTATTATTTCATAAAAAAAACAATGTGACTAAAATCAAGTCAACAACTACCCACATTTGTTGACCTAACAATAAACTTTGCAGCTACCTAGCGTGTACATCAAAACATGGTTTTCACATTGTATTAAGATTTTCAAAGCAGAAAGATTTTCCTGGTTAGGTAATGTAAATTTCTCATACCGGTGAGAACTGCAGGAAATTAAATTTAAAGTTAATAAAGAAATAATTCAACAGTGACACTCTGTATCTCTCAGTCGATGTCTTCCAAGCATAGAGCAGGCATCTTTCAATGAAATCTCATTTATTCGCTGACCATGCTATTACATTCAAGCTGGAACTAACGGAATTTCCAGGACACAATTCCTTCTCATTGATAAGTTGTCACATGAAATCATTTGATTTCCTTATCATTTTACTATCACAAAACATCAACAATTTAACTACAATGTGTTAACTATTATTTTATAATTTTTAATGATTTTTGTTATTTTTTTAACTACAAATGTAATTATCTTAAAGTTCTCAGTATATCAAATATTCATAGGAAATGCAGATAATATCAGTATGAAAATATTAGCATCTTTTTTTTATTGTTTAGATGCTTCAGGTGAAACTCTAGTCCAACTAAAATTAGTACAGTGACTTCAAGAAGATACAGGGAGTTTGAGCTAATTAATAATCTCACTGTATCTACATCTTTAGGTTTCCTTACAAAATCAGATTTAGTGTTATATCCAAGTTGAGAACATGTTAAGATAAACTATTCACTTGACCTGCAGTTACTGCTGAGCAAACTACTGTCAAAATGCAGATTTTAGATCAAGCCACAAAGACTGTGTAAGAAGGAAAGGAACCATGTCATTTGATTATGAAGCTGAAAAATCAGTAAAGGTACACTACAAGTCTTGCCGATATGCAAAAATCTGATATTTAGCGTGATATAGTGCCAAAATAAGATTTCCAGGTGAAGATCTTGCAGGACTTCATTTTTATGCTGCTATTTTTTGTCTGCGAACGTACTATTCTAAAATATATATGTAATCTATACACCCAAATTTTAATGATAACTCTTGTTTAAATACTGAGATTAATAGTGAGCATCAGATAATAAAATAAATATTCAATAATTTGTATAGAAATTTAGTGGTACTTTACAACTACAAATGATAGATATCATATCCTTCTAACATGTTGCTAAAGTTATTTCACAACTCAAGCATCACATAAAGATGTGAGAGAGTGTCACAGGCAGTACCACACACAGTATTTCTCTGCATAATTATGAAATGTAAAAAATGTAGTCACAAAGAATTTCCGTCAAATATCATTGGTATCAAGACTGCTGATGCCAGACTATTACGCTATTTACAGCTGAACAATTGATTGGCTCTTTTTCTAAAAAACAAGGATACAACACAATCCTTTTAGAGATTGTATTTCAGTTTTACAGTACTAGAAATCTGAGTCACAGGGAACACTGCACTGTATCTCCTGGGTTTGATTCATCACTAAGTCATTTCTACATTACGTGTGTCTCAGTCAGAGGTGGTAATTTTGGAGCGCCTTCACTTAGAGAAGCAGAAGGTAAAAACCTAGGTCCTCCGAACTACGGAAAGTAAAACTCGGAGCCAAACGTCGACATGTTCTTATTTGGAGCCTTGGCAAATTAGCAACAAAATTGACAGTATTTGATATTCAGTATGTTGTCCAAGAAACTTAGCACTCTTGTTTGAATTCAATGAAACGACACTGAAGTAATGTACAAAATACATCTTTCGTATGCCCAGGCTGACTGTGCAAAAACTTCAACCAGATATATAGTAAAATAATCATTCCTGAGATTTGTATCTGAAATAAAGCAAAATAACAACCCCAAACAACCAAGCTTCATCTCATCTCCAGAAAAAAAAAAAAAAAAAAAGACTAGGAAATACTAAATCAACATCTTCTGGCACCTCCCAACTCAGTAGCCCCTATGTTATTTCCTTCTTACATACTTTATTTTCTACTGTCCCAAGAAAGCGTTTTAACTGTGAACAAGGATCATATAATCCTGTCTGGTCATTTCTAACAAGGAATATCAGTATTGTTCTTCATACAGAACCACAGGAATATAAATAATTTGCAAACATCTGTTACTGGCATAGTGTTGCTACAAAAATCTGTTTTCATCCTGCTGAGTATATGCAAAACGGAAGACACCAGCTGACACTACAATCTCTTTGGACTTCAACGTAGTTAACCAGCACAAATTCATTCATCTCTGGAAACACATTTGTGTGGTAAAGGATCAATGTTTAAACTGCAAGGCTCTAAAGATGTACTTGCCTTTTTGCTTTCCCAATCTTTATTTCTTCTTCCGCATTGCCAAACTCTGTGTGTCTTTTTTTTTTTTTTTTTTTTTTTCCATTTATTTTGAGCAATTCTGTCAGCCTGTTTTGGAGGATTTTCTAATTTAATATTTCATTATCTTCGTTCCTTCAGCTCTGAATAGTCTGTCACTTACTATATCCATCATGCTGAGCTACCTAAGTGTGCTTTTGATTTTCAGCTGCCAGCTGAGAAGGCCAAGGTCTAGATTCTGCCTCTCCCCCCCCACCCCCCCAAACTTTTCACTATTTTTCCTGTGGTCAGCAACTATTTATTCTTTTTCCACATCATAAGGTAAGGTGATGACCTGAATGGGCCTGAGTGCTTTCAAATGCTACTGAAAATAAATGGATACGAAGGACAAGCAGCCTTTCACAGGAACAGGCCAAAAAGTTAAAAAATGTAAATAACTTATCATGAAATACTCCTACAGAACCAATAGTTATACATATGATTGTTTTAAAGAATGGTGCATCTAATTGTATAAAACAAAATAATTTAAATAAACAACTTTTAAGCTCAAAGATGACTTGCAATGAGATGTGTGACCTTGTTTATTAAAAGTAACTAACATTATCATGTTGATTAATGGAAAAGTCCTGCTCTCATTTCAAAACAGATGCTTAGGTTAATTGGTTTTGTATGGGTTAAAAAATTGTGCATTTCCTTGAAGGAGGTCTGCTAGGCAGGAGCTGGATACGACAGAAAGGGCAGGTAACGGTGTCAATGAAATGTCCTGTCTGAGCTTAGAAGTCCTGCTAAGAAACCAATATTTCAAGCACAACTGCAGTTTAACATGTACATAGCCTATTCAATTTCATTCAACTAACTCAGAATTCAGTGTAAATCCATGTAAACATATCCACTGGATAATGTCCAGCTTTTTTTTCCTGGTACGTTTTTTCAATGAAAATTTTCTGAGGAGACAAAATTGATGAATATTTGTACAGAAAAGGACAGAAAGGAATATTGTTTTAAAATTGTTGATATTTATTTTCAAAGGTTTATAGCCTGTAAAATAACAAAGTATTAAAGAAATCCACAAGAGAAGCCAAGAAGGGAGAGGGGACTCCAGGGAGAAAGGACACACTGAAGATGACAGGATGCCAAGGCTGCAAGATGTCAATTATCTGAAGCAGAAGTATGACAAAGCTATTTATTTATGAAATATTACCCAATGGGGATATGAAAAGTGACTGGAGATGCACTTAGAGAAAATAGTGAAATCCTAAAGACAATAAAGTAAGATAGAGGACAGACAACTGAAGATATGCAGATGTTTGCTGAACCAGAGCATCAGAAGAATGAGCTGTGAATAAGATGTCTGAAAGTTAAAAAAAATGTGACTCTGAGGAAAAAGGAGAGGGGCATATTGACTCTTGGAGGTGGAGGAAAAAGAGAGCTGAGGAATCCAGAAATCTCACTAGGGAATGATAAAAATAATCATAAACTAATGCAAGAGGAAAAAAACGGAGGAAATGCAGACTCAAACCGAAAAGGCAGCCAAGAGAAGAGAATCCATGAAAAATGACAATAAACAGATAAAAAATGGAAAAAAGATGACGAACTGTCTTCAGAAAGAAAAAAATAATAAGACAGGAAGAACTTCAGATTTGTATGAAGAGCAGAAGAAAAAAAAAAAAACAGAGTATGAGTGCAGGCATCTTAGTAGGATGGAAGACGAGAGCTAATCCAAAGAACTGAAGTTTGCATCATGCGCCAGTTATAAAATATCCATATTTCAGGCTTACAGGGATGTCAAAGGGAGTGTACTGGAATCTGATTGTACAACTACAGATCACTTTCTCAATGGTAACTGCCTGCCTGCATGCACTTACCCTGCAGGAAATGAGAATTAATTTTTATTTTCCCCATCAAGAAAAATAAAGGAAAAAGAATCATAGAATGGTTAGGGCTGGAAGGGACCTTCAAAGGTCATCTAGTCCAACCCCCCTGCAACGAACAGGGATATCTCCAACTAGATCAGGTTGCTCAGGGCCTCATCCAACCGGGCCTTGAACGTCTCCAGGGATGGAGCATCCACCACCTCTCTGGGCAACCTGTTCCAGTGTTCTACAACTCTCATGGTAAAAAATTTTTTCCTAATATCCAACCTGAATCTACCTCCCTCTATTTTAAAACCATTACCCCTTGTCCTATCACAACTGGCCCTCCTGAACAGCCTCTCCCCATCTTTCTTGTAGGCCCCCTTGAGGTACTGGAAGACCGCTATAAGGTCACCCCGGAGCCTCCTCTTCTCCAGGCTGAACAGCCCCAACTCTTTCAGCCTGTCCTCATAGGAAAGGTGCTCCAGCCCTCTTATCATCTTCGTGGCCCTCCTCTGGACCCTCTCCAACTGGTCCATGTCCTTCTTATGTTGGGGACTTCAGAACTGGACGCAATACTCCAAGTGAGGTCTCACGAGGGCAGAGTAGAGGGGGAGAATCACCTCCCTTGACCTGCTGGCCACGCTCCTCTTGATGCAGCCCAGGACGCGGTTGGCCTTCTGGGCCGCAAGAGCACATTGCCGGCTCATATTGAGCTTCTCGTCCACCAGTACTCCCAAGTCCTTCTCCTCAGGGCTGCTCTCGATCCATTCTCCGCCCAGTCTGTATTTGTGCCTGGGATTGCCATGACCCAGATGTAGGACCTTGCACTTGGCCTGGTTAAACTTCATGAGGTTGGTACGGGCCCACCTCTCCAGCCTGTCGAGGTCCCTCTGGATGGCATCCCTCCCTTCCAGCGTGTCGACGGCACCACACAGCTTGGTGTCATCGGCGAACTTGCTGAGGGTGCACTCCATGCCACTGTCCACGTCACCGACAAAGATGTTGAAGAGGGCCGGGCCCAACACGGACCCCTGAGGGACGCCACTCGTGACCGGTCTCCACATGGACATCGAGCCGTTGACCACTACTCTCTGAGTACGGCCATTGAGCCAATTCCTTATCCACCGAGTGGTCCATCCATTAAACCCATGCCTCTCTAGTTTAGAGAGAATGTCGTGCGGGACAGTGTCAAAAGCTTTGCACAAGTCCAGGTAGATGACATCCGTTGGTCGACCCTTGTCCACCGATGTTGTCACCCCAAGAGTGTGAGAAGATCATGAAGATAAATTGTTATTTTATGGATAGGTTTTGTGAGGTGCATTTTGGGATCTTCTGTTTATGAAGGGCACACACTAGAAGTAAAAACTGAATTTTACTCAGTGGTGGGTATCAGTTTCAAATGGCTGCTCCGACAACTGTAAGAGAGCTAAATATTTTCTAGGGCTGAACTTCATACAAAAGAAGCGGAAAACTTGTCAAGTACAGAGTAAAGCATGGAGAGACCTTAGGGAAGACAAGATGGATTTCGTGGTTTTAACCCAGCTGGCAAAAAACACCTCACCCTTCCCCACCCCTGGGGGATGGGGAAGAGAATTGGAGGGGTAAAGGCAAGGAGAGTCGTTGAGATAAGAGCAATTTAATAATTGAAGTACAACAAAATAAATAATGATAATTATAATGGTAATCATGAAGATTTTAAAAAGAACTGGCCTCAATACTGAGATCTGGGGAACGCCACTTGTGACCGGCTGCCAACTGGATTTAACTCCATTCACCACATTTCTTCGGACCCAGCCATCCAGCCAGTTTTTTACCCAGTGAAGAGTACATTCATCCAAGACATGAGTGGCCAGTTTCTCCAGGAGAAAGGCGTGGGAAATGATATCAAAGGCTTTTCTAAAGTGTAGGTAGACGACATCCACAGCCTTTCCCTTATCCACTAAGCAGGTCACCTTGCCACAGGAGATCAGGTTAGTCAAGCAGAACCTGCCTTTCATAAACCCACGCTGACTGGGCCTGATTGTCTGGTTGCCCTGTGCATCATGTGATGGCATTCAAGGTGATCTGCTCCACAACCTTCTCTAACACTCAGGTCAGACTGACAGGTTTGTAGTCCCCCAGATCCTCCTTCTGGCCCTTCTTGTAGATGGGTGTCACATTTGCTAACCTCCAGCCAACAGAGACGTCCCCAGTAGCTGGGGCTGTTGATAAATAATGGAAAATGGCTTGGTGAGCACTTCCACCAGCTCCCTCAGTACCCTTGGGTGGATCTCATCCAGCCTTATAGACGGATGGGATCCAATGCTGGATAATATGGTAATGAGATGCTAAAATTATAGTAGAGAAGATATATTCTGATCCATTCATCCACTGTTGATTTTATAAGCAGTGTCTTGGTAAATAACCCAGCTAAATTTATCAATAGCAATATTTCAAACAGTACTCATATTTTTTGTCTTTCTTTTTAATATATCATCTACCATGGTAAGTCTTTTTCAGAATAGATTCTTTTTGAATCTTAATTTTTATCTCCTGGTCATCTATAATTTAACAACTTTATTTAATTTTGTTCTGAAAGAATCAGATGAATGAAATATTTTCAGAGTATAGGATTATAAGGATTCATCATGTAAGTCTTATAAAGTCTAACAACCCAGGGATATATTTTTTATCCAGTAGAGAATTAAAAAAAGGCTCATGGCTGGGCTGCCATCAACAAAGCCAAATTTGCAGCTGCGGTATCACAGGCTGGAAATATAAGACTTCTGAAATCTGAGGACAAACTATTTAATAATGAGTTTTATAAATTTCAAACTTTTTTTAATACCACAAAGCTGAAAACCAGGTTTGTTTCCAGCGGGAAATCTTTCAGCACTCTGTTGATAACAAGTTTATTAAACCATTCAGATATTAAAACCAAGACAAACCACCAACACAGTTCTAAAAATCTTCATGAGCAGAGAGATATTTCACATTTCCAGAGTAAAAAAATGGACAGTCTGAAGATACTATTCTTATTTTTCTTCCTCATAATTCATGTGTGTCAATTAAAGAATAAACAAGAACTCTTCCTATTCTAATACATTGTTATTGTGTGTATAGAAACTACTTACATATGCATCAAGACACTTAGCAATGTACGTTATTTAACTTATGCAGCTTACAATATATCACTGAGTTTAAAAAATGTTGTCCTCATCTTTAAGGATTTGCACAACTTTGTGCTATGCATGTGCACTTTCAGCCCAGACAACACCATTGGGTGCCGCAGAGACGCAGGGGTGGAGGTAGAAGCTGCCTGCACAGTCAGTTCTGCTTAGGGTCACAAAGGGAGTAAACTCTACAGCTCAGAGCATAGTTAGAAGCCAGTGTGAGAACAGCGAATGAGTCAAAAAAGGGGGTAGGCCATAGTTCTCCTTCCCTTCTCCTCTCCTTCCTCTTTCCTCACCCACATCTCAACATACTGAAATTGAAAATAACAATCAAGTATGAAATAAGAAGGGAAACTTGTTTGAAAAGAGGGGAAAAAAGAATTGACAGACTCTTGCAAGGGAGGTTGGAACTAGATGATCTTTGAGGTCCCTTTCAACCCACACCATTCTGATTCTATGATTCGATACTAATTGTCATTCCAAGCTGTGTGTAAGAGAGAAAATATTCCAGAAGGAATGGAAAGGGATCTGAGGACCAGCAGTAATCATCTGGCCTCCAAAACAGATTTTGGCAGTATGCACAGCTTAAAAATCTATTACTCATTTAAGCAGCCTAACAGGCACTGGAATCTTAGGACCTCCTATAACGTCCCATGTAGTTCAGGTTGAATTTGATGGTTAAGAATCATGCAGCAAAAAATAGTCACACAAAATGATAATGACAATCAGCATTCAATCTACCAGAAAATTATTTTTCACATATTTTATTACAAACTATGCAAATTATCTTCCAAAATAACCTAAAGTAATGGAAAAATACTCTGTGCTTGGCATTTTCTATTGGCTTTTGCTATCTACAACTGGTATACATGATTAGTTTCTCCAGACAAAATTTAGTCTTGAAGAAGGAATAAATTAAGCTTGGTTACCAGACCATCTTTCTTTATCCTACCTTATTATCTTAAATTTTGATAATTTAAGACAGAAATCATCATAAACTTGATGCCAGGTAAATATGCTAAGACCATGAAATAAAATTAATGTAATCCAAGTATCAAAATGCAAGTACCTCCTCATGATGAAGGATACTGTTCAAGTTTTTTGGCCTTCTAAATTCTGACAGAAACAAGGTTTTTCATTAAGTTAGAAAAGCTATTTCTTTTTGCTGTTTATTTAAAAAGATTTTTATTCAGGAAGCTTTAATAAGCTACTTGGGGAAAAAAAAATTGTAATTGTCAGAACATAAAAAGCAATACTGACCCTATAGTTCTTTGCTTAAGCTTCTGCATGAGTATTTTCCTTCCAGGTTTAATATTGAACCAACCAGGCAGTACTCAGGGACTTAGCTGCAACTAACATTTGCTTTATACTTACCCCGAGCCACAGTGTTTGGTATTTAAAAAAGGCTGACAGCGAAAATTCATTTAAAGGTCCACTTCACTCATAACATGTTTTCACAAATAACTCACTAATTAAAATAATTCAAAATATATATATAAAAAATAATTAGAACAAACAGTAATCTCACATGCAATCTGCATAAGACATACATAATGATATAATCCAATTTCTGTTTCCAAAAGTAAACATGTGAACATACACACACGCAATCAGAGACCTGAAACAATCATTTCTCAATTCCAGCTGTAGTAAAACAACACTATCCATTTTTCCCTTAGAAGAAACCATCGGAAAAATAGTTCTGAACAGCTTTTGTTTCTCAGCTATAACCAAAATATAAAACCCAAATACAAAAAAGCACAAAAAAGTTTTCTTATTTTCCCTTTAGTCGTTTAAGGAATGCTGACGTAGCATGCCAAAATATTTACACAACATTTTATCAATATCTTGATTCTTGAATAAATCTTATTTATTATCCACACATAAGACCTTCCATGAATAAATGACAATGCACTAGTTTTTTTGAGTTGTTTTCTGGTGGTTTTTTTTTTCTGAGGGAGGATATTCTTGCTCCCATAATTTCATCTCCTGGCATTTCTAAATTTCTTCCCAAAGAATATTTCTTCCTTTAAAGCTGGTAGCCTGAGATGACCAAGGTATGCAGAAATGGTTCAACAGTACAAAAATTACAGTCAAAGAGATAATATTCCAGTCAAGAAAAAAAATCACTGTAGCATCAAAATAGAATTTTTTAAGTTATTCCTAAAAGTTTTGATTGCCCCCTAGTACTAAGCACTATTATGTCAAAATACTTTATCAATAACTGAATATTTACATATACAATGGACTAGAATAAAGGTAAAATTGATGTCCACTACCAAATTTGCTATCAAAAAATAATACACATCCCAGAATATTTTAAGCAGCAGCAAAATTTTGACTGCCGTTCTAATAAAAGGAAAGTATGAACAAACAGTATGTATATTTGATGATTATTAAGCTGTAGAACCATCAATTAATTGTAACTCTATTTATGACTGTTTTAATGGTTCTGAGCAGGGGAAGCCCTTTTTTCTTGCTGGTAGCTGTCCAAATGTATTCAAAGTGATGTCATCACGTTCAAGACACATTACTGTCAGCCTGACACTTTAATCAACTCTTCAATGCTGATCAAGTAGTGACACTTGGAAGCGGTATTTCAGATTCTGATTTAGAGGACGTAAAGCAGGAGGAACTATACACAAAAACAAACAAACAAACAAACAGTTCTTGTTTGTGAGCTTTGCCTGACGCCTTTCCTAAAATTGTAATGCACGTCTAGGCTTACATCTAGAGCAGCCATTGCAGCAGATGGTGCATTCTGCATCTCAGACCGCGAGGGCAATGTGTGGTGATATCCACCAGGCAGACTAACCTCATTTGCCTTGTGCTGAGGACTTCCTCTTACTTCTGGCCTGCATTTCCCATATTCTGCTTAGGGATAAGCAGGGTACAGTTTTAACAGGGATTTAGAAAAGACTTCTGTTATTACTCATAGGAGATGCATGACTAATTCCCAGTGCATGTGGTAGAAAGACGACCTGAGGGTCTGTTCTGTTTTCAGCAGCAGATTGATTTTATTTCAAAACCTAAATGGAACTCTTGAAAAATACTGAATTAAAAACTTGATTTGAGTCTATTTTATTGGGTTGCCCTCTCCTGTGGTGGGACTGTAATCCTCACAAGCAGGCAAATAAATTAACTCCCTAGACTTTTCCCTGTCTCTACTAAGGTTTTGGCATCAGATACAGAGGAGAGAAAGCAAAAATAACTTTCATAATATTTCTTTCTGCAACCAAATAAATCACAAAGTAATAACCTGGACGTAGTGAATGGATATTTTTGTGATGATTTGTCATGTATTTCTATGCTGAAATAAAAGGGACTACTTCAGAAGTAGCTCATCACTGTATATGTAGGAAACCAAAGAATATTTTACAGCACACACTATTTTGTCAGGTTTAAATAGGCGGTACATCGTTAGAGAGTTACTGGCTAAACCAGTTTCCCAGTTTCAAAGGGCTATTACGGAGGATGGATCCACACATTCAGAATTTCATACAACAGAAATTCCATACTTGATTCATATTTTAAAAATAATAACTAATAACAGCAATAAAAATGAAACCTGAACAGAGAATAAAGATCGCCACAGACAACATATTGCTTAAGAGTCAGTGATTCTCAATTTCCCAGCTTCATACAGAACAAAAAAAAATTAACATGACAAAGCATGACAAACAGATCCAAGCAAAAAATTCAGATCTGGGAACGCACATGGCTCTAACTGTAATGGTCCTTCTCCACTAGAGACAACAACCTGTCACTCTGAGAGGCAACAGAAGTGAAAATCATTCTCAAGGAAGAGTACGCAAGTCAAATATCTCGTCATCTCACCTGCTCTGTGAGATACAAAGAGCAATTCTTTGTTTCTCTTGGCATCCTACAAAACATATACAGTAAGAGGGGAAAAATGAAATCTGTTTTCCAAGGTGTAATTCAGCCAAAAAGAATTGGCTTCTGAGAAACAAAAGTTGTAAACTGTGCCTCATCCGCCATTTCTCAGAAAGATTTGTTTTAATATCTGGTTTGTAAATGTTCACTGGCAGACTGTGATGTAGAGAAGGAATTGCAGATTTATTGCAACTATTTTCAAAGAGTGCAACTGTTCCCTACTATAGCGGGCACTGAAACCTCTATCGAAAAACGACAGTTTAGCTCATGCGAACAGGAAGAAAAATGACAACAGTGTTCAAGATCCATTATCACTCTTTCCAGGGCTACAAAAATTGCTTGAGGGTAATACTGCTTGTGAAAAGAAAACAAAACTCTAGTTTTGGAAATCTGTTGGCGAATGACTACATTCCAATCGCTCACTGTGTTTCAGATGACACACGAACTTTGTTACTGTAAAATAAACATGGTGATGACTTTGAGTTTGTTGATATGGAATCTGTGATGTTTAGGTATTCTCAAGCTGTTATCTCTGTAACCAAACACTACCCAGTCACTCAACAAGAGGATTTTGCTGATGCAGAACTACAGTCTTTCCGGTAATATTCCAGGCTTCCACATCTCTGGTAATTAATGACAGTCAGACCCAAAGAATCATGAATTTCTCATGAACCATATATGGTTCTCTCTCAAAAAAATGTACATTTCTGTCTGTTATTACCATTTTATTAGACACTTAAGTTGTACCTCGCCTATGGAAGTCATAGCCTGTCTTCATTTTAGGTTAATGGGCTGTAAAGTAACATTACCTAGAATGTATTTTTAAGGGACATAAGTATCCTTAGGAATACCATCCAAAATGTTAAATTCAACACAACAAATCTTTTTACATACTGTTATGATGACAATCGTATATCAAAGTTCACCTGGTGTTTACAAATATACTAATAATTGGAGGCAAGGTTTTGTAACATTTTAACAGTAAAGTATCAATTCTCTTCAAACAAAAGCAAAGGAAATGGCCTGTCTCCTCCCTGTAATCCTGCAATTAAGGTGCACTTTACCACTTATTAAAGCTAGAATCCCAGAATAATCCTCTAGGTCTGTCAGTCAAGCACACCACATAAGAATACGAGCTACTATGATTCTTTCCCCCAACATACTGACATTTCCATTTTCATCTCTATGTCATTTATATAAGCTGCACGCGACCATGGCCATGAATTTTAAAGAGCTCAGGTCAAATCAGGGTCTCTTTCCTCTTGATGAGATTTTGAAAGAGGAGAAAGACTGTATGCTTGAAATCAGGACCCTAGGTAAATAAATAAATAAATAAAACAGAAACCAAATAAACTCACTTAAAAATATGGATCGTATTAAATTTTTCTTCCCCTTTTAAAAAAACTGCAGTCATTTTGAATGCATTTGAATTATTTTTTTCTTGACGATGACCACAGAAAAAAAGAATTTATTGTCATTTTGAAAGATAACTTAAATATCTAATCTTGAAATGCAATTACAGAAACCTTAGCAGTATATACATGTGTGTATACGTATTATTTTTGACATAGTTTAGAAAGCATTTGTTCAAATTCTCAGTTAAAGTCTGTTACCACAATTCTGGAAATGCACTGCATGCAACATAAGTACTACCATCTTGCACAGCATGTTATTTGGTTGAACTACGGCTCTTGGGATACTCAGAAATGTTTTCCATACTCATCTCTGCCTGAGGCCAAAACCATGTAAAGAAGAGTTGTCAATAATTGTTTGTATTGAATGAGAACACAGCACAGAGAAATAATGGATAAGAAAATTAGAATATGTAAAGAGTTTTGTTTCACCTTCAGTTCCAGTTTTGAAACTCTGATCCCATCCGAATGGGTCTCGTTAACTATGGCTCCTACTAATTCATAAGATTAATTATATGCCTAATAGAGCACATCTCTGAAGTACTATTGAAAGAAGACAATAACAGCAAATCTGTACTAAAAATGAAGATGAACGTTTTGTTTGGAGGTTTTTCGTTTCTAAGAATGGGACAAAAATAATAAGCTTAGCATTAAAATAAAATCACTTTGTTCACATGCTACTTACAGCCTTCATAAATATCTGTTGGTATGTGTACTGCTGCATGTTGGTAAGATGTTTGCCGTCGGAAAACAGGATCTTCTTCAAATACCGGTCTGATTCTCTGGCTGCCAGATTCAGTGTCATTCTTTTCAGGCTTTTTAAAGAAAGACATGTAAAGGGCAAAATATTACAAAGTATGTTAAAAACAATTCCATTCACATTTACCTCTTTTTACATAAAAGATTCATAACTGTTCTTTCATGGCTAATATTTTGCTTTGTGTATAAACAAACTTATTTTTAACAAACCAAAGAGGTGGTGAAGGCCAAAGGGAAGGTTGCAATGTCTTCACCTGGTCCAGCTGCAGCTAGAACAGGAGGCCCCATGGCATGAGTAGACTGCCACTCAAATCAAAAATGAACCAGCTATGATACCAAATGATTACTCAGGCCAGCAACTGTACGCAATTATAAGGATATCTTCAATACTACAGAGTGCTCGGTTTTTGATAATGTGCTATGCTTGAAAAATAATGCTGACAAAGAAGCACCTGTCTGGTCACTCAGGCAGAAGTGTGCTGAGGCTTTTCTTTATACAGTCACCACGTCTATTATTCCCTATCAAAGAACAGACAGCTATATTTTAACTTACTCACAAATTAATCTAATTAAACTGCATGTTTCCTCGTCTGCTTCATTACAGCGATACAGACAAATGTTATACTGAGCATGGGTTCAAATGTTGCCTGAAGTAAGCAGCAGTCTCAGATGAGTTTCAAGGAGGTGGTTTCCTTCGGAAACACAAAGGACAGCACTTGCCTAATCAGTGACATCCACTGATTTCAACACAGCAGCGTTGAGCTCATCATCCCAGGCGGCCTTCATAGTCAATGAAGAGAAACAGCATTTTAAAGTGCAAGTCATCTCATCTTAATTAGACATCTATTTTCCCGTTCCATGAATCTTAGAAGTTCCTCCTACTTTCCATTGACTATAAAGGTAGCCCTAGGGCGATTTGCCTAGATGTAGAAGTCTGCAACGCAACTGTCTAGAATTAGGTGAGATGAATCTCACAATACATGTCTATTAAACTGCTGGAAGAAAAGAGGGTGGGTACTAATTTTGACTACTTTTATGCAGCAGAGCTACTATATTTTATGCTAAGAAGTTAAACTTACTACTTAGTACTTAACTCCACTCTAGTGGATGAGACAGAAAAGAATGCATAACTCCTAATACTCAAAAGTAAGAGATGATCTTTTTTCTTCAAGCAAATCTATTACCAGGTAAAGTCCAGGCGTATCATGGCTTTAATAATGTAACTTGATAAACATGTAAATTACCTTAAAATATTTTTCTCCTTGGAACATCTAAGACTACATGTTGCCTTCTACTTTCTCGTGTGTGGTATTATTTTCATCAATAGTTCTAGTGGATAGAACAACTTGCTGTTATGGATGACTTCTGAATACCATACTTTTGCATTTAGATGCCTCTAAGACAGTAATGTTTTAGTTTTGGAATGTGTTTTAGAAAAGCAGGAAATGCTTGTACAATGCAGCCTGAAATGTTTTGATCCAGTATGGCACCCTCTTAAATCTATCAGAAAATAAAACCATGAATCAGATCTGGCTGGGATGGAGTTAACTTTTCCCATAGCAGCCCTCATAGTGCTGTGCTTTGTACTGGTAGCTAGAAAAGTGTTGATAACATACCAGTGCTTTGGCTACTGCTGAGCAGGGCTCGCACAGCATCACGGCTGTCTCTCCAAACCCCTCTCCCGAAGCCCAGTAGGCTGGAGGGGGGCAAGAGTTTGGGAGGGGACATAGCCAGGACAGCTGACCCCAGCTGACCAAAGAAATATTCCATACCATATGATGTCGTGCTCAGCAATAAAAGCCAGGAGGAAGGAGGAGGGGAGGGAGGAATTCATTATTAAGACGTTTTGTCTTCCAGAGCAACTGCTACATGTACTGAGGTCCTACTTCCGAGGAAGTGGCTGGACATCACCTGCTAAAAATAAAAACTAGCTCTGTCCCAGCTGAAACCAGGACAGTAGTAGAGAATAATTTTTTGTTTTCTTTTGTTTCTGTGCATGGCCTTTGTTTTTCTTTATTAAACTGTCTTTATCTTGACTCATGAGTTTTTTGTCATATTTTCTCCTCTCTGTCCTGCTGAGGAAGGGGAGTCATAGCAGAGGGAGTGACAGAGTGGCTTAGTGGGTACCTGGCAAACAGCCAAAGACAACTCACCACAAACCATTATAACTTGCTTTGAAGTGAACAAACTGGAGCCAGGATCAGTAACAGTTTATGTGTTCTATGATTTGAAATGACTCAGCATTGTGACAGTTTCAGAAAATGTATTTTGATTTAATTTTTACATAAATTTTTGGTGTTTGTTTTTTTTTTCCCTACATTATCACACAGGATTTTCCCCCTCCCCAAACTGGAATGCTATACATTAAGCAAATTTGGAGTTCTTTTCACAAGTTATCTTTTGTCTTCATGCTGCTTAAAGTAATGAGTTTGTCTAATTTTGCAAAAGCAATCTCAACAATCAATCGTTCATGTGAGAAAATTTCTCTCCTTCTTGAAAGCCATTTGATATTAAAAAAAACCCCTAACACTTTCAGTTCTGAAAATAGTACCAATGACTACAAACTCTTGATGCTTTCACAGCACACTTCGGAAAAAAAATTGGGGATCATTAAGTCCCATTATTACAATAAAACACCAGAATGAGTGGGTGTCAAAAGATTTCTTCCAATTAATTTTCCACAATAAATATTTGGGAGGGAGAGGGGATAGTAAAAAGAGAAAGGGGGTAAACCATAAGATCCATCCTAGTGGGTCTTGTACAGTTTTCATACTACAGTATATTTAGAGTTTTGACTGAAATTCCTGAAACATCTAAGCATCAAATTATGTTTCTTCTTCTGCTTGGTATTCCAATTTCATTCCAGGTAGTAGGTACTAGCTTTCAAGCTTCTCCCGTCACTCATGTGCTATGGAAGAAGCTTCAAGTCTACTGCCAAAATTTGACTAAACTTTATTGAAATTGAAAGGGTTTAAATAATCTACCTGAATGCCTTAAACTTTCGAACAAAAAGTCTATTTCCCACACTTCTAACAGCACACACACAACCAGGTCCCCCCAAAATTGACTATGATAAAGACTAGATCTGTTATTCTCCCTACCAGTATTCCATGATACCAAACCCAAAACCGAATAAAAAAACTCAATTATTTTTTTCTCACTTTAATTGATTCACCTGCTCCAGTTGAACTGTGTTTATATGTACCTCTGTGGCCTTGACAGAGGGCAGTGGATCTACAGGATCTACAAAAAATAACCTACAACCTTTTGCATCCCAATCATTGACTTTTCCTGCGAGTATTTTTGTGATGTTCAGCTCTGATATTGAAACAATGCATCTACCTGTCCCTCAAAACCCAGAGACATCAAATGACAAAATCCTTTAAAAATTCTGTAGTTTCCTTCACACGGGATTAATTTCGCTATTAAATCTAAAGGTGTCTGAACTAGTTCTGCATGTAACAGGCAAGAATCAGAAGCGTTACAGGCAAATTAGAGCTACACTCACTTAGACCACTACCTCTTAACCAGCAAGGCTAATGCAGTGCCTTACACATCCAACGTTTACAGTGGATGCTTCTATATAATGTAAAAACTATTTAGTTTTCGTTTGCCAAATTTATGGATTTCAAGTAACCTACATATAAATTACGGAGGGAAAAAAAAGATAAGGAAAGATTAAAAAGGAAAACCTAAATGTTATTAATTATTTTAGTCTGGTATTTCTATCAAAAGCCTGACAGCTTGTGGCATTGGCTGGTACAGGTTTAATACCCAGGTAAATGTTGCTTTCAGGAAAGTAGCAAAACACATATTTTGAAGGAAAGTAATCCAGCATGTGAATATAATTAAAATACAACTCCAACCAATTTCTCTCCCAAGTCAGCAGCTGAAATGCAATCAATACTGGCACAGGAAAATCCCACAGGAGATAGTGGCTGAAGATTAATTTTCTATCTATTCAAACCTGGTCTTCACTTATTGAATTACATTGTTACCTACCACTGACAGTGAGCAATATAACTCAGTCATTTCTCTGCAATGAATCTCCAGACCAATTTCTCCCTCCCTTGTGAGGCAGATAAAATCCATTTCTCTTTTCAGTTCACATTTGTGCCATTTTAAGCCTTTTTTTTTTTAATAAATAAAGTATTTTTTTCATGTGTCTACCGTTCATCATCAGAATAAAGGGAAATTGATATAGCAACTAAAATTCAGGTAAAGTGGGTTCTTCTATAACTGTTCCTGTGATCTTGGCTAAATCAATTTTGGCATGATCTAAAATAAACTGGAGGTTACTTTCTGGTTTTTGTAAGCCAAATACATCGCAGAAATAAGGCAACTTCTTTCTCAAGGGCTTTATGAACATAAATTAATGTATGTACATAAGGTAATTGGAAACTTTATGCCAAGAAGTATCACTGAAAGATGTGTATAGAAAAGCAAAGAACCATTTAAACAAAATCAAACAAGGTCACTTCAAGAAGCTCTGACATCGTTTGGCTGCAAACATACCCCGACTCCTTTCCACAGCACTCAGTTACTTTGCATCATCACAGCCATAGGAAGATGAGTGGATTGTGCATCTCTACTAGTAAATTTTCATTTAGTTGAAAAGCACTGGTGACTGTAGAAATGAGAAACACTTTTTCCACAAATATAAAACTTACTGGTTTTTGCTTCCTGCAGCTGTTGAAAACTGAATATCAGAAAACTAATATTAATTTAAAAAATACCATCAATGAAACACACGAAAGACTGCAATCAAACTGAAACAATCTTCAGTTGCTTTCTGAAGGCAGAAACAGAAACAACGTAAAAGTTGCTCAAAGCATCAGAACAGATTTAGCATCAGGACAACAGAATAAAAGGTATATTTATTTATTTTTTAATTCCTGAACTGATATCCAGCAAGAAACAATGGCACCTGCCTGTTTTCATGCTTAAGGAATTGGTTGCTAGTATTTTCCATCGCCCTAGTATCGAGGGATTGTATTTTGCATAAAATCTTTCTGTCCCTATCAATGACATTTTAAAGAACGCATAGGGAGATGGAGTTAGAATTGTTACAGCTTTAGGGACATTAAAATTATTGCTCTGTCATTCCTTTCTGTCTTTCCTTGCAGATTTCCAGAAGTTTTATATTTTCACCTCTAGGTTTCTTCGCCTTTTTGATTTCTGAATATCTTGAAATTTCTAAATGTAAGATTTTAAACAACTGAGACTCCCTGCCTATGCTTCTCATAGTCTGCTCCCAGAGCTACTCTGTACAAATGAATACCATCAGACACAAAGGAATGCTATCACATACAGAATAAGCATAGACTTTTTCCTACAATCCACTCCTTACTCAAAATCTGCTTTGCTGTTTTGTTGAGTTTTTTTCTTTCCCAAGGAAAGTAAGACAGCAGAACTACATACGCAGCGCCTCCAACACCGCTTGTGGCCCCATTAAAAAGTTACAGCTGGAGCTGACTGGGAGAGTAAAATGAAATGTCCCTTGAAGCACACGGCTCAGCAATACGCCTGCAGCAAGCAAAGGATGGAACAGTTCTAAGGGGAAGATACAGCGAAGCTGAGGTTGAAAAGGCAGCTAGAATGCATTTCTAACAGCCACAGCACTTCCACAGCATCTTAGATAATGTCATTTATCATTTCCAGTGCACTGCTGTGCTGTGTTTATGTGGTGGGGTTTTGGTAGTAGGACAGGGGCTGCAGAGACGGCCCCTGTATGGAGCTGAGAGAAGCTTCCCTGGCTCCAAAACAAGTGGGACTCCCCTCCCTTCTGGCCAGGGCAGAGTCAATCAGCACCTCTGTGAATGTCCTGTTTAACAAGGGGACAAAGGAACCTGAGCCAGACAGGACCTGCAGTGCAGAGAGGGAGCAGGTGGGGAGCTGGCCCTCTCCCAGCCGCCTCTGCAGGCAGCTGCCCACACTGGGCCACCACCACTTGATTGGATATGGCCGCAGCAGCACAGCTTGGAGAGCTCCGAAGTGCCCCACTCCTGGAGAGTCCACTGGGCCGAGCTCGTCCTGCCGGGACTGCTGAGGTTCATCGGGACTGGTGTGGCTGCAGTGGCAAGAGGACTGAGACCTGAGAGAAACAGCCACGCAGACACCACGGTCAGTGAAGACGGAGCAGCAGGAGGTGTGCCGACATTCCCCTGCAGCCCGTGGAGAGATGGCAGGCAGCCCCACCGCAGCCCATGCCAGTCTATGGAGAACCTCATGCTGCAGCTGAGATTCTTGCACCCAGAGCAGTTCGTAGATGACTGTCTCTGTGGGAAAGGACATCCCACACTGCTGGAGATCGACAACAAAGCAGAGATGCATCTGATGTCTGTGGGAAGGGCAGTGGCTGGGGTAGTGGCTGCACCCTAAGAAGCTATGACTCTGTGGGAAAACACTCCGAGCAACCAGAGATCAGGTTAGGAAAGCCAAAGCCCTGATAGAAGTAAATCTGGCCAGAGCCATCAAGGGCAACAAGAAAAGCTTCTATAGATATGTCAGTGACAAAAGGAGGCCTGGGGAAAATGTAGGCCCACTCCAGAAGGAAACAAGACCTGGCTACCCGGGATATGGAGAAGGCTGAGGTTCTCAATGACTTCTTTGCCTCAGTCTTCACTGGCAAGAGCTCCAGCTGCACAGCCTGAGTCACAGAAGGCAAAGGCAGGGACTGGGAGAATGAAGAACCACCCATTGTAGGAGAAGATCAGGTTTGAGACCATCTAAGGAACCTGATGAGGTGCATAAGTCCATGGGACCTGATGAGGTGCATCCACGGGTCCTGAGGGAACTGGCGGATGAAGTTGCCAAGCCACTATCCATCATACTGGAGACGCTGTGACAGTCTGGTGAAGTTCCCACTGACTGGAAAAGGGGAAATAGAGTCCCCATTTTCAAAAAGGGGAAAAAAAAAGACCCAGGGAACTACAGGCCAGTCAGTCTCACCTCTGTGCCCGGCAAGATCATGGAGCAGATCCTCCTGGAAACCATGCTAAGGCACATGGAAAAGAAGGAGGCTATATATGACAGCCACCATGGCTTCACTAAAGGCAAATTGTGCCTTGGCGGCCTTCTATGACAGATTTTAGTGTTGGTGGATAAGGGAAGAGCAACTGATTTCATTTACCTGGACTTCTCCAAAGCATTTGACACTGTCCCACAAGCCATCCTTGTCTCTAAATTGGAGAGACATGGGTTTGATGGATGGACCACTCGGTGGATAAGGAGTTGGCTGAATGGTCACACTCAGTGTTGCGGTCAACAGCTTAATGTCCAAGTGGAGGCCAGTGACGAATGGTGTTCCTCCAGTGTGCATGTTGGGGCCTGTAGTGTTTAATATCTTTGATGGTGACATGAACAGTCAGCATAAGAAGGACATGGAGCTGTTGGAGGGAGTCCAGTGGAGGGCCACAAAAATGGTTCAGGGGCTGAAGCACCTCTTCTCTGAAAACAGGCTGAGAGAGTTGGGTGTCTCAACCCAGAGAAGAGAAGGCTCTGGGGAGACCTTAGAGCAGTCTTCTAGCACTTAAAGGGGGCCTACAAGAAAAACTTTTTACAAGGGCGTGTAGTGATAAGACACGGGGTAACGGATTTGAACTGAAAGAGGGGACATTTTGATTAGATGTTAGGAAGAAATTGTTTACTGAGAGGGTGGTGAGGCACTGGAACAGGTTGCCCAGTGAAGTCATGGATGCCCCATCCCTGGAAGTGTTCAAGGCCAGGATGAGGCTTTGGGCAACCTGGTGTAGTGGAAGGTGTCCCTGCCCATGGCAGGGGGGCTGGAACTAGATGATCTTTACGGTCCCTTGCAACCCAAACCATTCAATGATTCTATGATCAGATTTACTCTTTTAAACTGAAGAATTCATATTCTTACTGAATTTACCAAATGGAACTTATTCTTTCTTGTAAGCCAAGATCATTCCTCCATTTCTTTGATGTTTACTTGAAAACTGAAAGCGTAAGTTGCCTGAATCAATCTGTTCCTGCAACTAATGCCCACTGAGCTCAGGGAGACCACCTACTTGTAGCCACGGGCCCAAGGCAAGCAAACCACAAGAAATACGTCTCTGATTTGAAAAGGCAAAGAAGAGACTATATTCTCTAAGTGTCCCAACAAGGTAAGGCTTAAGGACATTAGATTGAGTGGCAGGATGAGGGGCTGAAAATCTGAAGTCATCTAAGCATATTAGCAATTAATGTAATTTTTTTTTAAAGATCTATGCAAAGAGCTTTTCTCTCCTAAAAGTGACACAATATTTTAGTGAGTTGGACTTAGTATGTGTTGCAACCTTGACTTCTTATTTAGTAATCAGAAAAGAACTGAAAGTTATGCTCTTTTCTCATTGTTAGAGATTATAGCTGACCTTCACAGCAAAGCTGAATAAAATCTACTGTGAAATGAAAAAATTCATTTCTATCCTCTACTATTTTCTCTTTAACTACAATCTCACATAAAACGAAATATGAATTGTAAATATCTAAGCACATAAGAGATAATACACAGCTACCTTCCTAGAGACAAGTGTGACACCTCCTCCCCATCCCCTAAATCATCAGGAGCCTCTCCCCATCCCCACAGTATCGCAAGGATGATGGAGAGTTGCCTCATAATGACACTAGCACCTTTGGATCAATCCCATGTGATCTCATGGACTTGTGTATGTCTGAAATGCTTCAGTGGTCCCTAAATCTATCTTCCTTTGTTGTGAGAATAGCTTCTCTCCCACAGCTCTTCTGCCAGGCTAAGGCACTTGGCAGACTGAGACAAGGAATGCACCAAGTACCTCATCGCCGCTATGACCTTAGCTGCAAGGTCCCCTCCCCATTGGGAAGTTTCTTTCTTTCCTTTTGATACAAATGTACTTAAAGAAGCACTTCTTGTTCCTTTCTGTGTCCCTCAGCAATACAAACCCCAGCTGAAATTCGACTTTGCTAAGTCTATCCTTTCCATCCTTGAAGGTTCAGGTAACAATTCCATAACCCTCCTGGGTTGTATATCCTGGTAAGGAGTTCAGGAGTCATGATATGTAACCCCATCTGAACCTCTCAACTTGATTCTCTTCTTCATGGGGTGATGGCCTGGGAAAACTCAAGAGTTTAGGACCAGGATGTTCACTGAAAGACATTTTCTTGCCTTAAGGTATCATGTATCAGACAGAACTACCTACTGCAGCACTGACTTTAATAGTGGCTTGACTGGATGAGATGAAGTTATTAGCCAATACTAGGAATATATTCTCATATTAGAATAAAAGCACATCTTACTATAAAAACAATCCTTTGAAATTCATAGCCTCCTTCAAATTACTGTAGTCACATCCCACTACAGTAATCAAACATATGTAATTGTTGACAAAAGTCCCATAGAATAGTTGGTCATCTACAATTTCAAGACCAAAATGGATTCTGGATAACTTAGATTTTTCATACATCATCCAATTAAATTTCAAACTAGAGACTGTTCTACTCTTTTCAGAAAATTACAGTCTGCCTTTTACCACCCCATATCTGATGAAAGATGTATCCCTGGAGAATAAGAACTGTTAAATCATCTTAATGCTTCATTGGGAATTAGTTACAAAACCCACTGAATGTGAACATTTAATTAATTTGAGTTTTTCATCTGATGCAGTTGTCTTTGCCATGCTTTGGTGAGCCATTAACTGATCCTGTTTCACAGCACATTCTTATCTTTGGTCATACTGGTTAGGTCCAGATTTTGCACATTTTGTCACATACTAATTGGTTATTGCTCTTTCTTCTTAATTCGTACCTTCCTCTGTGTCAATAACAACATTAGTGACAGTAGAGCCCTGCACTGAGAAGGAGGTTGGACTACATGACCTCTAGAAGTCCTCATAAACTATTTTTTTTCTGTGATTCTCTGAGTTAACACTAACGGGGCTCAAAACACTATATAAACATCGTTCACTACTTCACGCTCACATAAATATACTGCAGCTTTTCCCTAATTAAATGCCAGCTGTATCTAGGTAGATTAAAGTGGTAGGTAATGCTAAACCACGCACTGACCTCTGGGTTACATATGGACAATAGATTTTCCCTACAGGCTAAATACCACGTAATAATTTAAGTAAAATGCCATAACACTACGTAAGACTATCTATACAGTTTTTAAAAATGCAAATATGGTGAAAATCAACAGCATAATAAATTAGAAGAACAGCATTCACAGAAATTGAGGGAAATTTGGGAAGGATATTCTGCCCAAGAAGAGAACCACATCATAGGAAAAAAAGCAAAAAAACAACCACCAGAAAACAAAACTCAAGAAAAGAAAAAAAAAAGAAGTGAAAATAAATAAAAAAAAAAAGAAGAAATATGTCAACTTTTGGATGTTAAAAGAACTAAAAAAAAAAGTCAGTAAAATAAAACACCTTTGTAAAAGGTCAGCTGAAGCAGAGTTCAAAAGTTTCTAGGGTCTGGACAATTCGATTCCCCACTGGAATAAAAATTATTTGCAATACACACCATAAAGAAGAGCCGCAAGAGTAGCTGTAATCCACCCTTTTTCACGTACCAACACTGAAACCTCTGAAAGACTTCAGATCCCAAGACAAAAGCAGAAGCATAGATGGCCTTTCACAGGTATGTGGGCAGGAAATGTTTCTGAAGCTGAACACGGATTGCTTCCTGCTCAGCCCTCCTCAAGGCATGACTCAGGTGCAGAACTACATCTGACCTTGCATAAAACGAGAGGCTTCAGTTCTGAAGCCCTGCTGCTTTGTCATACTTATGGCAAGTAAAAGAAACTAGAGATGTTAATGAAGAGAACTGCAGGAAAGGATAACACTGGATACAGGAAGAACGCCTTATACTTCACAGAATAGACTGTTCATCCACTTAAAAACACCTACGAATGAAATGCTTTCTATTAGATACGGTTGTCTTTTTCAGTCTATTTTTTTCATATATTCTCCAGAAAACAACAGGGATAGAGCGTGTTGAGAATGGGTATGTGGAAAGACCAAGGAAAGTGATCTTGGCTTTTGCAGATGACATCAGCCAGGTCAGCAACGCTCTCATTAGCAGAACGTCATGGTTTAACCTGGCCGGTGACTAAACACCACACAGCTGCTCGCTTACCCTGCCCCACTCTCTGGGGAATGGGGAAGAGAATTAAAGGGGAAAAGGGAAGGAGACTCGTGGCTTGAAATAAGAGCAATTTAATAATAACAATAATATAAAATTAAAAGTAATAATGATAAAATAATAATGATAATATATGGCTCTCTATATATAAAAATATGAAAGTAACATACAAACGAGTGATGCACAGTGCAATTGCTCACCACCCAGTGACCAACACCTGACCTGTCTCAGCAATTGATACCAAAACAGATAAATCCTGACACTGTAATCCTGGATGAGTTAGAGGTCCAAAGAGAGACAGAGAGAGAAAGAACTCCAAGAGACCGAGACCCAAGAGGAGACAGAGAGTCACGCAAAAGAGAAATTCCAACTTCCTGGTTAACCCTCATCTATACACTGGGCATGATGCAGCACGGTAGGGAATATTCCATTGGCCAATTTAGCCCTCAATCCTAAATCTAAATTCAAATCACAAGGGGAGTTGTGGGCCCTTTGTCCCAGCCATGCTCCCCTCCAGCATGTTGTGCTCCTGCACGCTGGCAAAAACACGGGAAGCTGAAAGGTCCTTGATGTCTCAACACCAACTATAAACACCAGTTTGGTATCAACAATCTTCTTATAACAAATCTCAGAGTAAATCCAAAACACGGAGCTCTTCTAGCTGCTAAAATGAAAAACTAACTCTGTCCCAGTTGAAACCAGAACACAGAGTCAGGGGCACAACAGGAGCAGATGAGGTACTGCATTTCACATCACTTAAACTCCAGGGAACTCCCTGAAAATCCCAAAACAGTGCAATGTCCAGATTATTTCCTGTTTGGAGATACATTTGGAATCATAAACCACTCTGAAAGTATCTCTAAGAAAGCCAGTACAGTATTATGTCTCTGGGTAAAGCAGTATTTCACATCATCTGAGGGAAGCAAACTACATATTAATCTCTCAATCAACTGATACTAATTGTATACATTTCCCAGAATGAGAATTCCCGAGTGTCTCCTTTGCCCTATATACAGACTTAATATTAAAGCCAATTTTGTAATTATAATATTTACCTCTTATCTCAGCTCTACTTATGATGAAGGGTTCATTTGGTCACTTATTTCATCTGACATACAAGTAAGCAGTAGATAGCAGAACCACAGAGGACACACCTATCAGCACACTCTCTTTCTTTTTTTTAACTTCTTAAACTTGAAAACACAACTCAAAGATTTTGGTGATTTAGCTATCTATCTTGAGTCTTAATAGCAAACCTTATCAAAATATTACAGGTGCTCCATTCCAATGTTCTTGATCTGATTTGCAATTTTCAAAGCCTACTTCTACCTTCAATCAATCATATGAAAACACCGGATTTGGTCATTCATTTTGTTTTATACTACTCAAAAATCTCAATGTGACCCGGACGTTTCAAAGTGACATGTCAAAACACTCGTATAACGTTGCTTTCGATAACGGGGCAACAAAGGGCTCACTAAAAATCACTGCCTCAAATGTTATAAACATTCTA
Organism: Tauraco erythrolophus; assembly: GCF_009769465.1. Lineage (NCBI taxonomy): Eukaryota > Metazoa > Chordata > Aves > Musophagiformes > Musophagidae > Tauraco > Tauraco erythrolophus. The sequence continues at coordinate 11,690,610 of NC_141468.1, read as the reverse complement.
TACAAGTTCAGTTTTTGGAGCTGCTTTTATTTACCAATAAAAAATTACACTGCATTCACTGCGATTGTTATCACTCATGCATTTGATATTAGTAGGAAATATCCTGAAGGAAGAAATTTTCCATTAAACTGATGAATCACTAGCTTCAGGGTTGAATTCTGATCTTTGGTGTGGCATAAACTTAGCCTCCATGGGGAGACTTCAAGCACTGCTCTTTTGTGCAAATTTGCCTTCAAGGTAGGATTTGCCGCATTAAGAACATCCTCATCTTTTTTAGGACACTGACAACTACAGTTATCACTCTTGCCATTATTATTTCATAACTCTGTTTCACAGGTAGGAGATAGCTTTGGGGCAGTCATATATTTCATTGTCATGTATTTTTCATTGCAGCCTCGAATGTATATTCATTTGGGAGAAGAGAAGACTTGCACAAATTTGAATAAAGGAATAGAAACCTGACACCTAGTTTTTTAAGCAGGACATTAAAAAAAAAAAAAAAAAAAGAAAAAAATCCCTAACAAAACCCAAGAATCCCTGCTCCATGTGGCAATAGATCATTATAATTTCAACAGGAAGCTCAAAGGAATGCCTGTTTTCCCTATGGATTGGACTGAAGCTTACCTATAATGCCTTGAAATGGAAAGACCTGACACGTTTCCCAGGGATATTTCGTAAAAGGCACACGTTCCTCAGTGAACAATGCAAAAAGTCCTGGTACTAAAGCAGCCAGTGTCAATCATACCCTCATTATTGGATCCAATGCTCATTTTGCAAAAAATGGCATTCAAGTCACACTGTTAGAAATTGTAACACTGGATTCCAGACATGAGAGAGGAAAGCGCACAGCAAAAACCCTGGAGTATGCATTTTCCTAAAAGACTTGGAAGTCAAGGTGCCATGAAATTACTAGAAATGAAAACAGTAAGTCCTCTTGTAGAAAAAGGATGAACAAGAGATGTAAGACCAAAGAACATAAAAATATAGTTTTCTTGCTTACTCCTCCTTGTCATATACTCAAGATAAGATACTTTGTGCTATCTTACAACAGGATTTTTCCACATCTTCACTACAGCAGGAAGAGTACATTTTAACCATAAACACTATTTTTTGTTATGCACTGCAGTGTGAGATACAACTCCTCAAACCGTAATTAATTTGTTGTATAAAAAAAGATGAAATATGGATCTACCTTTTTAAAGGCACTTCATTTTCAAAAAAGTAAGTCAAATGGAATTTTTTCAACCTATGTACCGAAGTAAGTAAGTTCTATGATATCTAGAATATAATAACTTAAAAGACTAACATATCTGAAGATGTATATTTGAGAAGCACAGGACAGAGGCTTGGGATAGTCTCAAGAACCAAAAAGTGCAACAGCCAGGAAGCATTTTCTGGAAATGGAAATAAGTGGGAATCTATCAAATTTTTCCCTCTTCATTTCATAAAATTTTAAATGTGTTATAGACTTAATTATTCATTCCAAGTACTATATGCCAGTATCAAAGAATACAGGTTAATATTCAAGATATATTTTCATAAAAATGAAAATATAGTTGAAAAATATGGCATTTATTACAGATTAGAAATTCTTGCTCTAATTAAACTTCTCTAAGGATTTAAAAATGTTCCTTATATAGGTGTACCAACAGTCCTACTCTAATACGCTTTGTACTAGCACAAATTTTCATTCACTCTTACAGCTTAGGTCAGGCTAAGAGCAAACTACCCTGGCAAAACGTCTTCCTTATCTGTAAAGAAAAAAAAAAAAAGGCTAGAATAAGGCATTTGTCTTCATAGCTCATACCTGTTACAGTAAGAAGAGGGAAAAAAAAAAAAACACAAAACCAAAAACAAACCCAAAAAACCCCAACAAAATCCATGTCATGTTGTCACAAAACAGTATAATTCTGGCACAGTTGCAGCCTGACTTGTCAAAGAGTTAACATTCAAAAAATCTACAAAACATCAGTTAAATTTCACATATAATATTTCAGTCTACTTACAAACTTAGCCATTAGCCCATATCAAGCAACATGATGCTTCAAGGATGTACAAAACATCATCCAAAACAAGTGCTAAATGGTATTTTTCAGACAAATTTTCGTATGTCTAATTCTAAAACATACCATCAAGAAATTCAGCATTGAATAAAAAATATGAGAACTAGGTACGTAAACATTTTTTATTCAGATATCTGAAATGTCTTGTGCTGCTGAAAAATCCTAGTAGGTTCAGAAGGAGAAGAAAATTAATCTAAAAATAGCTGCAACTTACACACATAAAGAACAACAACAAAATTAATCCCTGAAGAGACCCGCTGTAAGCGCGGGACTACTTGTGAGTGCTGTCTGGAGAACAAGGGTGTACAAATAATTTATTGCCCAGTTACCTAACTACACTTTCCAATCTGTATGAATTACACTTTGCTCACTTTACTCATCACAGATGAGAATAGCTGGGGCAAATTCTTTATGACTCATTTTAACAATTTTTTTCAGCATGGAAGGAGTAAAGGGCAAAGAGACGATAAAAGGAAACATGTCGCATCATAATCGTGACTGTGTCCATTTCACATCGTTACCTGTGATGTTGCAATGTCAAACCACATTGGTTGTCACACAATGAAAGCAGAGGTGATGAAAGCACCACACAACTTCAGGTAAGGAAGTCAGCTGGCTGCTATTGCTAGGCTGCCCTATTGCAAAAGGAGAGTAGGTCTTCTACAGCCTGGCACTTCAGTTCATCTTAAATTATTTGAGATTAATTTCCCTATTCCTCACTGTCTATGAAAAGTGGAATTAGTAGCTTCAGCTCAGAAAGAAAAGGATGTTTTAAAATCTACCTGTAGCTAAACCGAGATGTTAGGATATTGATGTTGTTATTCATATGCTGGCATCCAAAGCCAGTCAAAGCACCGAGATAGAACTCCCCTTCCATATGCAGATATAAGGGAGATTTCTAAAGGTATGTATTATCAGAATAAGGCTAAAAAGCCCTTCCAAAACCAGAGGAAATTCATATCTGCTGGATGACATGCAACAGAAAGCAAACCCTGCCTCAGCTTTCTCTATACTGTCAGTCTCACTTTTCAGCCCAGCAACCGGCAGCTGCTAGACTTGCAGAAACCTGGCATCACCCTTACAGTGTCCTGAAAAGTCTCTTTACACCTGTTACCCTTGAGACTTGATCCCTGGAACCCGTCATCTGCTCTGCCCTGACTCCAGACCCTTTGCCCAACTGACCACATTCAGGTGCCACCTGCCCCTCAAGGGCTCTACCTGACCCAACGCACACCTCCTGGGTCACAGGCTTACAGAGAAAACCCTTCTTTTCTGTTGCTCACCAAAAAATACGTAACATGCTACACTTTTTTGTTCAATAAATCAAATCATTCTGCCATTTTTCAATGCATGTTAAGATAAAAGCCAGGAAATTCCTGAGTTCTGCTGGCAGGAAGAAAAAATTCAGCATTTCTTTGGTCAAATCTAGAGTAGGTTCAGACTTGTTTTCAGGTAAACCTGGGCTGAATAATTATCAGACTCATTTTTACTAAATTAATTGCAGATGCAAATCAAAGCAAATTTTGCAATAATTTGATACCATAAATTGGTAGAAAAGAAAAGAAAACAAAACTTGTTCAAGTCTATAAGCAAAGACTCAATAAACTTCCAAAACCCCTGTCAGCATGCCTCTAAATGTCAGTGTCTCTTCCAGGGCAGAGGCAGACGTACAAGGAATGTGCCTCTTAGATAAACATTCTGTTCTCTGCTTACTTCTGCCTAATATTCACTTTGGCCATAAATGTACATTAAAAAAACCAAAAAGTTTGAGAGGTGGAAGTTATTTTGTTTTCTAAAAAGCACAGGATGTGTACTTTCTGGAGCAAGTACGGGGACGTGTCCTGTTTGAAAATTTTCCTGTCTCTCTGCTCTTCATTTTAAAATAGCAGAGAGATTTGGCGGATGGAAAGAGAACAGGTTACCAGTTACTCACATTTTGCAAGGACAATCAGTGTGTTCTAAAAGCACTTACAAAAGAGCAGGCAAAAGATGATTACAATCACTTCCTATGTTCTCCATCTGATGTATTCCACTTTCTATGCCCAGAATTGTGGTGTGTAAAACCCACCAGGAATTCCTGGAAATCATGTTTACATTACATTATCCTTTCTTAGTTTTACAACATTTTTCAACTTGATATATTTTGTTTGGGGTTTTTGGTGTTTTTTTTTAATAATTATTAGTTACAGAAACTTGATAGCTGCATTCACGCTGCAGTTTTAATCTATAATGAGCTAATGTTTCAGATATTATTCTAAAATAACAAGGCATGATTGAATTAGGAATACTATCCAAAATGTGGCAAAGACATCCCATCAATTTTAAAAGATTTCTCCCTGCAAATTTCATAAAGTAATAAAAACGTGGTTTTCATATTTAAAACAGCCATAGACGTGCTCCAGATTGCTCCTCTGCAGTGGAACCCACCCATTGACCATAGTCAGAGAGTAAATTCACATTTTGTGCAGGTACTTACTCCCCAGATGGACCCATAATTCTAGAAGCTTCATGTTAATTCAGTAAAATAAAATAAAAAAGTACTACTACCACTTAATACATTATGAATAACTGCACAAGTACTGCTCAGTGAGTCATGACTGCAGTCCAACGTGGGACTGCATAAATGAAATCTCTAATAAATCACTCGTGATAATAACTAGGGACACAACTCTTGCCAGGAGATGCAACTGGCTGCTCCCAATTAAAGCCTAATAAGTAAGAGCTGCAGAGGAGCTGGAAACTTCCATCAAGGTGTGGCTGATTTCAAGTTAAAGAAACATTCATTTGTTTATTTGTAACACTTAGTTTTTTCAGTAAAATCACTGAAAAATTTCAATGTTCTTTTCCTTAGGCTGTTATTGCTTGAACAAGAAGGAATTTATAAAATCATGACAAGAAATTGCTCTAAAAAGGTAGGAAAGGAGCAAAAATCAAAGAGGAGGTGATAAAAAGATTAAGGAAGGATTCAAGGAAGAACGAAAATGAAGCAATTGAGTAATTCAACGCATAGTGGAGAGATAGATTTCCTGAAGACATGGAAGAAAAAAATTAGATTTAGAAAGGATGTATAAAGAAGATGTGGAATCACCAGAAATAAAACCCGCACAAAGAAGAGGAAAGAACTCAACAGTGAAGCAAAGATGACTATAAATAGAGTGGGGTACAAAGGACAAGAAGAGAAAACAGGCAAAGCAATATTAAAACTTATGGGAAAGGGCATCGTGATGTGGTCCCACTCAGCTATGCAATAAACACACGGCAGCATTTGTCCACAGTCATACAACACAAGCAGTTGACACCTGCAAATTAAAGTGCACGACACAGACGGCAATATATCAAACTGAAAGGATTCCAGGGAACAGGACAGTGAATGAAAACCTGAGAGACCTGTATTAAATTACAAGTTTGGCCATTATCTTCCTATGAGATATGAAAAATGGGAATATAATACCTCCTACTTTGTTGTGAGGATAAAATTCATTAATTATCATGAAGTGCTCACGCGTTACAGCGCTGTGGGGGAAATAAGCAAGTGGAATCTTATTGCTGTTGTAGGATAAAGAGTACAAAAGGAATATTACTGATTGATGGACTAACGGGTTACAAATTGATTGTTTTACCTGAGAGACTTGAGAAATCCAAAGGCCAAAGAATGATTGGTCTTCACGTGCTTTTTTTTTTTAAAGTCCAAGCAAACACAGTCATTAGATTCAAAAAGGTCCTCTGAGATAGCAGATGAAAAATGAGAGAGAAGGATCTCCTGAATGCCATACATAAACAGGGAGAAGGAAAGCAAACTATACTGCAGTGTATTAACATAAACTGGAAAAAATACAAAATTTAAGTTGGAGAATAATTCTTCTGATAAAGCTATAATTCTAAAAGGATGAGTGGAGACAAATAAAGACTGGCAGACAGGACCTGTGAAACAAGTTTCTTCTAATTCTTCAACATGTAAAAATTAAGATCTAAAAGGGTCTGTTATAGGGACCTGGTCAACAGAGAGAAACATGTATCTAGAAGTGATTCAGCAACCTTAGACACCAATCTCGGAATAAAGTGAACAGCTCTCTAGAGGGATCTGCAGTGACTAGCTTAGATATCTAATTTTAATAAATAAATTACCACTAATCATTATTCCTACTTGTACTAAAAAAACCCATAATATTATGTCCTGTGATTAAATGAAGGCTCACAGCATGACAGAGAAAAAAGTAAGAACTTGCTAGAGAAAGCAAAGAAGGGATGGCAAAAGCAGTTTTAGTAGCCAGTGCTTCAGAGAGGATTCAATCAAAATCTCCTTCTAGAAGAAGATGAAGTTGTCTCATTTTCTTCACAAATACTGACAAAGGTCCTGGAAGTAGAACTTCAGCAGTTGGTCATGCAGGAACAGAGGAGAAGAGTCTGACGTTTGCATACGTAGTTTAGACTTGGATGCAGGTTTTCTTAACAAGAAATCAGTATCAGATCACTGACCATCTCATTCTTATTGCTTCTTCTTTAAAGTTAGATTATTGATTGAAGGAAAATAATTCCTACATCTCGAATTTTTAAAGAAATAGCTGCATTGAAATTTTAACAGTGAAAAACTCAAGATACCTGGAAGAGACTTTTGTTTGAAAGGTGCATGTTAGTGGTTTCTGAAATATCGGGCCTTGTAAAGGCATCCAGATCTACATGCATAAGTTACATCTCTAAAATAATTGTTCTTTTTCTATAACATAGATGATTTATTGTGTTGATTAAGAATTACCATTGATACTGCAGCTTAAGGAGGATAGGAATGTTTAGCATCATTTTCAAAAGTTCACCCTTACTAAACAGCAAGAAACAGAATCTAAGTTCATCTAGGATGGAGAAATCCAGCCCTTAGCAGATATGCTGAATGAGGAAGGTATTGGTGGCTGAGATATGTGAGACTGGCCTCTCTTATCATGGTGTAATTAGAACTCATGGGGAACTTTTTAATGAAATCTCCTTAAGCAAAAACATTTGTTCTGATTAGCTAGCCAAAAAAATGCTTAAATGACTGACAGAAAGCACACGATCTTGAACAACCAGAGCTTCTAAATACCGCACTTTCTTGTTATCTTTTCCCTTCACATTGTTTTCTAAACATAAAATTCGTAAAAGAGTTCAAAAGTAAAATGAAACAAAACAAAACAAAAAATTCCCTTTTTTTCCTTCTCTCTCTTTAATCTTTTAAAGTCCTCCTTTTTTTGAGGACTGTTATGAAGGAAAGAAAAAAATCTTATTTCAGTATATATAGCCTATAAACATACTGGCAACTCAAACAGACTCACAGTGTCAATGCTACATTCTTATATTTTACAAAGTCCATATAGCGCAGATCTGCAAAACATTTCAGCCCAGTATGCTGAAATTCCTAGGACTTCAAATTTTTCATTGTGATTCAAAACATTTCAAAACAATAACTTCAGCTGGTGTTGGATTTTGGTATTGCATTCTGTATTGCTGAAGCCGTGTTACAGTGTTACTTGTTTATTGGCAGATTGGTCCTGACTCCCAAGGAACTATTCTAAACTCAACAATAAGGGTTATTATAAACTTCATTTCAAAAGTTCAAAAAGACATAAAAAGAAAGAAAATCGATGCAGAAATATAAATATGGCACTTGGTGGAATAAAAGTTTTGTGGTTTTATTTTTGCTGGTTTTTGTGGTTTGTGGGCGTTTTTTTTCTGAGGCGGGAAAAAAATTCCTCAGGAAAGTCAAAGAAAATGAGAGTAAACTCTGAAAGAGTATTTCCTTTCTTGCCTTGCCTAACAGATTGGATTCATGTTGTAGAAGCAGTCACCTCAAGACCTTTTCCAATACTCTTTAATCATAACGGATACAGCAGAGTCTTTTACTTCACACCATAATCTATCATCACTACATAGTACATTTAGATTCAAAATCCAATGTTTAAGCTTTGTAATTTTGTTTCTGGAAGTGATTCGCACCTGCAATGCCAGTGAATTTAATCAGAAGAGACCAATATCTTTCAAATGTAGGTTACTTCTAATGAATTTTACTTAAAGCATGCAACTTTTAAAACTCAGGACAGTAGACTTCATTGTATCCGGATTCCAGTACTCGTAACTCTATATAAGCATATCAAATAGTTCTGCTTGACATGATCTATGTACCTTCTTTAATTCCTTTACAGCAGAAGCATCAATTACAATAGTGATGCCATCAATCTCTAAAGAATACTTGATTAAAAAGTGCAAATGAAGCATGCTGGCAATTCTGATTAATACATTTACAACATTTCTTCTACGGTTTTATAAATTAAATCTATAACGAAGACCAGCAGTTGGATTATCTCAAGTGAAGGTGAGGATAACTTGTCTTCTCCCCAGAAAATATTAAGATTTCTAACAGCTAAAGCCAGATAGGAGACTTCAAACCACTTAGAGTAAGAGTTTTAGTAGAACCAGGAACTGAAATATCATATATTTTGTCTAAATCTTGGGACTGGATTTTCAATTTCCCCAAAGCCTATTACAGTCATATGAGTGATCACAAAGTGCCTGAAAACAGTTATTCAGTAACATTTTACATCTGCTTTCCCCTCATGTAAAAAATTTCTTACAAAGAATACAGAACAAAATAATAAAAGCTTGGAAAATAGGGCCAGAAAATGGTTCCTTCAGAGTAAAGCAAATGATTTACATTTATCATTTTGATTCTCCAGTCCTATAATTATGATTTTATTACATTTCAAAAAGTGAATGATACTGCTGTCAGGATCTTTCTTCTCCCAGCACATACCCTGCCTGATCAGTAAGTCAGACTCTATGAGGGAAGACAGACTGAGAATTAGAACATTTTGAAGACATTTCTAAGTTTCTTGTTTTCTTTCTTCTGCAAAATACTTAATTGCTTGTCTTAGCATTTCATTAATATTTTCAATCACTTAATTTTCTGAGATTGCAGGCAATGAAACAAAAAGAAACATATTACTTACATCATTCTGATCAACTTTTGCATTGTAATAGATTATATCATTATTCTGTAAGAGAAAGAAAAGTAATTCTGTTAGTTTGAAAGTAGGTAGTAGTTTACTTGCAATAATTTGTACTAAAATACATTTTAAAATAAACCCACACTTCGTTATGTGTAGCCTTTGAAATATGATAGAATCAGAACCTCATTCATTTAATGCTTCTTTGCTGCAAAGCTACACAAGTCACTCAAAAAGCCAGCTAGAAAAGTACACACAACGTTGGACAAAACCCAGAATTTACAAAAGACTTCTGTAAGCTGTTTGTTTTACAGACACACGACTCTCTCACTATGCAATTAGGTGATTTATGCACCATGACATCGCGCAGGGAATGGACGCAGCGACGCAGGGGCATTGCTAAGTGGGTTAAGTATTTGTCGCACACACGTTTATTGTTTTATTCCCCTCCCACGGTGAAAATAAAATCTGGGAAAATACATCGCAGGAGAGGCTGGCTGTTGTAGTGCAGAGTGGATCCTGGCAGCTCTGTGGAAACACCGTACCGTGTAATTCAAGCAAAGCAATGAAGGAGAAGATTACTAGTTTCCATTGCAAAATCAGTCAGAAGCTTCATTCAGCGTAACATCTACAGCTGTTTGAAAATTGGGGTATTTCCTAGGGAATATAGTTTTATTTTCTCTTGAAATATTTCTGAACCATTTTAAAGCCTTAAAAATTTAGGTTCACTCTAGTAGCTTTCCACTAGATAGAACTGCTGTAATGCACCCTATATGTTTTTGAATTAAACAAGCAATTGTTAAGTGCATTTCTATATGAAATAGATACGAATATGTGTGTAGTATTTTTTTAAGTCTAATTACAGGTTTTAAACAAACAAAGGAAAGGAGAAGTAGTTACATTTCTTCTTGTCCAGCAGCTTGTTTAAAATAGGTGATTGCTGTTAAACCTCAAAAAATGGCCTTAACTTACATTTTCTGTTCTGTATATGGTAATGACTTTGGATTTATGCATCTAACTAAAAAGTTGATCGCAAAACCTGATTTTTCTTTTATAAATATCAACAGGAAGTAACTATTTCAGTAAGCATTTTTGAAGTGGATAAGCCGACAAGTATTACTTGTACTAAAAAAGTTCCACGACATGCACTACAAAGTCATGCATTTCATCTTTATAAACCATCATTTTCCTCACTTCATAAATAATGACATCATTCATTCTCCTTTGTGACCTTTTTGAGAGCCAAACATGAAATATATTATAGATGAGCTAAATGCCATTTCAAGGTAAAAGCTATTAACATGAACTCATCCTCGTTCCTTTTCCCTCAGAAGGCACTTTCTCATAAAGACACTTCTCTCTGCAGGTCAGTTGGTTTTGTATCGGTATCTGGGTAAATAAGTCAGACTCAGGGTTTTACACAGAAGGAAACTCCTTGCATCATTAAAGACCAAAGCTAATTGTTTATTCACTTGTTACTTGGTTGTTGTAAACAGAAGAGCATATGAAGCTTGTGGAAGCCTTCGAGTAGGTTAGAAGCAGCAAAAGATTCGATTTTCTTCAGATCCTCTTTACTTTGTACGTGGCTGTGTACAAAATAACTGTTCTGCAAACAGATGTGTTCCAAAAGCCATATGATTCTTTAGCAGGCAACATTTAAAGGATCCAACTCTGAGCTGGAAATGGTAGTACAAGTGTTTTCATCATAAGATGATCTGTTTAATTTAAAAAAAAAAAAAAAATGTTGCTTCACTTCAGAAGACAGGGGAAAAAGAATACTCCTTTCACTACACCTCCTTATGTTACGAGCAGTTCCCTGCAATCTTCTTTCTCCCTGGAAGCTTTTGTTCAGGAAAAACGAGACCAGGAAAAGCAATACAGGCATATTTATCTGGATAACATGTATATATTCTTTTTGTTTAGTGGTTTCATTTTAAAAAGGAACACTTTCATAAAACACAATTCTATTAGGCCACCTCTTGTATTGACTCTCAGCAAGATACCAGTTTATTAACCCCCTCCCTTCCCACTGCTCAAGCTTACCCTAACAGGACACCTTGTCATAGAACCCTTTAATGCACAGGATTTGTAACACTGTCTGTTACGAATTCTGTTTATCTACTTAAACAATTCTGTTTATCTACTTAAACAAAATTCTTTATCATCACAATTATATTTTACTCTTTCTTTTATATTTTCATTTGCTTGTTTAAACTGACCAACGCTGGCATAGCATCGCTATCTTCTTCTACTGGACTAACCAGTATTTTTTAAATCATCTGTTAAAGATTTATGTTTCAGAAACAGGATACATTTACAAGCTAATTAAAATAACCCCTCAACCCCAAATGAATTAGATATTTTGTTACACTATTCACACGTTGTAGTTCATTAGCCAGCCTGGAGATATTACCTGTATAATGCATAAACTAACACTGACATTGATCACATCTCACTACTCTTAATATAGAAAATAAACAATGCTCCACACGCTGAATGGTGTACAATTCACAAATTAGATTCGTGGACCAGTTAGATCTTTAGAGGACAATTTTTCATAATTTAACCACTTCTAGCTGACAAGAACGAATTGCTTTGTTGCTGGTTCTCAAGTGAGTAGTTTAGTTATTTATTAACTTCTTGACACACAGAATTTGAACCTTCCCACTGTTACACACTTCTGCCACCCAGTAATACTTCACACTTATTCAGCAAGCCTAAGATACAATGTAAATATTCTAGATATTTCTTTTTGTTCTTTAGTCAGTAATACTATGACAGAGAGGGGTAAATACTCACTGTTACTTCTGTTCATGAATGAAGGTATTTAGTAAGACAGTCCTGAAGCTGAAGATATGGAAGAATGACTTTAGGAGACCATATGTGTAAATTAGAAATTCTAGCATAGTATCAGTATACAAGTTTACAAAAATTATGCAGTTGGAAAGGTGAAGGGTAATTTTCACTGTCATTAATTTCCCTTTCAAGGCAAACAGTTTCAGTATCTGACAAGGACATGCAAAATATAAAAATTACATTAAAGATTAGGTCATAAATTTTGTAATTCTGACTGTTACTGTTTTGTTCTATTCTATCCCGATAACCTTCTTCTTCCACACCTTCGTATTATTCTCTGCTGAAGTCAGATTGTTCCATTGTCTTTAGATTGCTTTTCATTTCAATAGTACTTTGTTTCCCAGATTTGGGTATCAAACAATTCCAACAGGAAACACTACGTATTGGGTAGTATTAATAACTTCCTAAATTTCACCACACAGAATTCAAAGTTTCTGGTCTCTATGATCTCTATGTCTAGAGATTTGAAGAAACACATGGATTCCTCAAACAGAAGAAAAGCATGGGAAAATATAATCATCTGCAGATGAAATGTGGATTCACATCAACACTAACTTACACTCGCATTTTGATTCTCTAGGAAGCAAGCTTACAGACACAGTCCATTGATTTGACTAGTTAAATGCCTAATGTCAACTCAGGATTATGTGAATGGAGTTGAAGTTGGCTTGTCATCATAAGAAATAAAACTTTTTTTTAATCAAATTCTTTCAAGAACTACACAAAGGGATTACTTTGCAACAGGACATATCTGACCCTACAGATAATTGCATATAGTAAATCACGATAATATATCTATGTTGTTTTGTTGGTAAAAGCCATACATCCTCCTTTACCAATAGCCAAAGATGAAAGCTCCCTGTCATCAATGCCACGTAATGGCTTCAGCAGGAAAACCTAATCTGTAAATCCTATGGTAGAATTCCAAGAATTGCCCAAGCAATACAGACCCCATCAACTGACATTCTGTGTGTGGTTTTTGAAGTATCTGCTTTTCCACATGAGATGTTTGCATTTCATTCATGAAAGAAAATAAAAACAAACAACAAAACAAACAACAAAACAAAACAAACAAACAAACAAAGTGGAAATCTTAAGATTTTCAACAAACATCTAATAGTATCTGTTCAGAAATGTTGCTTACATGAAGCTGTGATGAAGATTCTTTAAGCCCTCAGGTCTGTATGTGAGGCTTCCCAGAGAATCTACCTAACTTAGATCCTGTGATGTAGCCCAAAATGGGGTTAGGCGTGCAGGGGAGCTTGAAAGCCTAAAAACAATTCTAGAACTTTGTGAGACACTATTATGGACTACCTGAAAATAAGTAAATTTAAAAAAAAAAAATAGAGGGAAGGGGAGAAACCAGTTTTCTGTATTTTTTTCTATAGTAAGAAATTAATGTAATGCATTAATTTAGACAGACATTGCAATTATTCTTTTTTCCTAAAAGTAGCAGTTCCAAAACAATTGTAGATAAAATGTGAAAGCAAAAAATACCACTCTTTTCCACAACTTTATTTGCTACAGACATGCTAGAAGATAATGAACTCCCTCAGAAAAGAAAACACAAGACATTTTTTTAAAGGTCTCTACATTTCAAACATTTTCTTCAAGGAACCACTGGAGGCAAACCTAAAATTAGTGTAGAAGATGACATTGCAAATATATATTACTGCAAAATTATTAGTGTATATTTTCAAATCTGAAATTAAGGCCAAATATGATTATTTGAATTTTGTTTTAAAACAGCATACTTCCCATAACTTCTAAGTATTTAATACAAAATGTGCCAAAGCAACCAAAAAGAGGCATCACATAAAGCTCTTTTTTATTGCCTGCTAGTAGTGATATCTATGAGGATTATTTCATTCTGAAAGTTATGAGGTAGAGTAAAAAATCAAAAACCAAGGAAAAAGAAACCTTATTACAAATATATGCCTGATTTTGACTGTTCAGTTTAAAATAAGTCCATAGAATTACAGACAGAAATTTGGAAAACATTGTTAAAATCATATTAGTCACACACACTTCCAAAAAGCATAGAACACTAGTGAAAGAACTGGGAGTTCTCAGTATGCTGAGCATGCAGCAATAAAAATACTAATAATACTGGTTTATTTCATCTTTCATAGATATATGATAAAATCAATGTAAATGCCTATAAACGCTTCACTAAGTGTTGGGAAAATCCATCTTTAATTTTGATTTTAACCAATATATTCTTGTATCCCCTTGGATAAAGATGTGTATTTTAAAAAATTCACTCTAATACCTTTAGGGTAATTAAGATTTAAAATCAACCTAAAAAATCCTATGACAAATAAATCAGGTAATTTTAGTTTAATCCCTTATATAGTCAGACACGCAGTTTAAGGCACAATTAGACTCTTCAGAAAAGAACGCTAAATACGGCCTACCGCAAATAAAAAATGACATCTGTTTCTAAAGATAATAACTTTAGGGAATAAAAGCCTGCAAATAGGGAAAAAGGAAAGAATGCCAACTGCTACAACTTCTTTTATTGTAGCTTTGCAATTTTACATAAGTGAAACGGTACAGGCAAAATAACGGGATTTCCAGTAAGCAACTTTTTTTTTTTTCCCTTCAGTATCCATGAGTAGAAATACTGATTTACTTTCTGTCTTTAAAATGAACACCAAAAACACCAACAATACATTAAATTAGTTGCAACTACTGTGTCTGACCATGGGGTTGTAAGAAAATACAGTTAGAAACTGTATTTAAAACAGGATCTTGAAACAGGTCTTAGAAACAAGATCTTTTTAAAATCAATCTATTTTTAATAAGAAAATGACAAACATCAAAAAGTACAATAACATCCCAGTCTATAAATATTTTCCCATATTACCCAAAATATGTTCAAATGAGTCACTTGGGTTAGACATTTTTCCCCAAAACATAATTTGATTAAAGAACTGCTTTCTCAGAATATTAAATTCCATATGCTAATTAAAAGCTTCCAGGTCTGCACTATAATTTATGATAAGCCTTTTTCATCGGATTTGTGTAAAGGGCTTTTCTCAAGATTCTACTGAGACTAATAACTGGAATGAAAAGATGAAGGTGAAGATTACAGGAAATATCATAAAGGAGGATTAAAGGTGCCACATACCCTTTGTTATAGAATACACCGCCTTTTAAAAGGTGAGAAAGATCAACTTATTCAGCATTCATTTACAGGTTATTCCTTCACTGAAATTATCCATCTGGAAACCTCCAAATTTATAGACAGTTTTCACGAGATGGTCAGTTGTCCATTCACAGATGCATCAGAGTAATAAATAAAACAAGCAATTTATTAATCATCTGCATGCTAGACAATGATACTAAAACATACAAACCTCATATAAACAGATAATTTAGCAGATAAAAGTAATATACAGGTACAGATAGCAGATAAAAATAGACTATACAAAAAAATGCACTTTCAAGCATTTGACACCAATTCTGAGGGATTTTGATCTGAGGTTAGATCCAAAGATTGCAGTGCTGATGGTGCACAGAATTTAGGCATCTCAGATAAAACCAAGGTCATTAAAAAGTTCATTGAAGTCTCAACTTGGAAGAATCTCAAACTCCGGAAGTACTTGAGTTTCCAACAGTAATATTCTCTAGGTGCCTTAATATTCTATTTCTATATGGACTTTTGATGAACCTCAGGCTTCACATTTCTGAGAAGTCTGGACTCTACTTCACACCTTCACAGAGTCAGGACCCATAAGCTGAGGTCACTAACTCCTGTAAATTGAGGTACTTCCTATCATTGAACACGTCATTCTTTTTGATATGTAATGACAGCCAAACAAATTTGATCAATTAAGTCAAAATTAGCAAATTAAATGGATGCTTGCTCTGCTCTCACCTCCTCTTCCCCTCTCCTTCCTTACTCCTGGCCATCTGAAGAGTGCAGTTATAGGGCTTTCCTATTTAGAAAAATTACTAACAAAACTCCAAATTTTTACTGCATTAGGGCATACCATATAGCAAAACCAACATTTGCTTCAAAAAATTGACTGATGATTTATTTTTTAATGTGAATGGTCCAGCTAAAACTCAGAAACTTATACAGTGAAAACAAAATTAAGAAAAAACGGAATCTGAAATTTTTGTGAAGAAATACATTAAGATAACATATTATAAAAATGCAAAAACTATTTAAATGCATATCCTATATACATTGGACTCTGGTTGAAAGGTAAGTTATTTTACCAAATGATGGTATTTTAATGGCTTAAATAGGCATGATATGAACATACTTGCAACAGTAAATACGTGTTACAAATGGGAGATCATACATTAAGCTATCACAGCTTCTGAATTCTTACAGTTCACAGGAGCATGGCGCCTTGCCTTGATCAGAAGCCAAGCACAACGAGCCATGGCCACGGGTACAAGTGAGCTATGGCACCCATGGCAGTGAAAACAAGGAGTGAGTGTAATGAGCCTTGGTACAGGCTGTGCATCAGTGAATGACTAGAGAACACCTGGGATGCTGGAAAAGCATGATAAAGTCATGGACTGATTTGACTGACATCCTGTGACACTTCTCTTTAAAATCCCCAGTAACAGACACTGTAGGGAAACATTGCCACACACACGTCTGACATGCCAGGAAAGACAAGCACCGAGGTGGAACCAGCCTGTATCAGTGCCAAGCCACTGCCCAGAGCCCCAAACTGTCCAGAGCAAACATCCCATGTACCCCAGGCTGGGCACTGCCGACTCACCAGCACCGTGACCGGGGCAGGTCTCAGCTAACCTGGTACAGAGGCAGTGTATGTGCAAAGACAGCACACTATCCATCACTTGGTCCACTTCATGGCATGACCTTCAAAGGGACACGTTGTCTCGTGTTCCTTTCCTCACTGTGATAATATCCAATTAAATGCTGATTTTAACCACGCTTCATTTAATTTGTCTTGTGCAAATTATATTTAGTAAAGCTGAGTAAGAAGTTGTTTTTCTATCATGTTCAAAGCTTAGGAGAAAACCCTGCAATTTTCACAGTACAATAACTAGGCTTTTTTCCACACCACCCCCGTCCCTGCGATATCCATATGATGCTACATTATACATTTAGTTAGAAAAAACAGAAGTAGTGAAGCGTGTTAAGGTTGCATGCACAGCCTCTAAAATAAGCATAAAATATAGTAGAGAGAGTACTCCTGTCTTCAAATCTCTATAATTGATCATAAAAATCGTAAAGAACAAGACTCCCCAACTTTCAGGTAATTTTCACCATAATTGCTATAGGGAGCTGCCACTAGACTACATAAGCCGGCAGGATGATACTTAAATTCCTGAAAAAAATTAAGAATGCATTTTAAGTATTAATTGCAATTTGGATGTAAGATTAGAAGACAGAAGTGGTTGAATGTGTCAGGCTAAATGCAATCCGACTCCTAAGGTGATGAGAAACACGCGTCAAACAAATACATGAATGAGAATTTACAGATCTGTCTGTTCTTCTGAAATAATACAACATACTCCATGAATAATTTCTGCATAAAGACATCCTATAGCTCAAAGGCCTGTGATCAGAAGGTAATCTCCATTGGATATGCAGATAATTGGTAAAATAAGAATGGAATTCTGTTAATTTTGCCTACTAGTAGGGAAAGTTTTAGCTTTATGAATTGTTTTTAACTTTGGGGATTTTTTTATGTTATTTTATTGTTTTAGTGCAACTGGTGGACTAAATGAGTCAAGTGTGGTAACCAATGAAGCATTTAATTGAAAAATATCAAAGGCCAAATACTTCATGCAGGAATGAAATTCAATGACTGAAGATTTAATGACATAAAAACACATTGCTATTACCCTCTGGTATAGTTGATTATGTCACAGAATGAGTGTCATTTTAGCTAGCCAAATCGAAAATTTCTCTTCAAGGATAATATTTGGATCTACAGTAAATCCACAAGCATTACTATGTAAGCATACAGATAAATATTAACTACGTTCCACACTACAGTTACAATCGAGCACATCACAGTGACTGCGGATGCAGACGGATGCCAAAGGTACATCATTTTTCACTTGTGGCCTTTTAGAATTCTGCTGCAACACACTTGCAATGGAAGATTTTTTCTTGTTGTATTCATCAATCACATTCGTATTAGCACAACGTTTGGTGAGTGGGAGCTTGTATGTACATACAAAATGGAAGGATCCACTCTCTAGCTGGCAGGTACTGGCAGCTTCTTCAATGCCAAAGAAGAGTACTTTAAATAGAAGACTTTCTCTGTTCTTAAACCCAAAATTGTTACGGAACACATTTCTCTTTCTAATAAATACTGGACATGTCAATATAAGGTTCTCTGTACCTAAGACTACCGAGCTCCCTGTCCCCAGTTGGCTACACAACCTGTTAACTTCTGTTACTGCTCACGTTCACGTAGAACTGAAACCCTGATGAAAGTGATACCAACAGTAACAGGGTACAGAACAGAACTACACTCGAGTGAAACCTAAACGTCTTAGACAATAAATTAAACATTTCCATATAGAATAGTTTCATTTTTTCAGAGAAGAGGTAAGTTTAGGAGGTAAGCACCACAAGTCTAAAACAACTTGGGAAGAATGATCAGGGCATCCATTGGCAGCAGGATTTAAGCTTCCAAGCAATTAGATTTTATTTATTTATTTACTCACAGCAGTTCAAAGTGAGGAAAGTTGCCTGTATTGAACAGATGGGGAAATCTGTCACTTCTGAAAATTAAATTTCCCCTGTAGACTTTAATGGGAGAAGAGTAACAGAGAAACAGGCTTTGTATTGGGAAAGATTGTTGTTTTTCTGGGAGTCTGCAATCTACTTGTGTGTTTTAGTTTTGGTTTTCTCTCAACTCAATTGATCTCATAAACACCATGCATTTTTTGCCACTTCCATCCTGTGTGCCCAGTAGCTAAACTACCGGCCAGGAGCTCCACAGCTAAGGCAAGTGTATGGAGAACAACCCTTGGCAGTTCTTTCCACCTTTGAAAGGGAATAATCAGTAAAGCAGGTCTGTATGACAAAAAATAAGACCATAGGCATTAACAAAGCTTCAGCTTCAAATTTCTTCATGCTGAGAATTCAAAGAACCAGAGGCAGGATCCCTGATGTAAACCATGTAAGTAGTAATGAATGGGGCAGGACGAAAAACTCTTGCTCTTATATCATCCTCATTATTTTAAGAATTGCTTACTTGATTGTCTAGTCTTGCCATCACTTGAAAACAGTGTTGAAATGGCTTTAATCCTCTTCAATGAATTTTCAAAATTGCTGTTTTGCAATTTTAAACATTGCGGATGGATTTGCTTGGAAGAAGAATATGCTGTAGAGGCAGCGTAGCAACCAACCTTTCACACAACTCTCTTCAGTCGACATTATGTTCCAAAGACTTTTTCAAACTCTTTTATTTTGGCCTGAGCCAAAACTCGATGAAGTCAACCAAACAGACTCTGGAACAATCCCAGTATGGACATACGTTTCATGTTATAAACAAAGTCACAAATAATATTACTATCCCAATGGATACTAACACCAAAAATCAATATCCACTCCCATTCAAGTAGAAGAAAGATTTATAATATGACTCTGGCATACCCTAGTAGCTGGATAAAACAGGTAAGCATTCAAAAAGTTATTCTCTTTCTCGCCTTCTACCAGCCAAAACTCCCTCAACATTCTTACCGTTTCACCAAAGAATGACAAAAAACCCCTAGGACTTTATGTGCTTGCATGTGTCACAAACGAACAGGACAGAAAAGGAAAAGGAGACTCTTCTGGAGTTAACAAGTTTAAAGGAACCGGTTGCATATATAAAGAGATACAAATAACCATCTTCCGTATTCCTTCTCCAGTCCTCTAAGTCAAAAGCAAGATAGGCAGAGAAAATCCTGAGAGATAAGGTTTTAAATCCTTTTTAATTTTAGTAAATATATTCTTCCAAAAGGTTCAGGAAACTGCTAATCTTCTCACCACAATAACTTCCTCAAAGCATAAGCAACTGCAAATGGCTTCTTTTTATAAGACAGAATGCAATAGATTACAAAGCAGATTTCCAGGTGGGAAAATGAAATTAATTTGTTAGCAGCTAATTAACCTCTATATCACACTATCCTATCTGTTTAATTAAAGCAGCAAAGTATGTGCATTTTAATTTATTCAGCATTACTTTCTTTAGTTGATGAAAGAACATAAAAATAAAACACAATAAAAAAATAAAATTGATCTAAAATGATTGCAGATTATCTAGACTGTAAACACTAGGAGTAGTATGGTATAAGAGGCTAGTTAAACAATTTGGACATGATTTAAACCAGATTTGTAGGATATCAGCTTTGGCATTCTGAATTCATGCTTACGTAGGTGATAGGATGTAAAGAACTGGGCTACATTTATTTACATCTCTTACATTATCATAACTTAATACAGAAAATATGCTAGTTCTCCAACTCTAACAAATCTGCAAAAAAGATTTCTTAACCAAGTAACGGGTAACCCTATAATGCAACTTTTCCCAGAGAAAATGAGTTTACATTTGTTACATTGCTATTGTGTTCTATTCATTATCGCCAGCAAATAAGCTCACGTTTCGGAATGTTGCAATCAGTGGTTAAAAAACACTTAGAACGAATCAAGCCTTTAGTCATATGGCACTACAGTGGAGTAAAAATCCAGGTGGGGAGTTTCTCAGTTATCCACACTGGTGACTAGTATCAGGTGTCTTCCAAGGCTTATCCCAACCAGCTGTGCACTGAGGTGGGAGCCAGCCACAGCAGTCCCTAGGATATCTCTCTGGAGCTTCATTATCTCAAACTCCAGAACTTAGAACCTGAGGATAAATGCTTGTGTCTATTTTTAAAATGCTATTTCTGCTACTTTTTGCACGCAGATTCATATTTATTTAGCCTACACTCAGAGTCAATCAGCAGCTGATAAAACTAATTAGTGCTAAGCAGAGACATAGCTAGGAAAAATGCTGATAGATTGTAACTAAGGAGACAAAGACTCTCAGTGGAGAAACCTTGATTTTCTTGCTGTTTGCTTTTTTACCAAATGATAGCCAAGTAGGATACAAATATAGATATATAGAAATATAGATAAGATACATATATAAAGAGCAAACTACACAAAAGTGCACTACACAAGTAAATGTATACTATCCTAAACCCTATGGCTTTGTAAGGCATCAAACAACTGATAGACATAAGTAGCAAAATTTTTCCTATTTAATCGACTACATAAAATGCAGAGCATATCCTCGAAGTGATTTTTTTTTGTTTCTGGCAATAAAATAGACACTATTATTTTATAAGCAAGGTTATCCTCTCTTTCAATTCCACACGCTTACCATGAAAATAATCTAAATACATCCAATATAAGTCTAACAAGCTTATTCACAAGCAATGGCATGAAGCTTTCCCTGCAGCTAGTGGAAATCCATTGAAGCAACAGGTCAAATACAAAAAGCCCATTTTTTTAGACCAGAATACCTTCTTAGAACTTTTACTCAAAGACTTCCACTGTGTTCTAAAGTCATAATTTAAGCTCCTACTTTCTTGGGAACTGAAGAGCAGTTCATGATACCAAAACAAAAACCAATATTATGAAAACAAAGAAGTTGTAGGTATTTGCAAATGTTGCAGGAATTTTGAATTATCAGTGCTGCTAATTTATTCATAAACTTGACAATATAATGAGCAGATTGATAGTTGGATTAATTTGTAGAAGTCTAGGAACCATCATCTTAAAGATCTTAAAGACTATGAAGGCAAAGAATTTAAAAATAAAGACAAAATTTGCTTATGAATATGTGCATTTCAGTGAGAAATTAAGAAAAAAAAAAGCAACCACATTATTTTAGTGTATGTTTGGCTCCAAAAAAATTAATTCATCTGCATTTATGGTTTGATCCATTCAGATTATGTTATCAAATTACTGAATATAATATATAGCAATCTATGTATAATATATAAATTAACAACATTGAAAAATATTTTCCCTGCTGAAATTATACCAAACAAAACTAAATCAATATTTCAATGAAAGATGAAAACATGTAAGATTGATTTTTATATTTATATACATACATATGCTCTGAGAATATACCCAATGGTTCAAACAGCTCCACAGAAACAGAAATTTCCTTCTCTATTTAATTTTCTTCTCCATTTCTCTCTTCACAAAGAAATACTATATGGCAAGGAATATATTACACAAAGTCACTGTAACTCAATTCTAAGCAAAAGTCATTAAAAACATTAATGTCTTTTAGGAATCTCACTGGAATATAAAAAATGTCTACATTTTGCATAGTTCTCCTTAAACTGCAGCAGCAGAGGGTTTTATATATCTCTTTCTCTCCTTTTTTTCCTGTACGTAAAATCTAAAATATAAAGATATTACAACTTGTATTTCTGCAGGCAAGTTAAACATACACTATTTTTTCCTTAGCATTACAATACTGTGTAATAAAGGAAAATATAATTTTCATATATAAATTATGAAAGTCTGATACAATCTTTGGATCACATCTTATATAGCTGACACTGACCTGTGAAGTTAATCAGCTCAACTAAATAAATTTTTTAAAAGCATTTGATTTCTTTTCCTGTCTGCATCAATTCTTCATTTGGTTTATTCAGTCACTTCAAGTGTGCCCATAAAAACCTGCAGAGTTGTAACATACAAAAAAGCAATTGCTATGAATTTTCTCATAAAATTTGCTTGGAAACTAGAAAAAATAACCTAATTTCTCAATTTCCTCCTAAATGTGAGAAGTACCCTTCCAGAAGGTAATAAAGTTCAAAGCATCTTGGGCCATGTCTTCTTTTCGGGTGCCTTTGGTTCATGCAAATAGCAAATGTGTCTGGCGTATTGACTTTTAATTATTTTAATGGGCCTCTTACAAAGATAAATCTTACCCACTTCATTAAGATTTTATTTTAAACGATTTTGCAAGATCTCTGATGTCTTAGAAGGAAAGCAACTGTGGACATCAGTTCCCAAGCTTTAAGAAACATTCTGTGTTCACCAAATTAGTAAAGAACATCAGGAATCATAATTTAATTATTCAGCTTTGACATCCGTTTTGTGCATGTCCTGCACCCAGTCACTGCAATAAGGCAGAGCTCCACGAGTACACCTTATTTTGGAAGCAGTTCAGTAGCACGAGACAAGCCAGCAGCTGGAAAATGTCATTCATTTTACTATTTAACATAAAATGATAAAGACTTTTCCAGTTAATCACTACAAGCAAAGGGACCGTATCAAAATAAAAATAACTAAAACATAATTACTTTTCTTCTTAATTATTGGATACATTATGCTGGTAGGCTAGAATTTATGCAGAAGAGCAGTGAGATTTAAGACCTGTATCAACATCTAGTTATTATGTTTCTCATTCTCTATCTTAACAACTGCGCTAAATGAAAAGTTATTTGTGTTTTCTTCCACAGATCACAACAAGAGTTTTTACACATCACTTATTTGATGCTTGTGCCACAAACTGGAAAGAAATACTGAGATACTTGAACTTCTGGATAAGCTGGTTCAGCTATGGCAGCAGAGTAAGGCTCCTGGATGGGCATTTGCACTGTCACAACCACAAAGTGCTTTATTTCAGGGAATTTCACACGTCTTTTGATAGTGAACTGCGCAATTTAAAAAGACTTCATTTTCTTTTTTTAATAGTGAAAGGACACGACTTCTTTTTACCACCCAGTCCTGTCATTTTCTAGAGATAGCAGGGGGGGTTCTTTCTCAGTTTTGGTGTTTTCCTGAGTACCATGAGACATACGTAAAAACTACCAAAACACATGTTTTTTGAAAACAGGGAACAAAGAAAAATAAAAGAAACCAGACACTAGCTACATCCTCCAATGTTTTGATGGAAGATGCTCCAATAGTTGAGTACTAAACAAAACAGAACAGTCCAAGATATAAGTAGGAGGGAAAAAAAACACAAAAACAAAAGCAAAAACCAAACCAGATTCTTTAATTGTCTTGTGTTTTCATATAACTTAGGCAAATCAATTTGTACGAGTAAAAATTGAGAAATAAATAGCAAAAAGCAAGATGCTCAAACACAAGGTTATATAAAGAAAAACAAGCAAGATTAGAAATAGATGTCCCTAAAATACATTATGACTTATTTCATATTTTTGTTTGACAATTAATCTGGAATTCTGCATAGAACCAGAAACAAGGATTGTATCTTTTTAAACCTGGCTGCAGTCTTCTCTTTTTCTTTCCCTTGGTAGAAATCCCTTTTTTTTTTCCTTTTTTTTTAAAATCTTTTCTCTTTCAGTAAAATAGAGATAAGAACTAATTATATCCTATATATACCCTGCAATGGTAAGAGCAGTTAGGACCCAACATTTGCCAACATCCACTTATGGACAAGTAGTGTCCCATAGCCCTGCACACCCTTATGAGCCCGCCCAGCGCTGAGCAGCACCCCAGGGCCTCCCCTGCCTGCCCATGGGCCCAGGAGCCCTATTTCAGCTCAGCCTGGGTCCCTCAGTCCCTACCTCAGTGACGGGCTAGGAAGCTCTGTCTCCAGCCCTGTCTCTGACCCCATATCCTAGATGGACCTCTGCCCTACAACAGACCCCTTGGATGTACGCTGCAGCTCATCTCTTTCCCTGGCCCCATCCCCTTTTCCTTCTGATGGCAGCCCCGAAATGGACCCTGGATTTGGTTCTTCACTCACCATGTCTAGAACCATCAATGGACGCTGTTACCAGCACCCAGCTCTGCCTTGCCCTGGTCAGCCCCACAGCCTACACTGGGTCACCTCCAGCTCCTGCTCGCCCACCGGTCCTTGCCACTGCCTGACCTACCTATTGACTGTGTGCGTCCATTTGCCCCTCTTCCCAGTTTTTTCCAACCCTGCTGTAATCACTTTCCAAAATTCTTTTCTGAGGTTTACCCAAATTTTCAGTAAATAATGGCACTTATCTTTGCTCACTATCATTTCACCCAAATTTCCGCCATCTCTCATATCAAATCCTCTGACATAACAGAAGATTAATTTGGGGGAATTTTGCTAATGAACTAGATAAAAATGTTTTAACTACTTAAAGTAATCATTTTCAGCCTTATAGAACCAAAGTAAACTAGTATCACCACTGATACTTCATTTGCTCTCCAACATTTTATTTTACTTGCAAAACTGACAAAGTTATTCTGTAAACTCAGATCACCCACTTACGTCCATGGCAGCTTTATCCTGACTCTAGCTGCATTCTCTTGATGAAGAAAAGCAGCTGTGGGATGTTTGTTTACTTGTTTGTTTGTTTTCTTGTTTTGTACTTTTTTCTGGTTTTTTTTTTGTTTGTTGATTGATCGGGGTGGGTTTTTTTGTTTTTAATTGGAAAGAGGCTTTGGAATATCTGTGCCAGCATTTTTCTCTAGACCAATTTCCATACTTCTAAAGAAAGGCCACTCACATTGCCTTTTTCTGCTCACTGCTGGATAAGAAATGTTAAAAACTGAGTTGTCAAAGAGTATCAGGTATTCTTTACCGGTTATTTAAATGTAGGTATTTCTACCAAAAATGCTACCACGCTCTCAAAGCTAGACAGGCACAGGCAAAGCAAAGCTGCCGGCTATACAGTGCGTAACATTGCAAGGGCAGTAAAATGTAGCCAAAGCCTGCTTTGACTATACCAAAACCTTGGAAAGCCAGGCTGATCATAGAATCATAGAATCATAGAATCATAGAATCATAGAATCATAGAATCTTTGAATTTCTAGGTTGAAAAAGACCTTAGAGATCATCCAGTCCAACCGTCCCTAATCCCCCATTAAACCATGTCCCTAAGCAGTATATCCACCCTTTTCTTAAACACATCCAGGGATGGGGACTCAACCACCTCCCTGGGCAGCCTATTCCAGTGGCTGACAACCCTTTCAGAGAAGAAATTCTTTCTAACATCCAACCTGAATCTCCCCTGACTAAGCTTATACCCATTTCCTCTTGTCCTATCACCCGTAACTAATGTAAAGAGCCCTTCCCCCACCTCCCCACCATCCCTTCTCAAGTATTTGTAGGCCGTAATCAGGTCTCCCCTCAGCCTCCTCTTCTCCAGGCTAAACAGCCTCAACTCCCTCAGCTGCTCCTCATAAGTTTTATTTTCCAGCCCCTTGACCAGTTTAGTCGCCCTTCTCTGGACCCGCTCCAGGAGCTCAATATCTCTCTTAAAGCGAGGGGCCCAAAACTGGACACAATATTCCAGGTGCGGCCTCACCAGTGCCGAGTACAGGGGCAGGATCACTTCCCTATTCCTGCTGGTCACACTATTCTTGATACACGCCAGTATCCCATTGGCCTTCTTGGCCACCTGGGCACACTACTGGCTCATATCAAGCTGGTAGTCAACCAACACCCCCAGGTCCTTCTCCGCCAGGCAGCTCTCCAAAATGATGGCTGATGGCTGTCAGGAGCATGGAGAGAACAGCAGTTTCTCCTTGGAAGAATACTCTTCCTTAAAACCAGTTTCAGCCCAAGCCTGCACACATGTTCCCAGCAGCAGGAGCAGCAAGCTAGGATCCTCTGATTTAATGTTCCAGTTTTGCCTGCTTCTTCTGACTCTCCCTAATCCTGCCCAGGGGCAGAAGTTTGAACAATCCTGGGTTTTAAGAACTCAAAGAAGGAATCAGCTAGTTCTGAATTTGTACACCTTCCTAGTTCAGAAATTGCATACAATTTCAAAAATATTTCAAAACTCTTATTCTAGGCAGAGAATTACTGAAGTACTCTGAAGCATTTTAGCACTCTCACCAGAATCTCTGGTAACACATGTAGGCTTGGGCCCTTACACTTTGTATAATTTGCTTTTAAATTCTTGTACTGTTCAGCACTTCTTTGAAATTCACCTCTTTTCTAAAATTCAAGGTGGACAGGTAGACAAATAACAGAAGATGTGAGGAAAGAGCCAATGCTAGAAATTTTAAACAAGAGAAATAGCTATTGTGAAAAGTGAAATTAAGACAGGTGTTTGATGAAAATGACAGGCAGTCAGAAAGACTCCTGCATATCTAACTAAAAAGGTTACCGAAAAAAGAGCTTAACACTGGAAGAACATAATGAAAAAGAGAGTATGAAGTCAATTGGAAATAATATATTAAATTGATTTGAGGTTGAAGAAATGCATAATTTTTTCTCAAAATTCATCCTGTGATGCTTGAGGGCTATTTCAGCTCAGCTCTCAACAGCACCATTGCCCACTATTACAGAAGCATGAACCGAGCTTTCAGAAAGCCAGAGGAAGGCACTACAAGTGTTTAAGAAGGGATAATGGCAGGTGGGAAACTTAGGCTGAAGTGGAAAGATGAAGGAATGCAGCAAAAAAGGGTGAAGTGTCTTGTCAAGGACGATGCTGTGTTCACATCCAGAAAAGACAGAGGTGAAAACTGGGGAAGAAGGCAGGAGACGATTGCAGCAAAGCAGTCCTTCCCAAACATTTGCCATCAACAACCTTTATGGCAACAGCCAAAACTTTCTGGGCTTCTTTCCCCTCCCTTCCCTGCCCCCTCTCCTTTTCACACAGCTCAGGGTACAAGCATTGCTATCCACCTTGCCAAAGATTTTGTTTTGGTTTTACTTCATGAAGCCCACTGAATGTGATAGGCTGATAACTCTCACAGGTCCAGGAAATGATATGAGCAGAAACCATCCTAACTTTGCTACTCTTGGCCTGGGAGAGTCCTCCAAAACTCCTTCAGCAGGTCTTGCACTGCAAATATCCTCAAACATTTATGCCATGATCTCAGACACTTTTTCAGCATTATGCTAAAAAGCACTATTCTGGTGAGACCAGCACAGTCTGTACATTATTTGGGCATAATGAATTGAAAATAACAGACACATGCAAACCACAGATACCAGCACGGAGTAAGGATCTGCCAGTTGTGCAAACTGAGCCCAAGGGCCAGGACTCTTCCTGCTGTGCGTTCCCCAAAGCTGCTGTTCATACTGAACTCGCTGAAACTATCTATTACATTTTCTCTGCTTGTATGTTCATTTCTGTTCAAATATTCCTGGTCTTTAAAATATGACAGAGGTAAAATTTCAAAAGCACAGGCCCATACTAGTTTAACTGCCTGTGTTTTCAAAGTATCTGAACCCACTAGCTTTAGTCCTTCGCAGACCTGCAAAACAGAGACTCACCTAACAGTGTCCACCTTTTTATAGACATAAATACACACAATTAGATGATCTTTTAATGCATATATACATGTAGATGCATATATAAATACATGTAAAAGTACATACACAGAGGAAACTTTATACAATTAATATATGCACATACATACCTCCCACCTATTTAAGTAGGACTAGTTTAATCTTATACCTTGTCTGATTCTTAAAACATCCCCTCAGCCTTGTTTATGAACACTGAGAAACAGGAAAAAGCATATGTAGTATCTCGCAAATGTGTTAAATGTGTTTAACTCTTGTTACGTTGAAGAAACACAGAAAACAATTTGATCCATTTCCTATCAAAGCTCTTAAAACACGTGCAAACACAGTACTGCAGAGCTCTCATGCACAGATAAAAGGTTCTGATATATTTCTTTTAATATTATTTATCATTATTATTATTACTTATTATCAATATTAGATGACACAGGAGGTGAATGAATGGATTTAAGTGTATCCTTTCTTGACAAACATACCCCAAGCTCAATCAGATGTATGACTTTGCACTGCTGTACTCTTACTAGTACACGTAATCTCTTCAGTTTACTATTTTTGCGTCAGTAAAACCTACTGACATGAATCTGCAAAGGAAATCCAGTCTTGCTGTACATGTCAGATCCTTTCCATAAAGCAGTATTCGTAACCCATAATCGTAGCACGATTCATAATATCATCATTCTTTTCATAAAAATAGTGAGATATTTGCTCTACTGCTGCTGGTAGAATGTCCGAGAATCCATTAAACTGATGGATTTTTCCTTCGATGCTCCGTCTTCCAATTTTCAAGCTAAATTTACCCACAACTGCTATATATCTATTGCTTTAAAGAAAATGTGTTTCCTCTTTAACAGCATTTCCTCTTGGTGTTTATTCTTGACATAGGCTGTTTACTCATCTGTAACCACGGTACTTTTCCGAATAGAGCATGCTTTATTCTCCACAGAGAATATGATGTCTGTGTTTCAAACAAAACACAGATCAATCCTGATCACAGACTGCTGCTCATCCATATTGTGGTTGTTACAGCTGCCTCCAAGACACCCAAGCAATGTCCACACACATTCTGTGGCATAGCACACACCAGGAAACATTTTCAACTGACTGTGCAGGCAGGCCTAGGCGAGGTTATATCCTGTCTCACTTTCTGTATGCCTCCAATGTTATCTCAACAGGTTTTATACCCTCAAATACTCTTACATGTCCTGCTGTAACTGATATAGCACCTGAAGCATGTGAACTCCTTAGTTTCAAGCCTCGAAAATATTATTTTCTAAGCTGTACCACTTTCTTCACATTACTTTAGAAACTTTAAGCAGAAAAGCACAAACAAGCACACACATATTGAGGCGTAGAGCCTCCTAGATATAGAATCATAGAATGGTTTGGGTTGGAAGGGACCTCAAAGATCATCTAGTTCCAATCCCCCTGCCATGGGCAGGGAAACCCTCCACTACACCAAGTTGCCCAAAGCCTCATCCAACCAAGAGAAGTCATAAGACCAAGTCTAGTTTGAACACTGACAATCTATGCCACTTGGTTCAACAGTCAGGTTCCTAGATTTGTTTCATTCAGCAGTATAGATTTATAGAGGCAAGCTTTAGAAATCTGGTCCAGTCTTGAACTTATTTCTTAGAGAAATTCCTCAGGGAGCCAGAATTAAGACTCCAGCCCCTTCTGTGCAACAAATATGCACTAACAAGAATGGGTTAGGAACAGGAAAACATACAGATTCGAGATTGCTTCTGCTATCATAGGGTCACTTCACCTACAAAAGCCTTTCACAATAGTCAAGCTGGCATTGCTGACCCTCTACCTTTCGCTCCTTACCCTACTCTTTGCAGGAGTTCGAAAGTGTCAAATGAGCTACAGCTTTAGGCAAGTCCCAGACTCTACTCAAACACTGTCTGTGATCCTCATCTCCTGCATTATCCACCAGTTGTCCTTTCCATCATTCCTATGTTTAAACAGCAACTCTCCACCTTGAAGGCATAATCTCAAAACACAACTTAAATTAGCTGAAAGCCTTATGCAGCAACGTTAATATCAGCAAATCTTTACAGATACGTTTCATGAAATTCTTACCCGAAGAAGACTGTATTTAAGAGTGTTGCTCTGTAGTATCATACATATGTTGTACCAGGGCTTACTATGTTTTACCCAATACCAAACTTTATGAAAGGTTTCCAGCTCAAGAAAAGCTTTGCAACAGAATTGCATTGGAGGTGGGGGGGAAGAGAGAGACCAAGAGAGAGACTAGAAAGTTTTTGGAATTAAATCTCTTATGTCCTATGCTCCCCTATACTGAGGAAAAGAATCTCTTTCCAAGTCAGCTGTCAGCAGAAGAAATGACAAGAACCATCACTTGGCATTAACAGATGTATTGATAATATTTTTGAAATTAATTGGTCTTAATCCAGCCTGTGGTTTGGTTTGCTGTTTGTTTTGGGTTTTTTTCTGTTAGTATCTCTCACCAAAAGGAAAAAAAAAACAAACATCCTTTGCTGCAGTAACACAACCCTAGTACAAAATACCTGCACATACTAGTAAAACAGAATTAAAATGTTCTATCAGAAAGGTGGAGAAGTGCTATGGCAAGACTACATACTTCTGCAATGCGTATTTTAAAATACTTCAAGTCTAGAAGTCATTTAAACTACTACACCCATAGCAAATTGGATGGAATTAAACTTGCCTATGTGGAGAACATTCAGTCTGACAAAAAACTTTTGCTGGAAGTTTTCTTTCACTTTTTAGGTGGAAAAAAATCACACACAAAGCATAAGAAGTTGTATCAGGAGAAAACACCAGAATTTTGTGCAAGCACAGAAAAAAATCAATAGAGCCAAGCTCCTTAGTTTTACTGTTCCTATGTGTAACTCTTAAGAAATGCAAAACCGAAGTTCCTCTCTTGAGAAGCGATAATGCCCAATGGACTAAGAAGAGAATCTTATCTGAATTAATTATTCATGAGTGATTATTCTCCATTTTTAAAACCAAAGATCTGTTCTGGCTTAGTATAGTCATATTTATATTTAATTTTTTTCTTCATCGTTTCAAGAAAATACACAGTTACAATACACAGCCCTTCAGTGCGGCATAATTTGGGAATTCCAAATGGGAACATGAAAATAGAATGACAGTGTTTTTCATAAACACATAAATTACAGGCAGTCATAGAGTTGGCCTAAGCTCTCAAGACTTTCTAAATCCTAATGACACTCAGTAAGTCCTAGAGTTATTTTTGTATTAATTAATAAAGTTTCTATTTGCTCATAGCTAATAGCAAAAATGAACTGGAGAAAAGTAAACAAATGTTTAACAGCCCACATTTCTGGTCAAATCAGGTAGAATTTTTTAATGTTTCTTTGCACGACATAGAAAAATATTAGCACACTGTTAATTTTGAAGAGTTTCTCTGCTCGGTGTTATGCATGTCTCTCATTTTGTGGCAAGCCTACAGAAATATCTGCCATGACTTGAATCACACATCGTTATTTTCAGTACATAGAATCATAGAATCATAGAATGGTTAGGGCTGGAAGGGACCTTCAAAGGTCATCTAGTCCAACCCCCCTGCAAGGAACAGGGATATCTCCAACTAGATCAGGTTGCTCAGGGCCTCGTCCAACCTGGCCTTGAACGTCTCCAGGGATGGAGCATCCACCACCTCTCTGGGCAACCTGTTCCAGTGTTCTACAACTCTCATAAAAGAGTCACAATTTCACTTTTAGTTTAAATTCTAATGAGAATTACGCTATACTCAGGGGATGGAAGGATAAGAATTGCCAAATTCCTTGAGTAGAGTGCAGCTCTCCATAACAGGATTGTCCAGTACTCCCAGAGCATTTTAAAGTCTATGCAGAATGAAACTCCTATTAAAATTTCTGTTGTATACCGCACAAGCCACTGTTCTTGGAACATCACTTCTTGGTAGTATACTTTAAGTATCTGGAAAATGCCTTTTTTTATTATTATTATTATTTTCTTAAGCCTTCAGGCCTTGTCTCCTTTTTTTTTCCTTTTTTGACACAGTGTTTCATGACATCTCTGAGGCCTATAAATGCTTAAATATGTAAACCTTCCAAGTTCCATGTTAGCTCCTTTTTCTCTTTCTAGAGATGATGAGTTGTGACAAAGATAAGCTGAATTTTCATGTAGTAACTTACAGGAATCCTGTGGCAAAAGAGCAAGGGAAGCTACCCAGGCCTGTATGACTCCTACGGTTTTATCATTGGAAAAAATAGAAGGAAATGGAATGAAGAAAAACATAAAATATCTCTACCTCCAAAAATCCAACCCACTCACCTCTTTCAGAATTTCAGAAAGGCTCTATTTTAATATGAAATTATACGCGTAGTCCTGAGCCCATGCCTATATATTTCCAGTAGTTGTCTCTTTTGACAGGAAACATTTTAAAAGTATTTTAAATCTTCTTTTTTTTTTTTTAAATCTCTGAAGTTTGCTATTATGAATGACATTCTTTCTCTGAAGTAAGAATTAAAGTTTTCTCATATTTTCTGAATTTCTCTATCTTTTAGAAGTCTCTCCATTATGAAAAGCTATATTTGAATGTCACTGTCTTACTCCATGGATTAACTTTTTGTGCATATTCAGTTATATCAGGTTTTGGGGGTTTTTAATTGAAAAAAAAAAGACCTTTTCTCCTCCTATTAGTAATAGAAAAACAGCAGAGATAAGTAGGTTAATACTCTTTTTTCCAAAACATTTCCTAAATTCAATACAAAAAAGAGTCAGGATCACACGAATGTGATGGGCAATGGGGGCAAAGAGTGTGCCGGGAGATGATGGAACTGGAGGAAACTAGTTAGATCATAGTTATAGTGGCAAGAATGAATGAAGGAGAAAGATACTGTTAGCTTTGAACTGAATATATTTGGTAAAGAAGATTACAGACAAAATAAACAGCACCCTTGAAGTCCATTGCTTATTGATTTTCTTGATAGTGAAGTAATGCTAACAACTACTCATCACAGATTTACATTAGCACCTGAGTTTGAAGATGAAAGGTAAAATCGAAGAGGTAGTTAGCTTCATCTGTGTTACAAACCAATGAACTCTTAGAAAATAGACACAACAGCAGCCTGCAGAAAGCTTTTCTTAACGTATCATACTTCTTTACTGTAAACTAAAGAACCTACTGGGTGTTAATAAATTGAGCACAATAGTACATCTTGCTTTTAAGAAGAAGCTTGTTCAGAAAGCACATTAAAGACTCATTCAAAACGAAGGTGATAATGCATATGTATGGTGTCTTAATAACAAGAAATCACACCTTTCTTTTTTTGTTTCCCAGCTCCTTTTTCAGAAGCACCTCATTTTTCAAATGAGTTGCCTGGTCAATAAATATAAAGAGCATTAGATGTCTTTTAACATATTTGTTTTTTCAGATAAAATGGAATGCTTGAAAGATTCAACACTGATTGAAGGTGTTCCTTCACTTTACTCTAAAAGCTTTTTTGGCAAGCTCCCTACCAGAGAAGCACTTCACTGCCCAGATGAGATCCTTGCAATGATTTATATTATAAAGTTACACTCCTATACTCAATGTAAGCATATTAAGAGATGATAAATAACCAAAATCTAAAGGATCAAGAGACATAGCAGAAAAGCTAGCTCCTTCATAGTAACATATTAAAATCTCTGCTTATATGAAACCTTGATTCCAATTGCAAAGCTACCATCTGCCGTCTTTTTCATGAGCTTCCTAAGTGGTTTAAAATTCCTAAAGTGTGAAAAAATAAATAAATCAAGGATTACAAATGTAATTACAAATGTATTCAAGTGATCACACTAACACTTCTACCGAAGTTATCCTTACACAGATCACATTAGATATTACACAATGGAAATAAAGCATGGAAGAGTTCTCCTGTGGCAACTCAGTCAATGATTTCTAGACTCAAAGACTCACCTGAGACAGTCTATGAAGTTTCAAGACTCCAGGCGAGCGAGCAAGTTTTCTAATGACCTGGATTTTTTTTTTTTCATGCCTTTAAGATGTGTTTCTTCTATCTAGTGCCTCCCAGAAATTTGCAAATCAGAAGGCATCGCTGAGACTTTGTGAATATAATAATCCGAACATTAGGGGCAGGATGCTGGGGATGGACAAGTGGACAGTGAGAATCTGTTCTCTGTAGGGAACGCTGGACAAATTCTGTGCTCATCTGGTGAAGCCTATGTCACACGCCTCCAAACAGGCTTCAGCATGGGCACACTCACAGTGAATTTCTACATGAAGATGAGCCTCGTCTTACTAATTATGGAGATTTTAGGAAAGTAAGGCAAGAGTGCTTAAAATGCTGTATCTGCTGTATCTCCTGTCTTGTTTTGAGAAAGGACTATTGAAAAATTCGCAGAAATTCCTGTTCCTGCAAAATTCACAGTGCATTTTTATTAATAAAAATGTATAAATGATTTGATAAGCATCAAATAAACATTGGAACAACCCTTAAAACCACCCAATTTCAGTAAATATGATTCTTTCTTATTTCCTGTGCACTCCCTACCACTCCCAGTGCACACACAGAGCTCTGTCCTCTGAGCAGAAAGATGTCAACGTGTAAACAATCACTCACAGAAAAAAAGATGATTTCATTCCTTTCAGTGAGATATGGCACATTTAATTTAAATTACACACAAATGAAAGCTCTATGCCACAGAAGAGAAGGTGGCACACTGCCCTTCAGAGAATAAAACATTATCCTCCCTAAAACCTTGACCATCTGCCTGTCAATTTCAATCAATCATTCAGGATATTTTTTTTTTCCAAATCACTTAGGCTTTAGAAGTGGGAGGCCTTATCCAAAATGAATCAAAATCAATGGAAGATGCATTTCACTGGGTTTTGGATCAGAGCATTGCGTGCAGATAGAGACAGCTTTGACACTTTGCCAGTGATGTTAAAACTTCCACAAAATTGTAAAGTATACATGACTTTACTGGGAAAGGATCCCACACCTACTATGCGCCTGTGGGGACCGGTTCTCTGTTTCCCAGGTCTGGAGCCAAATCTAAAAATTTTCCACAGACACTCTTTGCACCCAAGAGGACTATCCGAGGTAGAAGCCATAAGAGAGCTGTAACCTCTCTCCGACGATCTGAGAGAAAAGTGTTCTAGTTTGTTTTCTTCACAGAGTTTTTCCCTCTTTCAAAAGACCAAGTATGTTTACTAAATATACCTTTAGCATTGTTGTAACATCCACCATAAATCACAGACAGTCCTGAAAATCTTCAATCTGCAAGACATCAAGACATGCCAAGCACAGGGAGATGCCTACTACTGCTCTGCTTCTGCAGGTTACCTCTCGGATCAACTCTTGTGATGCGAGACTTGTTTTATCTCAGTTATCCTTTAATCTTCCATTTCTTTGCTGAGCAACTTCTCACCACAGTTTTATGCAGCCAATATTTGTACTAGAAAAAAAAAATCATAACTCCAAAGTAATATTTCCATGACCTTTTGTCTTTACTTTTAAGCCCAGTTGGTACAGAAACACCAGCCTACACTTTATGATCACAGCAAATGCTGTCTCAGAAATAGCAGGACTCAGAAAATCACTCTTTACACAGAAGACTATGAAATGACACTATTGCTTAAACAATAAGGCATATTGAAAGGATTTTTCATGTGACATTTTAATGTGATAATTAATTCCAAAAAGTCTGAGTTTCAGTCTCCACATAAATAAGTGGATGCTAATAGGCCATCCATAAAGATTCCCCTTGTTAAAATACAAATGAGATATCCCTTATGTTTATACATGTGTAAGTACAATTAATATTGCAAGCCAACTGGAAACAAAATTGCTTTAGTTAACCAACCATTGCAAGGCAATCAAACGTGGTATCAAATGTAACTGTAGAAGATCCATTTGGGGAATAGCAGCAATTATTTCATACAGAATCTCCCCTCCTTCTTCTAACTCACGTACAATTTTTTTCCTGCATCTTTATGCAAAAAAAATAATTGGACCATCACAAGTGTCAAAATCAGCCCCCTTTCACTCTGCAGCATACAAGAAAATTCAAACTGACAAGGCTGTTTCATTTAGGAATATTGGTTTGTACCTCTGATTTGTAGCTGCATTAATCTAAAAACATTTACGTAGGTTTTATTTCTCCAGCTTTACACACAGCTAGGGAATTGGGCAATACTGATGGAGCAGGAAGCAGAGAATGGCATTTCTTTATTTGCCTGAAGCTAAGAGCTTTGGATTTACCTTCACAGGCTTCGCAAATACTCTCCAAAGACTTCATAGTTTTCTAACAGGTAAGTATTATTTTAGGGCTGCAGATGTATACTGCAGTTCAGATATTTTAAAATACTTTGTGCTTAATCAGGAAACAACACGTTACAATCTGATATTAATGATTTTTTTCCTTTTTTACTCAGAAAACATTCAGTATTCTTAATTATTATTCTTAATTAATATCTCTTTGAATAATTTTTCACCTTTTAGGACATTAATTAGTAATCGCCAAAGCTATTTTGATATGCAATTATCAAGGTAAAATACCAAAATACATTATCATCCTTATTCTGTTACTGAGCTAAAAAACAATGGTAAATATGTAAGATACATGCTCGTAACTAATTTTAGATTTTTATTTTCACTCTTGAGACATTCAATATAAACCTGAAAAGCACTGACTTACTAATAAAAAAAAATGTACATATCCCCTAGTGTCAATCTGTGTATTTAGAAAGCTTTGCAGGGTAACAGAAGGATAGGAATATGAAAATACTTTAGCTTACACCAGATATTCACTGCTCAGTAAGTTTCCGACTCATAGATTCCCAGATTCAATGTAATATCAATCGGAAATTTCTATGTTCATGGCTATATTTGGGTCTTGTAAACATGAACAGATTATTCCAGATAAAATCAAAATAAAACTTTAAAACTCCTAAACTTTGGTAAAGATTCCTTTAACTAATTAATGTGGTAAGATCATGGAGTAGATCCTCCTGGAAGCTATGCTAAGGCACATGGAGGACAGGGAGATGATTCGAGAAAGTCAGCGTGGCTTCACTAAGGGCAAATTGCACTTGGCAAATTCGGTAGCCTTCTACGACAGGGTTATAGCATCAGTGGAGAAGGGAAAAGCGAGTAGCATCATCTACCCAGACTTGTGCAAAGCATTTGATACTGTTCCACACAACATCCTTGCTTCTGAATTAGAGACTTGGATTCAACGGATGGACCTCTCGGCGGATAAGGAATTGGCTGGATGGTCACACTCAAAGAGTTGCAATCAACGGCTCAATGTCCAGATAGAGACCAGTGATGTTCCTCAGGGGTTGGAATTGGCACCACTATTATTTAATATCACTGTTGGGGACATGGACAGTGGGATCAAGTGCACTCTCAGCAAGTTTGGTGACAACACAAAGCTGTGTGGTGTGGTCAACACACTGGAGGGAATGGGTGCTGTTCACAGGCTTTATGAAGTTCGACAAGGCCAAGTGCAAAGTCCTGCATGTGGGTCAGGGCAATCCCAAGCACAAGTACAGGCTGGGTGGAGAATGGATTGAGAGCAGCCCTGTGAAGAAAGACTTGGAGGTATTGGTGGATGAAACACTGAGTATGAGCCGGCAATGAGCACTGGCAGCACAGAAAGCCAACCGTATCCTGGGCTGCATCCAAAGAAGCGTGGCCAGCAGGTCGAGGGAGGTGATTCTGCCCCTCTACTCTGCTCTTGTGAGACCCCACCTGGAATGCTGCGTTCAGCTCTGGAGTCCCCAGCACAAGAAGGACATGGACCTGCTGGAGCGAGTCCAGAGGAGGGCCACGAAGATGATCCAAGGGCTGGAGCGCCTCTGCTATAAAGACAGGCTGAGAGAGTTGGGGCTGTTCAGCCTGGAGAAGAGGAGGCTCCGGGGAGACCTTCCAGCAGCCTTCTAGTACCTAAAGGGGGCCTACAGAAAGATCAGGAGGGACTCTATTGGGGAGCATAGGACTAAGGGTAATAGTTTTAAACTGAAAGAGGGGAGAATTTGATTAGAACTAAGAAAGAAATTCTTCCCTCTGAGAGTGGTGAGACACTGGAACAAGTCGCCCAGAGAAGCTGTGGATGTCCCCTGCCTGGAAGGTTCAAGGCCTGACTGGATGAAGCTTTGAGTAACCTGATCTGGAGGAAGGTGTTCCTGCCTATGGCCGGAGGGTTGGAACTAGGTGATTTTTAAGGTCCCTTCCAACCCAAACCACTCTATGATTCTGTGATTCTACCATTTATCAAAATGCCCAAACTTTAATTTACCTTTTGTTCTTCTTTGCTTGCTTCTGTTGAAGGAGTTGGCACTTAATGCACTATAGTACTAGAAATACTGGAAGATATTCTACTCTCATTCAGTTAGAAAGACTAGGGAAAAGCGATTTTGTTAGATGTGGATTTATGTTTCTGTTAATGGGTTAGTCCCAACCTTTTTTATAAAAGGAAAGCAAATTCTCTCCTTTAGACAATTCGGGCTGTTTTTACATGAAATTATTAGCTGAATTAACAAAAATGAGGCTGTGAGACCAAATCTGAGTCTTCAAAGATTTTTCCCTGTACCAGCTAATTTCGAAAGACCATATCTGAGGATGCTGAATTTTTATTATACTGCAATATTAACCTGAAAATAAAATATTTAAAATTATTCAATGCTTACATGCTTCTTTTGTTGCAAATCATGCAATATTTTTTTTTTATTTTGAATATGATGATAGGACAGGCACTCTGGCAGCCTTTCGATCAACACGTCCCTTGTAGCTCTGTATAGACCTTGGTATTATGGCCAGTCCTCTTTGCTCTTCCTCTTTTGGATTTGATCCACTGAATGTTTGTGATATTTTCTCCCTAAAATTCCAGAGGCCATTATTTAGCTGCAATCTGGCTGTCAGGGACGTTGCTGATCACGAGCTCATTAGAAGCAGAAATAGACTGTCCCAAAGAGTTCCTTTCTACAGTGACTCGTGCAATGCTGCTGGAAGGGCTTTCATCATCCAAAACCAAATCCTGAACAAGAAATAAAGCTCGTACAGCACGAGGTCCATTCATAATGCTATCATAAGCACTTTAAGAATCCTCATCCACAGGAAGTTTTACAGTACGCCTTCTATTTTCCATCACAGCCATTAGAAGAATGAATCTTCCAGAGAAAATTAAGTTTATCTGAAAGATCTGTGTGCAAACTAATTTGTGCAGACGTTTTCTAAAAAGTAGGCCAGAAGAGAGGAAAGATTACTTCTGGCAAAAATGAAACAAATTAAATTATAAGAAGCTTAATACATTTATTTAAAATTTAATTGCATAACCTAATGTCAAGGTTATTATATGGTGTACACTGTTCTCATCCAAATTCCAAACAGTAAAGCACAAGCTCGGTTTGCAGTTACTTTATTATAAATCCTTTCTTTTTTAATTATTTTTACTTTATTCTGACCACAGCCTTTGCCCGAGCCACAACATTAATATAAAATCACATTTCAAAATTACTTTGAGATCTCTCCCTGGCAATGAATTGTGATGAGACCAGAAGCCTCTCTGGTACGACTGACTTCTACCGCAAGTAAAGGGCAAAAAGAGAACCGGTGTGTACAACAAGAAGTAAAATGATTTGAAAGAGCATCTGACTGTATCCACACTGCTCTGCACTGAGTCCATCAAACCTGCAGGTTTTGTCTTCCATTCAAAAAAGAGACAGATTAGCAGAAATGGTCGCTGTAGCATTCTCATTATTGCATCCCTATGGAATACACATTCCGGGGTTTACTGCGTATTGGAAGCTGTGCCTGTGCAAGGGAAGCATTCAGGCTGTGGCCAGACCCTCTCTGCTCTCCTAAAAGTCAGTTATCTGAATTATTTACCCTGAACTTAGAGGTCTTGTTTGTTTGTTCATTTGTTTTCAGTATTCCACCTTCAAGTGTCTGAGGAACACAGGATCAGAAAGGCCGTTACAGAAAAGCCTTGCGCATTTAACTGTGTGCTGTGCCACCAGGATCCCAGCGGATGTGCAAACGCAGCCTAGGGTTGTAGCAGCACCACGTAAAAGCACCATCTGCTTTCATTTCAGAAGGAACAGATAATGAAGGCATAATATGACTTTGACACTTAGCAGGGAACTGTAGCCTAAACCCAACAGGCTTATAATCATGCAGGACAACATTAATTTTGCTTGATCAGTAATAAAGAATTTATGTTGTACATTTTACAATCTTCTCACTCGTTTTTCAGTACAGTCGGAAATGGCTGAAGAAGACAGCTTTATCTTTCACTAGGTTAGGGTCTATTTCAGTATTACTAGAATACTGAAAAGAAGAGATGCAGTTATTAAAGCATAGAAACGATTCTAAAAAAGTAGTCTGTGACTATTAATATAAACAGTCACGTAGATAACCAAATCCTTCTGCATTGAGCTTTTTCCTGCTTTTTTCAACCACATATGCAAAAATAACTTGTAAAAATCTTTTCTATGATTCTCTGTTTCAGAGCTTGGAGTAGCATACTTTCAACTGGTAGTAACTATCACTCAGATGTCTTCTCTGCAATTGTTCCTTGCATGTCAAAACAAACAGTCATCTTGTGTACACCTCAGACCTACATCACAGGGTCTGCGAAGCTCCCTACGAGCTTCTGAAGTGAAAAGTCCACTTTATTCTCTAGACACCCAGACTGAAACTCTGTTTATTCAATAAAACAAAATGCCCATTCACAGTCAATGATTCCTTGATGTATAAACAACATGTTTGTAAGAATATAATTAACATTTCAAAGAGGAAAAATCCGAGATGTTTAAAGGAGAAAAAGTGAAACTTACCCCAAACTCATCTCTCCACTGGTGTGATGATTGGTACTTCTCTGCTTCTTTAGCAAGGCGCTGAAGACCAAAGAAAGAGAGAACACAAATTTTAGTCTTTACCGATTTTTCACAGAGCAAAGTCTTTCTTTTTTAATTTCTTCATATACGTTTCTCTATATAGTGTTCTATGTATCTATGCACTTACATGAAATTTATGTATATGAGTAAAGATCATATCTTTTAAAAATGTTATTTTCTGTATTATTTGCTTATTTAAGTATTGTAATCACACATTAGCTAGCTTAACCCTAATTCCAATGTCTTTAAGAAATCAGAGTTTAGTTCAAATTGTATCAGCAACCTTCTGAAAATACTTTCTTCTTACAACACCTTGCCTTATATGTATTAATCTAATCTACCATTCAATGGCAAGTATTTATTAGATTCTTAAAACACTGTATTATGGACATTTATTTCTCCATTAAATTATTTAACTTAAATTACAGGAAGTACTGACATCCACTGTGATTATTAGAGACCCATAGAAGCTCAGTAGTTTTGACTAGCTGCAGTGTGATCCCACAGACTGAATACACATTAGCAGTTGGAGAGTACCAGGCATGCTCCTAGAAGGCAATTTTTCCATTTAAATCAATTTGAAAGAAATCCAGTTTTGTCCATGTAGTCCCACAAGAAGCAAAGCACAGTGCACAGGGATGATCAGAGGACCCTCTTGCACATCAATCTTTTTAAAGACACATCCATTGCACTGGTGGCATGCCTCTCCTCACATAAAAATTATAAGTAATTGAAAAAAAAGTTTGTAGATGCTTATGAGGAGTTTACTACAATTTTGCATGTGAAAGTCGTCAAGCATATTGCGTGTTCTCCAGCCGAGCTGCATGCAGCCTCCCCAGTGCCGGCAGCCCTGGAGGCAAGGACCCCAGCCTGCAAGCAAAGCAAGCTCCCTCTGGAGAAGCGGCTACCTGATGGGGACGTAGTTCATGTGGACTCAGCCATGTCTCAGTTGCTGAGTGACTTACTCTGAGAACTAAATTATTGTATAGCCCAATCAAAGATTTAGCAACTGTTTCTGGGGAGTCCTGGTCCTTTTCTAACAGAAATAGCCTGGCTACATCCACCCGGTAACTCGGGATGAAAACACGTTGCTGTGTAACAGTACGTACACGGTAAGCCTGATGATTGTTTTAATATTCAGACCAATTCCTACACAAAAAGAACTGGTGGTCTAAGTCACATTTTCAGTTGAGTCAACTGTCAGTTCTTGTTAACAACCAAAAGGAGTATGACCAGAAAGTTCATGTAAGCTGGAATCGCAGAGGTGGTGCTGTCAGAACCTCCCCTCAGCCCCATCCAGGACAGCAACCACTATGTTACCTGATCCCAACTATCAGGATGATACATTTCACAAAGTGAAACTACAGATCTTTTCCTTTCTTTTACATTTGCAATCATCCTATATAAACAAAAACATACCCCAACAAACCCGTGTGCTCTGCTGCCAGAAAATGTGTCTCAACTCATTTGTTTTATTGTCAATTCAAATGATTCTTCGCAAATAGAAAGCTACTAGCATCTTACAGTCATTGCCAACTGGAGGTACCCTCCAGAGTAGCCAAGTACCACATTTACAAAAGAAAAACTATGATACAATTTGGTGCATTACACTGGGAGAATGCACAGTACAACTCTTCCTTGAGTGCACTGGACAAACACCTCTGATACCTGCAGTATTCGCAGTTTTCTGGTAATGTATTAGAACAACATTGTCCATCTAAAATTTCTTCATTCACTATAGCCAGTTCTGCATCTAAATCAGGCCTATCCTCTGACGAGTTCAAGCTGATTAAGTTGCGCTTCACCAGACTGCAGCAAAGCAAGATATGACACTTCCTGCAGATGCCAACAGCTGCAGTTAACACTGCCCTCAGATTTCCCTCACAGTTTGCTTCATTGCCTTAAAGCATCCAGTGAACTGCACGTGTTTTCTACAACACACAGTAGAACCCAAATGTACAGACTGATAAATGGATTATGGAGAGAAACATGTAACGAGCACTAACATTATTACACATGGAAACAACGGTGGCCACACGAAATTCCTCAGCTTCATGAAAAGCTGGTGGATACATCAGCTAATCTGTACTACACAGCAAAAATGCTAAAAGCAAATTAAAGAAGTAAAAGGGGTTGGTTGGTTTGTTTGTTGGTTGGTTGGGTTTTTTCTAGGGGGCAGGTTGGATTCAAATGGAGAAAGAAAGAATATTCCCCATCAAATTCTTCTCCTTGAAGAATTTTTCAGTCAGGTTTAAGTTAGAATCCATCCTAAATGTCTAAATAATCTGCTAAAGAATACTACGCACAATTTCAGTAGCTCTTTATCTCTTAAAATAGCTTCCAGAATAAGAAGTTGTAATTTGAGGTATGTATAGAGAGCATAAGGTGAAGGGTTGTTAAAAGTAGTCAAGCTCATGTGAAAGCA
This sequence comes from Tauraco erythrolophus, assembly GCF_009769465.1. Classification (NCBI taxonomy): domain Eukaryota; kingdom Metazoa; phylum Chordata; class Aves; order Musophagiformes; family Musophagidae; genus Tauraco; species Tauraco erythrolophus. The sequence goes on along the minus strand of NC_141468.1, from coordinate 11,647,198 downwards.
CAGACAACCAGTTACAATGGTGAATAACAAGAAAACAGTTGTGTTCCTTGTTTCAACCAAACTAAAACCCACACATGACCATGAACTAGGCCTCGATTAGCCAGTTTGTCTCCAGCAGAAGACTTTATCAACATTTATGTGCAGGCTATCATAAGGACACAGATCATGCAAGGACTTAATTTTAAAGACGCAAGTGTTTTTTCGAAAGATACAGGTTGATGATAGGAACTCTGTGCACACGAAAACCAGAATCATTCTCTCTTGGATAACAACTTTGATATTATTAGGAAAGATTCAGAATCATAGAATGGTTTGGATTGGAAGGCACCTTAAAGATCATCTAGTTCCAAACCCCCTGCCTTGGCCAGAGACACCTCCCACTACACCAGGTTGCTCAAAGCCTCATCCAACCTGGCCTTGAACACTTCCAGGGACGGGGCATCCACAAATCCTCTGGGCAGCCTGTGCCAGTGTCTCACCACACTCTGTAAAAAATTTCTTCCTTACATTTAATCTGAATCTGCCCTCTTTCAGTTTAAAGCCATTACCCCTTATCCTAGCACCACACGCCCTTGTAAAAAGTCCCTCTCCACTTTCTTGTAGGCCCACTTTATGTACTGGAAGGCTGCTGGAAAGTCTCCTCAGAGCCTTCTCTTTTCCAGGCTGAACAGCCCCAACTCTCTCACCCTGTCTTCATAGCAGAGGTGCTCCAGCCCTCTGATCATCTTCGTGGCCCTCCTCTGGACCTGCTCCAACAGGTCCATGTCCTTCTTCTGCTGACAGTCCCAGAGCTGAACGCAGCATTCCAGGTGGGGTCTCACAAGAGCAGAGTAGAGGGGCAGAATCACCTCCCTCGACCTGCTGGCCACGCTTCTTTGGATGCAGCCCAGGATACAGTTGGCTTTCTGGGCTGCCAGTGCACATTGAAGAGTATTCAAAATAAATTACAAAAGAAGTTAAAATTATTTTTTGAAGCTATGTTGTTCTGAGATGTTCCTCTTTTCTACGCAAGGAGAAATGGTACTGCTACAGCAACATGGAGTCTAATGACTGAGACATCCATTCTTCTACAGCGAGTGCTTTGAGTAAGAAGTCAAGACTCTTGGGTCAAAACCAACTAGACTTTAAGGCAAACTCAAGTTACCAACACACTTTATTGTGACACAAGGAGAGACTAACTTTTCTCCTCTCTCAAAGAAATCATGCCGGCTTCCTTTTGAGGTATGCAAATGTCAAGTCTTGCCTTCCCTGTGTTGACGGAGGAGTCTCTGGATAACGCCAATAGAGGAGCAACACCAGAGCAGGCTGACACCTGACACTTCCCGTCTTCCCTCTCATTACAGTGAGGGTTTAATAAAGTAACACCTTCTTTAGCACCATGACCCACAGCGGTTCCCTACAGGTTTCTCTCGCAAACACTAAAATGTTGAGGTTCATATTTTTATACATAAGAAAACAAACAGAAATTATTCTAAACATGCAAAACAAATTTCTGCATATTAGGTTTTAATAGTTTCTTACTCCATGCCTCTGTTTACGTGCTGTGAAGACAAAATCTGTCAGATGTTTTCAGGCCTTGAATGAAGCTCTATTTAACATTGTCTTTGTAGACAGAGAGGATGAAAAACTAAACACCACTAAAAAAGGAGAAAAGGAACAAAACCAACATGTAGCAGAAACATTCTGGCTTACTTCAAGCTATTTAAAAAAACCCTACTTTGTACAGCCTGCTGGAGAACAAGGATTCTCAGATTATGGCAATGGTACTCAAAACACTCTGAAGTAGAACATAAACTGAGAAATCATGATCAGGAAGGGAGGGCTGCAAAAGCTAACAAAATGCTGCGGCATCTCCTCCTATTTGGAGGATGTTTGACAGCTGTGAGATGGTGCTTCTAAGTAAGAGATCGAAAGGGCTGATGCTAGATTTAGCCAGTGCTATTGACACGGTAGCTGATGTCAAATTTAACGTGCTTGAAAACATTGTGATTAAACAAACATTTATTTAATAAATGCTCCTAGATAAAACAGTTATTTCTACCTCTTTTTCTTTTTTTCTTTTTTTTTTTTTTTAATGAATGAGAACTGCTCTCTCCCTTGCTATTTTCTAAATATTGTACTGGGTAAATTATTTTCAGGAATTTTCAAAATACTTAGCTCATCAATAAAAGAACAATTATCCCTTGAAAGACAGCCACTGCCCCAAAATAAGTATTTTTAATCAGACTTTGAAAGAAGTCAAGAGTTACCTTCCACCAGATTTCCTTACATCCTTCAAAGAGAATGATTACATTTAAAGCAAAACGACTATTAAGAAAGATTGATAAGATGTGTTATTTACTCCGTCAGCCTATGAACGTTTCTTTAACTTTTAAAGGGATTAGAAAAGATTACACACATTAATAAAAAAAAAAAGCAATCCAACAACTAAAAACCCAAAGCCCAGCTGCCTGTCAATCTCAAAACTGTCTATTTTCAAAGGTCTTGTCCCCAGATTCCAAGTGCACGTTACTGTCTCTGAAAGACAGCCTTTGATGTAGCACAGACTGCAAGAACGAGACCTGAGGAATCTTTATCTGATCTGTAAAGATCAACTCCCAAGAAGGCCTATTCATCTTCCAGCCTTCATTTTTGTGCACGTATGTCATATCTTTATCTCCTCCTAGCCAGCACAGAATTCTGTCAGCTAATGACCCAATTACAATTATATTCAGTACAATGAAATCAATCTCTTTTTTTGTGCTTCTCATTCTCCTTTAAGTGTTTTATCTTGAAAATAATATTTGACTAGCCCTTGATATATTAAGCCATTATAAAATGTGTAAGCTTAGAGTTATTAGATATCAATAGCCTCACAAAGCTTTCTAAAATACCAAATCCATGGAAATTTTAGGTTATTTTAAGAAGATAAATACTCAGGGAGAATACGTCAATATCAAGCCTAAATAGAACGATGTAGAAACATACAATGAACTTCAAATCCTGATTTTAAAATATGGTCCAGATATTCAGTCCTGTTCTTGCATCAACAGTGTAAGAGTCACAAGCAGTATGTTTAACAGCGGTTCCAAACATGGTTTTCAAATATGTATCTAAAACACAAAGTGTTCTTCTGTAGATGATTACGAATTCCACATCACTTACAAGAAATACGAGGGAAAAAATTTCTAAGACTGAGATAAGATGTCAATGGAAGACTGATACTGTTATTTCACTGTAGCTTTAACACAGTCTGACAGAATTTTAAAGAATTGCTTTTCCACCTCAGTAAACTGTTAAATTCTGTATTAAAACAAATTAGAACTATTTCCTTTTGCCTTGGTTCTAGTGTCTTTAATTACATGGACTGTTTTCTTTTTGTAGTAGCTCTTGGTAATGAATTTGTCGAATATCCATGAATTACCCTATTACCCTACTGTATAAAAAGATCACTCAGTTTGACCCAAGGGAGTGTGATTTCATCAAGCAACACTTGGAAATTGGAAGGTCAGTAACCAAAAAGTGAGCTTGAGAGTTCTAACTATAAGAAGATCATAACCCCCATATAAATAGAAGTGGATTTGCTTTTCTTTGTCTTTATTTCCATAATCCCAGTGGGGCATGGGAGGGGTTAATAAGGACTGGTTACTCTTTTGCATGTAACTTTTATGAAGTTATTTATATGGCCTTTCTCACAAATGGGCACTCACAATAATTATCTGCACAAAAGTTGTTCTAGATTTGATGAAGCTGTGGCACATTCATTTTTAGTAAGTTGATCCCAACCATAAAACAATGTTTTATACTGAATCAAAAACATACCTAATTTTGCTGATTTAACTTGTAACCACAAGGTTTAAGATCTCATCTTCCAAATGATTTTTTTTCTTTTAGAAGTATTTTGATCTCTCACACTGTAGCACATAAGTTTCCATGATAATTCATATTTCCCTACCTCAAGTAAGAACTGTTATCCTATACACCGCAGTAATCCATTATGTAAATGCCATAATCCTCAGTATAAGTGTAACCAGAATTTCAATACTTACACAGACTTTTTTTAAGAATTTTTTTACCATGACCAACAGTAGGTTTTTGTTTTGTGCTTTTCTGCAACATGGTTTTATTTCATGTATTTACACTGCAGAGTCACAGCCTCTCTCCTGCTCTAGCATCTGCTGTGCCACATGATGGCAATCTGATCTGCGCTCTGTTAATGAGGATATCTGAAGCATATAAGGTCACAGACAAAGAGTTTGTTTATAACTGGTCTCCTGTCTTCAACATAGACCTTGTACAATATATTCCCCAGCTACTGTCTGGAGCCAGTTGCACTTTTGTCATCTGAGGCAGCAGATGAGTCATATTTATAAGGAAAAAGGGTATGTTAGAGGTCTGCTGACGTTGTCAGCCTTACCAAAGCACCTTCATACAAATTACTTCTCTAAATTTATAGCTAATCTAACACAATCAGCAATTAGCATGATTTTTTAAAAAGCTGATGTTATTACACTCTGGACCACAGCTCAAAATAACGCCTCAAACTTTGCCTTCCTCTATTAACCATTACCAACAACTAAATTGCTAGATTTATTTTTTTTTCTAATCCAGCTGTAGATTACAAAACTCAACTTTAATTAAACAATAAACAGAAAATTACATCTTTTGTGTGCTTGTCTAATGCATTTCAAGCCACTTCTGTTTTATTCACATGAACAGTAATTCTATTTCAGACTTTCTTAATCAGTTTTTCTAACAAGATGACCTCATATCCAGCACAAGGCTGTCATGTTGGCTAAAAAGAGATTTAATGGAAAAATTTTATTATCACCTTCCATATGTTTAGAAGACAGGGTTTTACAGCATTTCTGTATCTGTTCACAACTGTAATGAAAATCATTATGATTCAAGACAATCTTTATTCCTATTGTCTAATTAAATGAGTGAAGGAAGAATCAAGATGATTCTCCACAGAGATATTTAGCCTTGTAGTGGATTTCCAATTTGAAAATAGAAAACTTAAAATAATTGAAACCACTGGTCTAAACAAGGTCAGAAATTAATGGGAAGCCAAATCTGACCTTCTGAGTGCTTGAGACTACACCACCTCAGCTTGGTCTCTAATGTTCATAATCCTAACTAGCAAGAGTGTTGGTACTCGATGAGAAGAAATCACAGATGAGCAGTCAAGAGGATAAATGAAATGCAGGTGCAAAAACATCACTGGAGGGCACCTTTCTGAGTCCCAGAGAATGGGACAAATCAAGCACAGCCACAGTGAAAAACAGAGGGAGCCCAAAATTGCCTTCCATGAGTGGAGCACTGAGTCCAGTTCGTGAGGTATGAAATACGGTTCGTATGAAATATCGTAGAAACTTAATATGCTGCAGAATGAGTGCACAAAATAATTCCATTCAACTCTTATTAAATAGTAACAAGGAATGTAGGAGAATACTCATCAGAAGATAAAGAAGCTGCACTTTGTTAAATTCTACATTTTCCACCTTTGCAGGGAGAGGGAGGGAGGAAGCAGGTTCGGTTCCCAAGTCTGAGTGCATTTGTAGGATGTGTGCAGTCAGGAGACTTGAGAAGCTGGGCAATATTGTGACAGCTTGATACTGCCAGAAATGTTTCAGCAGACAAGAGGGTAAGATAGACAGAACTGTAGATAAAGCCATGAAGAAAAATGATCAGAAAAGAAGAATAAGTAGTTTGTCAAACGCATCTTGACATATAGCAGTGAAATTTTGCTAGAGTGGTGCATAGAATCAGCAAAAAACCCACTTCTTTTAACATTTCATTTATCCTTTTCATTTGCAGAGGTTTCAGATTCTTAGAGCTTATTACATTTTCACTCTAATAATTCACAGGCCTTAAATGCAAGTCACATTGGTGTTATATTTTAAAATAAGCTCAAAGTGAAGGACACACACTGAAACCATTACACTGAAATTGCCAACTCCTCTGACAAATCACAAATTGCATAGGGTCACGAGCTCCAGTTCACTGCCTGCCTTAGGAAACTCTTTCAAGCTTCACAGCTGAGCTAGTAACTTCACAGACATGATTACAAGACGACACGCGTATTGAGCGCGCACGCCTTGTTACCCTGCTTTTTCAGCTGTAGCGTATGTGTATTTTTTAGTTTTAGGACTACACAAATTTATTTTAGAAATATCTAAATTAACCTGCTCCAAAACAAGTGTTCTAAAATGTCAACAATATAATTTTCCTCTAACTTTAAAAAAAATCAAATCAAATTAAATGCAGTTCAGCTTGCTTCACAGCTCCTCATCATAGAATCACAGAATGGTTTGGGTTGGAAGGGACCTCAAAGATCATCTAGTTCCAATTCCCCTGCCATAGGCAGGGACACCCTCCACTACACCAGGTTGCTCAAAGCCTCATCCAACCTGGCTCCTTTAATATCTCCTCATTAAGTATCCAGTAAAAACGAATGAAGAAAACACCCTTAGCTGCTCCAAATTTATACCTGCTAGTAGTGCCATTAAAATCTGACTAGGATCCAAACAGCAACAGACACAACTGAAATACACATGTAGCTGCCTAATTTCAAAGGCAAAAGTAGGAAAAGGAACAAATCAAGTAAACGTCTCCTTACTATGGGCAGGGAGAAGAAAACATTGACACAGGCTTGTATCACTTATGCAAGAAAAACAGTAATGAAGTCAGTTATCTTTGAACAAACAGGGGCTGCAAGAGCAGTTGAATTTTGCCTCATTGCATAATCAAACTGAACAACACATTTAACAGAATGTTCTGGTTTTATACAATTTCAGTAACAATCTATCATGTTACATCAATATGCATTTCATATAACTCAATAACAATATTGTATATTCAATATTCAGTTTAGTGTTTGCAATTTTTTTTTTCATTGTTTAAAATTATAGCATTCTGTTAGTTAATGCAATTCACAGAAGTGGAGTACAGCTAGGTATGAAACACTGCATTCAAAGAAGTAGAGTGAGTTCTGGATTTACTCACACTCTGTGTGCTACAAAAGGCTTTATATGTAATGCTGTTATAATCCCAAAAGAAGATTAGAAAGCTGGCAATTTAAAATCTCTGCCGAAGCGACAGTCAAATGTCTCTCTTGGCCACATCATCGGAAATAGTTTTAAATTTCCTTAGAATTGCAGAGGTAATTATATGAAGAAGAAGAAATTTCAGAATTTCAAGAAATAACATGAGTGAACTGGGCTCATTACCACCTCTTCGTCTATAGAACAGGATTAAATTGTATTATTTCATTAAGATACATTCATAACCTAAACTGGCATGATAAAGATCAAAGTAGTCAGTAATTTATAATAAAACTGAAAGGATGCTGAAGTTTTTGGTAGTATTTCCAGATATGGGCCTATGAAACATGCAACTTGATTCATAATAAAATTCAGAGCTCGAATGGCAGAACCATAATTTGAAGTTATAAACAAATAAATAAATAAGTAAGTAAATAAATTAAATCAGCGTCTTCTCCTAGCTTCTCAGATGTATAAAACAGAATCGATCTGAATGTGACTAATTAAAGGTCTGTTAATTAATCCACTTCTTAAAAATATATATCTATATATATATTTAAAACCACAGCTGAATAACAAATGTGGCTTTAACAAGGCGAGGTAGAGCATTAACTGCTTTGCATGTCAAGGAAAAAAAATGGAGCAGGTGGTAGGCTATAGCTGCTGAATAATCAACTCGATCTCATCAACAGGCAGTGGGTGAGAGCCAAGGAAACATGTAACTGTTGGCAACGGCAGAAACAAATGATGCATTAATACTGCATGCTATTTTCAGGCAACATTTCCCTAACAGAAGTAATTCTAGTCAAAAGAAATAAAAAGTGTTTAACTGAGAGTCCTGGAGAAAACTGAATGCAAAGGAAAATGACCTTCTAGTGGCAAATTGTAACCACATTTTTTATTTTCCCAGAGATAATACGTCAGTCATGAGAGCCAAGCTGTAAACACACTGAAGCCTCAATTGCTCCTACACCTGGTTTTGCATGGGGTACCAAGATACCAAGCTCTTTCATTTCTTTTTCATTAAATGGAGTGCAAAAACATGCTGCTTCTAAACTTTCCCAAACATCTTTTAAAAGAGGCGCTGTGCTCCCAGACTCCTCTCTCTAGTGGACAAGCTCAAGGTTTACCTTCGAGTGTAGCCACGTGATGTTTCTAAAAATAATTCACATCCTTTGTCAGTAATTCCTCTTCTATAAAAGACTAAATGAGGTTTACTATTTTCTTACTATCCAAAAGAAAATTCTTTCAGATTGTAATGTACAAACACTTGACCAAACTCACAAAAACCATTAGTGTCAGGTGCCAGTAATCCCTAAGTCCATATGATGCATCCTCTGGGTGAACCCTTCCAGTTATTTCCCCCCTTTTTACGATTCTATACATGACCTGTAGCTATGCTTAAAATGTATTTGATTGACTGTCCTAGTCAGTAATGTACATATTTAAATCAACATTCAAATTATAATTTTCCTCCAATTTTTACAAAAAGGAAAAAAAAAGATTAAAAAAGAAAAGAGACTTTTCTAGTGTTACCCTCAAAGGTGACACATTTGAGAACTACTACAAGCGGTTTGGGTTTATCCATGATGACTTCCACCAAAAGGTGTTTAATTAGGATGTCTCACACTTTTCTGTGTATGAAAATCTAATTACCACCTTCTAGCTCAAAGAACAAAATCAAGAAGCATTATCCCATCTCAAAATTTCCTAAGCATCTTCCTCATGTCACTTCCACATCTGGTGTTTTGCTTTTTTTTTTTTTTTTTTTACAGTCTTGCATGTTTCTTTTTTATAAAAGAAAATGTATTGAACCATACCAACAAATTCAGCTCCCTCCAAAAAGTGTGTTTTCTTTTATTCCAGCTAAAGCTACTTACTGAAAATCATCAGAATTAAATAGCAAAAAGAAATATGAAAAAGCTAAAACATAATTATAAAAAAGAGAAACTACATAGACACATCAAGAATGTCACAGTACAAGTAAATCTTAAAGCAAAAATGGCAGTGCCTTGCCAGAGTGGGCGTTTCATGCCACCAACTCAGTTGACTGCAGTTGACCCAAGTTGCACTTAAAATTTCATAGATCCTGCCCACAAGGAAGAATTTCTTCCACAGTCCAGTTAAACTAGTACGTTAGATGGCAGAGATGATTTTCAGAAATCAATCTGAATCTGAAATTAAGGGACTTGAGCTGAAACTTGAACGTCTCTGGCAGACTGTTAAAGGTTTAGAATTTTTTAAAATTCTACAGCGTATTCCTGTAGGACTACATGGAATTGTGTTTGGGCTATATTTTTAAGGAATACAGGAAAACATAATTTATGTGAGCAGAAAGACATACTCTTCTGGGGTCTTCCCTGTCATATGAAACATTAAGATGTGAGAAATCAGACACTTTGTGCTCTCATTTAGGTCAGCAGCAGCATCGAAATGTTGAACCTCTACTACCAAAGCTAGAAAGAAACTCCTAATGCTAAGGACAAAAGCATCTTATTCTCCTGCGTGAAACCAACCTCTAGATTTAGATCTGTACACTGAATTAGTGTGGACTGAAAATGCAGCTTCATCATCTTCATGTTGCATCACACAATGTCTTTTGATTCTTCATTCTTTTTGAGTCTTCATAACAGAATGAGGTTTGGTGTTTGGCGTTTTTTTGCTGGTGAATTGTTCAGCTGACTAATTAGCTCATTAGTTTGCAGCATTTTTAATTTCTGTGATTTTAGCTTCAAGAAAACATAGAGGAAAGAGAAAAAAAGGACAATAAAAATTCCAACAGAAAAACCATCAAATTAAAAACAAACAAACAAACCAACAAAAAAATTGTGCTTTACCTAAAGTAAGGAAATTTGTAGACTGCTTAAATTGATCCTTATGACCTACCTACCTTCCTGCTGTCCTTCCTACCTTCAGAAGATCATGATATTCCAAGACTGATATCCCTGAATCGTTAGTCACTCTCTTCTGCGATTTTCTTGCACAGGCAATTTTGTGCCCACTGTTACCACGTAGGGATATATATGCACATGCAGATAGTGATGGCTGGAGTACTCTAAGGTGAACTGACTGCAGCCATTACAGCTAAGGTTGTCAAAATGGTGTAATGACTTATTACAGTTACATCAACCTTTTTGACTCCTTATATGTCGAGAAAAAACCAACCACCTTCTTACAACTGGATTGAGAAATTCCTTTACACTTTGTGCAATATGAGACATTAAGGCCCTCCTTTCCTCTTCTACAATTTGCATCAATGCTTCCCAGACACAGTTGTGCCTGCATCTGAATATTTTTGTCAAATATGAGTAAAGCTAGTTCAGCCATTTTTTTAAGTAGAAGGTAAAGGAAATAAACTGTTTCCTCCCATTTTCGGCAATACTTTGCAATGTCAGCAGGAGAAAGATTCCTAACAGTTTCAGTTAATCCAGAATAGTGAATATTTGCAAACAAGGACTTTGCTTCACGGCATTTAAATAAAATGAAACTCATGTTAAATTGAACGCTTTCCCATGTTGATATAACAGTTTCACAATAATTAAGCTTATTTCAGTGGAAGAACATCCCTTCTGGCTAATCATCTTGTGTATTTCATGTGCAATCAGAAAGGAATGCACATTGGATAGATATTTATGAACTTGGTTGTACACATAAAGAACTATTTATGCTTTTCTTGAGCAGCAATATTCGCAGTGGTTTAAGAGTTGAATCTTCAATATATACTTGAATCTTCAATATATATTTTAGTATTACTCTCCCTATCTTAGCATAAATCTAGTCAAAAGTTTCAGAAAGAAAATATGTTCCAGTATGGAATAGGAGGTTATGTTTACTAAGAATGCTTGAAATGTTTATTTTTCAAGGACGCTGTTTCTAGGTATAGCACATTTGAAAATGTCATAGAAATACTGTTTGCTCTTATTTTTAAACAATCAAGTTGTCAGATTTGTTTTAAATGGAATCCACAACATTGTGGCAAAATCTGCTCAGTTAGAAGTAGCTTATTAAACAGATTTTGATTTGTTCCAGTTGTATTGCTGTCATTGTTTGTTGGTTTGGTTTGGGTTTTAAATTATGGAAATAGGACTGATCAGATGATACCATGAATCCTAAGAAAATTAAGTTCCTGGTACAAAACTTAGGTAGAGAGTCTGGAGAAGGATGGAAGGTAAATCTGAGAAGCTGCAGCACAAGATAGCCATGCCATACTTGCCCCTAGAGATCCAGGTAACTTCAAAAATCAGTGGGATTTACTAGAACCATACTCTATCCATAGACAATTTAATTCTGGCCCAAATGTATCCTTTACCAAAAATTTGGCCTAAACAGAATCTCCATGTTTTTAACCAGGGACGTGAACTTTCCCTGCTACCTTAAAATAGACAAGATGAGCCCAGATATACTGACTACTGAACCCTTTCTTTAAGAGCCTGATCTGAGGAAGCCAGAAAGTTATCCCCTACAGAACTATTTCTCTGTCTGTATAATTATGATCAAAATTAATTGCTCTGCATTGTAGGCTTGCAACGCTGTCTTCTCTCTTGCCTGAGACAAAGCAGCCCAATTTATAGTTGGAAAATAAGCATCATCTTCTCAAATAGGGTAATTCTACTGCTCTTCAATACAAAAGAGTGAATTAGTCTTTCAGAGGTAAGTCCACATCATCCAGAAACGTACTGTAAAAGACAAGGTACGTAGAGATTTCAGCACAATCTCATCTATACGACTATTATTCAGTTTTACTCCCTTGTCAGCTGCAATTTCACATCCTGCATTTAGAACTCTCTCATCCCGAGGCATATCAGGATTTAACGTATGTCACAAGGACTCAATGAACCATATGTGTTCATGTGTATACAGTGTCGTTCCTATCCCAGACAATATATATATGCTAATACATCACGGTTTGGGAGCTTAACAGCTCTCCAAAGCACCCAGATTCGGTACTTACACAGCTTTATGAAATCTGGTACTATGGCTGCCTGACAAACAAGTACTTTTATGCATATTAAAAATGCTCCTTCCTCGTGTCTGCCAACCAAACTGCTCTGTACTGTAAAGACACCCAGCGTACGACACCACAGCACGTGTGCCAGTCTCGTTATCTGTCAGGGGACTCATTTCCAGGCAGGCACCATGGAACTCACCGCACAGTTGGAATGCAGTGATACAAAGACAACTTTTTATGCAGCTGAAGCCTTTGCATAACAGAAGAGAATAGGAATCCCTAAAGAATAAGTGTTCAAATACAATACTAGAGCACATCTTGAAGTGTAGCTTAGCTAATAGCACAGACTGAGCTGAATTGATTCTCTTCAGTTATTTAAATCTCATTATATATGCCCTATTTAATTCCCTCTCCATTTAAATTAATATGAAATATAAAACAACCTCTAAATAATTTAGTGTGAAAAAACATACAAGCTAATTAAAAGCTAAAACTCGAAACCCAAACACATTATAAACACCTCTTTTTTTTAAAGACATCTTTTATTTTATTTAGAATCATAGAATCATAGAATCGTTAGGGCTGGAAGGGACCTTCAAAGGTCATCTAGTCCAACCCCCCTGCAAGGAACAGGGATATCTCCAACTAGATCAGGTTGCTCAGGGCCTCATCCAACCGGGCCTTGAACGTCTCCAGGGATGGAGCATCCACCACCTCTCTGGGCAACCTGTTCCAGTGTTCTACAACTCTCATGGTAAAAAATTTTTTCCTAATATCCAACCTGAATCTACCTCCCTCTATTTTAAAACCATTACCCCTTGTCATATCACAACTGGCCCTCTTGAACAGCCTCTCCCCATCTTTCTTGTAGGCCCCCTTGAGGTACTGGAAGACCGCTATAAGGTCACCCCGGAGCCTCCTCTTCTCCAGGCTGAACAGCCCCAACTCTTTCAGCCTGTCCTCATAGGAAAGGTGCTCCAGCCCTCTTATCATCTTTGTGGCCCTCCTCTGGACCCTCTCCAACTGGTCCATGTCCTTCTTATGTTGGGGACTCCAGAACTGGACGCAATACTCCAAGTGAGGTCTCACGAGGGCAGAGTAGAGGGGGAGAATCACCTCCCTTGACCTGCTGGCCACGCTCCTCTTGATGCAGCCCAGGACGCGGTTGGCCTTCTGGGCCGCAAGAGCACATTGCCGGCTCATATTGAGCTTCTCGTCCACCAGTACTCCCAAGTCCTTCTCCTCAGGGCTGCTCACGATCCATTCTCCGCCCAGTCTGTATTTGTGCCTGGGATTGCCATGACCCAGATGTAGGACCTTGCACTTGGCCTGGTTAAACTTCATGAGGTTGGTACGGGCCCACCTCTCCAGCCTGTCGAGGTCCCTCTGGATGGCAAATTTCTTTTTTTCTGTTTCAAAGCTGTCTTTTGTTTTGTTTAGGAGAGACAAGTTTTTGCACTTTTTTTTTTCCCAGAGTAAAAAGTGCTTACAAAGAAGCCCTTAGGCTTCAGTTGCTTTGATTTTATGCTACCAATAAGGGTTTGTGGAGTTTTTAATGCTGTTGAAATTGTAATTAAATGAATAAAACCTAAATGCTGCATTCTTAACCATGCAATGTAATTACAAATTAAAATAAATGTCATCATGATTATTAATCACTCTCTTTAATTATAATTTGATCACTTAAATGCCACCTTACAAGATATTACCAAGGTCACACTTTGCTGGCAGATGTCATTGCTGGGGTGGAGGGGGCAGCAGAAAGAGGGTGCATTAATGCAGCATCATTTTCCATTAGTAGATCCATATGCCTCAGATATGTAGAAAGCAATAATTACAAATAAAAAATCATCTCCTCTAATTCATGAATTGCACTACTCTGTAATTCACTTTTGTGCCAAACAGACATTACAACAGATATCAGTACATTAAGAGCTGAAGCTCTTCTTGGTCTTCAACAGTTTCCAGGTACAGATCTTCCTGAGAACATAATAAATGTAAGTAACATCTAATTAACATTTTCCTTTTATCTCTATTATCTAATTTCAAAATCATAATAATTATCTCAAAAAGATTTATGATCTTGTTACTCTGAAATTATATCATCCTCAATTTTTGTTCTTCTTACTCCTTGAAATTTTTAAAGCAGTGTTTTTATCCCTCAAAATACCTGTTTTCAAATGCACATTGACATCAATGTTCATGCTCTTGCTCAGTGCCATGCATGTAGAGATCTGCAAATAGTCAGTACGCAGTTCCAAAATTTTCAGTTCTATTCCTACTCTTTCATTGTTCAGTCATAAAATCTATTAACGAAAATCCCTTTTTGAAATATGAAAAATGAGTCACAGCTTCTGATAAAACAAAATTGTGATTATGATTCTCAAGAAATAACAGAAATGTGTAAGTAACGTTATTCCAAATATCACTATTCTTACTTAGTGTCCTCATTAGTAAGAGCATCCTGGAGATAAAGCCATTATCATCTATTATCCAAACTCTTCTCTGATTCTTTCTCTCTCACGCACACACACATAAATTGGTGCCTGCAATTGTCTAACCTATAAAGCCAAATCATATAGAACCTGACAACACCCTGACTTTACATTGTCAATTTGAGTCTTAGATCTCAAATGTGAGAAGAGACACCTACCATTTTTTATTTAGAGAGGAGTTGCTTTGTAGCTTAATTAAAGCAGTGCCTGACAGTTCAGAAGATGAGAATTTGCCTCTCCTGCAAGGTCTGACAGCATCCTCAGCTAAAATGTGATAATGCAACTTAGGCAAGAAATAGCGAAACGTGACATTAAACCTTAGCCCTCAGCTTTACAGAATTCAGACTTTAATAGCCTTATCTTTCTTTAAGTTCCACTAATTTATTTAATAGAAATACATGACTGCCAGCTTAGTAAGTACAGCTATCTAGGATCTTTTAATTGAAATTTTAATATACTTTAAAAGAATGCCTGTAATAAGCTTTATAACTATAAGCAAACACCAAGAGAATTCTTTTCACATAGTAACCTACTGTACTTTAGACCTATTTTAGGGAGTCTGTACACATATATAATTCAATATCAGCACAGTAGTAATTCAACTGCAATCCAAGTGGCTCAGGAATTTTTCAACAATTTTTTGTGCAGGTTTTTTTTGTTTGTCTTGGGTTTTTTAATTTAAAACCAGACATTTTTCTGTATGAAAAACTTTTATTGAAAGGGCAAAAGTGTTATCAAGAAATAGTTCCTCACATCCACAGTAGAATTATTGGTCCAAACAGGCAGTACAGCCAAAAAAAGGCAAAAAGGAAAAAGAGAAGAAGGGGGGAAAAAAAAAAAAAAGAAAAAGAAAGAAAAAAAAAACACAAAGAAAAAAAAAAAAGAAGGGAGAAATTTTTTTTTTTAAAAAAGGGAGAAAAATGAAAGGGAAAACAAGCACACATTCAAGTTTAAATTCTCTGTAGGTCAAACTTATCCTCCATACCAAAGAAAATGAGAACTCAGATCGCAGATTTTAAAACCTCAGTTACAGGGCCAGGTGTGAAAGGCAAATTTCTGCTAGATTCAGCACAGAGAAAAAGTGACGAGTATGCATGTGACAGTAAGACTCACCTGCATCTGAACACTGTTCCGTGTCTTGGTCAGGCTAAGCAACAGAATATATTTTACACGGATTCTTGTATCCCACCCTTTGGTGTAATGCAGTTAAAAGCAGCGGTTTCTGCCCCCTGGCATTACTACAGAAATAAATATGAACTTCCATTCACCCCAGTTTCTATGAAATGAAAAGGGACATTCTTAACCATTTTCCATACAAAGAAAATGCTTGCCTAAAATTTTAGTCCTTTCAGGTGTGGTTAAGAACACCTTAAGGATACACTCCGGTAGAAATAGTGTAATTTACTTCCAATTGATTAAAAAGAATGATATGAAGGAGCTATCCTATGGAATACACAATTAATTTTATTCCTTTACTTTTCTCTTCTCTTCCAGCTAGCCGACACACTGATACACTGCGGGTGTGGGGGGGAAAGAAAGGGGGGAAAAAAAAAGAAAATAAAAGAAAAAAAAAAAAAAGGAGTTTTTCCGTTACATCTGTTCTCAAAGTAGTTTTGATGGTTGTATCTTTTCTGGTTTTCCAAAATCTGTGGATTTCTACATTAAACTTGTCCTCATTTTGAGCTTGCTGGCTGTTGGGAGATGACTCCTGGTACTCTGGTGAGCACAAAGCACACTGCTCTGTTCTCCAGCAACAACAACTGGAAATAACGCCACAGCCAAACCCTCTGGGGTATCTGCCACCCCTATAACTCAGGGACCCACAGGTCATACCAAGTGCTGAAAGATCTGGCAGACTCCAGCGAAGTGTGAAAGGTGGAAATATTGCCAGGACTACGTTTGATTGCAGCCCAGCCACCACCCTGGCACAGCACAGCACAGAGTGAATGAGGCCTCGACTCTGCGTATTCGAGTCCCTTCCACAACAAAATAAGTGGCAGCAAGTTGTCAGCTCACTGCCGTTCCAGCCAGTCCTAAACTATCTGTACAAGAAAGCAAAGAGGCCATCTTCCTGAGTCTCCACCTCTGCGTAGCTTGACGAGCTCTAGGAATTAGCCTTGCTTTAAATGCCAGACAGCACACAGAGGCACATGGCTGCCACTGGAAATACACATTCAAATGCTACTGGGTTTTCACACAACAAAGTTCTCTTTTCTTAACATGCATGGAGGGAGAAAGAGGCCAGATTTAATGTGAGATTAAATTATAATAAATTCACCGTAATTGTTTTTTTTAATGAAATATTTTGTTCATCAGGAAAGCAACTAAGGATAAAAATCATAATGAATCTCCATCCCCCGCTGCATACAATTTCTCCGTAGAAAAGCATCCAAAGAAAATGAAAATGAGAGATGGAAGTTGCTCAACAATGCTGAAGGCATGCTCTCTTGCTTCTTTTAATTCAGTAAAAGCTGTCAAAAATCCACATCCTCTGATGTTCTTGCATTCAGCATAGGGGCTTGCCGATTATTTATCGCAGAGAGTTCTGGCAGGCTGGGATTAAGATGTCCTAAAATTCCCAAAAGGGCAATTCATCATAACACAACATAGTGGGTGAATAACGAACACCCACAAAAGGCTCAGCTGACATGATGGAAGTGAATGACGGGTGAATTGAGGTCACGGGCTTGATGTGAAGCTATCGGACAATGGATACCCAGGCTGCCAGTCAAGCCATTAAAAAGGAGGAAGTACATGAATGCGAAACAGCAAACAAACAGACTGGCTTTTGTCTCCTTGTTCCTCACAGCTCAAATAAAATAGACGCTGGAGCTAATGAACACACCTCTGCTGTGAGGCAGTGCACTTCTACAGTGGGTGTTACAGCTCCGAGTCAAAGATAAATATCCTGTAAATGTTTAGTTATGGATTAATAAGGCCAAGCGTGGGGTTTTCTTTTGCTAGGGATAGTGTGGTTTGTTTCTGCCTTTTTCCACTCCCAACATACTTATGAGAACTATGCCTCCATAACAAATAGCATTTTAAATCAAAGCAAATTTACATTACATATGCTTTGATTTACTACTTGTTTTACTAACATAAACACAGAAATCCCAGAAATCTAGAAATACCATTGACCCTAAACTATTCCTCCAAACAGGACTAAGCAAATGAATTTAGCACCTGGCAAAAGAAGAAGTTAAATGGAAATCTCACCTGAGTCCAACCAAGGCTACAAAATTCCAGTGAAAAGGACACTTCACAGAAAGGATCACTTTATACAGGAAGGCAATTTATGTTATTCTACCCCTAACTGTAACATACAACTGTTCCCACTCAGTGCATTCCTTCTCCCTTTCAGGTGCTCTTGTTCAGTAACAAAGATGTTCTTTACCTCACTTGCTCTTTCCCACCAACAAAGACAGGAATAAAGAAAATATTGCAAATACTGCATACAGGGTTTGCAGGATCCATCTGTAGTTCCATCCCTGTCATCCCACTTCATCCACTCATATATTTCAACGACTTAACCTCTGGTATTAGTGACGCATTTACAGATAAATCACTGCATATTAAAAACAACCTTGTGTTAGTGTATAGTCTAGTCTAGTCCAATCTAGTCTTGGAGTGGATCCTGCAAATGCCTTGTTTTTCCCACTCTTGTGTAAATCAGTAGATGAACCAACCAGCCAAGTGTGTCCATGTGTTACTTTTGTCTTCCAAGTTACTGCAAATTAAACACAATTCAGTATTAATCAAAACTGCTAAAATAGATCCCAGCTGTGGCTTCTCCAGCAACCTTGTCTTCCAACATTCCTATACATCAGTGCTCTATCAGAGCCTGCCTCCTCAGTCCACTTCTTGCCTGAAGATCCCTTTCAGCAGTCTCCACAGCTTCCTCCTTCAGCCTCTAGCAAAGCCCCAGCACTGAAGAACCAGCTTATTTTCACAGACAGACACATTGTTTTCAACTTTTCAACCACTCACAACTCTCAATTTAAGGCATAAAAACTCTAACCTGTCCTGAGTATTCAGGAGTAATTAAGCACCATGTCCAGTGCTCCAAAAGTCAGTTATATAAATTATACCTTGACGTTTTTTCTCCCTGGGCTTAATTTAAGATTCCAAGTTTCCCCCTTTGACCGCAAACTAGTGAAACCCTAGTTTTCAGACATCATGAAAAATTCAACAAAGCTCTGCCTTACTGAAAAGACAAAAGTAAATTTTTATTGGGTCTTTCTGCTTTTCTTATTGAATTGTTATTGTTTGCAAGTACAATTACAGTGCAGTTTTAAAACTCAAGTAGGAATAAATATAATGAATAGTTGAATGTTGAGTTGCTTGTAACACAAAGACCAAGGAAAACATTTTTTTTGCTTGGTTTATATGCCTATTGATTGTCAATAACCTCTCTCCTCCAAAATGTTTATATTTATCAAGATATCTATGTCTTTATTGATCTATCTGTAGTAGCAAACAGCATTTTACAGCAGAGCAGGGAAAGGAACTCCAGCTGTAGAGGGAAGCACTCGGTGCTGAAATCCTGCATCTCCAGCACACACCTCAGTGAGTTGACTTTGGACTAGCTGTAGACCTGTGAAATTAACACCTATCAGAGATTGGAAAGCCTTAGATGTACTCCTAGACATCACGTTCCTTCCTTTCCCACCTTTTTCTCTACTGTTTGTTAGTTTAGCCAATGTTCTTCTAAAGACATACCATAGTTACAAAGTTCCAGCTCAGAATATTCATTGCTCTTGTTTAACGGTGCTAGAATAACATCAATATTTATGTTGCCAAGTCAAGTACTAAAAAATCAGGAAAAGATCATAAAAGTATATATTTCCCCTTATACTTAGAAAACTAGGTATTTTTGAAAAAAATACAATGTGTATATAGGTACTCAAGCTGAAATAATATCTGAAAAATGTATTTTCACCCATAATTTCCCCTCCTTCAGTACTGCACTAAATACTATTGCATTTAATTTTAAAATTCACTCTCTAGGCTGACCAAGTATATCATCAAACTAGTTTCAAATGTCTCTGATCATTACTTTCTCTCTGGTCAGTAAATCAATTCTCCAAAAACTACAATGGCATTCCAAAAATGTCAGAAATGTCAATTAGATGTTATTTGGTTCCACATAAGAAACTACTTAAGTAAAACAAAACTAGTAACCAAAGGTTTGACCGTTAAACTGTGGAACAGACTACTTCAAAAAGGGCAGCACATTATTTTTTTATACTAGCAGCAGACAATATTTTTTTGCATGATTTATCTAGTCCATAAATACAAGCTATGTATCATTCTGAAGGAGGCATTTCTGTATATCATTTGATTTTATTTTGCATTTAGTTCTATTTTTGAAATGTAAGTGAAGCAACCACCTCCAACTGAACTTCAGTTGATGAATGGCGAGCTTACATTCAAGTACATAAACATCTAAGTAGTTGCAGGTTGGAATGTAAGTCAGGAAATGGCAAAAGAGAGATGTATATGTCTGACATATGGTACAAAGTTCCTGCAAGAAAAGGAAGAAAATTTTAATGCAGATGAGCTTAAAAAGATCTTTTATGAAAAGGCATGTTTGTAATAGCAACGGCTGCATAAACATGAGGCAAGTGAAAGATGTTATAACATCATATGGACTAGCAGTTTGTATTTTTATAAGAAAAAGATGTCGATGCTGTGACCACATGCACCTATACAGAACAAGACAGCAAGCAATGTGACAAAAATGTGAACCCACTCAGATGAGATATTAATAAACTTCAATTTGTTCTGGCATCGTATGTACCACCACACACAAAATAAGTGATGTTAAAGGACTACTTGAAATCAAGCAATGCCTGAATTAAATTTACCTTTTCAGTACTCTCTTTTTCATGTGCATGGATGTTAGCAAGGAGGGCAAGAGAACTAGGAAGAAACCTGGATTAGAGCACTGGTATCTGGTTCAAACTGAGCCCAAACCAGGGCAAAGAGACTTGAGACTGAAGCCATTTCTGGTTTACGGCAGCCTAATATAAAGATGTGATCAGGTGTAAGAGTTAAGACATATTCCAGTACAAAGGTGGAGAACTGATCAAAAATAGAATCATAGAATCATAGAATGGTTAGGACTGGAAGGGACCTTCAAAGGTCATCTAGTCCAACCCCCCTGCAAGGAACAGGGATATCTTCAAATAGATCAGGTTGCTCAGGGCCTCGTCCAACCTGGCCTTGAACGTCTCCAGGGATGGAGCATCCACCACCTCTCTACGTTTATTTACGTTTACAAGTTTAAAGATAAACATTTATAAATAAAGACATTTATCTATACAAGTCCAGTGTCTTAATTGTCGGGGAAGTTTCCTGGCTGCTACATGAGAAGCACCTGTGCCTCATCAAGACAGGTGCTGAGTCACGTTGATTGGCCGGAGATCACGTGACCCATGGAGGCTTAAGAGTGGGGCATTTCCCTCCTGGAGTTTGGAGTGGCAGGAGCCCCCTAGAGAGTGAGAGTTGGAGCTCTCTGTTGGACTAAGATAGCAGTGAGTTTAGAAGAGCCTTCTGATTGTGGAATACGTTGTGGTCGCAACAGCCGTTTGGTTGCGACCCATTGGAAGAAGACACAGGCAGTCCGCGACACTTAATGTGCTGTAAATGGTCACAGAAAATCACTGGGAAGCTTTGCCACTCTTAGTCTGCAATCTTTATATCTGATAATTCCCTACTTCAAGTCCTTCACTGCTTTGAAATGACGATATTTTCAGATGATATTATTCACCTGGAAGGGCAGTATTTAACCTTCTGGAAAGGTGGCTGGCTCTAGGTGGCCTTGCTTGGCCAAGGGGGTTGGATCAGGTGTCCTCCAGAGGTCCCTTCCAACCTCAACCGTTCTATGATTCTATGATGTAGCTTCAGGTTAAGATACTTCAGTTTTGGTATTTATCCTCCTCTAATCTAAGCAGAGATATAACCAGAACAGTAATTTGTGTCCAGATAGAACTTCAATTGAATGAAGGTGTCCACCTAAAAGTGAGTGGAATGGCTTGCTGGAGTGAATTTAGATAACTATAACTGAAGCTGGATCTCTCCCAGTGTTAACAACAAGTCTAGATATAAGCCTAGAGACATGAGCCTACACCACTACAATATTTTTGTCTTTTTTTGCGAATTTTCTTTATTTTGAGAGATTTTGTCTTCTGACAGTTTAACTTTGACTCTACATTTTCCGCTTTATGAGTCTAAGAGATAATATTGATCTGTGCCTTCAAAATTTACTTTCTCTAACAACATTTGATATTTGTCATTAAGCTGAGACCATTTGTCATTTTCTTTCACCAAAATGAGTCATCTTCTTCAACTTCCTTTGTTGCTTTTAAGGTCTCATGTAACTATTGATTTATTGTCAACACATCATATCTTCTCTGTTAATGGAATCTACAGACTTTATCCTTCCCCATTCTTTTCTTTAATTGCCATCTATGGAAGTTACAAACAGACACTCGATCTTGTGCTCGACTCCAGAAGGCAAAAGGCTGTTGTGATAACAATGACATTTATTTATTTTCTAACTCCTGTCTTCGTGTTTAGACATCTTTTCCCTCATGAGGAGTTGTGGATTTTTCTTGTCCAAAGCATTTGATACTGTCCCACACAAAATCCTTGCCTCTAAACTGGAGAGAAAGGGATTTGATGGATGAAACACTCAGTGGATAAGGAATTGGTTGGATGGTCGCACTCAAAGAGTTGTGGTCAATGGCTCAATGTCCAAGTGGAGACTAGTGACGAGTGGTGTTCCTCAGGGGCCAGTACTGGGACCAGTGGTATTTAACATCTTTGTTGGTGACAAAGATCCCACGGAGAGTGGGATCGAGTGCAACCTCAGCAAGTTTGCAGATGACACCAAGTTGTGTGGTGTTGTGGGCACGCTGGAGGGAAGGGATGCCATCCAGAGGGATCTTGACAGCCTTGAGAGGTGGGCTTCTGAGAACCTCATGAAGTTCAACAAGGCCAAGTGCAAGGTCCTGCACATGGGTCGTGGCAATCCCAAGCACAAGTACAGGCTGGGCAGAGAATAGATTGAGAGCAGCCCTGAGGAAAAGGACTTGGGAGTGCTGGTGGATGAGAAGCTCAACATGAGCCGGCAATGTGCACTGGCAGCCCAGAAAGCAAATCGCATCCTGGGCTGTATCAAAAGAAGCGTGGCCAGCAGGTCGAGGGAAGTGATTCTGCCCCTCTGCTCTCGTGAGACCCCACCTGGAATACCGCGTTCAGCTCTGGAGTCCCCAACACAAAAAGGACATGGAGCTGCTGGACAGGTTCAGAGGAGGGCCACAAAGATGATCCGAGGGCTGGAGCACCTCTGCTATGAAGACAGACTGAGAGAGTTGGGGCTGTTCAGTCTGGAGAAGAGAAGGCTCTGGGGTGATCTTATAGCAGCCTTCCAGTACTTAAAGGGGGCCTACAGGAAAGCTGGAGAGGGACTTTTTACAAGGGCATGTAGTGATAGGACAAGGGGCAATGGCTTTAAACTGAAAGAGGGCAGATTCAGATTGGATATAAGGAAGAAATTTTTCACTCTGAGGGTGGTGAAGCACTGGAACAGGTTGTCCAGACAAGTTGTATATGCCCCATCCCTGGCAGTGTTCAAGGCCAGGTTGGATGAGGCTTTGTGCAACCTGGTGTAGTGGAGGGTGTCCCTGCCCATGGCAAGGGGGTTGGAACTAGATGATCTTTGAGGTCCCTTCCAACCCTAACCATTCTATGATTCTATAATGGTTCCCTTTAAGGAGCTAGAAGAATTTCTTCTGAAGATGCTATTTTATTTGTTTGAATATAAAAATCTTTTTGATAAGCAGAGAGGCACGTTACACTCAGTCAATTCCAGACTGATTTCAGAAATCGTAAAATAATCTGTTTGGAAGAGATCTCTGGTGATCATCTGCCCCAGTGCCCTCTCAAAGCAGGGTCAACTTCAAAGTTAAATCAGGTGGCTTAGGGTTATATTCAGTTGTTTTACTAATTTATCTCCAAGATGGAGATTCCAAAGTATGTCTGGGCAACATGTTCCAGTGTCATCCATGCTTCTTCTTAAAATTATTTTTCCTAATATCTAATCACAGTTTCTTATGGTGCAAGTTTTATCCATTGCCTCTTATTCCTTCTCGGTGAAAAATGTCAACAGTTCACTGAAAATGAAAGAATCTGCATTTCAATAAACACTCCCAATTTGTTAAAAATCCATATTGAGCAAAAAGCATCAAGGAAAGTAAGCTTGACACTTCGTCTGTATGTACCTTCTACGGTGTCTTCCATAACAGTATTTTAAGAAATCACCTCCCTCTTGCCCTCATTCTCAAAATGAAGATTCTTTGATTCTGGGCCCCATAAGATTCTGGGCCCCTTAAGAAGACAAATTAATTACATGAGCTATCAAAAAACTACCACTATAGAAAGAGCAAATGCAGGTTTCATGAGATTTACTAATAAGTTTCAATAATGACAATATGTTCCTCTCAAAAATTTCAACAAAATTAAAATAAGTTGGAAATGTGAAAACAGAATGATCGGGAGGAAAATGGGAAGTTTTCCAAGACAGAGGTTTTCAGAGTATGTCTGTGACCATCTCTCCATTGTAGAAACAGGTATGAATCTGCTGTTTATCCCAAAACATTTTACAGACAAGTTCCTTGAAATTTCTGTAGAATTTCCATTTGCAATTTACTTGTTTGGTTGTGGGATTTTTTTAATATATTTTGAAAATAATATTTAAGGTTCCGACACAACACTTGCTGAAATCCACCACGTGGATTCATATGAGTTTGAGACCAAGTGTATGTTTAGAGTAATCTAAGTAAACTCAGCAAGTTCTGTGTAAGATTATAGAATCATAGAATCATAGAATGGTTAGGGTTGGAAGGGATCTCAAAGATCATCTAGTTCCAACCCCCTGCCACAGGCAGGGAAACCCTCCACTACACCAGGTTGCACAAAGCCTCATCTAACCTGGCCTTGAACACCTCCAGGGATGGGGCATCTAAAACTTCTCTGGGCAACCTGTTCCACTGCCTCACCTCCATCAATGTAAAAAATTTCTTCCTTATATCTAATCGAAATCTCCCCTCTTTCAGTTTAAAGCCATTTCCCCCTGTCCTATCACTACATGCCCTTGTAAAAAGTCCCTCTCCAGCTGTCCTGTAGGCCCCCTTTAGGTACTGGAAGGCTGCTATAAGATCACCCCGGAGCCTTCTCTTCTCCAGGCTGAAGAGCCCCAACTCTCTCAGCCTGTCTTCATAGCAGAGGTGC
Organism: Tauraco erythrolophus; assembly: GCF_009769465.1. Classification (NCBI taxonomy): domain Eukaryota; kingdom Metazoa; phylum Chordata; class Aves; order Musophagiformes; family Musophagidae; genus Tauraco; species Tauraco erythrolophus. The sequence goes on along the minus strand of NC_141468.1, from coordinate 11,622,434 downwards.
TCCAGCCTTCAGATCATCTTCATGGCCCTCCTCTGGACTCGCTCCAGTAGCTCCATGTCCTTGTTATGTTGGGGACTCCAGAGCTGAACACAATATTCCAGGTGGGGTCTCACGAGAGCTGAGTAGAGGGGCAGAACCACCTCCCTCGACCTGCTGGCCACACTTCTTTTGATACAGCCCAGGATACAATTTGCTTTCTGGGCTGCCAGCGCACATTGCCGGCTCATGTTGAGCTTCTAATCCACCAGCACTCCCAAGTCCTTTTCCTGAGGGCTGCTTTCAATCCATTCTCTGCCCAGCCTATACCTGTGCTTAAGTACCTACCATGGTCACTACCACTACTATGGAAAATATTACACATTCATTTTTACTGAAAGCAAATTTTCTAAAGAATCGTTTCATGGAAGAAATTAATCTGTTTTCATTCTTTCAGGTGTAGGATTGGCTTTTTGTGTGAGATTAGTTGGAACTTACTGGCTATGATACTTGACTAATCTTTTTGCCTGCTCCATTTTTTTTTTTGTGTAAGAAAATGAATGCAAATATTGTTTTTGTCTTACAGGTAGTTTCTTGTAATGCACTCAGAAATGCAGGTCAGGAGTAGAACTAGGGGAAAAACTGCTCTCTTGATGCATCCAAACTTCTTGGTATTTCCAAAGGCAACCACTTTCCCCTAATGTTTCCTCAAAGGATCTTTTTTTCCATGTCCGAAGGCTTACAGCTATCTAGGATTTTGAAAATTAAGTAGTCTGCAAAATGTTTTCTGGGAGATGGGATAATATCATGATGTCAAGAGAGATTCAATAGCGCAATTTCCCAGCCTGCATAAGAGTTGCAAGCATTTTACTCTCAAGTCATAAGAGGACTGGCAGCAGGGCAGCAAAGGAGGCAAATGCTTCTTCTAAAGGCAACTTATCCCATAACTAATCATGACAGGATTCACATTCTAAATCATTACATTAAAACACCTTATTAAAAGAAAAAACCCTCTAGAAAATAAATGAAGAAATTACAAATTCCAATCCATATTTCACACTGTGAAAACAGCAACTCAACAGATGCATATTTTATGAATACAGCAATAAAAGTATAGCCAGTTTTCCATATTCATGATAAGTGTTGCTGAAAATATTCATCGTATTCATCTTCAGGAAAATGTAAATTCCTCCTATCACATTGTGTTACATTCTATAAACGGAGAAAAGTAAAGGCTTTTCTTTACATGACAGTTTGTTCATCTGGTTTGTCTTATCTGGGCAATCCAGCCGTTTTCCTCTTCATCTGACTGTGTTAGGCTACTTCACCCTTCCAGTCTGCTCTCAGCTTTGTGTGTGCAACCACTGACGGGCAGCAGTAGACTTTCAAGCAGACTCTGTGGAGTTATTTGAAACATTTAATGACAGTAAACTGCTCCTAAGTGAGTTTTACCTAATAATTGACCTCAAGGGTACAGTTAAACATTTTTTTGACTATGCCTTAGGACTCCTAGCTGTCCAGCACGTTCAATTATTGCCTCTAATTGGTGCTTAACTATTAATATGTTAAAAGATTTGACACTTTAAAAGGAAAGTGATGGAAGAAACCACTGCTTTTAATGTGGCAGCTCTCACAGCCACACAGGGCACCTCCACGCCGTTGGTTCTTCAACTAGTGAGCAGCCATCATCTGCATGTGGAGCACCAAAGTCATCACTCTGAGGAGCCATATCCTCATTTCTGGATGCTGCCTGCAGGCTGAACTGACACAGAGGTCTCTCAATGCCAGGCCATGCCGCTTGAACGCACAAGGAGAGCCATTCTTGAGGATCTACTCTCTCTGTGGATTTAAAGTCCTTCTTCTTCTGAAACATCAGTCAAGACAAGAAACAACTTCCAAAAAAAGATATCACATTGGAGAAACTGTTTTTAGGGAGACATGTCCATTTCACAGCGGATTTCAGGGACAACTGCAAGTATTCTAATGACAGAACTTAGCTTTTTAAACATTCTCCCATTGATGGTATGAGCCAGCTACAAATTGATGGGTAGAAAGTATTCCCTTACCATCTGAATATTCCATAGCTGTCTATGAGCTTTCCTCTGAAAAAGCTGGTACCAGCCTCTTACAGAGACAGGATCCTACAACAAACAACTATTGGCCTCACTCAGGATTGGCAACTGCTACGTTATGGTTCAGACATGTCTTAGCCTGGTGCTCAAAGATCTCCACTACAGCTCCTATAGTAGGACAAATGGCCCAATTCATCATAGCAAAGGAATATTCCTTTCCTTGATGAACAATTAAATGTTGTGTGTGGTGAAAACACCGTTCTTCTTTCCCTTAAGAGTTGCACACACTGCCAGTGAAATCTTACTTCTACCAGACTGTTCGCTTATCCCCAAAAACCTGGTGTTTTCTTTTGTTGCTTTGTTTCATTTTCATGTGCCTCCAACAGGCAGCACTGCTGATGCAGTTGCTAGTCAGAGCCCTAATTAATTGTGTTTCTCTATCCCTCTCTTGATCCACAGTAATAACATGCAAAATGGAAATACCAGTGCATCAGCCAGGGCTCTTGTAACCCAATCACCAGCCTGTCAGAAGTAGAAGTGAGCTGCTCCTGTTCAACCTTTCCGTTTCTAAATCCCTTAAATGAGCCTCAGTGGCACAGTCAGCTGCCATCCACCAAACGACGGTTTTTAAAGATAGAAAGGTCTTGATTCAAAGCAGACCAGGAGAAGACTCGTAACATCTGTGTATACTGCTGTATTCCCAAACCTTTTCATCCACGGCACTCTCAAAGGATGCAAATTAGCTTATGCTGACATGCATCTAGAATATGAATTTCCCCTTTCTAAATCTTCACACACACTCCATAGGAAGAATACTCCAGTTCTGCACTAAGATTACTATTTGCACTAGTAGTCCTGTCTATTAATTGCACTACTAATTCTTCCGATAATGGAAACTGTTGCTCCTTTGAACCTCAGACAAAAGTACCAGGTCAATCTGACTCCTGCCAAATACTCATTGTGTTAAAAATCTGCCTATTATGAATCAAAGCAGAAGAGATTGCATAAAACCAGATTTGACTGCTGAAAAAAATATTTCCATTCTAAATGGTAATGTAGTCAAAAAAGACCCAGCTGCATGGATCTCTGAGTTTCCTACAATTATTTGTTAAGGAAAAGAAAAAAACAACCCAGAATCATTTCCTTGAGAGAGAGGAGGAAAAAAAAAGAGCACTGAGTTACCTGTTACTTGTTCTTGCAACAAATTCCAGATGGGAGAAGCTGAATTCATTTTCATTTGGAAGCAAAGATTAATAACTATCATAACCATACATGCTGCTATATTTATCATTATTATTTTGTAATATTCCATACAGCGTTTTTTACAATTACACTTCCTCAAGTTTTTTAACTTAAGAAATTAATTTTAAAGTCCATCTAGTACAGCAGAGCGTTGTGCATGTAAAATAGTACTCAAATGTAACAACAACAATGCCTTTATGTGCCCTTTATGTATTAACCTTTGCTTTAGTCGGGCTCTTAATCACAGTCTACTCTTATTGTGTCATTGTTTATTCATCTAATGCTATTTATAAGGATCTGATTTAGATGTCAGAAGAGATTGTTTCAAGAGTACAGCACAAGTTGACAGTTAATTTATTAGAAACAGAAAATAAAACATTACACGACTATAGTCTACTGAATTAGCAAGTACTGTGTAGACTCTGCATTAATCCTGCTCTCAATCTTCTTTACGATGTATACATATACAACACACATTTCTGAAAATTATCATGTCTCAAACATAGCAGTTTCTACCAGCTTCTTCATACAAACCAGAATCAATCCATACTACAGAAACTGATCTAGTTCTATTTATTATATTCTTCCCAGTATTCAGAAGAATCATGCTCAGTTTTTAACTGAATATATACCTAAGCCTAATTCTAACCTGTTTATTCTGTTGGAACACATTGACTGCATAACTTTTGGTAGTAAACTGTAAACCCCACTAGAAATAGCCATTAGATTGGATAATAAATCAGTGTCTTGACAACAGTGTCGTATACCCATCTCAGTAAAAAGTAGCTGCAGTGACTTTCAGAGTCTGCCAACACGGCCACGAGTTATTTCAAACAGGCAGTGACACCAACTCACACAACTGAGGTGGACCAAGCTCTGCCAGGCCAGCCTGAGGATCTCAACTTTTACAGGAAGAATGCTTTTCTCAATAATAAGGAATGTAACAGAACTAAGTCTCTAACTCAGGCAATAAATAAAAAAGATGGTAAAATAGTCTGGAGGAGGAGGGAGGAGAGGAACAGGCATTTTCCTTAGCCTTAGCAACGCTCTGAATTCTAATACAGAAGAGTCTGAGCGGTACCAGCTCCCCAGGGCTTGCATGTGGTGATGGTCTGGGGCACTGACACAGTTCGATAACCTCTGAATTTTGTTCTGCAGTCTGAAGCTCCCTTGCCAAGTTCTCCATGACTGAAAGGTTTGGGGCTTTTTCTTTGCTTTTTAACCCATCCCTATTCAGCAGAAGTGTATGCTTCTGACTCTTCAGTTGTAGTCAATAGGGTTCATGCACACACTTAAGCATAATCCCATTGCTTCCTGGGATACAGGTCTTGAAATCAGGATGGCATATAACAGTCCTATGTTGTCAGTTCTTTTGAGAAGGAGGGATGTGTTTGCTCTGTATTTAGAGTCTATAGCATATGCTGGAACTTCAGTCTCCTGGATGTTAAACAGTGAAGCTTTATAATCATAAAGAACAATTCCACGTGTCCATTGACCACGTGATAGAGTTTACTGTCTTATTTTATTCCATCTGACCACCGCATACAGTATTTACTATAACCGTGACTGGTTTAAGCCACTCTTTTGTGTTGCCCACATCTTGTTTCTCTGTGCCACATTCCTACTGACACTACTTATTGCCACTTTCTGTTTCTTTGGGTTAAGAACATGATTTTTTTTAGCTGGAAATTGATGTCAGTGTAATACATTACTTGCAGTGCATGTGCTTAATACTGTAATCCTGGTCAGTCATTGCTGAATCTTGCATGTCTCAATGAAAAAATAAAAAGTTTTAAAAACATGACTGAGATAGGGAAAAAAAAACACATCACAGTGTTCCATTATAAGATGGGAAGAAAATCAGCACAGCTTACTTGTGTCTAAAGAATGTCCCATCAGTTCTTAGTGATTCTCTGTTCGCAGCAGGTACCGCATATTATACATCCAGTTCGAAGCATCTGTCAATACCTCAGGCTGCAACGAAGCGGCTGCAGTTTATTGGCAAGCCCTGGCTGGAAGAGCTCTCTAGGGAAGCTCGGATATTACAGGCTCATGTTAAAAATGCTAGTGGAACAAATACATTTTTGCTTGGCTGCAGTATTAAAAAGTGATGTCTGACCAGTAATTAAACGAGCTGCCAGATAACACAAAATGCGTTGAGCTAGTTAATGTGTGCAGATGTCACTACAGAGAGTGATCTCGTAAACAAAAAGGGAAACAAAGCACTAGCGCAACAAATTAACCTGTATGGGTTAAGCAGACTGTGAACAATAAACAGGGATAGGATGTTTGTGGGTTGTTTGCTCTTTTTTTAAATTAAGTCATAAAATGATCTTAATACTTTTGACAAACAGGATGAACATGAGCATCTCATTAGGGTTTCTGACTCTCAGTCGCTCCACGGCCACAGTATACCAGCCATTATCCTCACTTCTGTATTTGAGGACTGCATATTCTTACTGTAAAACAGTTTATTGTGCTTGGTGCTGTACAAACCCAGTGTTATTAGCTTGTGTCTGCCAGCATTTTAATCAGATGTTGCATTCTGTGATTCTGTGATTATGCTAAAAATGCCGATAACGCAGACTACCAGCTCTGCCTTTGCACAGCACACCTGCCAGGATGTTCTCTGCTGTTAGGCAGTGCTCCTAGAAAGCCTCCTGGATTTAATAAATAAATAAATAAATAAATAAATGACATTTTTAAAAAATCAATGTAAAAGGATATTATCCACTACATCTCGACAGCCAGTCAACCTTCCATAATGGGCGAATGAATCACAGAAAACCAGAGCGATCTTTAGTACTGCTACTGGAATGAACTGGGCAATTTAGGGTAGGATATGAAGGAACTGTTGTTTCCCTAGAGATAAATCCAGAATCTGGCATCCCAAAATGTGTGGATTAATACTTGTCACAATTTTAAGATGGCAAGTTTGCAAGTGTTTCTGCGTATACATTAATATTAGGGTTCTTTTGAAACTTTGCCAAACTATTTGCTTTCCCCATCCTCGGGCTGTTAATTGTTTAGGTTAATTACAGACTGCATCTATGAATATTCTGTAAACAGTCAGATGTAATAAATAAAAAGTCTGAGGTAAATCACTCCTAGGTGCTTTTTGAGGAGACAGACTTTTGAACCAATCTATATCTTGACCGTCTGCCTTGTCAACTCTTCATAGCTCATGCATTATTTACCTGCTAAGCTATGGCGACAGTGGTGAAGCAGCAAAGCTCAGTTTTGAACCTCCAGCTGCCACCTATGCAAAGAAGGCTGAATGCCAAAGAGATATGAAATATTCATGCTTTCACTCCTTTTTTGTAACTGACAACAGCCTAATGCATAGGTGGCTTGAAAGGCTTGGTATTTTGGTCATTCATTTACCTCTTCTACTCAAAATACCAAAGCGTGTGAAGGGTAACAAAGGTAACATTTTTTTTCCTGATGCTACCTCGTGATATAGGGGTTACTCTTTAATTTATGGATTAATTTAATGTCATTTATTCTTATTATTATGGTTATTAATTTAATGTAACTAGACTTTAATTAATGGATTTCTCAGAACAAGTCAGTCTTCAGCTTTTAGGCAAAATGTCATAACTTTTACTTCTAACCTGACTACTGCATACAAGAATCTCAAAATTCTGAGAGACACATGGATTTCATCAGGACCAGTAGGAGTTTCATTGGTTTTAGCATTTACCTTGTCAGTCATGTCTTACGGCATATTGAGCAATTAAAATCTGACTTCCCTCTGATATTGCCAACCATCACTGCCATTTTCTCCTCAAATATGTCCAGCCTTTCTCACTGGTAAGATGTTTCTATGTGGAATTCATTGTGTCACAGAGCATCAGTGAAATGGCAGATCTATAAGTTGCACATGTGTATATGTTTGTACCATGAAATCAGCTTTATTTTTGAGCACATCTCCCTCATCTTGAAACAAATACTGTACATATTTCAAATAATATTTTACAAGTTTTTTCTCCATATGAACGAACAATTTAAATGCAACTTTTAGTTACAATTTAAATTTAGATGACGACATGCTTTACCTTACCACATTGTCAGTGAAAGCAATCTAGTAGATTCAAATAAAAAGCTTCTTTGTAATAGAGTAATCCACAGTCTACATTTAGTCTTCACTGTTTCCTAAGTTTTGAACTTGATAGTATTACGGACTTGCAATATATTCATGTTTGTTTCTTATATTAAATTGTAAAAACTTTGACCAGATACCATGCTCTATTTTGAATTTAGTGAAGTGTTTTGAGTACATTGCTGGAGTAGTTACAGTAAAGGTTTCATCTTCTAAGAAAGTCACACAACTCTCTATTTGAACACAGATATAATAGAGCAAAACGTAAAAGAAAAATACCTCTTGCAGAGTTTAAATTTAAAAATGTATTATCTGACATTTTCATAGAAACACTGAAAGATCTCTTAGTATTTCATAAGCAGAAAAGGATCATATAATTACCAGCTACTACCAATCTCAATGTCAAAAGTGTCAGACAGATTTACTGAAACGCTCTGATTTCATTTAGCCCCAAATGTCCCATTTTAAACTGTCACAGAAAATTTCCCAAGTCACTCTCACAACGTGTTGGTACAAAATACTCTTAAAGGAGCTGTCAAGGTTTAAGAATGTCAAAAAAAAGCTTGTAGAGACATATTCTGCTTGGAGGTACTTTGTAAACCATACCTTGCTTGGTTTTTTCTAAGCTAAAGACATTTTTGAAAGAAATGTGGTATTCAGTCATCAGATAATAACATATTCTACTTTATTTACTTAAATTGCTTAGTTTCGTTATACTGTGAATAGTCTCACTGAAGGACCTGACGCTCAAACTTATGGCCAACAAACACCATTACTGCTGTGCCTAACCAACTCAGGAAAACTCAGGTGGGAACTGTGACAGGTTTGAGTCCTTTCTTGCTCCACCATGAAATCAATTTTCTGAAACTCTTTCACAGCCCCCTGTTCCTTTGCTGTTGCACTAGGTAAGCTCTGCATATGGTCGCATCCAGAAGGACTAGGGGGTCATAACAATCCTTTCTTCCCCCATATTCCTGCCATGATAAGAAAATGTCATCAGAAACATGAGTAACTGAGGAGAGGTTTTTTATACTTCCCTGGACCTCAAACTGACAAAAGCACTTCTGTTAGAGAGCAGAAAAGTAAGTGAAGAATGATAGTGAGGAAGCTCATTAGGTCAAAAGAGAGTAAGGGAAAATTTTGAGCTGTAAACACTGAAGCACTTGGGTGACAAGAGAAAGCTCAGGAAGGCTGGACGAATACGCAGATATAATCCAACACTGCTGATTAAAAAGCAGGAAAGGTTTAAAAAACTAAGTGACCAAACTGAAGGAGGAGAAGAGGAAGGTTTGCAAATAAAATACTGGCAATTTGCAGTATTTACTACTTTGGTATCTGGGGCAAAAGTCCATCATTTATTTCCCAATCAATACCATAAGAAACATAAAAAGTAAATAAATAGAACTTAATTATTCTAGATCTGGTTTCCATCAATAAAATGACTGCAGGTATCAACAGAAGTATAATACTGTAGATCAAATATTCACGCAGCAGTTATCATGCACCAGAAAATAAAATTGTCTGTGCAATAACCACATTGCATCTTAATTTATATCAGTAGGCAATTTAGAAAAATGCATGAGGCAGAAATCTGACAATAAATTCACACAGGAAGTTTAAACATTGGGCAGTAAAAGGCTATTGAGTACATTGAAACCCACTGAGTGAAATCCCCTGCGTATAACCCGCTACGGTTCCAATGATTTCACTCAGGAGTTTATAGAGTCTGACGTTCACCAAAGCCAACGGAGCTGAACCGTTTGGTATCATCTACAGATCTTGCCCTGAATGCGTAAAAATAAGGGTTAGACTTTGCCTGCTTGGGTTCTGCACTGCTGGAACTATCGGCTTCTTCAGACTCCACTGATCTACACTGATTTATCGCAATCAGATTTACATTGCCTTGTAAAAAATACAGCTGCTCAAAAAGCGAATATTTTCAAGAAGGCATTCAAAAGAAAATTGAAAAAAACTGAACAAAGCTTGAATCTCTTAACCTTTTGCAGTCCCCAGAGCCCACCTTGGCATCCTCAGATCAAACACCTCATAAAATCTCCTTTCCAGCTGCCTGAACATAACAAACTCCAGAAGCACTCCAACATAACCCCTTCCACTGTTTTGGGCATTCTTCGTTTTGTGCCTTAACCTCCTTTGACAAGACGTGGTGAGGTGCAACCTCGAGAGAGGAAGGAGACTGCTCCTTCTCTTTTAGATCGGCTGAGCAGGCTCAAGGGGAGAGACGCCCGCAGTGAGCACCGTTCAGTGGCAGACCACCAAGGGAAGCAGGCAAGAGAGAAACAGCATTCAACAGTGGTCGCAAGTGCTCCAGAAAAGGTCGAGGAATAAGGAGCAGCCCTCAGTCCTCCGAGACAGAGGAAACTTCTTAGGAACCAGAAGGGACTAACAGAGTATCTGTGCTGTAACCCAAGGAGATGTCAAGTTAAATGCAACCAAGCATGGAAGCAGGGACTTGCCTGTAGGGACTCGGCAGGCAGGGTAAGAGTTGTTTGAAAACCTCTCAGTCCTACTGAAAAAGTTAAAATTTTACTATTTATACACATGAAGTTTGACTTTTTCAACTTAAGAAGTCTTTTGGATTTCCTTGGGGAGCATACCATAGCAAGTAAAAATTAAAGTTATAAGTAACAAAAGGTTTCTGCATCAGGCAGTTGCAAGCAACTTTAATTATAAATGGGGCAGGCAGAAAAAAAAACAGGAAAACAATACTGCTTTTATATTTTCATACCTCCTTCCTTTAGAAAAGGACCTCTTCTTGAACAGACCTTTTGAAAGAGCATTTGTTTTGTCACAGTTTAGTCTGAAGGTCCCTATCTATGATCTGAATCCTCAAAAGCAAAGGATATGCCATTAAGGAAATATTCGTAGCAACTAATTGGTTTTAAAACTGCTTTTGCCTTTTTTACAACACATGGAGGCAGTTTTAATTTGGTCTTACATTTGAGAGCAATAGAATCATAAAACTGGGCCTACCTGATCCCAGGTCCCCACACAATGTTTCACATAGATCTGAAACTGTCTCCATCTCGGAACAACGTGTTATCCATCATGTCATTACTATTTACTTCTCCGCAAGGCCACCTGCTCTACTCACTGCTCTGTACCCTCAGCACGACAAAACCAACCGAGATTCACAATGACAAACAAGACCCGCTTCCACGCCAGAGGGAGCCAACTGAAAATCCATATTTCCTCGTGGACACCACAGCAGTGACAAGCTTTCTGGTTGCATCAGTATGGCATTCAACTGAAGGCTTTTCCAAAATGCCGGTACCCTGGGAGGGTAACTCGGGAGACAGACACCGTTACCATATCGGCCTCGACTAGCACCGCTCACCCAAAACGTGCTTCTGTGACTCCTGCTGGAAAAATCCTTTATGACATATTTAATGTTCTAATGTGACTAGTTCTGTTGGTGTGATTAACATTAGTCATGAAGTTAAACTTCAGTTTGCTGGACTGGCACTAAACATTAAAATTGTACTGAGCCCTAAAGCAATATCTCAACTAAAACAAAACACCAACCAGAGTTGCACACTCGCATGCAAATTTATTTATTTTCTGCTTATATTTTTTAACTTATATCTGCTTATTTTCCATTTATATTTTTTAATTTGAAAGAGATTCCTTAGCTAGAAGGTGTTTCTAAATTCCACTTAATTCCTTTGCTTTTATACTCATATTGGAAATAAATAATCCCCAGCTATACAATACGCTGTTGCACAGAAAATGTCACTTATCCAATTAGGAGGCACGCGGAGCATTATGTGACTTAAGTTGTCATCCACAAAGCGAGTTCTCCTACCTGCCGGTTTCCAAACTGCTCGCATACTACCGAAATATGTGCCTTTATGCATATATTTAGTAAATGCGTTCTCAGAGGTGTTTGTTCTTCAACATACTTATGAATAGAAATAAGTTATTTACATATTTGAAATGAATAATTCAGTAACTGTACTAAACAAATAAATTGAGTTTGCTTAACTTCTACGAATCACAACTCTAAACCAACTGAAGGCCAAAGACAGAAATCTAAGCTTGTTAAAACATATTTCAAGAAATTACGGAAAGCCAAAGAGCAACTGAAGTTGGACCATTTAATATGAAAAGTGGATTCTTCATGTAAACACAACCAAGAACAATCAATAGTCAACTAGTAAACAACACAGACTCTGCACCTTGTGGCAAGTCACTCACAGACATAACCAGATGGGAGTGTGTGTCCATGTGCCTCTGCCTTTCTGCATAGATACATAAAAGTCTGTTGCAAAGCTAAGCATGCAAAAACTGGGACAGAGCAGAACTGAGGCTTCCCAGTTAACGTAACTTCAGTCCTCATGGGACCAGACACAGTCTGTAATTAAACGATCATAGTTTCAAAAGTCTCTTACAAGACCAATTAAGACAGGATGGGTAGAACTAATACTTCATTTTAGTTTCAGAATTTAATATATGAGTTTGTACAATACTGACCACAAACCATTCAGATCTGAGTTTCGTGTAGAATTCTCCTGTGCTGGTCAGCAGGTCTGATACATCTGATACAGTATTTGATACAGTAAAATGCCAAAATTTCCCTTGATCTTCAGTAATATTGGATTGAAATTTGGGGAAAGAAAAGCTATTTTTTTATTTATATACATATATGTACTATATACAGATAATATCATTTTTATCATTTTATTTTTCTTCCAGTACCTCAAGGGGGCCTACAGGAAAGATGGGGAGAGGCTGTTCAGGAGGGCCAGTTATGATAGGACAAGGGGTAATGGTTTTAAAATAGAGGGAGGTAGGTTCAGGTTGGATATTAGGAAAAAATTTTTTACTATGAGAGTGGTAGAACACTGGAACAGGTTGCCCAGAGAGGTGGTGGATGCTCCATCCCTGGAGACGTTCAAGGCCAGGTTGGACGAGGCCCTGAGCAACCTGATCTAGTTGGAGATATCCCTGTTCCTTGCAGGGGGGTTGGACTAGATGACCTTTGAAGGTCCCTTCCAGCCCTAACCATTCTATGATTCTATGATTCTATATTTGATGGATGAACCACTCAGTGGATAAGGAATTGGCTGAATGGTCGCACACAAAGAGTTGTGGTCAACACTCAATGTCCAAGTGAAGACCAGTGACGAGTGGTATTCCCCAGGGGTCAGTACTGGGGCCAGTGCTATTTAACATCTTCATCAGCAACAGGGAGAGTGGGATTGAGTGCACCCTCAGCAAGTTTGCTGACAACACCAGGTTGTGTGGTGTTGTGGACATGCTGGAGGGAAGGGATGCCATCCAGAGGGACCTTGACAGGCTAAAGAAGTGGGCCCATGCGACCTATGTGAAGCTCAACAAGGCCAAGTGCAAGGTCTTGCATGTGTGTTGGGGCAATCCCAAGCACAAGTACAGGCTGGGTTGAGAGCAGCCCTGAGGAAAAGGACTTGGGAGTGCTGGTTGATGAGAAGCTCAACATGAGCCGGCAATGGGCGCTGGCAGCCCACAAAGCCAACTGTATCCTGGGCTGCATCCAAAGGAGCGTGGCCAGCAGGTTGAGGGAGGTGATTTTGCCCCTCTACTCTGCTCTTGTGAGACCCCACCTGGAATACTGTGTTCAGCTCTGGAGTCCCCAACACAAGAAGGACATGAAGCTGCTGGAGCGAGTCCAGAGAAGGGCCACGAAGACAGTCCAAGGGCTGAAGCACCTCTCCTATGAAGGCAGGCTGAGAGAGTTGCGGTTGTTCAACCTTATTGCAGCCTTCCAGTACCTAAAGGGGGCCTACAGGAAAGCTGGAGAGGGACTTTTTACAAGGGCATGTAGTGATAGGACAAGGGGCAATGGATTTAAACTGAAAGAGGGGAGATTTCGATTAGATATAAGGAAGAAATTTTTTACAATGAGGATGGTGAAGCACTGCAACAGGTTGCCCAGAGCAGTTGTAGATGTGCCATCCCTGGAGGTCTTCAAGGCCAGGTTGGACAACACTGAGCAACCTGATCTACAGGAAAGTATCCCTGCCCATGACTGGGGGGTTGGAACCAGATGATCTTTAAGGTCCCTTCCAACTCAAATCAATCTATGATTTTATGATTCTATATAACATATTGTTTATATCTTTATTATAGACAGCAGATTTTTTGTTCTACTGAATTTTCTTCCATACTATACAGTAAGATAGGCACAGAAAATTACAAGTGTCACACCAAACTGAGAAGCCACACACTTCTATTGTAGACCACCATAGATGAACTAATAAAGGAGAGCAAGTAATGGGCATAATCTGATTATTCACTTCTGGAAGCTTCTTTCTGTCTCGCTGAAGCAGTGACTTCAATCTGGAATGTATCAAGATTCTATTATATCTTTAATAAAACATTAATTTATTTCCCTTTGATTTTTAATTTGTTCTTAGACATGGAGATATTGATACTGAAGAAGAAAACAAACTGGTTGTTAATGATGTAAACATAGTACAGGTACACTAATACATAGAAATGTTAGTAATACAGTTATTTTTAAATATGTACATCTACATATGTATTAGGATGGAATAAAAAACAAATCATAAAAGATAATAAAATAACCTCTTTCGTACTATATTAACTTCAAAAAGTGTAAATTCACAACATTGCCCTTGGTCTTGATGTTCTGATGCATTATTTAAGCAATGAGACTTCCCTAGTAACTCTAAAAGTTATTAATACATGATCTCATTATTTAATCATTTTGTGTTTCAGAATACAATCATCCATAATACGTCTCATTATATCACAATCAGAAGAGTAACTGATAATAAAAAAAAAAAGGAAAAACAAATTTGAGTTCAAAGCTTTGTTGATTTTCATAATGGCTAGTAATTTGTGCAGCAGTTCTCCCAACAATAGGCAACAGTAACTAATTTTTTTTAAACAAAAAAGTCTGCACAGTTGAAATAAACCTCAAAATACTTCGGCTAAGTCTTGTAATTATGCTTGGATCAGAATATTGCATGCCAAGTTTTCCAATTTGATACAATAAGAGGGACACTGGGATAGGCAGAAATACACAGAAGAATAAAGATTTATAACTCCTCCCATTTCTGCAAGTCTCTGCCTTACTTACATCTCCTACTAAACTGCAGATGTGAACATGGACTTATGGCTCATTGGGAATTAAATTAATTTATCTAAGTGGTAAAGGATTAACACCTTCTTCCTTAACCCATTATCACCTGATGATGGACTAGGGATTGATTGACAGAATAACGGTCAAACAGGGTAATAATTTGAAATAAAATGTTAAATCTTTATTTATCTATATCTCTATTTCATATTCTTTACCTCTGGGTTAGGGGAAGACTGGACCAGAACCAGATATCCTCCTGAGTTCCATTCCACCCTAAATTATTCCATGTTTCTAAGGCAGGTAAAGATGTATACAACTAATACAACTTCAAATATCTAAAGCTTTTGAGTATGATCAAAGTTGAGAAATATTTAATAGGCAAAGGTATTGCCTTCTCTCCATATGTCAGACACTGAATTTCTATCTTAACTGCACCATACAAAACCGATCAAGTATTCTCTCTGGGATACATAAAATAGTAACCTTTGTCAAATTCACATAACCATTGAAGCCTATGTAACGTCAGAGCCAAGAAATCCTTCCCTCAGTCCAACTTCTAGGTAGGCCGCTAGTCCTAACCAATATTGGTGCTTCACACTTTAAAACAGAAGCAAGGTAAAGCCAAGGAGAACACAGGGCAAGCAATTTTCAGGTTTTCACACTTTTTGTTTTGAACATTCCTCTTTCTGCAAAGAGTGATGTTAAGGCAAACAGTTTTAAAAACAGAGGAAGAATACATGTGTAAGAAAGCTAGAATAAATTTTACAAGCATTTTCCAATCCATATCTCATTTATATAAAATCAATAAGCATTCTTACGCATTTACTTGGTAGAGCCAAAATCAGTTGGATTTTTACAACAGCTGTTCATCTGATGGCTAAACAAAAATGATACAACTGTAGGGAAAAAAATCCATAGCTTCCAATTTAATGGCAATTTCATTCAGTATAATTTATTTCAGGTAAGGGTAATGCCATTATCCTCCAGTATTCCAGGTTAAATCCTACAGAGAGCAGCAATACCTTTTCTTCCTCAGTCCCACGAACCTTTCCATTACAACAGTGTCACACAGCAAATTCTACGGCCATGTGCACCAAGCCCTGACAGCAACAGTGTCTGATTTCCCTATTAGCATCTACCACCCTATTTTCAAGTGCAACAACTGACTCAAAATCTCGTATGTTCAATACTCTGTTGACTTCCACATTTCCATGGCTTACACAGAAGCTAGAGCAGGACAGGGGACAGAGGAGCAGAAAAGACAAGGGATGCACACAGGTGGTGTGACGCACACACACGTTTCAATGGGTCAGCTACCGAAATCTGGACCTTGGCAGTGCACAGGGGAATATTTATGAACATGAAATCAAGCTAGACAGTAAGAACTACAGGAATGTGTGACAGGATTTATGACGCACGAAAGACCAAATTGAGATACTAGGGAAGGAAATTAGCCAAGATAATTAAGGACATTGTTCCAGAACTCAAGAAGCGTGAAGATGAAGTAGCTTCAGCATAAACCCATTTTATCCACCATATAGCTTTCCCACGCATGTTTTCCTTCCTTATGTATGGTTAGCTTAATTGGCAGCATGCCAGCTTTGGAAAAAGTAAATAGAATTGTCACTTTAATAGCAAATTTTATAATAAAATTATTCCTTTGGATAATCATCTCCCAGTAGCAACTTGACAGTAGAGAAAACGGCAATATTTCGTCAATAAGGAAGATGTTTTTTCTACAGGTGAGTTCCATCTATTCCTTTAATTTTATAAATATCTAGGTAACAAACCTTATGGAGGAGGAATTAGTTAAGAGGTAAGCAAGTTAAGCTTTTCTGCCTCTACTTTATTTTTATGCCTTAAAAGTAAACACCATGAATGATCCACCACAGGACCAGCTGACGGCAGAAGAGCAGGCTCTCTTGTTTCAAACCCTGCCATGATACCACTACTAGATACTACTAGATATCCTCGATACTACTAAGGATGCTACTGTTCCGCCTTTAGGCTGTGTGATCAAGCAAGGAAGACCAGGGTAAGCATCTGTAACTGTGTGGTCACTGCAGCGTAGAGTATCTCTGTTTCCGTAACTTTACAGTCTAGTTTACTCCTATTTTTCCATCAATACAAGAACATAATGAAAAGCTTCGCTCTGAACAACCAGTTTTCTCAAAGGTAACTGGTAACTTCAGTCTGTGTTCAGATTATCATTGACACTGTGAAGCTCTGGCTGTGAGACAACTCCAAAAAAGAACTGGAGTAAGATTAAATATAATCTTGAACAAAACAATTATTTTGAGTTGTAGTCAGAAATTAGAGATTTAAGTACGTGGTTAGCAATGTATTTTATGAATTGATTATCCTTCTTTTAGTAAAGAGCAGTTATTCTACTTGGGACTCAGAATATTCATTTTTAGTAGTCTTCTATAAAGACACCAAGAAAATATTCTAATATTGACAATTGTCTTAAGAGATGCTTAATGTTAATATGCTCTTAATAACACTGGCTTTAATAAATATACGTGATCACCATACTTCATTATCCTAGGGCACCTCTTCAATAACGAAAATACATCGTCACAGGAATGGAAACTAACATCAAATTCTTCCTATGACCTTTATCACACCATGCAAGCTCCAGATGTTTCAGTTTGCCTACTAAAAGGAAAGCATTGGGTTCAGTCATGTTTGTGCAGTGATTATGAAGAAATCAGGGACAATGAATATGTGATCATTCTGGGGGAAAGTCCAAAGACAGGCTCCCACAGGAACACAGAGAATAAACAAACAAACAAACAAAATCTTCAAAAAACTTTAATTATTTGTCATTAATTGAGTTGCATAAAGGGGAAGAAGTGGTTGGTTTGGTTTTTTTACTTTCCTTTTATTTTTTTAGCTTCATCTTGGACAGAGTTAAGTTTCATTTGTCATAAGGAGATGGACTAAGAAATAACTGACAGTTTTTCATTACCTGAACTAGGATAATTTTTAAGAAGTTATGCTATTTTTATGATGATGAGCTATATTTACAACGGTGAACTTCTATCTTAAGTTTATTTTTTTCTGGAGTCCTTTAGTATCACTGAGTTATGCAGTTTAAAACCACATATATTAATTTGCCAATATTCTTATCAAATGAAATGCATCTCATGGCAAATGAGGATAGCTGCGACAACAGCCTCAATTCAGAGGCAGGACCAGCACTGCAGATGTATTAAGCTTCATGAAATAGGCTTAATAAAGGCTTAATCAGACATTCATAAAATATTATGCAAGCAGAACCAAGCATAAATTGATATTGTGGCTCAGGAAATAAAGTACCCATTATAAATAAAATTCCCTGTCACCACAGGATTGTTATTCAGCTGTGATAAAACCAGACATACTACTTATCTGTGACAATTAAAATGAAAAGGAAGATGCTTAATTTTGGGAAAAAATCTAACATTTTTTGACCACACTTTGTCTCCAAGCTATTCTTTTCTATTCCTTTATTATCCCATTAAAAAATTCCACTTTCTTCCTAATTTGCTACTCAACTTCCTCTGGCATTTGATGCTCTAAATAACCTGTCACAAAGGGATATATTGCTCATTCACTTTCTTTATGAAACACAGGATTTTCTATGTTCCTTCTTTTCTGACCAAGGCATATAAATAAAATAAATTTACCTAGTATTAGATATAATTGTCACTGATTAAACAAACCCTAATATTTTTTTTAAATAAAGTAGGCTTTTAATTAGCCTTTCCTTTTTTCAGTCTTTTATAATTGTTTCTTAATACATTTGAGAGAGTAATCTGAGTAGTTAGAATTTAGAATTAGTTTCTTCTCAGTAAGATCAGGTGATGTAAGGTTGATAAAACACTACAACCACAAAATCAGTAAATAATGTATGCTTATAGCAAGAAGAAATTGCCTATTAACTCTGAATAAAAAATGGTACTAATTAAATTAATATTCCCATCCTCCTTGACAATGATGTAAAGCTCAGAACTGCCGAGTCATTAAATGTTCCTCACATGTTCTGCAATGCCCACACAGCGAATTTCTGCTGACGGTAACAGCTTCTCGTCTTCATAGCAAACCTCCTTTTGCTTCCAAGGAGCAGACGAGTGCACGGCATACAACACATCCAGCTCCCCCAGAGCATTATGGTCAACCATGGATTACAACATCATCAACAGCACCATGGCAGTGAGAGAATACTAACCTCACAGCTGGGCTTATTGCCACTTCCCGAGGCATGCCTGGGGATATCACCGTTCTAGAACTGGTTTTCTATCTTTGGTCTGTCAATCACATCTAAAAATGGAGAATAACCCCAAAAGGTATGAACCTTAGCTTGTGGCATGTATTGCAGTGATCAGCATAAGTATTTGATCTTAATCAGGGACACTGTCAGCACAAATACCCAGTGTATTTTTAGCACCGGTTCCACCATTCAGGTTCCATGCACCCTTTGGGAAGGTTGTGCTACAAGGTTTTAAATAAGGAAAAGACCGTACTGCACCTACTGGTGAAGCTGTAATAAACTGCAGAGAGATCAACAGAGTTTGTAAGCTTTTGGTCTTTCCATCAGACCGTGTCCTGAAGCATAATACAGAACCCTGGCGTAGCCGCACTCGTCGCATGGTTGTGATGTGATCCGGGGGTATGTGCTTTAACTGTATCCCTCAGCCCCACTAAACCAAAAATTGTAATTATTCTGGAGGTCAGCTTCAGAAACATTGCATCACTGCTCTTAGCTTCAGTGGACTTCTATCCAAATTTTATACCAGACTTTTTTCTCACGTGTACGTTCAGAGTTAATCGCTACTAGCAATGTTATCCAAACACTTATTGGGACAGAGCAGCATCGCTTACAACAGACAAAGAATCCCGGACTGCCAGTTGTAACTCAGCCCATGGATTAGTGGTCATGCTGAGCGAGGTGCTGTCTGGGGACTTGGCTTTTTAATAAGTCTCATTTTCATATCTGCCTATTTCCCCAAAAGCCCACTCTATCATTAAAACACATAAGCATCTCCCAAATAATCTCCACAATCTAATTATAACATATATTTATTATTGAAATATCTTCTGTTTATTTTAATATGGATTGCATGAGCTAATTTTAAACTGCTTTACAACATCTCCTACAGATAAAAAGTAACAGATTTTATAAAGACACACACACAAGCCTGGTTTCAAACTAAAAGCAGGCACAGCATGACACTTCAGTGAGCTTTAGTAACAGCACTGTGTAAACTATGGTTACGAACAGAAACAAAGGAAAGTCCAAGTCAACGACCAGAAGCTGTCACATTACAGAAGGTAATTTTAGGGATGCTGTTATCAAACTGATTTAGTGTGCACTATTCTCGATTTGGAAAAGACCACTGATTAAACACATGATAGCAGCCTATAAAAACTTGGACGGCACAGAGAGGATGACCAGAGACTGTCCGATCTCTGGCTCTTCCACTACAAGCTTAAGGGGGGATGCTTCGAAACAAAGAGAAGGAGATGCTTCTTCACACACCAGGCAGGCTGCAGAACCTGTCACAGATTACTGAGAGTGCTAAAAGTTTACATCTGTTTAGAACAGACTAGATACATTCATGAGAAGAAAATCTACCAAGGGTTATTAATGTAATTAAACCCATCTGTGACTGGGGAAATTCCTGGATTGCAAACTGCTGGAGGCAAGGAGAGCATTTTGAGGAAGTACCACTATGTCTGTCCTGGCTTTATACCCTCGCCTAGATATCTGCTTTTGACTCTGTCCGAGAGAGGCTGCTCCAGGATGCCTTTCTTGCACTGAGAGAAGCAAACAGGCATATTCTGGATACCCACCCTCCAGTGGAGTAGAATGTAGTAAACACATGCTGATAAAAAATGATGTGTGCCGAAAAGTAGTCATCTTCATGGCCTCAAAACCTTTCCCATGCAAAAACCTCTACTACCAAAATAATCAGACGAAACAAATCCCATGTCTGAAGTCTTTAGCTAGGAACACAGGGGGCAATTCTGTCTTACAATGGAGAACAGAAGTTCTGGTCAGCTGCTTCTCAGCAGGAATTAGTTATATCTTCTGTGCACCCAGGTGGGAGTGGGCTAAACAAATACACTGACAGCAAGACAAGTTCCATATCATGTCTCCTTGCCTCGTTTCCAAGGACATACTACTAGTAATATAGAAGTATGATGTCACATAAAACCAAAAATATTCAGATCTCAACATTTATAAATCATTGCCACAAGCCTGATGACTAATAATAAAATAAAACATACTTCACAAGATATTATAAATGAAGTGTTTCTGACTCAACTCATCACAGAATCACAGAATCACAGAATGTTAGGGATTGGAAGGGACCTCAAAGGATCATCTAGTCCAATCCCCCTGCCGGAGCAGGACCACCTAGATTAGATCACACAAGAACGCGTCCAGGCGGGTTTTGAACATCTCCAGAGAAGGAGACTCCACAACCTCTCTGGGCAGCCTGTTCCAGTGTTCTGTTACCCTTACTGGCAAGAAGTTCTTCCTCATGTTTAAGTGGAACCTCCTATGTTCCAGCTTATATCCATTTCCCCTTGTCCTGTCATTGGATGCCAGTGAGAAGAGCCTGGCTCCATCCTCATGACAGTCACCCTTTACATATTTATAAACATTAATGAGGTCCCCCCTCAGTCTCCTCTTCTCCAAGCTAAAGAGACCCAGCTCCCTCAGCCTTTCCTCATAAGGGAGATGCTCCACTCCCTTCATCATCTTTGTGGCCCTGTGCTGGACTGTCTCAAGCAGTTCCTTGTCCTTCTTGAACTGAGGGGCCCAACTCATGAAAATATAAAGCCTGTCACTCCTAGCTTTTCCCCAATTTCCCATGAAAAGTCTTATTTTTAAGACACATTGAGTCCCTGATTTTCAGCTTATCTGAGAATTTAGACTGCGAGTTGCGAGAGGATTCACAATGAAGGCCAAACACCTCTTATTATACAAATGAGAAAAGAAATGATTTCCAGAGGTGACCAATCGTTCCATGGCTGTAGCTTACACATATTGAAATGTACGTGGATCATAAATATGTAGAGGAAATCCAGGATGTAGAATAGCACGGTAATTTATTAAATGGTAACAATTATTCTGGGACACGTGTTCAGCACACAGTTGATACCCCTTTTCTTCAGATGCAACGACATAATACTCTCAGTATTATTTTCTCTTTATTTTTGAGTTGTAAGCAAATAATAAAATTGAAGGTTCTGGAGAGTTCTTCATAGCTTTTTCTCCATAATATACTTTTGGATCAGAACACTGTTTTCAGAAATGTCTTTTCTAGACAGGCTCACACCTTGAAATATATATCTGTACCTAAAGAATAAAACCAAAGCACAGAGAAGAAATGACTCTCACTCTCGAGGACAAAGCTAGAGTAAGAGTCGTCTCTCACCAGCAGAGAGGGATGACCTCAAACCAGAGTAACTCCCAACCTGGCTGTCTCACAGCGTTATCATACGTCAATCTTTTCAGGGTCAGTGACTGGCGATAACATCCTAAGAATTCTCTAGTTTCCTAACTGTCTCTGACACTTATGAATAAATATCTCCTTGTCTAACCTTGCCACGTTTATCAAGTATGTGAGCTGCAGTAAGATGCATTAGAGGGTCTGAATGCTCAATTTTGGACATAAAAATAAAACATATCACATGAGCTAAGTACAGTTCATTAATGAGATAACTGGCTGGCTGTAATCGGATTTGCTTCTTGCAATATGCTCACAATAAAATCATTAATTCTTCTAACGACCTCTTATTTGCCATCTCAAGAATCCATCTTCAGACTTCATCTTTCAGATGCATCAGTTCTAGCACAAAGTTTCTCCTAAGAATATTTTTTCTTCTCAGTTTCTCTGATATAATCTTTTCCTAGTTCTCTTCCCATTGCTTTGATTTTTACCACATCAAGTTTAGCAGAACCTTGACATTTTTCTGAAGGATTTTTATTGGAGGTTTTGAAGGGCTTTGACTAAGATCGTCTTTGTTTCCTCTCTACATCTTGTCTCCAGGTTACATTATCCATAGCTGCAAGTTCCACCATAGCTGCAAATTCCACCACCATTAACTCATATCTGAATGATTCACAGACTCATTTGTAGTGCAACTTGTCCAAACTAAACTCCTTCTGTGGGTGATTGCCAATCTGCTCAATTCCAGTGGGCTAAAACAAGACTCAAACTTCCTTCTTCCTAGTAAAACAAAGGAAAATGCCTAAACCCTGATGAAAGACAGGTTCTGGCAATATCCTGAGAAAACTTCCCACTGTGCTAAATGACACCAGCTAATTGATCCCTTGTATACCGATGATCTTCAAGGTCTCTTCCAACCTAAACGATCCTGTGATCTGCTATCGTTTATACTAAGCAATTAGGGCAAACATTTGCACCGTGTTTTTCTGCTGGTGCAGCCGCTGCACCAGTTTGGTCTATGATGCTGGTCAGGTAACACCTGTAGCAACCAACAGCCAGGCTTTAGTTAGCCCTCAGTGTTCTCGGCAGGGGCCGGCTGGGTACCGAGCACGCACGGCGATTCGCACCTCGAGCTCACTGAGCGACCCCCACAGACATCTACCCTCGGGGGGGGGGGGGGGCGGAAAATGTCAGGTTTTATTTCTAAACCGATACTTTGGGCGCCTGACTCATTAACACCGGGAACGAACCTCCGGGGCACAAAGCAAGCGCTGCCCAGAAGCCGGACGAACACGCGGCGGGCTCTTAGGAAGCATTGTCCGGGGGTCGGCAGCGGCCGCGGCCGCGGGACCCGCGCGGGGCCCGGAGCGGTCCGGGCCGCCGCCCGCGCTCCTCCAGCGCCACCTGCCGGCCGGCGCTGGGCGGCGCCGCTCCCGGGCCGGGCCGGGCCGGCGGGAGGCAGCGCCCGCGCCCCCCCGCTCGCTGCTCTCCAAAACTCAGCGACGAGAAAGTGCTCAGTGAAAGGCCGCCCCCGCCGCAAGCCCTCATCCCCTCCCCGCTTAGCGAAAATAAATACGATTATTACTAATAATAATTGCTCAGCCACTGGCGCCGGCTCCCCAGGGAAGTGGTCACGGCACGAAGCCTGTGAGGGCTCAAGGAGCATCTGGACGATGCTCATATGGTTTAGTTTTAAGTATTCCTGCGAGGAGCAGGGAGTTGGACTCGATGATTCTGATGGGTCACTTCCCACCCGAGATATTCTACGATTCTATCAAAACAAAATACCCAAAAAAGCCTTGAACCAGACCAGAGCAAGAACACTGACCGACTGGCTGTGGTCACCCCATCCCCACGCGCCTTTCCCGGGTGGCGGGCAGGCCCCTGCGCCCAGGAGTGCCAGGGCGGGTGGCTCTGTTGCTGCCTTTTCTCTCCCTGGAACAACGAGAACGGATGATAAAGCCTTTCGATGATGGTCTCCCCACCCACCCTCCTCCCAGCCGGAATTTCTGCCCTGAGCGGCGTTCACAGGTAAAACAAGGTCTCCGGCCTCTCACCAGCACCGCGCTGCTGCGCGGCTCCTGCCCCGGGCCGCTGCCTCTCCTTGGCGGAGGGAACCGGGACGCAGCCTCGAGAGCGAGACCCAGACCGAGAGCACCGGGATCCAGCCTGGTAGGAAAATCCCTAATAAAGAAGCAAACGAGCGAATGCGGGCACTAACACCAGCAAAGCATCGCGTCTACACACAGTCACAGTGCCAGCACTCAAAGCCAGCCCAGCAGCAGCTACGTATCTGATCGCAAAAAACGTATATTAATTGTGCTCACCGATGTGCTCTAATTGAAACACGGTCATCACAACTCGCTCAAATAAATAGTGCCAGTTAGAACTCTTCACCCAAACAGAATAATTCAGCTGTCATGCCTTTCACTTCAAAAGTAAAATGTAATTTTCAATTTTATACATTAAGTTACAATTTACAATGATAGGAAAGATTTCCTTTTTTTATTATTATTTAAAGTGAAAACCCTTAAGTACCCATTCCACTAAGTAGCAACTTAAAAATCCGAAGATAATTTGATTTTTGATTTTATTACTCTTATCTTTTGTGAATTTTTCTCTTCTCTAGGAGGCTTTATTACTACCAGAGTCTTAGTGCGGATTTTATTTGAAATCAATATTCAGGCAAGTACTCCAACATTTATGCTTGATTTCTCTGCACTGGGTAGGAAAAAAAAAAAAAAAGGATCTGATTTCTGCAGTATGAATGAGCAGCAGCAGCACTCTTCTGTGTTTATCTCTCATATAACAAGCACGTACCAGTGACAGAGTAAAACTTAACCAGTCATCCCCTTCATTAGCCAGCAGTAATTGTAGCGTTTATATTACCACTTAAAACTCAACAACCACTACATCACCCAAAAGTACAAGTCCCATTGGGATTTAAGAGCAGAATAAGAATTCTGATCATCATTAATGTGTTATAATATGAATTATACTGTTCTTTAGTACATAGTATTTTTAATAATCACTGCAAGTGTCATGGTTTGAAGTTGGGGGGGGAGGTCCAGGTGGCAGAAGCTGCCCATCAGACCGGACTCCCATGCCCCTCAGGGCTTGAAGCCAATCGGCGCCTCTGCGAATTGCCCTATTTACTTCGGGACAAAGGAACCGGAAAGGTGTGCCTGTGCCCAGGAGCAAGGAGAAGGGAGGGGGGCACGGCCCCCGCTCCCGGCGGCCGGCCGGGCCGGCGGCCCGGGCCAGGCTGGTGCCCGCCCCGTCGGGGCCGACGAGCCGCTTGGGGAACTCGGGGAGAGCCCCGCTCCCGGGGTGCCCACCGGGCCGAGTTCACCCAGAAAAGACTGAGATCTGAGAGAAACGGCCACACAGATAAGAGGTCAGTGAAGATGGAACAGAACAACGTGTGCCGCGGCTGAGTCCCCCTTGCCAGCAGCCCCTTTTGCAAACAGTCCTCGGTGGAGCAAGCAGAGACCCAGTCGCAGCCCGTGGAGGATCCACATCGAGAAGAGATGCCAGAGCCCGAGTACGGTACGCATCTAGAGTCCATGGGATGCCCCCCGCCGATGGGGAGGTGTTTCGTTAAAGGAGATGCCTGAGCCTGAGGCTGTTGTGAATCATGGGCACAGGTCGAGGCGCATTTACGCATCTAAGTCTGTACGGAGATGCATTGAAGGTCGATATGCCGACCCACGCCGGAGCGCATTTAAAGTCTGTGTGATGACCCACGCCAGAGCGAGTGGCTACAGCTCCTTAAAAGTCCAGGACTGGTAAAGCCCACACTTGGGGCAATCTGATGGGGTAAGGATTTGCCTCCTAGCAGGTAGGATTCACGCTTTCGCCATGAGTAGGGGATCCACTGGTGCAAGGGACAATGATGTAAGGACTCCTCCTTTAAGAGAAGCGGCAGTAACAACACGGAATGAACTGACCTGCACTCCCCCATTCCCTGCCCCCCTGCGCCGCTGGGGGGAGGAGGTAGAGCCAGGAAGAAGAGGCAAAGGAGGGGAGTGGTGTCGTTTTTAAGATCTGGCCTTGTTTTCTTGTTATCCTCTCAAGTAACCGTTTTTGTGTGCTTTTCTCTTTGTAGGTAGCTGTTAATACATAGTTTTGCTTTAGGAAAACAGCCTCTTTTGCCCGGGACCGTGGTCGGTGGGTGCTCCTCTGTTCCTGTCTCGACCCTCAGCTCTATTATTATATTTTTCTCCTCTCCGTTTTACTGGAGTGGGAGAGCTGCGTGGGGTTTAGTTGCCGGATTGGCCTAACCCACGACAGCAAGCAACGAAGAATACGTGCATTTTAAGTAGCAGCACTGAGAACATTATGGGTTGCATGTTATACATTGGAGTGATTTTTACCCCTGCGCGTAAGCCATCAAGAGGACAGCAGCCTGGGCAGCATGGTTTGTGCGTATTACGTCATTTCTTTCCCAGGCTGGACACTTTTACTTGGCTGAAGTATTCCCGCTGGTGTAGTCTGGCAAAGCTCTTTGCACTCACTCGGCACTCAACGAGGCACAGAGCCACCAGCTGAGGACAGCCCCTTCTGCGTGCTTCTGCTGTGAAGTCGTGAGTTGGAAGGACATGACAGTCACGCTTCCACCCACTGGGCCAGGGGCACAACCGGTGTAAATTGCCATCTCTCCACTGCACACGATAGCGGTAGCTCAGTTAACACTACGTGAAAATTTGGCCCTTAATAGGTTTATGCAGATGGAGCCTGGGAGTTACTTTTGCAATTCCCTTTTTAAGTCAAGGGTTCTGTGTGACGCTACTTTGATGTGCACAATGTTGCTGCACACCTGCTACATCAAGATAAACTCCAGATATTATATCATTTCTTACTAAAGGGGTTACCGTACTTCAGAAAAATCAGTTGTAAAAGCTACTGGACTTTTTATGCTGGTGGCATCAAGAAAAACAGAAGCAACACCTCTACCTGCCAACACAATTCATTTTGAATGCACAAGCGTGAGCTGTAAAATCTCCATTTGCACAAGCACTGCTATCAGAATGTGGGAAACGACACAACACATTAGCTGTCTTACAAATCAGATTACATTACTGGCAAATTACATGGGCATTTGTTTTGCACCTCGGTGGTAAAAAGGGAAAGGGATTAAAATATTGTACCTGTAGCCCAATCAGCAACTTTACACATCACCAGGAGGATTTTAAATATTTTCTGAGTTTTCATTTGCAGTATGCAAAATTTGTGAAAAATTATTCATCTCAATATCCTAAAAATACTTTATCAATGCCATGATCTGTGTCTGGATTGTAACACATAAAGGTACGGTAAGTTTCGTGGAAGGAAAATATTTCAGAATTGAAATCAAACAATAAACGTTTTATCCACAGAACATTTTTAAAGCAAAGCCATACGTTAATTGTATGCTAAAGTTTCTCTTAATTAATAACTAAACGAACGCACATAAAAATGCACTTCACAGCAAGCGATAGCTGATTATGTGGCTTTTAACAGCAGCGAGGCTGCTCTACTGATCTAAATCTGAATGCTGAACTGCTGAACCCATTTTGTAGGATAAATTTAGCCATTCTTTCGTGTTCCACTTTCCTTCGGTACTTGGATCAGTTAGGCAGTATATAATTATACCAGTGCAGTTATGCAGCACTTTCCATCTGAATGTCTCAACGCGCTCTTCAGACTTAATTACTTTGGACTTGGAAATCCTTCATGACGTAGATACTATTAGTCAAATTTAATAGAGGAGGAAACAGGGTTACGGAAGTGGGGAGTACCCAGAAAAGGACTGAAATGAAGCCTCAGCCTCCAGAAATCTACTTTTTGTTGCCACCTTGGTTTAGAGACATATGAAATCCAGATGCTCTTCAAGTTTAGCTTCTGGACATGCTAGGAAATACCTTTCTCTCGGCGATGGTAAGTAGCTTGGTGCCTGCCTTACACATAAATCCAAGTAAAATCCAGACGCTAAATAATTCCTCATTGTCCTCGTAAGTACTTTGAGCCATACCCATTCCCAGAGGATGTCTAAAACGTACCTGAATGCCCAGGCCTGGGGCAAGGTGCAGGGGTATCCTTCCCACTCCTTCTAACACACAGCATCTCTTGGTACTAGGAGTTAAGCACTTACACAGAACATGAGACCAAGCTCCATTTTTCACTCAGCATGACAGAAAACTAACACATTCCACCTCTGCAGAAAGTGTCCTATCCTATTATTTTATACGAAAGATGTCCTTCCCTGTCTAGCTATCCTTTTAGCAGAAAATAGACAAAATTACTTATTTTTCCTGAAATGAATCTAGAAACTTCTCTTCAGCTTTTTTTTTTTCTTGGCTGTAAATGACAAATTAGCTACATAAATAGTAAAGAGAGAAAAGGTTTAGACATATCTATAATCTCAAATTATTTTACCAAGTAAATGAACTTAATATACCTGAGAGACCACAAAATCTCACCTGTTTTGCCCACATCTCCTTATCAGCTGGCTACCTTTGGGGCTTGGACAGAGGGGAAAATAAACCCTGCATTCTCAATTTTACACACGGTGTTTTATCACACTTTTCACCCTGAAGGATTCCTAAAATGCAGCATAAACTTCAGAAGCGGAGGAGCCCTCTCCGCTCAGCCGTAACAGCTGAGGACAACACCTCTTGCTGCTTTAGCACCTTGGCTTATCAGGAGGACTGAAAATTGCACCTTCCGTATCTGGAGCCTCGACGCTGGCTTGTCAAGACCAGGAAGCTGGTTTTGTTTTTGTATCCATTTATCTGGGCTGTGGGACTTCCATGCAGAGGACACAGCTCGAATGCAGAACAGATGTTGTTCAGTAAGAGCTGTGCCCAAGCTATGGGAAGAACTAACTAAGAGAGTACCAGCTATTAACGCTACACGCTGCTTGTGCTAACAAGCCTAGCTGAGAGGCAGTGCTTATCAGGCGGAATACAGTGTCACGAAAAGGAAGGATACCTGCACAGCAATGTGCTGTACGAAATGATAAATCAGTCGTGCAGAAAGAGAGCAGAGAGATAAAATGCTGATTAGAATTTCCCAGCCATATCTTGCTTATCTAGGTCACTATAAAGTACTCTCTACTTCTTTGTCTGCTAAAGATCTGGTTCTTCTATATGCCTAGAAACATATGATGAAGTAAAATATTAATTGTTAATACATGAGCAGCATCATGTGTTGTTCATGTGTACCTACATAGTTACGCAGTGTTACTTACAAAGAAATGCTCACCATACAAGAAAAATGAACCCAGAATACACGCTCCTCCTCGCTCTGAACTGCACTTGCCTCTTTACAGCATCTTCTGTTTTTGCATGGTATGGGCTGTCATCAGCACAGAACTCACTGAGGTCACAGGACCAATAGGTTTCAGCAGCACAGAAGAACAGAAGCGCAAGGGGAAGGTCTCCGTAGGAGTTGCAGGAGACCCCTCAATCATATGTTTCCAGGAACGAGGAATCCTCCTTAGATACAACCATACAACAAGGGAGGGCATAAATGTTTATAGGATCAACTGCATCCTGATGCTTTCAGGCAAGCCCAGCCAGCTATAGCCTCCAACTCACAGTTCTAGTTAAAAGTTGGGAATAGCTCGGATACCTGGATAGAAGAGAAAGCATTGATTCCTGAAGGATGTTGCTAAAGCTGTGAAAAGAAAGCTATCTCAGAGCCCTGTAGTGAGTATATAACCATACTTCCAGGTCTGGCTTTCTCTTTGCTATTACTGTTTATATCAAGTGCAGATGGTTAATTACCAACCATTTGGATCCCTGGATTACCATTTAAACGACTGGATATAACCACATCACAGGAATACATGAAGAGGTATGAGAAAACTGAGTATACTGATAGATGCCTTTAATTTAGTAGCCCACAGCTTAACCTCTGACTTCTGTTGTGCATTTACACATATAATGTTCTTCCCTTATAGCTATATAAGTGATTGTTAGTGACAAAGATTAATCCGATCACTGGCTTCTGCGGTGTTAAGACGAAGCAGCATTGGGAGATACATGGAGAGCTTAATGATGCATGTGGCATGCAAGAGAAACTATGCAATTTACTGGGAAAGACAATTGAGGAAAGAGCACTCAAGCGACACATTGCTGCTCCTCTTTCAAGAATAAAAAAGAAGACCAAATTAGATTTTGTTCATTTCCTTGCCCATGCTTTCCCCAACTAAGAATTCTGCGATAGAAAAAACTGTATTGCTCTAAAATACGTGCTTTAATAGTGAAGGTCATATGTAAAACAAGATAAACTGGAGTTCTGGCGTTTTGGCATCACCTACTTGAGACTAAGGTATAGTTTGCTACAAGCATAGCTCACGGATCAAACATTGCTCGCAGCACTCTGGGCAAGTTGTGCATGTTCCAGGATCAGTGAATGTTATCTAGAAAAAAGGATTTGAGGTAGATACTGATATATCTGAAATTGTTCACACACTTCTGAGTGAGAAAGATATTTGTGAATTCAAAGAGCACATTTAATATTTAATAATACAATGATAGAAACAAAGCCAGGCTATTTGAACCCTATGTGAGGGCCAGAATGGAAACAGCTACGGAGACCACGGTGGAAGGCAGCGGATAACTGAGCCGTCCTGCAGGACTCTGCCCGCAGACTCTACAAAATGAGCTGCAGGACCCAGGGGAACTCACAGAGCACCGGGCATCCTTCACGCCTGCCCAATTAGACCGGTCTGCAAGGACTTTAACGGAGTGTCTCATCTTTTAAAGCAGTGAACAGAACCTCAAGTAGTATAAATTACTCTTGTCACTTCAATTCCACCACCTATTTAAACCAATTTACACCATTTGCCTTAGCGAGCAAAGCAGAAATTGACCCAGGAATAGGTATTATGCTGTATTTGCAGATTAAAACCTCTTATTCTCATGAAAGAATAGTGCTGGCAATGCATAACCATTTTGTCTCTGATCTAGCTTAGACTGCCTGCAACAGCTGTATTTTTAAATTATATAATAGCACTAATCACCGTGAAAACCATAACTATGTAAGCAACCATCACAGGGTTAGGAGACAACAGATATTTCCTATTCTAGGTAACAATTTTATTTAAATAAAATATTACCCTGGCAAAATGAAAAATCTTCTGGGATTCACTAAAAATTAATTAATATGTGAGGTTTATATTTACAAATTGAGTAAACGGAAATTTCCATTGCAGAGAAGTCTTATCTTCTAAGGCCCAGTACTAACTGAATACTATTTCTGATAGTACTTGTTACAGATCTACAAAAGCCCTGTTATTCAAGAATTAAGTCTTGCTTGCTAGGATAGATGTGCTGAAGCATTGTCACAAGTATATCATCTACTTTCAGGAATATTACCTTCCCAGAACTCAAATTATTTGGTTTTAAAGAAAGAAGGGAAACAAGCACAAATTGACAAGGCAAAGAAGATACTTCCAAATGCTCTCAATTTAGCATGAAAACTCTACTATTTCAGCATAAAATGAAGCATTAATCCTGATATACTATAGACATATCATAATGCAATTTGTTTGGAATTTTTTTTTCTAATTTATTATTGATGTTCAAGCTTTCCTTTTCTGATTGACTTGATAAACTTTTCATAGACATATTTTTCCCCACGTGCCTGCACTCAACATTGCAATCACTTCACAGCAGGCATATGGAATAACTGATAGACTGACTATTTTAAAGAGTTCGTTGTCATGTTACATTTCACTTCAGAGTCGACCTCAAGCAGTTTCTGTGCTGAAATGCTTTGTGAGTCTGCAGTTACAGCTAGGCATTTGTATTTGGAAAGGCTGATAAACAGATGCCTTGTACAAACAAAACGCAAAGCGCTTTGTACAGACTAGTAGTACTAATAATCATCCTTTCCACTACTCCACTCCAGAGTTTGAAGTAGGAAGGGACCACCTGAAGTGGAGCAAAGGATTACAAAGAGATGAAGGGAAACAAGTGAGAAGAGAAGACGCACACACCTGGATGTAGAGACATATGGTCAACACTATCTCAGAGCTGGCATGCCCAGAAACCTAATGCAGGAGGCTGGGGAAAGGCAGGGATAGAGCTACAGCACAGCGGTGTACACCTGTTCTTAGCGGGAAGGGAGACATTGCAGTGTTCCCTCTTCCCAACCTGACACACAAATGTACATTTTCAATGCCCAGGACCAGCAGCTTGCCAGCATACAGAAAGCAGGAGATGGAGGAAAGCCTCCCCGTATATGAAGCTCAGAAGGGAGGAGAAAGCACATCAGATGCTGGAAAGCAGGAGTATGTGTAGAGCCTAACTAGCATCCTAGAGGTAGAAGCTTTTTGTCCATTTATTCACCACTTTCTACACTCTTCGAATTAACTTCCACAACTTTATGCACTTACAGTGCATAAATCACCATTTTAACATACAGTGTAGAAGTTTCCCATACATTAGTCCCATATTTATATGTTGTCTGAATTTCACAAGTATTTCTTGTGGTATACATACACCAGTGTTGAATATTGTATCAAACTGGAAACTATTGTTAAACTGCCTTGACCTGTATATCCTTTGTGGAAACACTGCTTTTCTGAACACAGATCCTCCTCTCCAACTCATCTCCTTTTTTTTTTCCTGCAGGAACACATTTATACTGGGGCATATTGATTCCAAAGGACTACCATAAATCCAGTCTGAAGTAAAACCTTTAAATTGCATATATTGTAAATGTAGGGCATCGGTCAACTGCTTCCATCTATTGGTCTATTCGATCTTCTAGTGCACCTTTAGTGACCGAACATGGGACCATGATCTCCATTTCTGGATGACTGGTGAACTGGTATCAGGTTTACCAAGTCATTTTGTTCACTTTTGCGAATCATGAAAATGCCTTAGTGCTCTTCCAGACTTCTGCAACCTCTCCTTTAATTAAAGAAATATTAAAAATTAATACCACTGGACCAGATGCTTTCTCAGCCTATTCTTAGGGTTCCTTAAAACATATGGATGTATGTTATGCTCAAGATATTTATGCTTTCTATTGTTATTCATCCCTTTACTTAATTTATTAATTAGTAGTTTATTGCTTTTCTATCAGAGAAGTGTATTTTTTCCTTCTCTGAATCATACAGCAACTATTTTGATTGATTAACATTGATAGTTTAATTTCTGTTGCCAATATTCTGAAGACCTGGATTCAACCTACAAAGCTGTTAAAGCTTAGTCAGTGAGCAGCCAAAAATTCAAGACTCATGCGTCTAGGAGCAAATCGGGTAAGAGAGAAACTGAATCCATAGCCTAAGGCACCTTTGGCAACAGACACACACATTTATACAGCCAGCTAAGCTACGGCAAGGAGGAGAGAACAGGCACAGAATGTGCAGCTGCTAAGCCCGTACACTGGTTGAGTTTTTTCTTCCTGAAATTTTGGAGCATGCAGTGTGAAGGGATTCTTATGATGAGCAGGTGGGAGTCTCCTGGGCTGCTCTCCCAAAATCCAGCTCTGAAATTCTGCCTGGCAGCCCTTGCAGCAAGGCCGTTTTGCTGAGGGTTTGCTGTGCATCTTGCTCTCGGCCATATCCGTAGTGCTGGGCTTCTCAGGTCTTCTGTACTGATGTTGCCCTCTTAATTGCAACATATTTAGCTTGTACCTTTCACCAGTTATTTTTCTTCTTGGTTACAAAGAAACAAAAAACCTCAAACACAGCCCTTCCATGTCTTACATTCCGGGGTTTCGGGTGGAAGGATCCTGCCAATGAGAAGCAAGCTTTTTTGTCAGTTATCTGTATTACAGTATCATCTGGAGATCCCCAAACACTTTCAGTCTAAACTGGAACAAACACATGGCAAACGACGCTGCCTACTGTGAAGAGCTTACTGTCTCAAAAAAGATGGGAAAAGAAATATAATTACACCATTTTTCAGTAGCGTAAAGTGATTAAGTCAATTGGTTTAATCACAAAACACAAGATGTCTGGCAGAAAAGCAACTTAAAGCTGATCTCCAGAGGTCTTCACCAGAAGTCTGGTGTTTCTCCACGCCGGTTCTTTAGTCACTGATATTTAGAGTCTTATGATTATTTCTAGTATCATGTTGAAGTTAATTTTTTGAATGAGAACAGCAAATCAATTACAGTATCTCAAAAATGATCCTTTCTTCTACTGGTACTGAACATGGCGGAGGTTCGTTGTTTAGTGCCGTTACAAATAAAGGTCTCCAGAATTCTCATTCCTGATACGGTAATCACAGCTTAGGGAGGTTGGAAAACAATCTCATAGATTGTAAGGATGATACAATAAAAAAAAAAAAAAAGTAATTTTATTTTAAAAAACTAGAAGATAGTGACTAATAGCTGCTATTTTGATCTGCCAATGCATTTCAGCTATCTGAAGGAGGAATTTTAACTTGCATCAATCCTTTCGAGATACATTCACCACTTAAAACTTAACAGGAAAATTAATTAAAGTGAAACAAGCAGACAAAATTCACTGCAACAGCTCATGAGGCCATCACCAAACAGAAGACAGTAATAAAGAAATATTTCTTGCAAAAATATCCATCATCCTGAAATTGCTCTGTGAAAAAAAGAACACTGATGGTTTTGTTCTGAAGCATGTATTGCTAATTGCAACATGACTGAAGAAAAAAAAAGAAGTATTTTCCTGCTCCTTTCCAATAAAAGCGATTGCTCAAAAGGAAGAGCAAAATTGGACGCTGCAAGGACATACTTCAGGCAAAGTAGTCTTTTAACACATCTAGTACTTTGAGATAACTGCCTCATTCAGGGTAAAACGTAGTAAAGTCACCAGATCCTCAATGCTAGAAAAGAAGATGCAAAAATACAGCATTTATAATTTGGGGCTGATGAAATAAATACAGATAGCCTTACTCTGAGTCTTCCTGTTGCAAAAACCAATCATCATCATTAATGACCTAGATCCTTTGTTCATCTCTCTTTACAGCTCAAGGCACTTTTGCTGTCCTCTCTTGTAGGGAAGTGGGAGAACAGATCCATCCCCTGCCAGCAGCAACGGCCCATGAGAGCCTGGCAGTGGGGCCAAGCAGCATCCTTAACACTCTGCCAGCTAAATGGGGACAATAGCCCTTGCCTATCTCACAGTGGATTGGGAAGAGAGATACAATAGGGAGGCTAAGATACACAAAAATGTTAAATCCGAATCATCCTTGGAGGAATTACTTCCCAGATGAAAAGATTTTATTTCCAAGATCTTTTCCTTATGCTCAGTTGGAATCTTTGCTGTTGTTATTCCATTCCCTGTGCCTCGGTCTCACCCCATGGTGCTACCCTGAATACGTCTGCTGTTTTCACACGTGCGCTGCAATATTCCCCAGCATCTTAACCCCTCCCTGAAAATACATTTTCGCTCTAGTATTTTGCATATATTTTTTTAAATCTCTGCTCTGAAATTAACCCCTTCTCACTTAACGTTATTGGTGTATTCATAGGTTTTACTTCGTCCTCTTTCCAGTCTCTCAGTATTTTATTATGCCCAGAGGCTACATAATGTGTGTCCTTGTTTAAAGAAGTGTATCAGTGGTGAGATCCCACTAACAGAGAGGAAACATGATTTTTTATCTGGTTTTTTTTGGTAGTAGTGATATTATTATCATCATTATTATTTTTAATAATTATATGAGAAGTCTTTGTCTCTGTCAGTATTACCTAGACTTCTTCTTCCTACACCATATTTCAGAATATTAATCATTACATTTATGAACCTACATTTCGCTGAGCTGAATCTCCTCTTTTTTTTCTCTTCTTGTTTTTTTTTTTCATGTATTGGTTTTGTTCTGTCAAGCTTCTTTCTGCCCCTCTGTGGTTTTGTACCTTCAGTAGTATTTGAAACCAAGCTTCGTATCACATGCAAATTTAATGAACATGCTGACTGCCTCCTTCTTCCAGATCATTAATGATGATGTTAATCCAGGCCAAACTTAAAATCTCCCCCATGATACTTCATTAGACACCTCTTCACAGTTTAACATATGGGGCCAAATTTACTCTTGTTGTAAACAAAGGATAATTTCAATGACTGTTAAAAATTTGCACCAATGTATGCAAGCAATGAATCCGACCTGTTACCTGTTGTCATTAGCTTTTGTTCGTAGGCATGTACTCATTTTACAACGACGTGAAAATGTGTAAAGCCAGTTGTAATTAATTTTGCAACTAAGACTTCACGCGACAGTATCTGACATGCCACTAAATTAAGTGCACTACTGTTTCTGTCGTCAGTCACAGAAAAAAAAAAAAAAAAAGAGTGGTCACAAGAAGGTTTTCTTTCTGTTAGGAATTATTATTTTAGGTCTTGGTCACACTTATCTCATTCCAAGCACAGCAAACCTGCAGCAATCGGTCAAAATCTCTTGCACTGGATAGTCAGTTCGACTACGGCTGTGTAACTCTGCACTTCTGTTGACTTTAGGTGATGTGACATTCTACATCACTACAAAAACATTTAAAAAAAAAAGGAATGAAAGAAACATGGCTGACTAACCCAGTTGTCTATGCATTTGCCATACACCACTGAAATTAGGAAGTACAATTATTCCAGCACCGATGACGGAAGTGCAACAGAGCACAGACAGAAGTACACAGGACACTGTGTAGTCCAAAGGGAGACTGCAGCCCAAATAGCAGACAAAGAAGGTCCCCACATGGGAAGTACTTCAGCATTTCAATCATGGATTTACATACTGCATGGAAAGCTGCCATGGGATGACAGGATTCATTCTTTGCTCTCCAAGCTCAGCTATTACCAATGTCACAGCCACCAGCAGTAGCTTGGTGAATACCTACTCACGCAAGTGTGAGCGTCCCAAGCCCAGGCCCACCTAAAGAGACCCAGACTCACCTCCCTGCCTAGAGAGTGTCCTAGACAACTAGCTAAAATCTGCTTGTTGTTAGCGAGGAATGAGAATGAAGGTAGACTCATCAGGGGGCTGAAGAACCTGCCATATGAACAGGCTGAGAGCTGGGGTTGTTCAGCCTAGAGAAGAGAAGGCTCCAGTGAGATCTTCTAGCAGCCTTCCAGTACTTAAAGAGGGCCTACAAGAAAGATCGGGAGGGGCTCTTTATCAGGGAGTCTAGTAATAGGACAAGGGGTAACGGTTTTAAGCAGACAGAGGGTAGGTCTAGATTAGATATTAGGAAGACATTTTTTACTGTGAAGGTGGTGAGACACTGTAACAGGTTGCCCAGTGAAGTTGTGGATGCCCCATCCCTGGAAGTGTTCAAGGCCAGGTTGGATGAGGCTTTGTGCAACCTGGTCTAGTGGAAGGTGGCCTTGCCCATGGCAAGGGGAGGGGAACTAGATGATCTTCAAGTCCTTTCCAACTCATACCATTTTATGAATCTATAATTTTGTACTCCATCCTCTTCTTTCGAGTTTTTTCAATTTGTAGAAAACAGATTTCATTTACATTCTGCCCAAGGAAGTAGTGAAGAGTAAACACAATGCTGAAGCCTAATAAATAAGGAGCTCAGCTGAGGGGCAGGAGACCTTCTTGCTTGGTACATATTGTTCAAATGCCTTCTTAATGTGCAATAAAGCCATGCCTCGTGCAAACTTGAACAGGCACCCAGTTGTACATAGCGGAACTGGTTTAATACCGTCTCTCCAACAGCAACCAAAAGAGTATATCCAGGGAAGAATACCAGATAAGGCAAGTCAACAATGATACTTTCCCAACCTTCAATAATTTGCCATTCAAGCAAAACCTGAGCCCCACATGGTGTTTTCCTATTTAGGACCTTTGATGGGCTTTGCTTTGTAAACTGGTTCAACACCCTTGACTGTAACGGCAAGGCATTCGTAAAGACCTGCAGCCATGAGTTCCAGCCTGGCTTCGTGCTGGGGTCCCACCTCCTTTCTCCAATTCAGCCCATTATCTGATAGCTTCACACAATGCCTCCTACGTCTCGTAGTGGAAAAACAGGCTGACCTTATCACATTTACACAGTTTACACAGATAATAGCTAGACATGGCCCCTCAAGCAAGCAGTCAGAAGGGATCTGCTGCCATGGAATTAGCATGTATTACAAAGACCAAGTGAGGTACAGAATGCAGTTGAAGAAGATGCCGATATATTATAAGTATGGTAAAAAAAAAAAAAAGAACTGTCATTTTAGCCAATTATCAGTGTAATATGAAAACAATTGACTCTATAGGGTCAACAAATACTTGGTGAGTTTGGAAATACCTTTCAATTGTCAGTCTTAAAAAGTACTTCTGTGCTTTATAATCTTTCTCCTCAGCTCTGTCCATGCACTACTTTTCACTTTACTTCTATGACTCTAAAAGATGTACCCTAGGCCAAATACCAAAGACTGGTAGTGTCCAGAGAATAAAAGGCATTAAAATAGTCTTCTTTTTTTCTTTCCCTCCTTCAAGAGAAGTATTTTGTCCATTGTCAACATGGTAATATCCAAAGAGTGCCAGGGACAGTCAGTGGAGCTTTCACAAAAACAAAGGATAATTTTTTCATGTTGTTGATAACAAGCAAAAAGGGTTGCTCAATATGAAGTAAAACACAGAAAAGATTCGCAGGTAGAAGAACCAGCTGCAATTCTGAGCAGTCACAGTATCTCAGTTTCAATTACAAGAGGTGAAGTTCTAAAGTGCACTGCCAATTAAACAGTTCTGCCAGAGGGAAAAGGAAAATGAGGAATGAAATGTAAAACATTGCCCGTGCCCTTTGTTATACAGAGACATTCATTCCTTGTGCAAGGAAAAGATGTCTGTCTCTGCAAAGTCATTGTCCAGCCCATTTATAATTATTTTGCAGCTTTTTTTGCTAAATACAAAAAGGAATGTCTTATCCCTTTTCACAAAGTCGATAGGCTTCCTGTACACACCACGGGAAGTGCATCTCTTTGTTAACAGTTTCCAACATGTATCACTAAAGAAAGCTTTAAGCGCCAAGTGAAGTAAATTCCTTTTGTTAACCCATTTCCCAAAGAGCTTCACACACAGGCTCACTGCACCAGGTCTTTGATTTCTTGCGTGTCAGTTGTTGGACCGGTCTGTTAGTAGCACAGTAATCCTTATTTCACTCCATCAGATCCACAACAGATTTCTTGGAAACAATACAGAGATATAGATTCCTCTTTATATTACTTTTCTGTCTCATTTCTAGAATTTTTAAGAATTTTTGTCCTCTGTTAATGAGTGCAGGGTTGGTCCCTAAATACTTAGCCTTGTTTTTTTCCAGTCAGATTAACTGCCAATTAGTGATAATTGGCCCTGGCAACATTTCTGTTGATGGACACGTGTACTGCGAGACAGAGTGAGAGCACTAATTAATTTCAGATAGGTCACTCCTGGCTGTCAATTTTTCCTTAAACTCTGGGTGTGTCCACATAATTCTTACTTCACATTAAATTGGTTGGAAGCTATTCAGTCTCAAATGTAAAATTGGACACTGCAGTTAAACCTGCTGTAGTTAAATCTGAACAAATATTGACTTTTCTATGTGCGGATGGGTCCAGTTGCCAGGTGGGATCCTTCTCTTGTTCATCTACTCTGCAAGTCACTGCTTAGGCATGAAACTATTGCAGTTTGTTTGCAATTCCGTTCATTTCTCAGTTCCTCTGCAGGCTGCTGCAGCATTTGAACTGCAAAGACTTTAGGGCTTGAATCAAAAGATGCAGTGAGAAGGGAAAAGTCTTTAATTGTTAGTTTGTTAGGTTCTATACAAATATTTCTATCAGTATTGGACTTTCAAAGGCTAAACAGAACCCTAAAATTTAAGCCCCTTCAACAGTTACTGCACTTATGCTTAATACAAGTGAAAGAATTAATATGTCAGATCTCGGAGACTCCATAAAGTTTTTAAATAAAGTCTAAAACGTAGCCAGTCATC
Organism: Tauraco erythrolophus; assembly: GCF_009769465.1. Taxonomy (NCBI): domain Eukaryota; kingdom Metazoa; phylum Chordata; class Aves; order Musophagiformes; family Musophagidae; genus Tauraco; species Tauraco erythrolophus. The sequence continues at coordinate 11,582,618 of NC_141468.1, read as the reverse complement.
TTTCACTGAGAAATTTTAAAAGCTGTTTCAAGAGTTCTGTAGAGCTCTTGCTGTTAGTACATTTTTAGATGTGTTTCTCCAATGTGAAATTGTCCCTCTCTAGTTAAATTCTAAATCAGGAGGCCTTTCAGCTCTTGCTGTAGTCTCTTCTTTCAGTGAAACATTAAAGTATTTCTTAGGACAGCAGAGTTGAACCAGTCTTTCAAACTTTCTCAGTAATCCACTTTTTTAACCAGGCTATCAAAAAAGACCATGGAAGAATCCTAGCAAAAATTAAAAAAAAAAAAAAAAAATCATATATATAATTCTGTAAACAGCCTTAATTGCTGTTTTTCACATGAGCATTTTGCAACCTGGAAAATATACTTTATGTCCAAAAAGGTTTTACGGACTGCAATTATGAATTTACTTTCAGAAAGTAGAAGTGACACTATTAGTTGACACAGCAGTTAAAACAATAACTGCAATAGAATGCAATTAAAAATGTTATTATCTCTTTCTGATAATTCATGGGACAGAATACCTTTTTCCCTTGAGCCACTTCAATAAGTAAAGTCTATTAGAAGTCTAAAAACTAATATCGTACTTAAATACCCACTAGAATGAAAGAGTAAAATCTCTTGTTTGTAAGACAAAGGACAGGTCTGTGAAATCCCAGTTCAATATACTTGAGAATTTTTTTAATTATGTTCAACTGTGATAATCTATTCCAATTCTGCTTTTATATTTGGTAGAGGATAAGGAAACGTGCAAGTCCCTGGTCTCCTCTTCAGTGAACACCTCTTTGCCACTTCGGAGTTCTGAGTGACACCGTCGTGACCAGGACGGTCTAGAACCTTCACCACGATGTTTCCCAGTGGAAAATGAAATTTTATAGTTGATAAAAATTGATTTTTTTTTTACAGTGGTGATTTTATTCTAGTGTAAATAGTGAAATCTGAAAGTGATCCATTTCACTTGTCTTGCCTTCTTTCACTGCTGTATAAAAGTTTCATTCTCTTTTATTTTCACTTTTGACAACAAATAAATAAAATACACTGGAAGGTCTGAAACTGTCTTTAATTTTCAGAAAATTTGTGAACGAAATACGCATAGCAAGACCTTGATTTCTTATCAACTCCAACAAGGATATAGGCCATAGACACAACCAAATATATATTCCATAGAGTGAGGTGATAGTAAACTTTACAGTTTTCTCCCTCTCCATCTCCAGGAAAAATGGATCTGTATTTTGCTGTTCCTTCAGTGCATATGCCAAGCTGACAATGTGATCTGATTTGCTTAAGGTCATGTATCAAGAGAGATGATGGAGCCACACACCCTACAGAACTTACAATGTAAACTCATGTACATGCCTCACAGACGATACGAAGTGGAGCAAAACAGTTGTTGAGCACTGAAAGTGTAATCTATGTCTAGGCCTAATTTATTTCAAGCTTTTTATATAATGTCATTCATCCTTTCCACGACAAATCAAAATAAAAATAGAAAGAACACAGATTTTCTTTTCCCTTCTTTTTTTCCTTTAAAAAGTCTTTCCTGACTCATGGTCCAATTTGTATGTGTTTTAATGCGCATGGCTAAATCAGCGAGCCTCCACTCAGCAACAAAGGCACCTCACTGTAAGAAAGAAAAGAGCGGGGATTTTTGTGTGTATGTGGTTTGTGGTTTTGTCTTTTTTTTTGTCTTGGAAGATTTTATTTCTATACATATACCTACATATCTGTATAAAACTCCTGGATGAAACCCAGTCCACCCAGATTTAGGCTCTGCTGCACTCTAACTTTGTAAATCTGAACTATTAAGACGGGACAGAAGATCTGGTCTACCTAACATTTCTGCCAGAGGTCATTCCGCACCCAAACTAAAGAGATGGACAACCAAAGACTTCTTGAAGGAAATCCACTCTAGGTAATATCATTTTCTTGACACACTGGCTGCACTGTCACCTCTAGAGAGGTGAACACTTTGCCTCTATGAACTGTGCTTGCCTGCAATGAGAGTTTGCCTCCCCGCTCATTTGGGAACCAGCTTGCTCAGTAATCCTTAGAAGGACATGAGACAGCAGAGGAGCAAACTCACGTGTCCCATGACTGCTCCATCCTGCTAGCTATGGTGTACCCCAACTAAAGGCACTTTCTATTCCTCCCCTTGTGCATGACAACAGTTGCAGGCAAACATTCAGGAGATGTGGAGCCCAAGTAAAAGTAGGCAAACAAGAACCTAGTTTTAACCTAAGAACTATTTAAACATCCAGGTGGAAAGAAAAAGCTCTGGACCTGAAAGCATTCCACATTTTTTTAGTTGATCATCCAGCCTAATAAGAGACATTGAACCTCCTCAAAAGTCCTTCATAACTTGTTTTTGTTGGTAGCAATCATCCATGGTTGCTGAAAACAATCATCCATGCCAGGAAAGGTTGTGGAGTCTCCATTGTTGGAGATGATACTCAAAAGCCATCTGGACATGGTCCTGGGTAACTGGCTGTAGGTGGCCCTGCTTGATCAAGGAGGTTGGACCAGATGATCTCCAGAGGTCCCTTCCGATCTCAACCATTCTGTGCTTCTGTGATATGACCCTGGATACACGTGCCTGGGTGTACTAATGGATTAGCTGATTACATTGAGAGAGATAAAACTTAATTCATGAGTGCCAAACTCCTTAGCATAGCCTTGGTGAGTTCCATATAGACAAGCTCCAGATGCCTTCAGGTAGTTCAGGAAAACCTTGAGAAATAAAAAGTTTATCTCCTAGGCAAAAAAACTCTGCAAAAATGAAATGCTTAGTGAAAAGAAATAGCATGTTACTTTACTCTTTTCATTCTGAAAAATCACAAAGGCTTTAAAAACTATTAAAGAGGAAAATCTGAAAACAGAACACAACAAAACAGATGTCACTGCAAAATTAAGGCTCCACAGGCAAATACTCAAAAGTCCTAAAATGCAAACCTAAGTCTAAATGTGTCACTTTACAACCACCCCCAGTGAAATACATCTGATGCATAATACATTTTCACTCAACACATAATTAGCTGTTGGAACTCAATGCACCAAATTAACATTGAACTCAGACCTTGGCATAATTCCGAAAGTTATCGGGCATTCCTGTGCAGGTATTGACACAGCCCTATTTAGCAGAAATGCCCCGCTAACCCATCCTGAGAGGCAGGGAAATATTCTTCTAGCTGATGAAAATCCAAACATAGACCAAACTAAGTGGTTTGCCCAAAGTCCAACAGGAAATCTCTGGAAGAGCGAGGAGTCGTCAAATCTTCTGAAGGGCAACAAATAAACATGAAGTTTTCCGTCACCATGAATGGACGTTGTTTTTTTTAATGGCACCCTTTGAAACCACTGCCCCTGACAGAGCAGAGGCATTCATTACATGAACCTACTGAACACTGCCACATGGGAAGCGCTGAGCATCTGGATGTGCAAAAGCAGAGAGAGAGGTGTTGGCAGCTGGGCCTCATGCACTGACCTCATGGCCATTCCTTCTCTTCTCCCACAGAACCACCCTGCTGTCTCCATCAGCCTGATGTAGGCCACTTTCATGAGCTCCTGTTTCACCCTTGATTCCCCTATTAAGCGAGATGTCTCTGATCCCAACGCTCCCCTCAGCTCTGCACTGCACCAATCTCCTTCCTATGCATAGACTCGGAGACCTCATGAGAAGGACTTCCCTGAAGGACTGCATCATAACAGTACTCAGCACAGGCGCTGCAATGGCACAGATTAATAGCTTGTGATGAGCTCAACCTTTCCTCTTAAACATGAAATACTTTTTGTGATCAATATAAATTAAATTGAGGATGGACCGAAGCAGCACTCTTTCGCTGAGTCTGGAGCAGAGAGCTGCCATGGGGCAGCCCACTGAAGTCTGCATCAACAATCAACGGCAAGTCTCCAAAAAGACATCTGTGCTGTCATCTTGGAGCGGTTTGAAGCTTCAGTCTGGAGCCTAAAGCTAAGCTTACTGAGGTATCAGCAATTTTGTACTAAAAGAATCTTTCTATTCGTAAGGTCAGAAAATGTTTATTTTTAAATAGAAAATTTTCAATTTCAAGCATTTGGAAATCAAACCTGACTCATGTATTCTGTTTAGCTTTACTTGTAGCTGTTTCAGTGATTATTTTTACATAAAGTTCTCCCTAGTCACAGAATATCTATAGTCATTTTGCAGAGATAACTAATGCAAGTCCTAATGCCATTAGACAGAAGCTGTGTGTCCTTCACCTTTCAATTGTTAGGGTTATGAAACTTGTTATACCATCTGCATTCCTTTTCTATTTTCTACAATAAATGTCCAACATACATCCTCAGAAATAATACCTGTATTTTTATAGAGAGAGAAAAAAAAAAAAAAAAGAAAAAAACCCCAAACAATATAGTCCAAATTAAAACTGAAAATCAATCATTATTAAAATTCATAACAGCATGCTGTCATTGTTTTCGCCCAGCTGGCAACTAAGTACCATGTGGCTGCTCACTCACTCCTCCCCCTCGGTGGGATGGGCAGGAGAAAATACAACAAAAGGCTCAAGAGTGAAGACAAAGACAGGGAGAGATCACTAACCAGTTACGGTCACGAGTAAAACAAACTTGAATTTTTTTGAAAAAAATCAATTTCATTTGTTATCAATCAAATCAGAGAGGATAATAAGAAATAAGACCAAATCTTAAAACCACCTTCCCCACACCCCTCCCTTCTTCCCAGCTCTACCTCCTACCTCCAAGTGGCACAGGGGGACAAGGAATGGGGGTTGCATGTAGTTCGTCTCACATTGTTTCTGCTGTTCCTTCCTCCTAAGGAGCTGGACTCCTCACACTCCTCCACTGCTCCAATGTGAGGTCCCTTCCGCAGGAGACAGTTCTCCACGAACTTCTCTGATGTGAGTCCTTCCCGCGGGCTGCAGCTCTTCACGAACTGCTCTAGCGTGGGTCCCTCCACAGGGTGCAGTCCTTCAGGAACAGACTGCTCCAGTGTGGCCTTCCCATGGAGTCATGGCCTTCTTGGAGTGCAGCCACCTGCTCTCCTGTGAGGTCCTCCATGGGCTGCGGGTGGATCTCTGCTCCACCATTTTCCTCATGGGCAGCAGTGGGGCCGCCGGCCGTCTCACCACGGGCTGCAGGGGAATCCCAGCTCCAGCACACCTCCTCCTGCTCCATTTGCACCGACCTGGTGCAGAGCCGTTTCTCTCACATCCCACCTCTCCCTCCGTGGCAGCCGCTCCAGCCTGCCCAGCCAGACGAGCCCTGTCAGCAGGCCGGGCTGAGGCCACCTCCTCCCCTCTCTCTACGATGGAGGTTCCACGACTCAGTTTCTTCTCTCCCTTCTTAATATGCCATCCCAGATGTGCCATCGCTGCCACTAATTAGCTCGGTCCTGGTCAGAGGCGGATCTTGGTGCCAGGGAGCTTCTCGCAGCAGCCGCCCCTGCAGCCCCTGCCCTGCTGCCAACCCCCGGCACAAACCCGACCCCGCGCAAACTACAGGGCGATCTGGGGCGTCTCTGGATAATAAAGCCGACCCATAATGAAAAAGAGTTCTCAAGAAATGGCTAACAACAAGCGAATTTTGCCGGTGCCAACTTGCCATGATTATTTTTCTATTCTGCCTGCTCTAAGCTTCGGGTCTGATCACTAAAAATATTTCTGCAGAAACAGAAGGAGATAAGGATGATCATCTGTCTGCACAGGACAATAAATGGAAATAATCTAATCTGATAAATAATATCGTCTTTGTATTATTGGCTTATTACACACTATTCCAATGAGCTCACCCCCTCCCTGCAGTCATATTTCCATCAGTTCCCACCTGTAGCACAGGTCAGACTGTCACTTGTTACTAATTTCCTCTTCCCTTTTTGTTGCTTATACCAGATCACTTAACTTTTCCCGATTTCTCTAATATTTTCATTCAGAGATTCAAATGACTAAACTAAACCATGAGATAAAAATCTTTTTTCTTTCACTTATTGATATTTTCCTGTCTAGTTGAATTTTTGCCTTTGTGGACAAAATTCTGTCACTCCTTTTCACTGTATACCAGCCTTCTCTCTCACATCATGACTACACTATCTGATAATGCAACAAACTCATAAAATATGTTTAAATAAAAATGTTAGTCCACTTTTATAGTCTCTTGTTTTATTAAACTTAATTAGAGAGCACACAAAAAAGTGGCAGTCTATATAAGAAATGTTTCATGATATGGAATAAGGAAAATCAGATAGAGAAAACAGTATATTAGTAAGGCAATTTCTGCTAAAAATACTGCTTACGGTGTTATCTCCAGCACTTTCTGAATCCCTGCTTTGAGTTAGATTACTTTATGATTTTAATAACTTTCCTTGTAAAATTATGCTGAGGCCGAATAACTTTACAATTACTTTTTTTTTTGTAAGCAATATTAACTCCTAATATTTCCTGTTCTTAATCTCACCTAATTTGTTTCAGTTCTGTATCTTCAGCTTTACTATGATCAAGTCAATCAAGAAATATGCTTTGGAGTATGACAGTAGTGTTCTGAAAGTGATTATTGGGCATGGAAGGAAAACATATTTTCATGTTTCACTTTACATGTTTGTCTCTTTTTGAAGAGCATTTATTTCCATAGAATCATAAAATGATTTTACTTGGTAGGCACCTCATGAAGCCATCTGGCCCAAGACCCTGTTAGCCTAAATCCAGCTAGACCAGGTTGCTCAGGGTTTTGCCCAGTTGAATTCTGAGCATCTCCAAAGATGGCATGTCTAAAAGCTGTCTGGGCAACCTGTTTCAGTTTCTGTCTCCATGGTAAAATGTCTTTGCTTATGTCTAATGGTTGATTCCCATGTTCCAACTTGTGACCTTTGCCATTTGCCCTATCACCGTGCATCACCAAAAAGCATCTGGCTCCATTTTCGCCTTCCTCCTTGCCCCATTGTGCAGTTGCAGACAGCATTAGCATCCCCTATTAGCTTGCTCTTACTAAAGCTGAGCAAACTAAGTTGTCTCAGGCTCTGCCTGTATGTCATGTATGTCAGATTAATTTCAGAATACTTTCCCATTCATTTTTTTTAATTTGATTTTGCAGTGGCCATAAATAAATGTATGAGTGTGTATACGTGTGTGTGTGTATACATATACACAAACACATACACAGACATGCACACACACACATATATATATACATGCACACAAATTCTCATCAGGAACGACAGAATACTCCAACATCAAAAAGCAAATGGCATTATGGAACTGCAAGTTGTCACTACACGTGTCACGGCATGTTCATGTCTGAGAACAATATTCAAGTTTTTCTTTCAAAATTTTCTACTTCAGTGTAGGCAACATTGACGGGCTAGAAAGAGCCAGGTTGTAACGTCACTCATAGTAAGAGGCAGCACGGAGATGTCCCAGAGAATGGGCAGAAAACAGCCTGAAACTCAGACTCACCTTTTAGTTCTGTTTCTTAACTGCTACTGTTGAGGGAATAAACTATGCCAACACTTTCTGTGAAATGGCCTTTCTTTGCATCTGGTTACCCATCCTCTGCTGCAAAGGTGGGAAGTGCACTTAATGGTGTTACCTCTCCTGCTCCTCCTCTATGCACACTTGTAGAGTTGGATGTATCAGCAACATGGACAAGCAACACAGAAAAGGGCAACAGAGACTTTGCTATCCCATCATCTGATAGGAAATGCTCCGCATAATCTGAGGCATAACTTTCCCCTTCCCATGAGCCTATTTCTGCTGTGTTTGTGAGAAGTAACTGACAAAAAGCCACCATGGACACCCGCAATCAGAAAGGACCTGAGCAGGATACTCAGGGATGATTTTATTCCTATTTACTCACTTAGGATGGATGAGTAAGGACAAATGAGGCCAACAGGAAGATGAAAACAAAGCAGCGACTTACTGGTCCAAAGCGAGACTGGAATACAGCGTTCACATGGTTCAGGATTTATTTTGTGTCACTACATTTGGTGTCTCACTTCTGCAGCTACAACTGAGAAAATATTCAGATGAACTACAGAACATGCTAGGCTCCCAGCAAGGTTTGGCACGGCACAGAAGACAGCACGCTGGCACCGAGCCCACAGCAGACTATGTTTAACAACTAATGATATACATTACCATAGCCTTGACACTAAAAACACATCTCTGGTGCCAGTCATTCTGTTGCCATTTAAATTCATATACGTCTTGGGATGGTTTCCATCCATGCCGGCAGCCAAAATGTAATGAATAAGGAGGCTCCACTTTGTAGATAAATAAAAGCAAATGTGGGATGTACCTAAATGGATTTGACAGATTGTAGGAATCATTTAAAAATATAAGAGTACAACACAGAAATGTTGGCATTATCCATAATGAGGACAAGAATTCATGAATTATATGCTATTTACTAGACCAGGAAAACAGCAGAAAGTGCCATAGATGTTCAAGTCCTTCAGTTTGCACAGTAACAAAGTCTTCATGCTTAGTATTAAGTTAGTGCCTTTTTGTTTGTAAAGCTCTAAGCAATCTACACAAAAAAAAAAAAAAAAAAGATTCTGAGCATGAAGCACAGGGCAATGAAGCAGCTTGTTTCTTCTCACATGGAAAACCAGCATATAACTAGGAGGAGAGATGGCAAAAGGCATTGTAGGCCATATCCCAAACTGCGAACGAACAATGCAGTTCACATCGCTGGGGTTCTCCCTGAAGACTCCTAGCATTGCATCCTATGAAGTAGCACTGAGCATCCTTCCTCATATCCACTAGTAGTCATTCGCTTCTGACTGGCATGACTCAATAAATAAATGTATCAGAAAAGTTGAAGGCTGGAAAGAAGGAAATATCTCATGAAAAGATAAAGAAAAACTAGAAGGCCTTTTTTAACATGTATAATTTTATTACTTTGCTTACTATCAAGTGTGACACATTTAAAGGACTACTAATTTGAACAAAATACTTTATTTACACAGCTCAGTAAAAAAAAAAAAAAAAAAACAGAAGGGTACCAGAATAGAAGAAATAGCAAAAAATCTACACAGATATGAATTTTTGCTCAAAAAACAAAGCACCTTTAACAATAATCCCCAAATTACCAATCAATTCTTAGAATATCTTACTGGTTTTCCTTGTACTTTTTTTCCTTCTGTTTTTCCTTGTACCTTTTCCTTCTGTAAAAACTTAATTTTTACCTTTTATCAGTATTACACTAGTACACTAAACAGTGACCATCTAAAAAAAAAACTGTGTTTATACAGTGCACCGTGAAAGTATGGAAGTGCAGCTTGATGCTATTATTTGAAAAATAAATAGTCGAAACCCCCACCAGTGAAATCTACCATTTCAAAAGTCTGTCCTGAATTTGAATTATTTATTGTATTCTGTATATTGAAGTTATCTCCTTTGATGACTAAGGAAAACAGAATATCAGTACTGAAGAAAAATCATGTAGAAGAAAATGGTTGTTAAAGGGAAAAAAAATATATACAAAGAGGAAAAAGCTTGTAAAAATCATTTTAAAAACCCTAAACTCTAGAAACTTTACAGCAAATATGGTTTTCAAGCACTGTGTCACATGTGGTGTGCCAGGCTAAAGCATGGAGCAACGAACATGGTCTGCGTTCCTTTACATTAACTATATTTATTCTATGTTCAGTTAGCCTTTTCTTGAAAAAGTACTGTATGGTGTTCCATTTCAAGAACATAAATATAAAATTCTGGAAAAAAACTATCAAGAAAGGTGAAAAACAAACATCTTGCCTACTTGTAACATGGCCCAATAACTTTACAGATAGAAATAATACTATTATACTCATACCACAGTAACAAAATGATACGCGAAGTTAAAAATGGGAATATTAGTATGCAAATTTCCTGCAGAAATTATAGTTAGGAAAGGTAAACATACATAATGAAACTGTATTAAGCTGCACTGAAGCCACATGGTTGCAAAAAAATCCAAGTAATACAGCAGAATTGACCCTAAGGAAGCAACTTACTCATTCTTATTGAAAAGTAGGAAAATGTAAGTGTTAGGCTTGTGCACGGGAACTGTAGAGATATTAAATATTATGGAGATGTGGAGATAGTAAAATGGAGATATTAAATACTTTGAATGGATATTAGTGACCCTAAAAGATGACTGTGGTACTGAGCTGGTGTTAACACTAAATAACACGTAAATGGAAGAGGCTCTACTTAGTATTTTTAGTAATTCATTTTGAAGTGGTTATTCGTGGTACCTCTGGTTTTAAGATATCCAAAGTGATGGACCTTATGCAGGTGTGTGACTGTCAATAGGGTTCCTCAGCTCCCTTTGAAAAGCAGGCTGCTTTAACGGTGTTGCATGTTGGACACCCAAAACCCATAAACACTCCAAAGCACAAGCCTCTGCCGAAAATGTTAATTAGCTAGAAATAGTAACAGCTTGTGAATACTCAGGGAACATCGTGGTGATGAAAATAGACTATTTCACCACCTGAGCAGGAAGTGACCTTTTAGGAGTTTACTATGGCAATTATTCATTAATAGAATAAAACATTAATTACCATGGGAGCACTCACTGTAAACCACGAGCATGCAAGTGAAGACAATCGGAAATTAGTTTACTTGTGCATACTAAGCTTGAATTGAAACAATTTATATCAATGTGACGATGTATCTGTATTCTTATTGTACAAAACAACACCTCTCAACTAGCATGGGCTTAAAATGCGTTGGAGTTTCTTCCTGTACATTGATGCAACAAATATAGCAACAAAAGTGCATCTGAAACAGACAACACAGGGTTTTATGTTGTATCAATCATGGCTCAATAATGAACTTAAAAACAGATTAAAAAATTACAGGGGGGTTTGTACCTTCTGGTCGTCCTACAGATACGTAGGTATTCATACACATTTAAAAATAAATGAAGGAAACTTGGGTTACAATCAATGGAGCAATGCATGAATTGAATGAACCTATCTTTAAGATGATATAGATAGGTTAGATATCAGAAAGAAATTCTTTACATTGAGGGTGGTGAGGTACTGGAACAGGTTGCCCAGAGAAGTTGTGGCTGCCCCATCCCTGGAGGTGTTCAAGGCCAGGTTGGATGAGGCTTTGGGCAACCTGGTGTAGTGGAGGATTTCTCTGCCCATGGCAGGGGGGTTGGAACTAGATGATCTTTGAGGTCCCTTCCAACCCTAACCATTCTATGATTCTATGATTCTATGATACCATCCACATTCCATTTCTATGCTGACTCCGAAGACGGAGCTAGCAGTTCTACTGCTCACTTCTTTCCATAGGGGATGGGTATTGCTTGCCAGGATGACCAAATCGAATATGTGACATCAGCTCCTCCCTATGCTCTTTTATAAGCATATTTGTGATTATATTAATGACTTCTCCTTCAATAGGCTCAGAGCATGAAAATGCACTTCAAAAAATTAAGATATATGGAAAGCTATTTACTCCAGAAATTAGGACAAAAAAGTTCATCCTTGCTCCCTCTCTATCCCTTCATCATACACCGAAATCCAGTACATCTATCATAAATCTATCATCAAGTACCTCTAATAATATGTAGGGGCCACTAGCTTTGCTAATTCAGATGACCTGAATTCACCAGTGATTGCAGAAAAAAACCATGATTTCTCACTCTCTAAAGACCAAAGTTTGAAAAGATTAACATTAGCACCCAAACTGCACCTGAAAACAAACAAGAAGCCAGCATTAGAGACTATTTCAGTAGCACAAATGTGTATTTCTCAGAATACCTTTGGATAAGTAAGTTTCACAAAGACAAAAATAGCAGGGCAGTTAAAAGGCTTAACTTGGTTTGTCTTGAATCTCATTTATTAAAGGGATAGATCTTATCTACTTAGAGATACGTCCTTAGTATCACAGCAGGATATAAATAAAGGCCTCCTACTTTATTTTTAGACAGACTCCTCATAATATTACTAGAATACTATATGTCTTACTGCTATTAAATGGGCTCCCACTGATTTTAAATTTCATTAAGCTCATAAACTCCTCCAGTTGGCAGAGAAATTACATTTTCTGGTTTCCAAAGCTGCATAATAAGTCACGACCTATCTCTTCCCTTTGTCTCCTCAGAATACCCTTCTGTTGGCTAATCTCCCCTGTATTTTCAATTTTCCCCCAACACTCATATAGGTATTTGCACACACGCAGGTAATATTGCAGAGCATTCAATTTTTTGTTCCAGAGCTCAGGATGCTTTATCTAGGCTTCCCCGCAGCCACTATGAGCAGAGCAGCAGAAGAAAAGGCAGTTTCATATCATATGTCTCCTTACTTCAATCTGCAAGCCACCCATTTTAATGACTCCTCATAAATAATTCAATTTCTAATTATGCTACAAGCCCCCAAACCTGGAAAAGCATAAAGAAAGGTAGAAAGATAGGGGAAAGTGAGGGAAAAAGTGCATGTTGGATCAAATAATGCCTGCAGCAACTGAGCTACTCTTCCTAAGCTATTCTGCCCATGTAAGATGCACCTCCTTCCTAAACCTTGAAGTGTTTCTCTAATAAACATGACAGGAATACATACAAAGTTGGAGTTAAAGACAATAACTCCAGAATCTGCTTCTTTTCCACCCGCTCACACCGTTCGAGAAGGTACACACTTGAGTGAGACATGCTCCTGCTGTGTGAACTGACCATGCTGAGCCCTCCTGTGCTCGTGGGACCAGCCCCATGGCCCTGCACCTTGCCCTAACCACAATGGAAGGGAATGAATCACTCACAGAAGAACCTCTCCTTCTGATTCTTGCTCCTCATTTCTCCTCTTTGAACTCCTTGATAAGGGCTAGGAAATCCCACAATGGCTACTCCATTTTTCCCTTGCAACTTGTTGCCTGAAGAGCTGAAATAGGAACTACCCCTCTGCTCTCCTCCAGGGAACTGTCATTTTCCCCCACACATGGATAAGCCAGTGCTTCAGGAGGAAACCTTTGGTTATTGTCACATGAATGACACCTGGCTTATACCAGCACAGAAGTTCTGCGGCTCCCTTTGTACCCAGGTCTCACTTTTCCACTGCAGAAAACACAGCTGCCAAATCCACTGCCAGCTACAGATACGTTTTTTGTTTGGTTTTTTTTTTCCCTTTTTTTGCTTTAATCAAAATGCATCCGACATACAAAAAGCTGGTCAAGGTACAACTGACAGCACACAGACAGCTAAATGATCTCCTCCTACCTACAACTATTTTTTAATTGCGAGGAGGTCTCTCAATACACAGCAGAGCATCTGCTCATTAGCACTACAGCACTATTTCTCCTCCTGACACTTCCTACCCCTCCTCCTCTCCAATCTTTAACAACTATCCCTAAAGCACTTGCAAATTGCAAACTCTCTATGACCTGTGAGGTTGGATTTAGATTGTGCATATTAATGCATTTCTTTCTAAAAGTTCCTTAAAAAAAATAATGAGCAATCCAAACTCACTGTGGCTTTTGTCCAAAATCCCCCAGGTTTATTTTGAATGGCAGCTATTTGGTTTGTCTTGATTCCTTCCTGAAACAGTATTATATATATTGATACCATATACAGAGCTCGTGGGCTTCCACATTTCTAATTTTAGAATCCAGGCTGCAGAATTCAGCCCACACTGTTCCACAGGCCAAAGCTCATTGTGTCAAAGTTGCTGCAATGCTATTTTATGGAAGATAATCATGAATTGGTACAATTTTATTAATTAGTTAGCAATCCAAAGGGTATGGGAATTGTCTGCATTACAGAATGCAGTGCATTTGATTTAAGAAACACGGTTCATTGGAGATCACAGATTTTGACTTCTCGTGTTTGTTTTACATCCAAATGCCGCAGCAGTTAATAAAAACCAGAAAAATACACAGGTCGGTATGGCATCCAATTATTATTACCCAGCTGGCTTGAATTGAAACTGAATGTAATTAAATAATTAACTAAGGTTGAGACCCTGCCTACAAAAGGCGGGCCATTTCCTCCTGGCTGTGGAAGATGCAATGGCATCCTTGGAGCTGCAGCCCAGGCTGGTGAGCAACAGGTTGGTCATCTTTAGTCTTGCTGAATCTTGTGCTATACATGGTTCATCACCATAGTAATTGAAGCTGTATCTAAGCTGTTGAGAAGGGACATTTCCAAATGCTTTTATAGAGGCACATATCCCAACCTGCCCTGGGGCCAGACCTACATGCATGTTGCCATTTCATCACCTGCAGACGCTTAGGTGTCTATGGGAAGGGAATGGGAGACACGGGCTAAATGGCAGTCACACCATATGCATGTGGCCAGTGTGACTGAATGTTGAATGCATTGATCTTCACCAAATCATAGAATCATGGAATCCTTGCAAAGCAACACAGAAGAGTATTTCCTCTAGATCAACTAATGCAGAATTAAAATGTCTATGTCTACTTGACATGGCTTATCCCAGGAACATCCCGAAAAAGTCAGCCCAAGGGTCACCTTCAAATCACAGCTCTCTGGGATTTCTATGCACGCAATGTTACCAAAGTATCCCATGATACTGGTAAGAAGGTAGCCAAACCCAGGCTCAGTGTACTGGAGTCACGTGTGCACCATAAAAGCTGTTGAAGCATCCCACCTATAAACACTTCTGAAAATAAGGAACATGACAGAGAAGGCATGTTCTAAGATTTCATTTGTCTACACTTCCAGGATAGTTACAATGAATCAGACAAAAGATGCCATGGATGAGATATGTAACTTCATCTGCTTAAATACTAGGTGCCTCGTCTGAACTAGTTATCTATGCCCTTTATACAGAAAGAGAGGGTGCTTCTAGATATTCCCTGGAGATCTCTCTTCAATTTCTGAGAGGAAGGGAGATGAGATTAATTTAGAGAAACACCTACCTAAACAACTTCAAGTCAGATGAACCTTTACCCTGCAAGTGATTAGACTGAAAACACACAAGAAATCTGTAACAAAGCAAAATCTTCAACCAGCAGTTCCCATGACTGAGCATAAAGCTCTAAATATTAGGTCACTGTTCCATTTGCGCACACAGGTCCCCATCCAAAAAAAACTCGTGTATAAATACGTGCTTCATTTTTTTTACATTATTCCATTTTCACATAGAATTCATTAGGACTGTTCATAAGCATAAAATTAGCATAAAGCACACTTGGTTCTTTCCAAGTCCAGGGTCCAACTGAAAGCCAACAGGAAAAAAAAAAGTTTTAAAATTAAAAATATCTAATTTATAATTCCTTAGACTACGTTAAAGGAAATCATGTTTATAAACACCACGTGTATCAGATGGTTTCTCCTGGGCTAGGTTCTTCACAGAGACACATGCTAAATAGTCCAAAGCATTCAGTGACTGTCTTCTTGAAGAATAACTAAATTAATGCATTCCCACATTCCTCAATTAGTGTTTTGGATGTTTTGTGCACTGGTGATGCCCCAAACTAATGCATGTACGTGATTCAGAGTTTGTACAAATCTCATGCTGCCTTAAGAGCTGGCAAAATCCCTTCCCTTACAAAAAATACATCTTAACTCTAAATTTCAGACAGAATTGAATGACACTGGAGGCAGTTCATTTTTCTGATATTGTTCTTTCATTGTACAGTATCTTCTATGCAACTGATTTTATCAGGAACACAGGGATCTACTCTGAACAGTGAGGGAACTGTTGTGTTCTGTATAAACTTCAAATCTTCAACCCCTCGATTTCTCTTGATTTAAAATAAAACAAACCAAACCCCCAAAACCCCAACAAAAACCATTAAAAAAAAAAAACCACTCTTGAAGGAGAACAGACTATTTATTTTAATGTAAATGTGTAGATTTGATCTGGCAAATAATGCTCCATCAGATAAACTCTCTGGGTCTGTGTGAACTGGTTCAGTGTATCAGTTCTCGTACAAACATCAATCCTTTATTGCCGTACAAGTAAATAGAAACTTTGCACTCTGGAAGCCCTTGTGCAAAGCTGAATGGCTAAACCAGAGCATAAATACCGGGTGACTGGAGGATTACGCTTCCTGTACAAATTCCTCTCATCTCATTACTTAACATATGAGTATGCTAAAAACTGCTGTATAGATTAATGTCAAATAAAGAGAATACGGTGAACTCCACATGTGTCTTCCTTTATTTTTGTGAACTTTCATAGCAGGCTTCAGATCCGGCATTTGAACTTGATTTTCCACACGGGTCTAGGTTACCCAGGGCTGGAATCTCACCATCTGTTCAGAAAACACCAGCTTTAAATGGCAAAAGCTTTACTGCTTTAACTTTTCAGATGGCGAGGGAGAGTGCAGTACCCTGTAGGCATATATCGAAATCAAGTCCTCTCTCTCTCAAAAAAAAATCCTGTTTACTTTTGAAGCTAAGGTGAAACCAAAATAATAAAGAGAGATCAAGAGCTTATTTACACAGACACAGTGAGGAAACTCGACTCTACATAACTTTTAAAGTGGGTAAGTTATGTTATGCTTAATTTCCATTCAGAGAGAATTAAAGTAGGCATGGTTAACATGGAATCTATTTGGGTTTTTTTATTATTACTATTAATTTTGGGAGTCTTTTAAGGCAATGAACCCTATATAACGTAAGCCTAGCAAAGAGTATTTTCCCCCTACTGCTTTCTGGTGACAACCTCCTTAACCTCCCAGCAGTGAGTCTGTACCCGCTAGAGTCACGCAGAGAATCAAAGAGCCCGGAAATCACCTGCCACAAAACCAGTTGGCTACTGTGAAAGCCTGGCATCGAGGCTTCCTGGTTTCAAAAGACCTAAAGGGTAAAAATATAGCTAAGATCTTATCTTGTAGTGAGTTCGATTTCTGCAAACATTTAAAAAGATGTAAATATTTAACTAGAATGTTTGCCTCAAAAAATAATTGAGTATTTTGCTAATAAACACAGTGAAAAATAGAAGAAAGACTAAATAAATTAAAATGAGAAAGAGAAAGCAGAAATAAGTAACTGAATTTAAAATTGTTTTAACTACTTGTTAATGTAAAATAAACAAAGTATAAAATAAAAACATTAACAAAACCTCTTCAAGTGGTTATTTGAGTTTCTTGGTCCTTCTGAAAAGATAGCAGCCCCAGAAGCAGACAACAGCGCAGCCACAATACAAAGAAAAATATAAGAAATTTCATTCCCTATTTGATAATGACTATTATATCTAAAGTGGCAAGATGATTATGAGGACGACACACAATAAAATGTGTAAGAATTAATTAGATCAATGCATAAGAAGTGAGTTCTGCAACCAAAGCAGAGTTATTTCTGAGCTACAAGCTTCAGAGAAAGGCAGTTTGTACCCACAGCCGATGGTCTTACAGGACTCACACTTCAGAGGGATTTGACCTCTGCAAAGACTATTCGCAGGTTTCTGCCCATCAGTTCTGGAACGTTCCAGCACAGGTTGTCAGAGTAGCCTGTGTTGACACAGGGAGGTCTGAGAAATCCTAGGTAAGTCAATTCTGGTTTTAAGTGAGCATGCAAACTGAAGAAAAAATGCATAAAATTATGTATACTCACTAAGAAGCTATTATAGTTTATTGGGAAGGAAATAATTCCTACAACTTTCTGTGTGCCTAAGCCAAAAAAATAGATTTAGAAGTGTAAACATATCTTCTAAAACAAGCAAATAAATTAATGATTCCATCTGAAATCCACAGTCACATCCCCATCTGGTGAATCCTATGTCATAGATTCAGAGCCCTTCTGACAAGTTCACCAGGCATCAGCACTCAGAAGAAAAATAAGTTTCTTCTTCCTCTGTTACCTAATTGGTGTCTAAACAGCTCAGAATACAAACGAGAAGGCTCAAGCGAGCCGAGCGCACGGCTGCCTGCCTTTGCCTGCTAGGATGGCCTTCACGATTTCTGACATTTCAGATCTCATACAGTGACCAGAAGCCTCATAAAACTGTCTCCTGCTTTCTGCTCTCCCCCATTTTCACAGGGCAGTGCAGTCACTTTCCTAACAACAACCCAATACCGTTAATTACCCCAGCAAACGAATCCCTCTTCCACCGCCTCCTGCACCAGGCACGTCTCGACCACTGGCTGCAGCACTACACAGGACATGGTCCTGACATACAAAGCATCGCCCTTGCCATGTTATTCACTGGAGGAGAATGTACTTGAAAGATCTGGCATGAACAGATCCCTGAGTTCATCTGCAGGATTAAGGGTCTTGGTGTAGTTGAGAAAAAGAAATTATTTTTTAGAGATTTCTGTAAGAGTCACCATCCTTTTCCTCTACTCAGTCTATTCTTTCAGTAAAAAAACCACTTCACAGGACCTTATTTTCATGAACTTACATAATCCCCTTTACGACTGGGAATTGTAAATATACATATTCCCAAGAAAATACAGAATTCATACAAAAAAGTGCCAAGTTTGAAATTTATTTCACTAGATCTACTTCCTGTAAAATAGTTATAGTAATTAGATTTGAATTACTTGTAACCACAAATTCAGTTACTTCATTTCTCATTCACTTTAATTCAACCCCAGAAGCTCTACTTGAATCTCATGTTTATTCTTTTTGCATAATTCTGCAGCATAGCCTGCAGCTGGGACATATTCCACAGGATATCCTTGGCCTGTGGCTGTGACCTTCATTTGAGAAATGTTAAGGGAGACCCTAAAGCTTCTGTTATGAGCTGGGCTGGGACCACGCCATCGTAAAGGCCCCATTTAGACTCAAAACCTGTAAGTTTTGTCCTTTAAGGGTGAAATCAAATGTAAAATGTAGTCTTATTTACTGTTTGGACGAGATGACAAATTCAATTCCGTACTCAAATAAAAAAGGACTATTGGGCTGAGCTTACAAATTAGAGTTTGTGAGAGAATATATTCTTCATTTTGAAAGCTATATTTGCTCCTGCCGCAGTCTAGCTAGCTCTCATACAGCATGGACAGAACGGCTCTTGAGTTAGGTGCAAAATAGAAGCTTCCCTGTTAACTTAATATTTAATGATCCTGTTGATTAATAATTTTTTGTAAAGCTGAAGTAAAAGCAATTGTATTTTGTTATTAAGTTCCAAGCTACAAATTCACAGCGACACCTTGGGAATGAGCACAGGGCATCCTCTTACCTTTGCAATTCAAAACTGGGTTTGCATTCTTACATGGAACAAAATGCTTTATCAATAATTCAAATAACAAAGTCTGCTGGGTATTAACTTACAACTGAAAGAGTAAACAAGCATTGAAGCTTAGCAAAATTGATTGACGCTGCATTGGCAAGAGGATTTCATTTTATCGTATTACTGTAGCTTTATTTTAGAGATATCATCATCATTTGTGATGAGGTCCTAGAAATGTAGTGGTTCCAAACTATACAGCTCATCTTCTCTGTGGAAGGTTGTCAGAGCACAACTATGTGTGATCATAGACCAGTACTGAAACATGAATAACTCTGTTCCCATCCAGCCTTTCGTGAGAACGACAAAAAAATCACAGAATTTGTGCTAATGTGCTCTTCAGCATGAGCAGCCTTGCATAGCAGCAAAATCTCTTAATGCTTGAGGAACGTGGCATACTGAATGACTCAACTTTATTAAAGGAGTTAAAAAGCATTACACAATCCACAACAGAGACATCTCAGAAACAGAGTCAAAGACTGAAAGTTTTGTTAATTACAAGATAAAAAGAGAGAGACTGAACAAGGAAAAAACATTCTTTATGAAAGCACAGAAGAGAGGTTTGGAATCTAAAGGGTAAGTACTGAAAACAAAAGTGGAGAATCATTTGGATGCAGAGATAAAGATGTTAATACTAGTCTAGTCTGCTTTTGCAGGCACAGGGAAAGATGGCAGGGTCTTTTTGCCAGGGTTGCTCTTTGGCTCAGTAATATAATCAAGAACTATAAGTGAAGGACCATGAATGAAGGAGGCCAAACAATTCATATTCTTCTTCTCTATGAATTCCCACATATGTACTGAAATGCAACCTAAGGCATGCCCCTTTGAGGTATTTATTTACTTAAATAGACTGTTAAAAAACACCTGTTACTGAACAAGATTTTTGTAGTGCTTTGTGCTAATGACATCTCGATCAGCTGTGGAAATGGAGCAGATGCTGCCTTGAAAAGTATCTCTAGTATCAAAAAAAAAAAAACAAAAAACAAAACAAAAAACCCCCCTGTGGTTACAAGCTCCATGGAGAAAAAAAGAAAAAACGTCCATTCCTTGCTCTTCTTATCAGTAATTGAAAGACAAGATTTAGGACTCTGCTTCATGTCTCTCACAACTTCTCTTCAAAACTTCTTTGGACTTTAGTTCCCTTCTCCATAGAGATTTTGAACTTTTTCCTTCCTAAAAATCAAAAAATCAGAGTGAAGAAAAGAAGCCGGGTTGCATTGTATTGCTGGGCAGGAAAGAGAGGGACTGCCAGGCTGAAAGGGAGTAATCAATGGCTTGTCATTTAATTGGTGGCTCGTAACAAGCAGAGCACATGAGGGGTCAACAGTGAGTCCAATGTTGTTCAATATCTTCATTGACAACCTGGATGATGAGACAAAGTACATCCTCAGCAAATTTAAAGGTGATACTAAATTAGGCAGAGTGGTTGACATGCTGAATGTCAGAGCTTCAACCCAAAGAGACCTTGAGAAACTTGAGAATTGAATCAAAAGAAACAGCCTCTGGATCAACAACAAGAAGGTCCAAGGTCTGCACCTAGGATGGAATAATCCCATGAAGCAGCACCACATGGGAATTTACTGGCTATGGGCATCCTGAAGAAAAGGACTTGGGGCAGAGGACACACCAAAACTGAGCCAACACTTGGCTCTCATTGCAAAGAAGACAGACTGCCTGTTGGCTGCACCAGGAGCAATAGGTCGAATGAAGTAGATCGAATGAAGTTTTTATTATCCTCTGCCCAGCAATGGTGAGGCTGCATCTGAAATACTGCGTCCACCTGCACTCTTCCTAGTTCCATAGGGATGCTGAGAAATTAGAAAGGATTCAAAAGACGGCTACCAGGATGGTCACAGGCCCAGAGCATATGACCTAGAAGGAGACAGTGAGTTTTTTTAGTCCAGCAAAGGAGAGGCTAAGGAATAATCTAGTAGAAGCCTACAACTGTCTGCCCTGTTGGCAGACAATCCAACAAGGAGTAGTGACCACAAATTGCAGCTTGAGAAGTTCAATTTATGCGTTAAGGGGAAGAAGCTCACTAAGAGAGTAGTGCAGCTCTGAATCAGGTCACTCAAAGAAGCTACTGAATATCCATCCTTGGAGGTTTTCAGGACTTGGCTAGGTAATGCTGTGGCTGACTTGGTTGTAGTGCTGGCAACAGTCCTACTTGGAGCAGGAGCTCAGATCAGATGACCTCCAGACGTCCCTTCCTACCAACACTTCTGTGATTTGATAGTCACTGCAACATAGCTGCACTTAGCATATGGCAGAAATATTTAATCTATAAATTATTCAGCCTCAGGAAGAAGAGCCAATAGGTCTATATTTCAAAGCAGCGTTTAGAGAAACATGTCGCATTCTCACTATTTAAGTGCCACCTGGGAGTGGCACAGAGAAAAAAAGTAGGACTGAAGGGGCAAAGGTACCAAGGGAGAAAAGATTCAGACTGTGTGGGTAGAAAGGATGGAAATCTCTAGGACAAGAAATAGGGGAACAGAAGCCTAGGAAAAAGAGGTAAAAGATAAGAAGAGAAGCCAGATGGAAGATTTGGAACTGCTGATGGAGGCAGATGGAGGGGAACCTCTGGAGGTTCCTCCTGATCATGAGGAGTCAGGCTAGGATAAGCAGCATAAAAGAGAAAGGCAGGACTTTCTATACTGGGAAACAGGAATATGATGAGGAGGTAGGTTAAGAGGGAGAGAGAAAAAAAAATAAGGACAAGCAGAGCAGAAGGGTAAGTGGTGATTATATTTGGCGGTACTCAGGCAAAAGATTTTCTACCTGAAGGAACACATTTCCTTACAGAGCCCTAAGGAGAGTTCAGGATTCCCACATTTCACTAATCTGCTGTGAGCAACAATTTCTGTGAAGCATCTAACTTGGAGAGTGACAACCTGTGAGCGATTTCCCGAGGACCAACTGGTTTAAGAAACTGCCTGGCATAAGGAGAAACTTTCTACGGCAAGACACAGATGGAAGCTGATGCTTAAAGACAGAATTTGTTTGTTCACCTTAAATACTACTGTGGTCATGATCAATGAATCAATATCCTTCAAAAAAAATCAAAACAAACAAAAAAACAGAAGAAACCAACACATAATTAATGTGTCAAAACCAGATATTGAAAAACAATTTTTACATTTCATCAGTAATGAAATGACTCTGATCAAGAATTAATTAAGAGCTACTGCTGACTGCTAAATTACTTCTTCCTAAACTCCTAATTGATCAGTCAGAATATCTAAGTAAGTTAATCAAAGAGAAAGAATTTATTTTGGCTATTAAAATCATGCCTGTAGGAAAAGCCACAGGTTCTAATCTTTCCCACTGAATGCATTGAATATGAGACAGTTCAATTTGACCCAGCAATAAAGATTTCGGGGTGCATATTCTACCTAAATCTATGTATGGAACTGAATTTTTTTAATTCTAAAAAAAAGGTTGACTTAATCAATACAGCAAAAAAGTAGCTTTCACCGTGATCTTCCTAATACAAGTTTTAGAGCGTACACTTCAAGACAGAATAAGGTTTGCAGAAACTCTGCATCATTTTTTTTCATTACGGAGCTTGAAATCACACCGCTAGTCATCAAACTTAAGCTTCTCAAATTGCTTTTGACAAACAAGATTTAAGTACTGTTGAGAAACGTACCACAAAATGTCCCCAAAAGTGTCCCTGCTGTTCTCAGAGGCACAGTGCCATGTGTCAACGTACTGCAAAGGTCTTTGACAATATGGTGCTGGAGATCTCTTTCCTTTCATTTTTTCCACTCTCCTGCTGTGTTGAAATAAAATCTACAAATTTGGCTTTTATGTTTCTTTTGGTCAGATTCCTCCAGCCTTACAGGAATTGCAGAAGCAGAGCATCACATCTGCAACTTTGTCTTCATCATCTTTTCTATCTCCTCTGTCCTTGAGTTGACGTTACAGTCTAAAATCTATAGAAGTTACAGAAGAGGCAAGAGATGCAAAGGTCTGAATTAACATCAGATGACCTCTCATGTGTCCAGTGATTTTCAATTTACTTTAATTCTTTAATTCTGAAAGGTTTTTCAGGCTGTTCCCACATTGCCTGGAGCAGAGATTTGGTGCCTATTCTTCTTGTCTGACAAGAAGCTGAAGCTAGCACCAGATTTCCAATTTGAGATTTCTTCATTAACTCCCGATTAAGAAATGTTAAACTTTTGCTAACTGAAGAACTCATTTTACTCTTAAAATCCCATCCTCAAACAACAATAAATTTATACAATCACATTTTTACACAAAAGTTTTGAAAACCTGAGGCATGCATCTTGCAAAACAGCTGCTCCTGCGAGCTGCAGCATGCATCTAAATGAGACTCAGGACCTTGTAGTTTTGGCTCCAATCCAAAAGTAAATCTACAGAAACAGATCCTAATGCTAGAGGATCAGATATGAATTCAACCAAAAATTTTCTAAGGTAATTAGATTCAAGGCTTGAGTTGAGCTGACATTCGATATGGAACTAAAATGGCATTAACTCTTTTCTGAATACAAATATTTCATTGTCAATTCAAATCAATTAGCACTGTCTGGCTCTAAATGCTGCCCTTTCTCTCCTCTCCTCTCCCTTCATCATATGCACTTTCGTTATTTCAGGTTGATCTAACAGCTCATCTGTTGAAAAACCTTGCTAAATTATTTAACACAAGAGTAGGGCAGAGATTGTTTTTACTGTCCAGTCTTCTCCTGATATGTGCTATTGTATATTTGTCCCTAATGAACATTTTTATCATACTTCTTTCAAAATAATCATAAGTGAGATAGGCAATATTTCGAAATAAAAAGAGAAGCAAAGGCTTCTGTGTCACAAACACAGTTACGCAGCACAAAGGCCTTTGCATCTGTTATTATTTTTAGATTCCCCTTTCTCGTGCCCTCCCATGTCTGGTACAAAAGAACCAGAAGCAGTGGCAGTGGCAATATATTATTACCTCTTTTTGGGTTTGCTCCAATGCAGGTTGGCAAGACAGGAAACTTCTATTATCTGGCTTAGAGACTGTAAAGAGAACATCTGTCTTCTACAGACAAAATCCATCAGTGCTCCCTGCCTGAAGAGAAAGTCTGTGAAAATTGACAACTTGTCGAACTAATCAGATTGCTTGTGATTTTGCTGCCATCTGATGTATTCTCACAAAGGGAACTTCTCGTCTGTCTCTCCAGAAGCGAAAAGTCTTTCGCCAGCATTCATACCAGAAATGTGCAACTGACTCATCTTGGCACAGATTCTTTTGATTCCATTTCTCAGCCTTTTTTCTTCCCCTTGTCCCTCCTGCATTTTAACAGAGTCTTTGAAAAAATGCTAATTGTTGGCTCTCAAATTCTCTATTTGTGTACTTGCAACGTCTGTACTGATTCATTCCTCTTTCATGTTATATTCATGTATGCTTTCTGAAAGCAAACAGAGCTGATAAATGATTGATATATATTAATCTGTAGACAAATACTCAATTCTAAAGAGAATTTTGCAGAATGAAAGCTACGCACTTGTGGCTCGACAATTTATCTAGCTTTCTGCATTTGTGGCAACAACAGGTTTTCAACACTACTCTGCATCCTCCACTCAAATTGTAAGAAATTCTGAAAACATAAAATGAAGTTCCTTCATAAATTAAAAAACGGAGTATCTGCCACCTTCTTGATATGAGGATTCAATTT
This sequence comes from Tauraco erythrolophus, assembly GCF_009769465.1. NCBI lineage: Eukaryota > Metazoa > Chordata > Aves > Musophagiformes > Musophagidae > Tauraco > Tauraco erythrolophus. The sequence continues at coordinate 11,557,830 of NC_141468.1, read as the reverse complement.
CTCAAGAGATAACAATAAATACAAAAAGACCTTCACGCAACTTTGAAAGTAGTAAGTCCTCTGTACATGCCCTCTAATATTCCCCACAATTTATGGGCCAAGTCAGGAAAGATCCGTTAATTTCATTTGAACTTATCCTGATATTCATCAGCTGAATATTTGGCTCAATTAATAGTAACCCTGTAGAGTGTGATCATGCGAACAGTAACAAATCAAGCTTTAACAAAGGCATATACACAGACACAGGCACTACACACTGTTCTAGCCACCAGACAGACATCTCTTAATGGCAATGCCAATTAAGCAGCAATGTAAACCTTACTACGTTAATTAAACATGAGAATTTACAAAGGACCTCTAGCAAGAGACTTGTATCTCTCAGAGTGGCTTTCTGAAAGAGTAGTGCAGAATGTAGTACTTTTGGATACTTCCCAGAATGTCTCCAAGTCAACAAATCCCTTTTTCATCCAAGTTATTTGAAATGCAAAGATCCCCCCCAAAAGGAGGAGTTGGCACAGGCTGCCCGTTCTTCAGCATCTCCTTCTCAACTCTGCTGCTCTTCTAGAAAGGCTAACACAGTCAGTCATATACATTAAGACCACATTTCTCCCATCAGGTTCCTAACCAGATCTATCATTCCTACATGGAGCTGTATCATTATCCCAGGAAGGGGCCCTTCTGCAGAGAACCTATGGCCTGTCTGTGCTTTTTGTGCTCTCTCCAGTGAGACAAGTACTGTCTAGCAGGGTTTAACTCTGCCATTTTCATTGAGAACCTGTAATTATCTTCCAAAGGCGACACTTCAGTCTGTTTTACTGATGAAAGGCCAAAGACTCTCAATGGCACAAAGTGACAAATCACAGACAGCTAAGGGAATATCTCGTCAGCACTGATTCAGATAAAGACACAGCATTTAATGACGTTTGCACAGTACTGCAGTTTAATGCCCTTCTGCGGTTCAGGCTCCGTACAAGCATTTCACTTATTTAATCAGTTCTACTCTATTCACTCTTTTAATATACAGCTAAATGTCCAAGGCAAGTCTGATTATTTTCTCATAATGCTGTAGGAACTTTAACTGCTCTGGACCCACTGGACTGCTCTTATGGTCAACAGTGGGAACTGCAGATGAGAGGTGAAGTCTATAGAGGGTGATTAATACTTATCGAGATCATCTTTATTAATAGATAATTGCTATATTAATTTCAGGAGCATACAACAGTACATTTTCCGTCTTATGGCAGGAAATAAATCACATCAGGTTTGTATAGGTCCTTCTCTTTGAAAATGAAAAAAATGTTTTCCAAACTACGAAAATACAGCTACTTCCTGCAGCAGAAAATGTTTTGAAATCTACAGCCATATCATGATACACTATGATGCCATAATTTAAGGTAGAATAAAAGAAGGTAAAAGATAACAATTTTTCATTCAGAACTGCAGGAATTATTTGAACAGTAAGCACAGTCCGATTTCCTAAAGTAGAATTTGTCTTCATTGACTACATCAAGTTACTGAAATGTCCTGGTCTTATAAAAGACTATACAAAAAAAGGCTTCATTTCCATTATTTGGAAACAAACAAACCAACAAAATCTCTTCTAGTAGTCTCCTTTACTACTTTGTTCAACTGTCATAAAATGGGGTTTGCCCAAAAACTATTGCTTCAGCAGGGACATAATACTTTACACACTAGAAATTTCCTCAGATGGCATTTAATCAGACTGCAAACGAGGTCCAAAGCAATACAGTGAGTTTAGAAGATGCAACATGAGCGCTTGCTCAACATAGCACTGTTTAAACAAATCAGCCAAAATTTTTATCAGTGTTACTTTGCCAAGACCTCGACTCCAACACCTGTGGCATCAGATCTCATATTTCAATCTTGATAAAGCATGCACAAGAATAATCAGTACTGACTGCATTAAAAACCAGTCCTCAACAGGCAAGACAAGTTTCCATAGTCTTAAACAAATCAAACATGACTTTCTGGGCCTGATAATCATCCATGTCTCCATAAACTCTCATGAGGGGTCCTAGTACGGAAACACACTTGCTTGTCTTGACTTACTTGCTGGCTTATCTGAACTGTTCCTATAACTTCCCTATAAAGCAGCAGAAACTAGAGTCAGTTCCTAAACATTTGGACTACAGTAGTGCCCCATCAGTGTTTTTACTCTCTTCTTGATATACAGCCTGTTAGTAGAGGAGAGGGTGGATAAAGGGAGGGACGAGACAAACAGAGAAAGTGAGATTTGTCTGACCAGAAGTCTACAGCTGAGGCAGTCCAGACTTTATCTCATTTACAAGTAGGTATCTAAACCAGATCAAATTAATCTTTCTCTAGAAAAGGCTGTTTCTCTCCACTGCTTGCAAAATTTGCATAGATAACTAGCTCACATGCAGATATCTGTATCACAGAAACCAGAGTTTCTTTATACGAAAGTGTGATCAAACAGCCCTAATCTGCCTAGGAAATGAGGCTCTGCATTGGCATATATGCTCTAAATCCTCAACTCCAGCAAGAAGGGTTATTCAGCTAATCACAAAGAAAAGACTGAAGTACAAATCCCACTATGTGGGTATTAAACGAGTATTAAAACCAACTACAGAACACATTCATGGTTGTATTCACTAAATGCCCTTACCGTTCAGTGAAACAAATTTTATCAAGATAAGTAAGTTCCACTGATTTGTGAGCACAGGTAGTTCACTGTGACATGTGAAGTAGAATAGAATGGAATAGAATAGAATAGAATAGAATAGAATAGAATAGAATAGAATAGAATAGAATAGAATAGAATAGAATAGAATAGAATATTTCAGTTGGAAGGGACCTACCATGATCATCTAGTTCACCTGCCCAACCAATTCAGGGGTAAGAAGTAATATCTTCTTTCACAAAGTTCCAGAAAACTTTAAATTAGTTTTGTAAATACTAAAGGTAAATCGGACATAAGCCTCACTGGAGTTTTCACTGATAACTTTTGGTGTTTTGTGTCTCCATAATATTGTTAATACGTTTCTGTGTTTCTAGATTTTAAGTTTTCCGACAGATTTTTAACTTCAGCTCTGAACCAAGTAAGACCTTTTGTTTTCCTGAACTCAGAAAAAAAAAGTGAATGCTGGAAACAAACCTAAGTAATTATGTTTCCCTACAATATGGTTTCCCTTGAGCGACCAATATGCTCACTGTTATGAAATATCAAATCACAGTAACATTTATCTGTAGGAACTGAAGCCTTATAGCATCAGTCCTCACTTCAGAAATCAATAAGAGACTATGACATTTAATATTTTATTGCTTTTTCTAGTACTGATTTTCTCAGCTTTGGATGAGTTACTAGCTTTTAGTAAGTCACAAAATCCACATAAGCCAAGACAGGATTTAAAACAATATTTTAGTCTCTGTTACCACAGCCTTGGTATAAGCTGTAGTAGAGAGGAGTTTGCCAAGGTCCTGCCTAGTAGATGGAAAATTAGGCTTCTAATTCTTACCAATTCTTACCTCCTCGAAAATGTTTACTGAAAGAAAGAGCTTGCTGGGTGTCTGATGTTTGTTGCTAAATATAACAGACTTAGTTTTTGGTTTATATTCCGAATATATTCAGTTGGATTTAGTGTTTAGTCTTATCGAGTTATAGAATCACAGAATGATTTAGCTTGGAAAAGACCTTTAAGATAATAAAGTCCCACCATTAACCTAGCACTGCCAAGTCCACCACTAAACCATGTCCCTGAGCACCACATCTACATGCCCTTTAAATACCTCCAGGGATGGGGACTCAACCACTTCCCTGGACAGCCTGTTCCAATGCCTGTTCTTCGGAAAAGAAATTTTTCCTAATATCCGATCTAAACTTCCCCTGGTGCAACTTGAGGCCATTTCCTCTTGTCCTATCACTTGTTACTTGGGAGAAGAGACCAACAGCTCTCATGAGACCCCACCTGGAATACTGTATTCAGCTCTGGAGTCCCCAACACAAGAAGGACATGGAGCTACTGGAACGAGTCCAGAGGAGGGCCACGAAGATGATCAGAGGGCTGGAGCGCCTCTGCTATCAAGATAGGCTGAGAGAGTTGGGGCTGTTCAGCCTGGAGAAGAGGAGGCTCCGAGGTGATCTTATAGCAGCTTTCCAGTACGTAAAGGGGGCCTACAGGAAAGCTGGAGAGGGACTTTTCACAAGGGTGTGTAGTGATAGGACAAGGGGCAACGGATTTAAACTGAAAGAGGGCAGATTTAGGTTAGATATAAGAAAGAAATTCTTTACATTGAGGGTGGTGAGGTACTGGAACAGGTTGCCCAGAGAAGTTGTGGATGCCCCATCCCTGGCAGTGTTCAAGGCCAGGTTGGATGAGGCTTTGGGCAACCTGGTGTAGTGGAGGATTTCCCTGCCCATGGCAGGGGAGTTGGAACTAAATGATCTTTGAGGTCCCTTCGAACCCTAACCATGCTATGATTCTATGATTCTATGATTCTAACATCCACCTCGCTACAACCTCCTTTCAGACATTTGTAGAGAGTGATAGGGTCTCCCCTGAGGCTCCTTTTCTCCAGGCTAAACAACCTCAGTTCCCTCAGCCGCTCCTAAGACTTGTGCTCTAGATCCTTCATCAGCTTCGTTACCCTTCTTTGGACACACTCCAGCACCTCAATGTCTTTCTTGCAGTGAGGGGCCCAAAACTGCACAGAGTATTCAATGTGCGGCCTCACTAGTGCCAAGTTGTGGTGAATTAATAAAAAATCCATAACCTACAGGGTATAAAACTGAGTTTCTTCCTCAGTGTCTAACTGAGAAACACCAATACAGCAAATATCTACTCTATGCCAACAGAAAACACGTGATTTCCTGATCCTTCCATCCTCCACTGTGAAGACTACATCAATCACGTCAAACAGCACTTTTTGTGCCCCCTTATCTTTCTGATGTGCAAAGCACAGTTTATTAGGGTGCCAGTTTGTCGATACCAGATTTTCAACCATTCACTGTTGCCTTTCACACTTTCTGTTCTGCAGTCTTCAAAGATTCCCTTGCTGCAAACCATCACCAAGTCCTCTCCCCCATGCCACAACAGACATTACTTTGTAGCCTGTTCTCACCCATCTCAAGCCCATCTTGCTAAAATATATGGACACAGCCCTGAGTCTGCTTTCTTTCCAAGCCCAAGATCCCAAACCTAATCATAAAATCTTTGTATCTGTAGTGAAAAGTTAATAAAGAATCATTTGCTGATCAATTATAAAAGAACATGAGGATCAAGAGAACTATGAACAGGGACAAAATAATCAATTTCTACTGTGTTTTCTTCTTTTTCTTTCATCTTTTTGGAGTGATCTTGCCTATTTCAAGTCCCATCTTGCTCTCCTTGCACACCAATTAACTGTTGCTTCTACCCAAATCCATCTCTGCTGTTTATCTCCTTGTGTAGTTCCTTCTTTGTTTTCAGCCCATGCTTCTGGCTTCTCTTTTGTGTATCTTCTCACCCTTTACGGCAGTTTGCAGACCCCTGAGACAAATTTTAATTATGTTTAAATTGACATTGATATATAAAACCACTGTTATGTAAGGATCAGGTGTTCTGTCATTCTGCCAGGGGATTCTCTGTTTACTAAGCTCCAATGTTAACAAAATAACTCTCTTGGGTGACTTTTACTTTTGTAAAAAAGACTACAGGTTGAATTCCTCTACAGAACGAAAGGACACAGCATGATATTTTTCTGTAATTTCTTTAATTAGCATCTTACTGTTGTTTCAATTGTTTGAATGCACTTCATCCTTTTAATGATAGTGCTGTTCCTTGCCTCTCACGAACAGAAGGTAAACAAATTACCTGAAGGTCTCTAGTGTTGTTGTAAAGGTCTTGTCTTTCCCAGAACTCAGATCTTTGCTTCAATTAAGAAACATTCAGGGTATTCATTTTTATATAAGAATGTGAAAAGTACACATGAATTGCTGCAGTAATAACAACTTTGATTTTTTAAAATCAATTAGCAGCTTTCAGTATTATGGGCTTTCAGAAACCACAGAAATCATTTGATGCCATTTAAATAGGAGTGAAAAGTACTGTTCCTCCTCCACAATACATCATTTTATAAGCTCATATTAGACACAGAAAAAAAAATAACCCATGCCCGCATTTAGGGGAACATGACATTTCTCCTCTCTATTCCCCAAAATAAAGAGGAACATCCAAATGACAATATTAACTTCATTTTTCCCCATATCCACTCTGTAAAGTTATTTTGAGCAATCTGAAAATACAAATAGTGTAGGACAGAAATACAGTCCTCAGGCTGGAGAATATCCATTTGTGTGTTATCAGAGCCACCAGAGGAGAAAAAAACATTGAAAAAAAATAAGCAAAACAAAATAGAAAGAGAAAGAAAAAGAGAGGAAAAACACCAGGAAGAAAAAAAAAAAAAACAGCAACAACAACAACAAATGAACGGCTAGAAATACTTGCTTTGCTCTGGTTTTGGACATAGAGATCAATCCTATATTCCCTCCCTCCAAACAAGAAAGATGGCATGACGTCCTTTAGGCTAATTTGGGGCAGTTGGACCAATCTATAGGTGTCACAGCAAAGCACAGCATGTCCAGCTCGCAGGGCAGCACAGGGAGATAGCAATCACTGCCTGGCTAACAGGGAGAAGGACAAAAACATTGAAATGTCAGCTAATTTACAACTCATTTACTACTTATTGAGCCTGTCCTTTACACACTGTTTTTTTTTTTCTTTTTCACTAAAATACCGCCTTCACCTGAAGACACTCACAATTAGCATGGACACACTTTTTTCGGCTTCCAGAACATGGCCTCCAGAGCAACTCCCCAGGGCTTGACGTGCAAATCAATTAGCGTATGGCGGCGCAGCCTTCTCAGATTTCCTTCGCCTCTGCTGCCGTAGCTAGATGGCCCAGGGCACATTGAAAGAGCTCGATTTGCTATTAGCTACGTTCCTATCATGCAGGCAGATCCAGACAGAATTTACTTCTTCCTTTTTCCCTTCTCTTAAACATGAGGCAGTTGTTGCTGTGCTTGCCCGCGTGGATGTTTTCATGCCATTCAATTCAAATAGCTGAATCCCTGCTGAAGTCTCCTGGCTTATGTTTGTGTGTGCGTTTTTGCTCTCTGGTTGTCTGTTGCCTTTTCAGACCAAAACATCTGTTCAATATGTTTCCCTGCATTGTCCACACAGTGAAACGAGTCAACGTCAGAGAGGAATTGAAAATCAAAATCCTCAGCAGGAGGTAACCCTGCCTCTCAAGTGACAGCACATGCCACAGGGAGGACCAGTGGTTTGCAATACATCCAATGGCTCCATGCGCTTCATTAACATGCAATCGCTAATTGCTGCAAATTGTTAATATTTTCAATATGAGAATAAACTCTCCATGCTTTGGGACCAGAACTGCTTACTGGGAGGCAGTTTGGGTTGGATTTCCAAGTTTTGTGGTTCCAAAGATAGGTATGTTGTAATACAGACACAAGAGTATGAAGAGCTTGTATGCCATCCTCCAACTGAAAACGAGGACATGAGGTGTCTAATTTTCTTCTGCGCTTTAAAAATCCCATTCTTTAACTTCTTGCATATCTAATTGCTTCCATCTTATTACATGGCTTTTGGCTCTTCTTTTCAGCTTCTGCAAGTGAACCCTCTTACATGAAGATTCCCTGAAAATGATGCGTAGGGGATTTGAGAATAAAACCCTATTGTATGAAATCAGCCTCCCCATTCTTCATCACTCTTCAACACTTAGGCAGCTGACAGATGAACAGATTTGAGCTACCTTTTTCAGTCTCCTAAATTCACCTCAAATGGTTAATCTCATATAAATAAATACAGAAAATTCCCAGAAAGTCCAAAGATCCCATCATAATAGTTCCTTGAGCCAGACCTACACATAAGTAGCACATTCAAGTTGAGCCAACAACAGATGAAAATCTGGATCCATTACAATTGTCATCACCTTTATTAGTCAATGAGAAGGACATGAGAGAATTCTTCCTTTGGTTCTGCCAGTGATAAAATTAATATCCAACTGACAGGATTTGACACCTTTGATTCTCAATTGATAGAGGAAAATATAATTCTGGTAAACCTATTGAGTCTAGGGAGGTTACACAGATATAAATGATACCCACTACCTATCAAGATACTAATGAAAACTAATACTGTGTTTAGCAGCATGGTCAGATAGAAGCCTCATATTTCTGTTTCATTTTTAAATATTTTTCAAGTTGGAAAACTGTCAAGTAGATAAAAGAACTAGTACCTTTACTTGAACACATCAGAGCTTGAGCTTGTTAAAGAGAGTAAGGGCTTGCAGGTGGTGCAAAAAGGTTGCAAGTCACTGCTGGCATTAAAAAAGAAATACACAAGGTAGATGAGCAAGGAGGTAGATTGTGAAGAAATTTAAAAGGATCATATGTTTTTCTCCACTGCAGAAGAGGAAATAGCACTGAAGGGACTGAAAGCGAGTGAAATGAATCCTCTACTCCACTCCAGCAGTGCCTGTTTACCAGCAGGCGCAGAGGAAGCCTATATTCCCAGCTTAGACTAGACAACTTCTTTTTATAAAGCTTCATTTAAGCAAACCAAATCATATGCCATGTGGGTTTTTTTCATTTTGTGTTCAGCATTTAATAGATGGTGCAAACAAAGTGACCTCAAGGATAGCTTACAGGGAATGCTATAAAAATGAACCTATTACTGGCATGTCTTGTGTCAGGGATTTATACCTTCTTGCATGCAGCTCTAAAACGTGTTGCAGAGGCAATATATACATGACATGCAGTTCACTTGCACTCCATGACACAGCAACGGTTCAGTGAGAGCACAAGTACTGACACAGTCAGTGTATCAGTCTTCATTTTGAAAACCTGTGAAAAAATTGAAAAGTATCTGTAATCTTCCTGATTTTGTCAGGTTATCTGAGTCTCCTAGCTGTAATACGCTGTGGGCTGCTGTGAAATACTTCCTCACAAAACTGCTCGTGGGGCTGAGAAAGCAGCTACAGACACTTTCTAATCAATTGTCAAGCCGTTGCCTATGGAATTTCTTTGCTGATCACAAATGTATCATCTCAGTTGCTTCTACTGTAGTGCCCCGTTTTTATCTTGACCATTACAACTGCAGATAAAAAAACTGCCTGGAAAAATATCAGAGCATAGACATTTATTCCATTATTATAAAGAGTAGATATTGCAACAATTCTCACTGCAGACCAAAAAAGTTCAACTCAAATACTTTTTAAACTTTATACTTCTATCTACTCTTTTTCGACAGCAGTATTTTCCCTTGCATCAAATGACTTACAAAGTTAGCTAGATTACTATTAAAATTTTTATTCATAACATAGGAGACTTTCACAGACACAGAAATCCCTGTGGTACATGTTGATATAAACATCACTCCATCCAGGTACCCACCCTACAGGAACCAAATGAAAACTTGGTTCCATCATCATTTATCACCTTTCCCACTCACTTGCTTGTTCCTGAATCAAACATATCAAAAAGATACCAGAAACCTTTGTTGAGATTAGATCCAATTTGAAAAGAAGGGAGTTTACTCTGATGTGATAAGAGCTTCTAATTATAAAGCTATTTACTATCATTAATTTAATTCTATATAATGGAATGGAATTCTGTAGTTTCCAAGCTGACAAATGGTTGTCAGTAGAGAAGCAATTAGCAGTATAATGCTTGTGTGAACATGCTGAGTATTAGAGAGTACAGAAACAAGTGTAAAATAGTCTTTTGTAGGCATTGAGGCTTCTGTGAAAACACATTCTGTTGAAAGCATGCAGTAGCAGCATGCGAGAAGGAACAACGTCCAAGTCACTGCACAAGAGTAACTTGACACACAGAGATCTCAATGGAACTGCAGGAAGAAAAGCTCCCCTGCTGAACTGAACATAGCTCACAGCTAAATAATAAATCAGAGCATGTAGTCAAGCATCCTGCAAAAGCACATCTCGTTCTCACATCTCTACCACTTCATGTCCTTCCTACAAATTCTAGTCCATAGCCAACAGTTGACACAGTTGTAGTTGCAGTTGAGACTATAATGAAGACACCTTAATAGATGCCTTTCATTTAAACAGCATAATCAAGAATTTTACTAATAATTCATGAGACCATCCAGAGCACAACTAAGAGATGAGGAAAAAGAAAAAAAAAAAGCAGAGTAATTTGTTGAGACGTAGCTACGAGTAGAGAAACGCAAAGCTGAGAAGCTTTTTCTAGCAACTTATGCAAGCATCCAAAGCTCAAATCTGTTCTAGAAGGTGTGTTATATATCTCTCTATATATATAAAAATGCAATTCTGAACCACTAGTTCAGTTTAAGTCCAGACAATCTGACAAGACTAAAGTAGTGCTAGTTCCATCGCATGTAAACTCCTTTAACACCACTGTAGAAAGCCTGATTACTGCAAGGGCATGTATCATCCCCCATCCCTCCCTTATCCTGAGAGTGGAATTTTGTAATATTAGGAAAGGAAATTTTGAATAGCACTAATATTTGTATGCAAAACATTCCCACCTGCTTTCAAGATCACTGAGTTGAAGAATATCCAATCCTTAATGCTGAGATCAATGGGGTCTCCTACTTGAAGAGTCTTTACAGTAGATTAACCTAAATTTCATAACTGTAGCTGAACAAGGTGAATATGCACAAAGTATTCCTAAGCAGGTAATACTCAAATTGCAGGCAGACATACATTGTTAGAAATATTGTGCCCATTTAACATATTTCAGTGAGAAACTAGTGGAAGTTCTAAGCTGAGGATAAACCAGACAACATACCGTTTCTTTGCACCACATAAATATAATACTATTCAATGCCTCCATTACATTTCTTATTATATTCACTATTACAATATTTTTACATTTTTTAATTCCAAGTCATACTATAGATTTCAATTCAAGGAAAAAAAATGTCAGTAATACTATTACATGCTTAATACTAAATCCACACTTAATTCTGTGCAAAATCAGGAACACAGCCTGAAGCCATAATCTTTGTCTACAATATAGCAGTGATTACCTATGCAAATATGTATCTTATGTGAATCTATTGCATATACAGAAAGCCCTTTTATGAAATATTAGAACAGTTAACAGCATAACATGCTTCATTAAAAGGTTAAAACCATGAAATCAAAAATTTGAAGCACCTTATAACAGTACCTATGCTCCACTCTCCCAGATACAATGGCACATGATTATAGTCATGCTACAATACAGTTCGTACTTTGTAACATTAATTTTTCCTCATTTTTACCCTCTGTAGTCACCCCTTTAGCATATTCTTAATAAATACAAAGACTGGCTGCAGAAAGCATTGGCTTTAGAAAATGATAACCTAACCTAAAAATAAGATGCATATTGAAAACTAGAGCTGTGGTTGTAACACACAGGGCACAGAGAAAATATACGGAAAAATCAGAAAGCATAGAAAAGGATAATTGAGGATAAAATTACACCATCTGGATTTCTACTAGTGGAAACAAAAACAGAAATATATTCTTAATGTAAACTTTTTTCAGATTATAGCCTTAAATTTGAAGTTACTACAGTGTACTTTCCTTACACGCACATATTTATACATAATATTTTCAAAGTTTTAGTGCATATAAGAAGATAGGACCACATTTAGATACGAAGCTCATGAAATGTGTCATGAGATGAAATACACCTCCTGGAATTGCAAAATGCCATGGCCTAGTCCTTTGACTTCCATTCCCCTTCACTGTTCATGAAAGGAATGTCCTTAAGATGCTCTTCAGTTATTACTTCTCCTGTTATATAGCCATTACAATGTATAGAGGCTTTGAAGGAAAAAAGGAAAAAAGAGGAAAAGGAGGATAGTTACAGGGCTGGGAGGTAAGGACTCCTCAATTGACCCAGTGGGAATTCTGGCATATCATTAATGCTACGGAAGAGAACACCGTTTGGAAACGCTGTGGAAGTGCCTAGTGGGACGGCGTGGTTTACACACGTCAGTATCTTCTATGTTGCTAAAGGCTGATTTTGTTTGAAATCTACCTGAAAATATCCATTCCTAGAATTTCAACTCAATCTGCTTTTATCACCTTGGGAACAGGTAAACATGCTCCTCTAGCATTTTCTGTTCATTCACATTAATTTTTTTAAAGACTTGGTTAAATAGAAATACATCCTGACAAATCCAGAATACATGTAAACCCTTAAAAAAGGGGGGGGGGGGGGGGGGGGGGGGGAAGAAAAAAAAAAGGAGAGGGAGAAAAAAAAAAGAAAAAAGCCAGAACAAACGTCAAGGGGGATTGCTCACTGCCCGCTCAGCAGCAAGACCGTTACAGCCGCCCACTCCTGCACCATCCGCCCAAACACATCCAGCAAAAACTAAATTATTGCTCCATGGTGCTCTGACTCAGATGAGGCACTTGGGGAATAGCCACTGAATTTAGCAGCAGAGGCTGTTTGTTTAGTACTTTACACTGGACTGAGCATTAGTGAGTCACTGCTGCTGTAACACAAACCAACTTGGAGACAGTATAAAGAGGAAAGGAGAAGAAACCCGGCCACAGCCAGTGTGCAAACAAAGATTGAAGCTGAAGGATTATGTAAGGTTTTTCTGTTCAAGAGGGCAAGACGTAAAGCATCTTTGTGATCTTTTTGGTTTTGGCAAGTGTTCCTTGCTAGCTTCTGGGTGGGGGGAAAATTCCCCTTCATAATGAAGGTGCAACCTGCTGACATCCGCAACAGGTCACACCACAGAAATATTTGAGGAAATACTCTTGAAATATAACCACCAATGAATTTCAGGTTTGTTAACAACAGAGGTCGGTACTGGGACCAGTGCTATTTAACATCTTTGTTGGAGACATGGACAGTGGGATTGAGTGCACCCTCAGCAAGTTTGCAGATGACACCAAGTTGTGTGGTGTTGTGGACACGCTGGAGGGAAGGGATGCCATCCAGAGGGACCTTGGCAGCCTTGAGAGGTGGGCCTGTGAGAACCTCATGAAGTTCAACACGGCCAAGCGCAAGGTCCTGCACGTGGGTCGGGGCAATCCCAAGAACAAGTACAGGCTGGGCGGAGAATGGATTGAGAGCAGCCCTGAGGAAAAGGACTTGGGAGTGCTGGTGGATGAGAAGCTCAACATGAGCCGGCAATTTGCACTGGCAGCCCAGAAAGCCAACCGTATCCTGGGCTGTATCAAAAGGAGCGTGGCCAGCAGGTCCAGGGAAGTGATTCTGCCCCTCTACTCAGCTCTCGTGAGACCCCACCTGGAATACTGTGTTCAGCTCTGGAGTCCCCAACACAAGAAGGACATGGAGCTACTGGAACGAGTCCGGAGGAGGGCCACGAAGATGATCCGAGAGCTGGAGCACCTCTGCTGTGAAGACAGGCTGAGAGAGTTGGGGCTGTTCAGCCTCGAGAAGAGAAGGCTCCGGGGTGACCTTATAGCAGCCTTCCAGTACCTAAAGGGGGCCCACAGGAAAGCTGGAGAGGGACTTCTTACAAGGGCGTGTAGTGATAGGACAAGGGGCAATGGATTTAAACTGAAAGAGGGGAGATTTAGGTTAGATATAAGAAAGAAATTTTTCACTCTGAGAGTGGTGAGGCAGTGGAATAGGTTGCCCAGAGAAGTTGTGGATGCCCCATCCCTGGAAGTGTTCAAGGCCAGGTTGGATGAGGCTTTGGGCAACCTGGCGTAGTGGAGGGTTTCCCTGCCCATGGCAGGGGGGTTGGAACTAGATAATCTTTAAGGTCCCTTCCAACCCTAACCATTCTATGATTCTATGATTCTATGATTCTATGTAAAGAAATATATACTTTTCCTTTGCAATGTCAGAGCTGGATGTAATGAAGATGTTAATGGAGGAATCTAGAGGGGAACACCACTGTCCCGCCCTTCTATGAGCCACTGAATGCTGTACTGACCACGTTATTCCAGGATGGAAGCCCAGCTCTCTCACTCTTCTTCATGCTGCCTGCCCTGGTAAGTCCAGAAACAGAAACATTTTGCCAAGTACTAATTCAACAGGGCGCAAATCAATAACTTTCTATCTTTGGTCTGGAGATAATTTCAGAATTCATGGAATCAGGAGAATGGAGGTTCAAGGAAAAGTACAAACTCTGTTGTTCTGTTTTCTTCCAGTATTTAAAGGGAAAAAAAATCTAATTACTTCATCACTTAACACCACACGAAAAGTAACAATACATGAACAATTAGATTTTCCATAATTATACCTGTCATATTTGCATAGAACAAAATTTATTGCCTAGGGGCAGTTTTAATTACAATCAAGTGGTGGGTTATTGAAGTTTTAATAAGAAACAGTGAATTGAAAATACATTAAATCCCCAAACCATTCTATAAAAAAGCAATCTTTGTCTCAGGGTGTACTGCATCTTAAGACTGGTAAAACTTCTCTTGTTATTAAAAAATAAGAAACTTGAACTAGGTTGATGATGTCACTGTTAACTAAACATAGGTAAGGTGTTAAAAACTCACACAATCTCAGCTTGTAAAGAATGAATTTGATGCTGAACTCAAAAGAAAAAAAAAAAAGAAAGAAAAAAACCCACAAACAAACAAACAAAAGCAAACCAACCAAAACACCCAAAATCCCACTAGGAATCCAAACTGCTTTTTTACAGAAAGCATAGTCCATAAAAGAACTCTTAAACAAAAATCATATTTTCTCATAGCTGAATTAGACATCACCACACTGTGTCTGAATGTGTTATATTCTGTACTCACCTATAACAGTGGCTTCAAAATGATTTCTACTTAAGAGACCGATTTCAAATTAATATTGATGGTTTTTAACTATTTTGAAAATTAATATGAAATAAAAGTGAATTTCTCTCCTGGCAATCACAATTCAATACAAACTGTTGAAACATACTTGTGGATTCATTGTTCTCCCTTGGAAACTAGTGCTCTACATCTGCTGATGGTGATTTTGGTTGACAAAGATCATGTCCATCAACTTGAAAGAACAAACTGACTGGTTTTGTGCCTGTAAATTTTAGCAGAAATTTTCTAAATACAGTGTGGAAGATACCAAAGACATAATTTATAAAGGGCATAAATAAAATAATATTTTTTTAAAATAGAAATTAAGAGCCTAGAACAAAACTAAGGAGAATGTAGTCAAAAACATCAATTAGGAAAAACCTTATTTACTAACCTTGCTGTCATTAAAGCTTTAGAGAATTTGAGCAGAGGCTTCCCTAGGTAACTGTATGTCTGACTTTTGGGCATTGGCTGAAGTGCAAGCGCAGCTACTTACCCTACAAATACCCCTCTACAGTGCTTAACTCAGAGGTGCCATGCCTAGTACATCTTCTGACCAACTGCCCTACTTTTTTGAGATGTCTTGCAATGCAAAGAGGATGGTGATGGCGTTTAAATCTATACAAAGACTAATGGGAAAATATTTTACTCTCATCCAGCTGAGTGCTATAGAAACTAAGATCCAAGCCTTCCTGTGTTATCCTCCCTCCTGGTTCCATGAATCCATGTTCCTCACACAGTGGCTCAGCACTGGTAGGATGGAGGAATAACCAAGGAAGAACAGTGTCTTTCTGTTCTGTTTAGCTTGTAATTGTTCAGAGCACTCTTTCAGGGGGTGGGAGACAGACATAAACCTTCTTACACTGAAAATAAATTCGATCTCAGATCTCTAATTTCCTACACAGATATTTGACTTATGGAATCTTTCTTCTAAACATCTTAAAAAAGAAAAAATTAACAAAAAACCCAAACCAAACAAAAACCCAAAACCCACAACGTCTCCGTAGCTACCCATCTTAAGTAGAAGATTTTAGTTTCATATTCTGAGGAAACTAAGGTCTCGTCTTGCAAAATTGACCCAAACAGCAATGCTCCAGATAGAGGATTTCAGTTGCATCTATGTAAGATATCCTCTGCTTAGCACTTATGTATCTGTCCTTCAGCTGTGCTCGTCTCATGTCCATATGCCAAAGGTGGAATTTCAGCCTAGGTGACTCAGTGTTTCCGATTCCACCAGGATATTCAGATGTCTTAAAACGAGGCATGTTTTGGAGACTTTTGAGACTTTGGAGCTAGTGGAGCAAGAGTCCCCTTGCCTCTGAACACTAGGAACAGACATGTACACGTGTTTGTAGACAGACCACTGGTGACTACTTTCACCTCTGCATGAGTTCATAAATCAAATTCAAATATATAGTCAATCTGAGCCCTTTAGGAATCTAGTTGAAAAGCATCAATTTGTATCTGCTAAGCAGGTGCATAAAAGAGAATGAAAAATGTTCCTGGACAGTCCTTGGACTTTGAAGAAATCATATCTTCATCATATTGACATATTCTAAAATGTGTCATTACCTTGTTTCTTGAACCTTCCCCATCAAAGGGAATCTTTTAATTCAATGAAAGAAGTAACATAAAAAACATGTGAAGTACCTCAGCCTCTACTGATTAGTAAAGCTTTTTGCCGTTGAAGCTTACATTTGTTTATCAGTAAATTTACAGTTAAATCACAGAAAGTTAGAAATTGTAATTTAGACCTTCAGGAAATAGCAAAAAACAGTTTATTACACTGTTTTCCTTCAGCATATCCTGCTTTCTGAGCTTTTCCACAGAGACTTACGGTGCAAGGAAATTGCTGGGTTCCTGGGGAATTTTGCCTTTTGTACTAACAAGTACATCAAAAGTCAATGTTTCAAAGAAAGCTGACAGGAGCTCCCTTAAGGGAAGTTTTAACATGGAAATCCCACTTGAAAGCCAAAAAGGTGTGATAAAGGTGGCAGATGGACACCTTAAAACGGTAAGGGAGAAAAACCTATGAAAGAAGAATGCCAGGTGAACACACTACCTAAATCTGCTTCATACTTTCACGAAGACAGAAATTCAGTATTTCTTCTTAACTAGCTCTGCAGCAAGCTGTTTCCAAGGATTCAAGCCCCGCTGAACTGATTCCTTTAAAGCTTACTTGGAAGAGCCCCAGATTTACCTGCATTCTTTCCCGAGGGTCCCAATTAGCTGCACGTCTGAAATACTGGCACGAAGCGTGCTATCAAAATGCTTGAGGAAAAAATCAAATATTCCAGGAAACAATTTGTTACACTACTGAATCCATACCGTTATCCGGTTCTACAGTGCATTTAAGGATACTGCAGATATATAATAAGCATTATAGCCATGCTGTTGATGGCTACCATCACACTCAGAAAACAAAATTCTTTACAGAAAGAGGGGAAAAAAAAAATTAGGAAGACTGTTTGTAAGAACAGACTATTCAACTACTCATTGTCGAACGTTAATTTATCGAATTGCATGACCAGCAACAAATGCAACTGTGGAGTTTTATATTTTACTTGTGCAAAGAACAAGACTCTGAAATGGGCTTAAAATCAGATTCTGATGTTCATTCTGCAATTCAGTAGGTCCTTATTGCGGCAAGAGCTCTACTGAAGTTGAAAGTAAGTCTGATGCATGTACGTGATTCATCAGTCAAAACTGGCATTTTTAAATTTAATCTTACTCTGGCTCCACAGTAACAATAATTGCATTCAACTCAATCTTATTAAAAATTTGACCAAGAAAAAGGTGGAAAAAAATCTGGAGAAAACAAATAGTTTCACTGTACCAAAGTATTTCAATTTCTCATTACGGAAAAAAAAAAAATTAACTATTCCTATCTTCCAAAGTAAAAAATACTCCAAAAATAATTAATACATTTTTGATTTGGAGAACATTTATTTAGATATGAATTTTATTTTATTCCATTCTATTACCAGTCATGTTCTAAAAGAGGACCTGCAGCATTATGCAGGCACTCAAGACATGGTAGAAGAACCTCCTGCACTGTATCTAAGTTTCTCCTCTTCCAAATCCTGTTATAAATGATTAATGGGATAGAAGTAGCTTCTATAAAACAGTGATGCGTTTTCTGGAAGATAGCGTGCCAAGGAGAGACTAGAAAAGCTGGGGCTCTTTTTGGTAGACAAGCAGGCTGACAGCAGATATGGCTGAAGTTATATACCAAATGCCAAAACTGTGATGTACCCAGTATGGTAATACTGGACCAGGAAACACTCACTGCAATTAGTCAGAGATCAATTTAGAGCAGATAGGACACAACAATTTTTTACCCATAAATAGTGAGATCTTGGAAGCATTTACTACAGGATGTCAAGGAGGCAGATAGCACGGGCAGGTTAGGGGCCAGGCAAATTTATGGGTAAATTCACTACTAGATATTGAAGGGAACAGGCAGAGACAGTCTCTGAAATTTCTAATCCAAAAACTGTGAACACAGAGCGATTATATGCATAATGGACCACAGATACTGGCAAGGCTTGTACATTTTCCTCATCATGCCAGCATCAGGACAGAACACTGACTACACGGACTACCTCAACCCAGTCGGCCATTTCCTATGCTCTCATCCCATATACTAATCCTGGCTTCATTTATCACTCCCACCAAAAAAGGAGGTCTTAATATTTTGCTGGAGGTAAAAAAAAAAATCTTGTGGACCTTGAAGCTGGTGATAAATCTAACTTGCAGTTTCAGCTAGCAGGAAACCACAATGGTTCTACTTTAATGAATAAATTGTGTTAGTTCTCTCATATACTTAAACAGTACCAAGTATCACCAATCCCTTTCAATGCAGAACAGAGCCTTGATAAATCTGTTATTTCTCCCTTCCACATACCTACTAGCAGAGAGGGAAGGAAAAAGGAGCAACAAGGAAGATGAACATGTGAAAAAGGCACAGAAAAACAGAGGCCATGTCAGATACTTCTTTCCACGTTTCCCTGATAAATTCTCTGCCTTGCCCCAAACGGTCTGTTTCCAACATTACGTATCAATTATCAAAGTGAACATTGCCATGAGCACAGAGCAGTGAAACAGTAAGCCTGGAGACCTAAAAGTCTTTGACAATTTTGTACATAGCCGTTACAAAGGGTTCCATTTTAAATCATCTATTTCACCTGCATTTCTGTTTTAATTCTGCCCGTTGAAATGCAAATTGAACTTAATTACAATTCAAATGTTTTGACAACTTATTAAAACTCTCTAAAATTCTTATAGAAAATGTTGCAATTAAACAGAGTTGTCATATACCTTTTTTTTTAGATGAAGATGGAAATTAAAAAAAAGTCTCCTTTTGTCATTTTTTAAAAGTGTTTATATTACTAAGGTATTTTATCTACTAAAAAAAAAAGTGGTTGTCTTTGTTACAACATTGACTTTTAAGGCTGTTAGAAGTATGAGAAGCAACATTTCCTAGAAGCCATCATTGGTTAAGGAAACCTGTAGAAACCACTACATGTCAGCTGGCCTATGGTATGAAGACCTACTTTGTAGAAATCCTCCTTAATATTTACTGTACAACTATTATATCAAGTAGTCTAGAACACACAGGCTAAAATGATCTCATTCAAAGACACTGTGTTTTTATACAGTTGCATGCATCATTAGAAATAGAATCAGGAATTTACAGATTTGATAGTGTATTTAGAAAACAGTGACTGTGTCTTGGGCACAAGTACCCTGAAAAGTAATTTACCAGGTCAAGTGGGTGAACAATTCAACATCAATATGAGTCAGTGTGATGCTGTAGCAACACAGTCTGATTTGAACTTTTAATATGGAGAATGTGGGAAGAGAGACATAAAGAGTACACAGCATTTCAATGAGACAAATATTGGAATTGCGCATACAGCCAGGTATCAATGTTCTTAAAGAAAAGACATGAGAAGATGCAAGAAAGAGTCCCAAAATTATCCAAGACCTAGGAAAGCAGGTCTCACAAAGGCAGAATGTAGGCTCAGAGAGTTGTGTACAGTACACAACTACTGTACAACAGTTTATGTATAACTTGTGTGTGCAAGTTTGGACCACTGAAAACACCACTTACTTACATTTGGTTCTTCTCAATAACGTTTAATACAGCCTTCAGCAAACAACTGTAGTTTTCATTCCACAGAGGATTTTAAAATTTTAAAATTCAATTTTGTTGTGGTTGAAAAAGTAAATCAGTGATTGAGGGAAAGGTCAGGAGTCTTCGGAAAGTTGGCTGAACAGCATTAGGGTTGCAATGCTCAAGAACTCCTATACTCTTCTTCAGTCTGTTTAGACAGGTAACCTTCCATTAAGCATGACAAATTCGAGTAAATTAAACTACTAGCATGAAATACTGTGATTTTGAAAAATGTGTGTTTTACCATGGAAGATCATTCTTCTGTAAAATTTCCAACTAGCCACGGTGGAAAACAGTCTTACACCAATGAATGCATCTATGTGTTTCTTGGGCAGACGATCTGAATATGAGTCATCAGACCAAGAAATAAGCAAGAAAACAGTTCTCTTCGCCTATCAGGCAGAAGCACATACAAGGAAAACAAAAATATCTGTAGGAGAAGCTGCCTGAGGGTAAGCCTCAGCTAAGAAGGGTAGCAAAGCCCTGGAGACAAAATCTGGGACAAATCCAAGAAAAGCAACAACAGAGGTTTGAGTTGCATTGTTTTGTTTCAATTCTGAGCTTCTGAAGCTGAAAAACTAACTTTATAACCAAAGGAAACCAAAAGAGTTCTTTGGAGCACAATTTCACCCTTCACATCTGCTACACCAACCCCCCAGCTTAGGGTAATGTTCACTTTAATGAGGCCATGCACCTGCAGAACATCTTTCACAAATGAATTTCAGTAGCCATAAACCTACACAAAGACACCTGCTTGTACCAAACACACAGAGAATCCCCCACAGGGAGTTTAAAAAACAACAGCAGCACTACCTCTGGAAAATTAGCCACGATCATTTATTTTGTAAGGGAATTTGCTCAAATGAATAAATAAAGGGAACTGAATGGGAAAGAACTGTTACAGCTAGTGGTGCTCCTTATTTTTCTCCATACCAAAAGTGAAAGCAACAAAGAAGCTGTGCTATTAGTGACAATCTACTGTGTAAGGAGAAAGAGAAGTTAAATTGTGAAGCTGATCATCCAATAATACTATTTGCCACGAGCTCTTTTTAGCTTTCATCATCTCAGCCACACTTACAAGCTCCAACTGCAATATCCTGTGCTAGCAGGACAGAGATTCAGCAGGTGTCTCTCTAAGCTAGCGTACTAGATGCTATTTCAGCACTATATACACTTCAGGTCCATAAAAATCAAAATGATGACTCATGGCTATCTATGAGGACATGGGAAATGGGAGGGGTGACCCCCTCTTTATCTGTCAACAAGAATACAAGATCTGCAGAAGGCAAATCAAGTAAACTGTGGAAAGAAAAAAAAAATAAAGAAAACAGGCAGTATTTGTAAGAACTTTCATTGAAAGCTCTTTGATTTATTTTTCCAGACTTTCACGATGCTTCGCAAGGTATGTGAGTTATGTGAATCTATCCTCCGAGGCATAATGTTGCATCCATACAACCTGGATTTCGGTTAATAAAATAAGACTCAAGGCAAGACAAGTAAAGACAAATTCAAACATCTGACATGTGGACAAGTTGACAAATGTTTGACTTCATAAGTGTCACGTCTCGCTAGCTGTCATTCCAAAACACATTTGCTTCAGCAACTCAACTGACTTTCAGAATAGGCTACAGCTACATCTGGAGATTTAAGCAAAGTTCTTACAGGCTGACGGACTCAGTATTATGGTCTAAAAAAAGCATATGTAAAACTTTTTTTTCCTAGTGTGCAAATTTTTCAGTGAAGCCAGTTTTAAAAGTGCAGTGTCAGTCCTAAACTCACTTGCAAAGTTATTGCCATATCTGAAGTAGCTACTTCTGCTATTTGGACCAGCTCTAGTCATGGACTGAAATCTGAATCTAAAGCTGCAAAAAGGAGATTACAATGTCTATTCTGAATACTCACAGGAAGCATCCAGAAATAACATTTAGAAATTTTCCACCTTGGTGAATTACTCAGTATATAGAGAATTGATGGAGATATAAAAAGTAAACATATAAATAGACCTAGAGTCCTAACTCTGTAGAATTCTACCAAACATATAATGGAAAAGACTTAAACAACCGAGATAAACTATCACGTAAAAATTTTTCCAAAACATCAGTATTTTTCTGGTAGGACATTGGCCATTTGGTTTGTGATGCTGGTTCGTACAGGCCCACCTCTCCAGCCTGTCAAGGTCCCTCTGGATGGCATCCCTTCCCTCCAACATGTCCACAACACCACACAGCTTGGCGTCGTCAGCAAACTTGCTGAGGGTGCACCCTTTGTCCATGTCACCAACAAAGATGTTAAACAGCACCAGCCCCAGTACTGACCCCTGAGGAACACGACTTGTCACTGGTCTCCACTCGAACATCAAGCCGTTGACTGCAACTCTTTGAGTGCGACCATCCAGCCAATTCATGTAGGCTTCCTCTTCTTAGAAGTCAGACCTGAAATCATTTTGGCAAACAATCTAGCACTGAAAGGCCATTGCCAGCTTCCTTATGATGGACAGCTGCTCAGACAACAACTAGTAAAAAAATACTATTAAAATGTGGGAAAATGTTGCTTACTAGGAAACTAATCACAATTTAAGCTATTTTCCTTCTCTGAAATTCCCAACTTGAGCCTTTCCAATACAATTATCTAACACTGCCTGTAACTGGCAAGTGAGTCTAAAGGGTAGAAACACCTGAAAAATTAAAAGCGAGGCCAACAGGTCAAGGGAGGTCATTCTGCCCCTCTACTCTGCTCTTGTGAGACCCCACCTGGAATACTGTGTTCAGCTCTGGAG
Source organism: Tauraco erythrolophus (assembly GCF_009769465.1). NCBI lineage: Eukaryota > Metazoa > Chordata > Aves > Musophagiformes > Musophagidae > Tauraco > Tauraco erythrolophus. The sequence continues at coordinate 11,535,076 of NC_141468.1, read as the reverse complement.
TCCCCAACACAAGAAGGACATGGAGCTGCTGGAGCGAGTCCAGAGGAGGGCCACAAAGATGATCCGAGGGCTGGAGCACCTCTGCTATGAAGACAGGCTGACAGAGTTGGGGCTGTTCAGCCTCGAGAAGAGAAGGCTCCGGAGTGATCTTATTGCAGCCTTCCAGTACTTAAAGGGGGCCTACAGAAAAGATGAAAAGGGACTTTTTACAAGAGCATGTAGTGATAGGACAAGGGGTAATGGCTTTAAACTAAAAGAGGGCAGATTTAGATTAGATATAAGGAAGAAATTTTTCACTCAGAGGGTGATGAGGCACTGGAACAGGTTGCCCAGAGAAGTTGTGGATGCCCCATCCCTGGAAGTGTTCAAGGCCAGGTTGGATGAGGCTGTGAGCAACCTGGTGTAGTGGAAGGTGTCCCTGCCCATGGCAGGGGGGTTGGAACTAGATAATCTTTGAGGTCCCTTCCAACCCTAACCGTTCTATGATTCTAGGAAATCGCAGCAAATTTATCAAGACACGAGTGATGCTTCTTTTTGTATTGAAATCAGGTTTGAAATCAGTTCTCAACAAGGCTTACATTCTTAAAAGCAGCTAGGAAGGAGAGGAAAAGAAAGACATTTCATCTTGATGAACTTTCTGATGCTGCCACAACTCAACGGTGAAACTGAGACCTCTCCCTTTCTCTGTTGATTCTATGGGATATCACACCCATGCATAAGGAACTAATAGGAAACATCAGGTGCCTCCATCAACTCAAGACCTAGTTCATCAGTGTCTTCTACTGAAAAAATCACAATATTTACCATGTCATCATTTGCAAAATAAAGAGGAAAGTCAGAATCACAGATTGCCATCAACTTTAGGAGAATCCAAACTACACCTCCAGAGAATGACCTTACGTATCAGGTTAAAGGGCAAGGACTCTGGACCTCACAGCCTGAGACTAAGAATAAATGGATTTAACATATCTGACAGAATGATAACAAAGGCACAAGTCAATCATTAGCATCAAAAAGTTATTTTGCATAGATTATACTATGGATTGGAGGACTTTAGCCTTGTGATCAGAGGACTTAAACAGGAAGGAAAAGAACTGAGTTGCAGATCCTCCTTCCTGGTCAGATATTTTAGATTAGAAGACAACTGGAAAAATACTTATTTCCCGTATGCACACCCAAATATAGTTTAGATGGAATTTCAACACACCTATGTAAGCATGTTCAGATCAAGATATGTATCCATATGTATACACAGACACTTTCATTTCAGAGACCTAGCCCAAGCCCTCACAGAGAGATTAGATCTAATCTTTAGTTTATCACGTGGAAGTGGTGGACTTCACTATTAGGTGTGACTATTTAGGCTTCTTTGGAATTTCTGGTGGAGTTTAGGAGAGCTCTGACTGACTTGCAACAGAGATGCTGCCCAGGGAAGGTTCTGATAAATGAGTGGACAACTTCAATTTATCTATAGAGCATTATAAAGAGTGGAAAGATATCTTGTTAGTACAGGCAATCAATGTAAGATTAGTAGACCAGAAAGAAGGTGTCCCAGAGTGTTTTCAAGGATGTTAGGTAGGTTTTAGGCATCTAATCAAAACTCAGGCTAGAATTTTGGATCCCTTCCAAAAACCAGTAGTATCAAGCACACCTACAAAATTTATTTTAGTTTTAAAGGTCTTTCAGGCTACAGAAAAATTCCCAACCCTATTTAAAGTGCACAGCATCTCTGCCCAGGAATCTCAAAATATGTTATAACACATGTTTATTTAAGCTTCCCAGTTGTATTGTGAGACACTGAAGCCTTCTTTCAGATGGGCAGGGAAATACTAAGGGATCTGGACACACTTGCACAGCTGTGTTGAAATTGCATCTAAACTAGCTGATAAACATTCTGAGCTCCTCGTTCACAGGCACAGTTGCGCACCTTGGACGCTTCCCAACAGCACGTAGAGGGAACCTGTCTCCTAGCACACAATCTGTGCCTCAGTTTCCATGGAAACTCAGTTTCCTCAGTTTTCAGAAGAAACCAAGGCATAAAGGCTAGAATGAAGATATGATGTCTGTGGTTGAGATGTCTGAAGAAATCTAGACAATAAAGTGCAAATCTGCATTGTAATTCCTCTTTGTCTACACGCAGCCCAAGAAGCCAAGGGTATTGACCAGCACCTTCCCTTGACCGACCTTAATGTAAAAGTTTAATAGTTAAAAGTAAAAACGAATAACCCCACAGCAAAACAAAGAAACATTAAGAAGGAATTTGGCAGTGAAAATATGAATGTCTCTCATTCTCCAGTGAAATGTAGTTTAGTGGAACTTGAGTGTTTGCTTTACGCAAACGGTTCTGTTGTTGCCTTAGAATATGGGCAGTAATGAAATAAAAGTTTATTAATAAATGCACTCTGAGTGTACATTGCAGTGTTGACAATAAGGTTCAGACACTGAGGCTTTCCAGAAAGAGATATTTCACTGTGGAAAAGATGATTTGCAGGGCAATATGCATACATCTCAATTTTGGATAGGGGGACAAGTAGGATTCATCTCGCAGTATTATACAAACAAGTAGTCAACAGTTAAATAATTTGTGAATGCAGAAAGGCATCTTATCTAAGCAAGAAATAGGACATTTTGATCTTGTTTCCAAAATTTTCTGCAGTAGTCTTTGCAAAGACTGTTAGTAGGTGTACTTTATTTGTCGTCTCTCTTAACTTTCATTTTCTCTTACCTAAGAGATCTGAACTTGCTTACTCTCTTCAATTGAAAAATAACAGCAAAAATGAGCCAGAGGATAAACCTGCAGATTTTCCTCTCATAGAAGGTTAAGGATGGTCCCTGGTACCTAATGAGTAATGGGCTGCTCAGATGGGCAAAGGAAGGCCAAAGGCTGCACCACTAACAACTTCACACTGCACGAGAGTGAGGCTGCACCTTAGACTCAGCGTGCAGCTCTGGATCAAATATTACTTTAAGATAAGTCATATTTTGTTTCCCTCATGACATAATGCATATACAGAAAATAAAACTCCAAAACAGCCTTGTGTTGGGTTTGTGTGGTGGAGTGATCTATGAAGACCTGCAGCCATGAAGATGACCACACTGGAGCAAGTGGCTGTGCCCGAAGAAGACCATAAGTCTCTGGGAAAAACCTGTGCTGGAGCAGTTTGTGAAGAGCTGCAGCCTGTGGGAAGGACTCACATCCGAGAAGTTTATGGAGAACTGTCTGCCGTGGGAGGGACACCATGCTGGAGTAGGGGAAGAGTGGGAGGAGTCCTCTCCCTGAGGAGGATGGAGTGGCAAAACCAACGTGTAAAAAACTGATCACAACCTCCATTCCCCATCCTCCTGTACCACTGGCAGGGAGGAGGTACAGAAATTGGGAGCAAAGCTGAGCCCAGGAAGAAGGGAGGAGGTGGGGGAAGGTGTTTTTAAGATCTGGTTTTGTTTCTCATTACCCTCTCTGTGATTGATCACCAATTAAATTGATTTGTCCCCAAGCTGAGTCTGTTGCCCAGGGCCATGGTTGGTGGGTGACCCCTCCCTGTTCTTGTCTCAACCCACGAGCCTTTGGTTATATTCTCCCCTCCGTCCCCCTGGGGTGGGAGAGCAGTAAGCAAGCGGCTGCCTGGTGCTAAACCATAATAAGGCTTTTGCAAAGCACTGAGTTTTTAAAATACACTTTTCTAAAAAAAAAATTTACAGCTTTAAATTTTAAAGTGTGACACAAAAAATTAGGATCTTTGCAAATCTTGAGATTGGTACAGTATTTTACATATAGAATGAATCCATCTCATATATTAATGAGTTTAAAAGGGATTGGTTTTATATAGACAGTGAGAAAATATTTGTAACTCCTCAAACCATATTTTATAAATATATTACAATGTCAGGTACTCTATTTAGTATTTCTAATGATATTCATGAAATAAATATTAGTATTTTCCAAATACAAGTATTGTATTTGCTTTCTTGTATATAGAAAAGTTTTCGTTTAAATTATTTAGTTTCAATTTGAACTGAAAGATTATGATCCATTAACATGATCTGCATAGCTCCAGAAAGCTATTGCATGGATGAATGGGGTAGGAACTTTAAAACAGAGGATAACTCCAGTGAAAACGAACAATTTAGGCGCCAGATTGCCTAATGGGCTAGGCACACTGTTGTTATCCTTGGAAAGGTTGTGTACCTGAAAAATGTCCAAGAACCTTTGTGAGTTTTGCCATTAGTTACTGCAGGATGCATTTTTAATGAAACCTCCACCTGTCTTCCATTACACACCTGGAAATGCAGGTGTTGATGGTAGCACAGCCAGTCAGTACACCACCTTTTAGCAAGATATATAGAGAGAGAATATTAACTTGCCCATAATACCACAGAATAATAGAAGATCTCTAGTTGAAAGGGACCCATAAGGATCACCAAGTCCAACTCCCTGGTCCTCACAGGACCACATGGATGCCGTATGCATATGGAAATTCCATCATTTTGAAATAGCGTGTGTTAGCAGGGTTAGACCAGGCAAATACACAATCGTAAACAACAGTAAACAAGAAAAGAAATGTTCACTATGTGAGCAATAGGCCCTACTGCAAGACAGCCTTCGACTTCCTTGACTATAAGGCTGTTGGCTTGTCTCTCTTCTTACTACTCATATCACTCTCTTCCTCCACTACACTTTGCTAGAAAATTCTCCATTTTCTTTTCATCTTGACTTTGTCTTCTACGCCTAATGTTTTCGAGTAATAGCTATCTAGGAAAGCCCTGTGAGTTTAGATCCCTTTTCCCCAGCTAGGTACCTATTTCAACTGCTATTTTTAAGCTTCTCCCAAGCATAAATTCATGCACATGAAAAAGTAAAAAAAAGACATTTTTCCTTACGGTGGGACAAGTCATCTTTGTGCAGATTTTTGTTAGTCTTTTCTCATGTAAACCAGAAATGAAATCACAAAGCTTCTCCATGTTACTCAAGCCTTTTCTGTGTAATGCACAGAATCACTAACTCATTTTACCTTTAAGTCATAGCTAGAGAGTTTTCTAGAGCAAAGTTGCATGAAATCACAAATAATTTGGAATGCAGGAGTTATTTCTCATTTAAAGGTGCTCTTCCCCTCAAAGGAAGCCAACTTATTTGCATTGGGTTTGCATGGCAAGGTTTTGGTAGCAGGGAGGCTACAGGGGTGGCTTCTGTGAGAAGGTGCTAGAAGCTTCCCCTGTATCAGACAGAACCAATACCAGCTGGCTCCAAGACGGACCCACTGATGGCCAAGGCTGACCCCATCAGTGACGGTGGCGGTGCCTTTGTGATAACATATTTAAGAAGTGGTAAAAAAAAAATCTGTGCAAAGCAACTTCAGCCGGAGAGAGGAGCGAGAACATGTGAAAGGAACAACAATGCAGACAGTCAGTGAAGAAGGAGGTAGAGGAGGTGTGCCGGAGCTGAGATTCCCCTGCAGCCTGTGGTAAGGCATAAGGCTGACCTCCTACAGCCCATGGACCTTAATGGTGGAGCAGAGATCCACCCGCAGCCCATGGAAGACCATGGGCTGGAGAAGGTGGATGCCCGAAGGACGCTACGATCCTGTGAGCACCCGTGCTGGAGCAGGCTCCTGGCAGGACCTGTGGACTCATGGCAGAGGAGCCCATGCTGAAGCAGATTTGCTGACAGCACTTGAGAAGCCCACACTGGAGCAGTCTGTTCCTGATGGACTGCACCCTGTAGAAGGGACCACGCTGGAGGAGTTTGTGAAGAACTACAGCTCACAGGACGGACTCACGTGAGAGGGACTGGGACTCCACGCTGGACCAGGGGAAGAGTGTGAGGAGTCCTCCCTCTGAGGAGGAAAGAGTGGCAGAAACAACATGTGATGAACTGACCGCAATCCCCATTCCCCGTCCCCCTGTGCCACTCAGGGGGAAGAGGTAGAGAACATTGAGAGTGAAGTTGAGCCTGGGAGAAAGGGTGGGGTGGGGGGAAGGTGATTTTAAGATTTGGGTTTATTTCTCATTATCCTACTCTGACTTCATTGCTAATAAATTCAATTAATTTTCCCCACGTCAAGTCTGTTTTGTCTGCGACAGTAATTTCTGAGTGATCCCTTCCTGTCCTTGTCTCAGCCCACAGCTTTTCGTTATAGTTCTCTCCTTTGTCCAGCTGAGGTCTGTAACGATAGAACAGCTCTGGTGGGCACCTGGCATCCAGCCAGGGCCAACCCACCACTTTATTATTAGAAAAGTCACCACTAACATTTTCTTATTATAACCTTGCCCAAAGATTGTTTGTGTAGCATGCCTAGAGATAATCATGGCATTGCTGGGGTATGCTGTGTGAACAATGGCACTGTTATATCATTCACTGGCACCTTCCTCATGGCATCACTGGAGGATGTATGATCCTCTTGCATCATACTCTTTTCAGGATTCAGGTCTTAATTAACACTGTGAGTCATATTAGTCCCAACAGTAAAACCCTCTGTGCAGTCATTAGTAACAGCTCCATTCAACTCCACTCCTGATTTCAGAGAAAATGTGACCCAGCAGATTTAAGAAGACTTAAATTTCAGATAAATAATTCAGCTTCACTATTGTCATGGTTTGATGTGGAGGGGGGGGTGGTTCTGGTGGCAGGAGAGGGATTTTGCTCCCTGCGACCTCCCCGGTTTTGGAACCGGGTTAGGCTTAGTTCTGGCCACCGGATCAGACTGCCATCCCCCTCGGGGTTGAGCCAATAGGGCGCCTCTGCGAATTGCCCTATTTAAGTCAGGACAAGGGAACCGGAAAAGGTGCTTCGCCCAGGATCGAGCAGAGAAGGGAGGAGGGCACTGCCCCCTCTCCCTGGCTCCCGGCCGGGCGGCTGCCTGCGTCGGGCCGGCGCCGCCCACGGAGAATGGCGGCGGCGGAGCCAGCTGGGGAACTCGGGGGCACCCCACTCCCAGGGTGCCCACTGGGCTGAGTTCACCTGGAGAGGACTGAGATCTGAGAGAAACAGCCGCATCGACAGCAGGTCAGTGAGGATGGAGCGGGAGGAGGTGTGCCGGAGCCGAGTTTCCCCTGCGGCTGATGGTGAGATAGCAGGCTGCCCCTCTGCAACCAGGACGGCCTCGGTGGAGCAGCGACCCACTCGCAGCCCGTGGGGAGAAGATGCCTGAGCCCGAGGATGGTCGTGTTGGGGGCACGGCAAGGCAGAAAGGCATCTGGAGTCTTCGTGACGACCCACGCCGGAGCGAGTGGCTGCAGCTCCCTAAGTACCCGAGACTGTGGTATAGCCCACACCGGAGCAATCTGTGGGGAAGGATTGTTTCCAGTGGGCTGGACTCACGTTGGAGAAATTTGTGGATTTTTTTCCTCGTGGGTAGGGGATCCATTGGAGCAGGGGAAAAGGGTGTAAGGACTCCTTCTCCTTTAAGAAAGAAGCAGCAGTAACAGCACGGAATGAACTGACCTGCACTCCCCCAGTCCCTGCCCCCTGTGCTGCTGGGGGGAGGAGGTAGAGCCGGGAGGAAAAGGAAGGTGGGGGGGGGGAAGGTGTCGGTTTTAAGATCTGGTTTTGTTTCTTTCTGTCCTCTCAAGTAATCGGTTTTTATTTCCCTTTGTCCTTCTAAGTAATCATTAATAAACTGTTTTGCTTTGAGAAAAGCGCTGCCTGTTTTGCCCAGGACCATGGTTGGTGGGTGCTCCCTCTGTTCTTGCCTCAACCCTCAGTCCTTTTGGTTTTTTTTCTCTCCTCTCTACTTTATTGGAGAAGGAGAGACTGTGTGAGTTTTAGTTGCTGGATCAGCCTAAAACCACGACAACTATATAAAGTTTACAAAATGCCAGCATAAAGATAGTCTTTAAAAAGAAGAAAGAGAAATACATATGGAAAGTGAAGAAATTCTCTTAGCAGAAAGTAGTAGTTCACATGCGGCAGATAAGAAGAGTGTCTCCTGTGCATAAAGATAATCTAGAAGATTTAAAATCAGAAGTCATTGAAAGCTCTGATATAAATCCGGGACAACTACAAACAGAAAAACCACTATAAATATCAGAGTCATTAGGAGCTCTTGAGGTCAGGTGATAGCACAAGAGAAAGCAACATGAAGTGATCCAAAATTAATAAGCATGTAGAACATGAGTCAGCAAAGAGATGTGACTAGCACTGAGATTAATAAAAGGGTGTTTTTCCCTGTAATGTTTTTTAGGCCTTTTCCTCTTTTCTTCTTTTTCAGTCAGACTAAGCTGCTGGGTACATGAATATACACCAGAAATACACTTTTTTACAGATACAACAGCACAACTCCCCAAAACAGCTAACCTTGATAATGGTTGAGAAAAATGTCTGAATCAGAAACCAGAAACTAAATCAAACAACAAAAATAATATGAAAAAGCTTAATCAACACTGAGTAGTTTTTACTAATCTGAGAGGTTATACTCATTATGCAATGTATTGGCTTTGGCTGTGTCTGGCATTTGATAGAATAGGAAATGTAAGTTTCCTCAGGAACCATCTATGACCAGCTACCCCTAGACAGCTGTTCTGAAGAAAGTGGGTTTGATATTTTTTTATTTTTAAAATGTATGTAGATTTAAAAAAAAAAAAGGAAAAAAAACAAACTAGCATATATAGAGAGAAACTAAATAGCATTTGGTTTAAAAAAGCACAGTAGGTTAACATATATATGGTACATATGGGATGTGTGTGTATATATATATTTACACACATATATATAAAAACAGGATATTTTTAGATATACATATAATTAGGGCATTAAAAGTATACAAAGTTCACAGAAAGTTTAGGCAAGGCAAACATCTGAAACCTGAAAACCTCTGTAAGTCAGCTCTGTCCTTCTTGAACTGGAGTAGAGGAATGTTTCAGCAGGTCACTTCAATCACTTGCTGCAAAAAGGATCTTACGTATGTGTTGTAATTACATAATAAATGTTTGTAGATTCTGGTGATTCCCAGGCAATTGAACAAAAAAGTAATTAAAAAAAAATTTAGAGATGTTCCGACACTAAAGAGAGGCATCATTGATCAACGTTTAATAGGTGGCAAATCAGATTCAGTCATATGAAGTGTGAGGAGGGAGCTAAGTTGTTTCCACCTCTTTGGGGATGAATTTTACTCTGCATGAAGTGGCAAGATGTCATGCAGACATCTCGCTAATACACATCCTGAAGTGATGGCACGCGGCTTAAAATAGTAAGTATTGTACATTCACTGCAGCCCTGGCAGTAATGGCAACCCCAAGCGTTAAAGACATCATGAGTCACATCCACCAAAATAATAAAATAAGCATGAGATACTTACTTAATTTTCTTAAAGTTTTAAGATCAAACCACCACAGACCCCTACATTAACCTTGAATCCCAAGAAAATCTAGGATTTGGCTTCAATAATTTAGAAACATCAGACTTACATGGGTCGATGGGAAAATGGTAGATAAACTGGTGTGTTCACAAAGGTCTGCAAATGACTTATAACACTTTGCAATAATAATACAAAGTCCACTGAGTGCTACATAAACATATGCCGACCAAGTTAAACCAGGAAAATAAACCAAAAAATCACATCTATTTTACACTTATTTCATAGATTTCATAGATTTCTAGGTTGGAAAAGACCTTAGAGATCATCGAGTCCAATCGTCCCTAATCCCCATTAAACCATATCCTCAAGTAGATCATCCACCTTATTTTTAAACACATCCAGGGATGGGGACTCAACCACCTCCCTGGCCAGACTATTCCAGTGGCTGACAACCCTTTCAGAGAAGAAATACTTCCTAACATCCAACCTGAATCTCCCCTGACTAAGCTTATACCCATTTCCTCTTGTTCTATCACCCATCACTAATGTAAAGAGCCCTTCCCCCTCCTCCCCACCATCCCTTCTCAAGTATTTGTAGGCTGTAATCAGGTCTCCCCTCAGCCTCCTCTTCTCCAGGCTAAACAGCCCCAACTCCCTCAGCCGCTCCTCATAAGTTTTATTTTCCAGCCCCTTGACCAGTTTAGTCGCCCTTCTTTGGACTCGCTCCAGGAGCTCATTATTTCATTATTTGACTGAATCAGATAACACTGATGTACGTTGCATGTTAGGGAAGCTACCAGAACTGGAGGAGTGAACTGTTAAGAAGAAAAGGCAGGAAAATGGGTACCTCCTGTGGTACCTATGCACAGACAACTGACTAAGCAAAATCCCATTGCCTACAAAAAGGATAGTCTTCAGGATAGTGTGCAGCAGCAGTTTCACTCTCGGACTGATTCTTCAGCTGCATTAAGCTGTACCGATAAAAGGACTGCTTGGGTGGGACTCATCTCCCCCAGCTTTACATGCCTACTGTATAGACATTTACAGCGAGGCTCCTCTGATAGAGAAAGAGAGAAGTCAGTACTTCTGGGCTGTAGTTCATCCCATTTTAAAGTCTTATTCAGAACATGTCAGGTCAATCCTGCCTGAGAGTGCCTGTTTTGTTCTACTGAACAAAAAAGGGAGCTTAGGACAACCAGCTGAGTAGATATCTACAGTGAGGTGAATTAATCCCTCTTTCTTCTCTCTTTCACTTTAAATGACAAGTCCAAACTCATCTGCAAGTCTATGTGGATATGAAATTGCTCAGGGAATCCCAGTCTCCTGTCCCATTCTTTAAGCCTATTTCTAACAGCTCTACTCTGTAAAAATCATGTTCATGAATTCATCCGGATTCCCCCATGTATGTGTGGTCAGTATCTACTGAAAAGCACGCTAACCTCTTACACAACTCAGAGTGATGTGAGTAGGAATCCTAAAAAGCAATTACTCAGGTTTGGCGTCTTCCAGGATAGAAGAGAAAGGGACTGCTGGCAAAAGCACTTTAAAGAAATAGCTACTCCTTATTTAAAGCACTAAGAGTCGTGAGGTTGCAATGCAGCACCACCTTCACACTAAAAGTTCAGGATTAACTTTGCTGATACAGCTTAAATTAGCATGTCAGAAATAGAATAGGTATGGAAATAAATCTGATTCACACATGGCTACGTTAGTTGAAGAAGAATTAGTCGCTACCATCAAGAAAGACTGAGTAACTAAAAAGACGAAGAGACCAAATATCAACAGATGCAGTTGGCAATAGTACCTAAATGAACATCATGACTTCAAAGATACCATTATGTTTAAATCACATTTAAAAAAAGCCCTACTTCTTGTTTCCTCAAGATCACTGCTGACTGTAGAGTACAGTGATCTTCAAGTCATAAACATTCATGTGCGTCACTTAGAGGAATATTTTCCAGTCTATTTATAACTCCATTTGTTACTTGGCCGTGGTTCCTAATCTGTTCATCAATATTATAAGCACGTGCCCTCTGCCAACGAACTAATGAGTTAATTTTCTACCATGAAGTCATGAGCCATCCTTCTACATGTCACGTCCTGTATACATCAGGCTGACACTGCTCATAAGTGTATAGGCAGCAAAAATAACAATAAAAGCATGTTTCAATAATAAATAAAGGGGTTTTTAAAATGCTAAAGAGAAAACCTAACCCATTAGTACTCACCACCAAGGCTTTAGACCTATTACTCAGAAGTTTTTCAATGTCTCTGGCTGCAATTTCCACTAGTTGACGAGGGTTGTTGGCTTCTACAGTATACAAATCTCTGTTTTTCAAATAAATCTGCAAGAGGAAAAAAAATGGAAATAAATCAAAATGGCAACAGACATTTAAAATAAGCAAAGTGACTTGCCAGAACAGGCACCAAGATGTCCTCTGTTCTTAGTAGAGAGCTTCAGAAAGACTATTGCTACGAAAAGCCAGACATGCCTTGTGAAAGAAATACTTCACCTTTTTGTCTGAGAGGTAGGAGGTGCCACTAAAAATCATTTAATAAATCTACAAAACTGACTGTTTCAAGTGACTGACTATCCAATTGCTAAATGTTCAAGGAATCTGATTCCCATAGAGTGCTGAGAGGAACGTAAAATGGAGATCCTTTAAAATGACTGAAGTTGAAATCCAATAGTTATTGCTGAATTTAATTCTTCCTCAAATGCTGAACAACAACCCATTTGAAGTAAATCATTTAAGTTATGCTAATGTAATCAATTTAGTCCTTTATCTATTTATTCATATTATAGTGTTAGTATTCATGAGGAAAGAGGAGGAAGAGGAAGAAAACAAATAAGTGGGGGAAAAGGGAAAAGAAAAAAAGAAAGGGAACTGAGGAAAAAAAGAAAGGAGGAAAAAGATGAGGGGAAGAGGGGAAAGCAACTATAATCACGTTTCTCCTCTGTCATGAAAAAAGGTTATCTCTGGTTGGAGCCATTCACTTTTTCCAAAGCAGAACACGTATATAAAGGAGATAATTTGATTTGTAAAACAAAGCCACTACAATGAAATGCATGCAACTACATGAAGTAAAGAAGAAAAAAGTAGCAAGAAATCCATTTGCCTGTGTGCTACAAGAACTGCATAAAGAAAAAATACATTACTGGGGGAAGGGGAGGAAGAAAAAAGAAGAAAAAAAAGCAGATCTCTTATGGCTAGATGGGGAAATGGGGAAAACTAATTTATGCAACCAACAGATGGCCTGAGTTTACTCAAGCACTCTGCCTCTGCGCAACGCAAGGCTGCCCGGCGGGGGCTGCGGGGGCTCTGCTGTCTCCCGGGGAGTAATTCCAGGCACAGGCAGGAACGGGTCCAGCACTAATGCACTGGCTGCCAGCCAGCACAAGAACTGAGAAACTGCGGACCAGACTGAGCCTACCAGCCCCGCCAGGTTTCTCAGGTGAAAGGTACAGAGACCTTAAAGAAACTCAGAAAAAAATGTCTCTGATGCTTGTAGAGGATGAGTACTTATCACAAATAAATTTCTGACAACTACAGTTATAGCTGCAAATTTTTATCGGCCATGTCTCAGAAGCTGTCATAGGTTTTCGTCACTTTTGAATTTCACAACACTTATGCTGTGTTTTGTTTTTTTTCCTTCGGAAGTACAGTCTTTCCATCAGTAACTGAGTAACTGGAACAAGCTTTAGTTCTTCATGGAGGAGTAATTATTTTTAAAATTCAGTGCATCACGAGCTGAAAACCACCACAAAAGGTCATTTCTAATGAACCTCTGATTACAATTTGGATATTTTTGAGGTGCTTGATTTTCCAAATTTCCACACAGAGAGTTCCTCTTAGGTGTAACCCAAAATCTCTCTTTTTTTTTCTTTGTTTCTTTTTTGAGGAAAGGTCTTAATAGTAGAAATGCCCTACAGGCATACTATTAATTAAAAAAAAAATATCCTACATCTGATCACTACGTAATTTCTTATATTTGTCTCTGAAACACATAAAATTTGTACAGTCAGCAATGGGATTCAGAGTTAAATTGACTGTAATGACCAGAAGAGCCCTACAGTCCTATAAGCAAGGTAAGAGTAGAAGTCAGTTTTATAGATTCGGATGGTTTGAATCAATAATGGAAATTTCAGAGAAGTATCTAAATTGGAGTCACCATCAAACCTGGCAAAACTATCGGATTTCCCATCATCAGCAAATATTCACTCTGATCACATAAGTAACAGGCACTAGAATATGGATGTTAGAAGGCATTCATGTCTTATTCTTTGAAAAGTAGTGCCAAATTCTTTAAACATCACTCGTGACTATGTGTAGTACAACTGCATCAAACGATACTGAACTTATAGAAGAACAGTCACAAGATTTTACTAATAGGCTATAAAACTGTAAAATAACTTTCACTCAAGTTTTTAAATAATAAAAAGACATCCTTTTAAAACGTTAATTTATTTTACTTGTGAAAATATTTGTTTTGCTTTACCCAGATTTTTCCTGGTTTCTCTTTTTTTTTCAGATTTGTTTATGCAATTATTTTTTATTTGCTACTCAATGGTGAAAGGAATAAGAACATTTAAATGTGATCCTTTTTAATTTGAGAATTTCGATTAGGCAGAAACATCTTAAAATTTGGAGAAAACAGTAGTTCATTGCAAAAATGTAATTTCATTGTAATTAAATTTTTCTATTAGATGTTTATAAACAAACATTAAGAAGGCCACAAGCAAAGAAAACACACGGTAGGGGCACAGGCAGTATGTGTTCAAGTAATACATGTTCAGGCAGATGGACGATAGGGATGACTTGGAGACCACACTGACCAGCTATATAAGGGCGAGTGGTGTAGTGTTGGTTCTCTGACATATTGAAGCACTTAGTGAAATATGGTTTCTAACAGGCTGTGATCTAACAGCTCAGCAGAACTTAAGGTGATGGTGCACTGCATCCACACAACCAAGGTTTTGCATCCCACTGAACAGAAACACAGTAGCAATAATTCACTGGACTTAATTTTTCAATATAGAGCAAAGTTACAGTAAGCCATACTGGTAAGGGTTCAAGATGGAAAATTTCTGGATGGAAAATTTGCACTTCCATCCCTATATCTAATCCATTCTTACAGCAAGCATATGATCCTATAAACCCCAATTTGAAAACACTCAATTTATTCACACATCCTATTCCTATAGAGAAGTTGCTCTCATACCTCCAAGCTTGAATGGTTTGAAAGCTGCAGATTATCAAAGTGTGGTCTAGTGGGTACATGTGTAGAAAACAACCCCAAACATCTTCACTTTTCTTCTCCAGAACCAGCTATCAGAATAGTTGAAAAGCCTGTATTGTTTAACAAGGAGATGATCACCACAAGAGACAGGAGTCCTATTCACACTTTGACTTAAAACCTTTATAACAGGCATTGTGGGTCCCACCACTGAGAAAGTCTGTCTCTGAGGCTGGCTTCACAAGGTGTTATCTGTCAGTGATTAAATATAAAATTAAATAAAAATTCAAACAAACACTCCCCCAAGAAAAAAGCTTTGAGTTTAGCACAAGATCCTACATAGAGTTGAGTCAGTGACTGCTTCTCCTTCTCTTTACTTTGCCCCATGTCAGGGCTTGGAGCACCTATCTCCCCTGCTTCTACCACTGGTGGAAGATTTATCCCACAAGCTCCTAAACAAAAGGCATCAGAAATAACTCAGAATTTCACACACTTTATTTTCCTGAAGCATGAGACCTGTCTCAACTACCAAGGAACAGTGTAAGAAATATTCACTAATTATTTACGAGGTGTGTACATAATTCATTTGTTGCCTGCTCCCTTTTTCTTTAATTCAGCCGTAGCACTGCAGCAGTTCTGCACAACACATGGGGAAACGATACGCGCTTCAGGATTTGGCACCCTGTGACAAACTTTTCCTTCTCCAAGCCTCCCACCGAGCAGTCAGACACAATTAGCAAAAGCTCATCTCAAATAGCCATAACGGGTCTTATCAGCAAAGGTGTGCTCATTTGTCTTTCCAAATGCAATTTGGCAGGCTCCGTGGCTTGTTAAGAAGCGCTAATTTGAATATGTTTTATTAAATTGCTTTGACCAAGTGAATGCGAGTTTCTGTCGGCTTCACATCTAAAATCATTTTCAGTACTTTAATCACTAATGTTTTGCTAAAAGCTCTCCAAAGTGTCAGAAAAACTCTACTACTTCTCACGGAATAAAGCCTCATTGCATGACTAAGAAAAATCTGCAAGGTCGTAACACAACAAATACTTAATTTTTCTCTGAAGTCAATAGCCATGCACTTCTTTATTCAGGCAAGAATGTATTAAAATTGCTTTCTAAGTGCTGAATATTTATTCTGATACAATGAACTGCAAGGTTTTAGGGGAGAGAATATGATGGGAAAAGTCACATTAGGATGAAACAACACAAGAAGGACAATAGTTGAACATGGTAAAGATTAGAAAAACTGCCAGCTCCTCAGCAGAACATGCCCCTCTCCACTCAGTCTTCAAGGACATGTTTATAAACCTCTCACAAAGACACATTCTCCTTGATTTCTGTAAGACTCGTGAGGGAAAGTCAAACATTTCTGTACAAATTGATAGAGAAGGAAAGCCACACTTTCATTGCATGGCTCTTGCTACCTTGTGGCAAGCACTGGGGCCCGCTGCAACACTGAAATTTTATTTAAGTAGCCCTCATGTTTTATTACACTCAGAAAAAGTTCCTGAGAGGAATAAATGGTCTGTGCTTTGGATCTGTGGCCTTGGCACTGTTTACACTGACTACTCGAATAACAAGGAATAATAATTCATGTTGAATTATTCCAAACTACAATAGAATTCCTTTGCCTCTTTGTTAGTTTGTTTGTCTCTTTGTTTGTTTGAAACTGTCAGTCTCACAATTTAAGAAAGAACAGAGCCTTTTCCTCAGGCAGTGGTAACTTGGCTGAGGGCCCAAACATGGGACATGAACACGGCAACCATTGCTGAATACTTTCATGAACATAGAAGCCATACGAGACAAGATCTTCAGAATTTCAAACCCTGAATTTCAAAAACACAGTATCTTCTCCTACCTTTAAATATGCTTTGGAATAGAGAAACAACTCAACAATTCCAGTAATGCTTATCTATACAAGGTAAATATATTGATGTTTTTATTATTTCAATACTACTTTCAAGACCACTTAGCTCAGCTAGGCTGATGGGACACCTCTGTCAACAATCAATGCTTTATATCAGTCTAGATCAGCTGGAGAGTATCAGGATGGTAAAACTACTGTTCAAAGATACTATCAAGCTTGGGACTCAAAATCAGCCAAAACTTTGTGGTGGGGTCTACAAAGCAACACTTAAATAAAGGTTTTGTGAATTATTCTCTTCCTGCCTATTCTCTGCTTTTGAAGGGAGCCACTTCTCCCCGGTCCTTCCAAAAAGTTTCTTGCTTTCTACCATCATGGGGCACTAATAGGCCCTAATGAGCAGGACTTGCCTCATGGGGAACTTCCACTTGCAGCCCTGCCCACGGGCTCCACTTCAGCCCAGTCCTGGGATATGGTGTAGGTATGCCTGTCTTCAGTCCTATCCTCTGCATAGGTCTTGGCCCCATGCCATAGTTAGCCCATCTCCTAGATGGACCTCTCTGATGTATGTTAAAGCTTTTCTGCAGTCCTGTCTCTTGGATGGATGTTTGACCCACCCTCTAGCCTTGTCTCCAACCTGTTCCTAGTCTTATCTCCTTTTACTCCTAACTGGAGGCCTAGTTGAATCCTGGACTTGATTCATTGCTTGTCATGTCTGAAACTGCTGAGACACTCCATTACTAGCACCCATCTCCCTTAAAACTGTGCAGTCAAAGCTGAAAACTCCCCTCCCTCCCTGACTCAGGGTGAAGCACAAAGGACACTACATTTCATTATCTCAGCATTAACTGCCTAGAACTAGAAGATGGAACTAGAAGAATTGGAGAACACTTTTAATGGATGCTTGCATGTTTCTTCATGAAGTCACCCCAAATTTACTTACTTGTGGCTGTGAAAGAGCTAATCTGACACCATGTTCAGAGCCAGCACTTCTGCAACAGACATCTCATGCACTAGCAACCCCAAATTACTTCTTAGCTGAAGAACAGTATGTCATGAATGCAGAGAAGTAGCTTAGGTACAGAGCTGTCCTCAAAGTAAAAGAGCGTTCAGAGCCTTGATTGCTGGGGAGCAAGATGCAGAAACACCCCAAGATGTTCAAGACAACTTCTGAAGTCCTGTCCAGGGCGTACTGCTCTGGGTGCCGCTCAACACCAAAGCTGCTTCGGTGTATTGTGTTGTTCCCTGCTAAAACCAATGTGAATTAAAGAATGATGTTTGCTCTTTGCTAATGGTTGGGGTTTTATGTAGCTTTGAGACTTCTAAACCTAAGGCTGAGCAAGCAATCAAGTCACCTTTATAGTTACTGAAAGGAACAGACACTTCGAGAGGTTTATACATTCTGAGTCACAGTATTTTTATCTGTTCCTCATCTAAACAAAAGAGAGTTACCTTACAAAGCTCGATGGAAGTAAAATCCTTGCCTAATAAATCATTTTGGAACATTAAATAAAAAAATAGCTAATGGGATGACTTAAGAGCTTTTCTGACTTATACATCTACTTCAGCTTGGGCCAGGATGTTGGTCAGCTCCGAGCTCATTCATTGCTCTCCATTCTCCCTCTTCCTATTCAAAAAAAATCATACATACTGACCCCCCCAAAAAATTTAGTAGTTTATCCTGGAAAGAAAGGAGTCATCTACCTCGAACACAAAAAGTATATTTCTTACTGAAGTTTTAGGTAATGTTAAAATTTTCAAAACAAATCGTTTGATGAAATGATATTGTTTTATCAACAATATTCAACACGTTTTACAGAATCACAGTTTCAGTTTTAATAACTTTGTTTAGCTAAAAATATCAACTAATAACACCACATATTCACTTTTTTTTTTTTTTGGCTTTATAAGTGCCATGAAGTTACATGTCATGATCTTATTTATGTAAGAAAAACAGAGAAGGGAGTCATTTGACAGACGTCCAAACATAGGAAGAAATCTTGGGAGCAGGAAAAGTCAGAAAACAGAAATAACCACTTCAATCCGTGTGAGCGAGTATTGTTGCTAACTTTTTATTACTGTAAATATTTTCCTTTAACTCAGAATTTTAGTAGTCGCAAACAACTACATAATCTGTCCAGAGGCAGCAAATTCTATCATCTTACTACCATATCCTATTTCCACAATTATACTAACACTTTCTATTTCTAATACATGCCAGAGAATTTTTGTTCTCACAAGACATGTCTTTTCTTTGGATCACAAGCAATCCATTGTGGAACACATTGAAAAATGTTCCTTTCCAAGGAGCATTCTGTATGTTCAAAGAAATCAGTCTGAGTGTTTTAAATATATCTTACTCTGTGCTACATATAATGTATAAATAAGATTACAGCTGCTCCCTAGCAACTCACAGATGCCTTCATACTTGAGATTCATGGCAACAACACAAAGGAAAAAACCACCCCAACAGTTTACTGTAGCTGTTGCGTTTCAGAATCACTTGCCTGATCACTGACTGCTGTAAAGGTCTGGAACGACAAGTGACAGAGCAGCTGATGTGTTGAAAACCATGACATATTATAATAGTGATGTGCACATTAGGAAAAAAAAAATCAGCCCAGAGCTAGTTTATTCTTAAGTAACACACTCAGGCTGAATTCTGCAAGGTGTTGGGAACACTTATGCCTCAGCCAACATCAGAAAGAGTGTGTGTAGTACCAGAGTCAATTGGCTCACTCAGGTGCCTACTCAAAGGAAAGCAGATAATCAGTGAAACTTTGTAGGATGGAATAATCAGACACTTTTGACGGCTGATAATTAACAAAGTAGTCTAGAGGACTTTAAAATTAAGAAGCAATTTTTGTAATTGTCTCTTTGTATTCAAACGTTCATAAAACATGAGTTCAGCTTTGTACCTCTGCTATTGTACAAACATCAAAACCAGACCTAAAAATCCATTTTCATTAAGAAAAATGTATTTTAAGGCATTCAATTTTGTTACATAGTGATAGCAATACAGTATTAAGTAGCAAGACTACATCATTTGTTGGTTTCACAGTAGTTTTAGTTCGGGCTTTTAGCTGAGACTGGGTGAGAACACAAAAATCCCAACTCATGATGCGTACAACATGTACAAGTGAATCTTTCTTGTAAGAGAAGAACCACAGGAAGAAAGCATTTCACATTTCTTCTGCATTTCTGGCATATTTTAAGGTGGGCGCTTATGTAATTTTTCAAACTCACTTATTTGTAGGAAATTTTGTCCTGCCTCAGCCGCTCTTAAAGCAATTTAACACCTACTGACTCTCTCCTCAAAGGCAATTTGGAGTCACAGGGAACTAGCAGAGTCATTTTTGGTGTTTTAGTAACCACAGGACTTGAAAACTGGCAACTATAATGTTCAGGTTTTCGTTGGTTTTGATGTGTGGATTTTTTTAAATAAGATCTTTAATTTGCTCTTGGCTTCTACAAAAACCATCTGAACACAAGCACCAATAAGACAGATTTTACTAGTGTCAAAGCCAATGGAAAGTTAGAAATGAACCAAGAACATTGTTTTGCTCAAAGATTATCTAGATCATCAAATAGTAATTAAAATGATGGTAATATTAGGCCACCCCTTCCCTTGAGCCCGAGCAAGCTTTGTTAATGCAGCCACCTATTCTCAGCGACTTACAGCTGATTTCGCTTGCTGGAAGAAGGAGCTCTTCAAAATGCCAGTTTATTGCTAAGGGAGCAGAGGGAGAGTAGCATCTGCAAATAATAAATAAGGCTCCCTGTTTTGATAATCTCTTAATTTCCATTTGGATTACAGAGAGAATTTGCAGATGTGTCTTCAAATTTCCCAGTCTGCATTTTTTCAAATTATTTTCCTGATGTCTCAACATTGGTTAGCAATGTGTAAACTCAACAGAATTTAGTTTGGAGGATTCTGGTTTTAATGCCTGCAGCTCTGCTGTTTGGTTGCACATAGAATATAGCAGTGGCAGTGGTATACCCCAGATGGGACATACTTTTATAAATATTCTATTATAAAAAAAACTCGTTATTGTATTTTGGGAATCTCTAACCAGTCTAACCCATCTCATACATTATTTTGATTCTGGTAAATGGACTCTGACTTCTTAATGAGTACCTGAAATGCCCATGTTTAGCAATACCAACCGCTTTATAATTCCATTCTAAAAGTAATCCTGACCTCACTTCCCTTAACACTCAAGACAGTAAAATAGTGTCCTCGCCTTAGGGATGAGACAAAGAGACATAGATGTAAATAGTGCACAACAGCCAATTTATGCTTACAAAGAATTCAAGCTTTTCAGAGCACCAGCCTCCTACACAGCCCACTCAACCAATCCCACTTACTGATAAACTATCTATTTTATCACACATTACTGAAGGCATTTAAAAAAATAAAGAGCTGTTTCCTTGTCTTCAGACTCCTGTCTTTCTGCTCCTTAGAAAAACAATGTAACAGAGTGCACTTTCATGGAAAACTGCATTTACAGACCTACCAGCACCACTCATAAAAATGCCCTGAATTCAGGAAAGATTCAGCATATATAAAACAGAAACCCAATGAGGCTACAAGAAGTGTTTCAATAACTTCAAAACACTTGCGGGCTTTTTTTTTAATTTTCATTTCAAAATAACTCTTCAAAATCTAGATTAATTTGTTTTATATGATTAAAAATTCCTCTCTATTTTACTTGATGTTAAAAAAAGTGGTTTAGTCTTTTGTTCTATTGAGGACAACAAAAAGCAACAAAAGGAGAAAACAAAGGATATAATATTTTTCTGACTTTTGAGATCAGACACAGTGAATCTCATTGTGTGGCAAAATTTATTCACTGAATATGGAAGCTTCCTTAATTCCCAAATTCGATTCATTTAAGAACTTGCTTTCCTTTCTTAAAGCACTAGAGAGTACACCCAGGGCACACAGTGAATGGCTTTACAGTTATGCAAGTTATGTCTGCAAGTGTTGTGATATTAGTTACGTTTTCCACTTTCAGAGGTGAAGACAGATGGAGATTGCACACGTTCTCGTCAATGTATTAATGTATTAATGTATTAATACATCATAAATCAGAAATGCCTTAAAATTCAGGGTCAAAACAGTCACAAACTAATCAGAATCTATAGCAAATGGAACATTCAAATGAAATTCCGACTTGCAAAGTCCATAGAAAAGAAGTACAGAGAAACAGAAACCAATTGTATTTGGGTTGTTATTCTTGAAATCAAGCCATGTTTAAAACAAAATAAATCAAGTTCTCACATTTCTTCTTTATATTTTTCTCAATCATAAAACTCTCCATTACTTCAACCTTAACAAGGGTGAATGTAGTATGTTCTGGAATGTGGCCATATATCCCCTAGGTCCATCTGGTAGCTCATCAGAAAACAGTATGAGATACAAAACTCTTTGCCTTTGGCTAAAGCATATTCAAACTGAATCCAACCTGGTAAATAATAGTATTCAAAAAAAAAAGGGGGGGGGGGGGGGGGAAGCTGGTAAAAATAAATGGAAATTCAATTCTATGTATCAGCTCAATTTTTTTAATAAATAATTCTAAATCTATACAAAGCCTTTGTTAATTCATCCCATAACTTTATGATTTTTAAGGGCCACATAAACATCATGCTGATCATAGAGAGAAATAGTAAGAATGAAAA
Organism: Tauraco erythrolophus; assembly: GCF_009769465.1. Taxonomy (NCBI): domain Eukaryota; kingdom Metazoa; phylum Chordata; class Aves; order Musophagiformes; family Musophagidae; genus Tauraco; species Tauraco erythrolophus. Next base: position 11,513,002 of record NC_141468.1, on the reverse strand, counting down.
CGTTTAATGTTTACTTGTCTAACAAACTGCCTTTTGAAGCAGCAATGTCAGATCACTTGTGACAGTAAGGAAGACTCATACAGATATAAATTTTATATTCAGTTCAAGTAAGTTCTTAAAGCCTGCCTTTGCACAGACCTCTATACAGGTAATGAAAAGAGCAAGGCAAGTTACATATGACAGCTTCTATACGTCATAAGTCAGTGGCATGCCTCTATCCATAGGGCCTCTAGAACATAACACTATCTTAGCTAAAATCTGCAATGAGTCCAACAGAAAACTACCCCTAGGTTATAATTCCTTCTGGCAGAAGGAAGCTTTCCTGACATCCCTGCTCCAGGGCAGTTCGAATCAGAGACCAGTCTCTGCTACAAGTCACTCAGTTAAAGTCTAGAGGCTGATCCAAGACCTGAATGCTAAAAGCATGGACTGGGAATCTGCTGCCTATCTGAGCGCTTCAGCAGACTCACACCATCTGTGCGTAAGGCACATAGACCTCATACTGAGCAATGGATGAAACGTGCTCATGCAGAACCTCGGCTGGGTGTTCGGCAAGAAAGAGCTAATTATTATAAAACAGCATTCAAGAGATAAAATAAATAAAAAAAAAATCTAACAGTTGCTGGTGGATTCATTCTGTGAATGGAACTCATCGCCACATATCAAATATCCATATGTAGTTCTCTTTCATTTTGGAGGAAGAAACAGTATTTCTGTCTCAGTATGAATATCATTTAAAGGCCAAGTCAGTCTATATGGGTTCACTCGACAGCTCCTGGGACTGTAATAACAGCATGCCTTATGAACATCATGCATGGATTGTTTTTGCAGCGATGTATCAAAAAGGAAACAGATTCAGAGACTAGATTTCCTTGGGACTGCCTCTCTTTCTGCTGTTTCGTTCAATTATGCCACTGCCTGAAAAGGTTACACAGTACAAGATGGCATTTTTTTGCCCTCGCAGTCACAGTGAAGCTCCAGTGTGTTTGTCACGTCAAAGCTCTTAACACAGACCCACATTTTTAATACAGTGTTTATGTAAAAGAGGATTCTCTTCAATCAGTTTGGAACAGCCGAGCTCGTGCGTTGCTGTAAGGCATGTTCTCTGTTCTGAGGTCTTCCGTTCTGGGCACTGCAGGGATCCCTCCCTCCTCTCTCCTGTCGCTAGAGGTATTTTGGGAGCTGGAAATCTGAAGCATGCTTGTTGTAGTTTATTAGATTAAAAGAGCTGTCAATTAGCTTAGTCATGGGTCTTTGCTGTGAAAGGCCTCTGTAAAAATGGAAGTTGAGTGTACTTCCATCAAAATGGGACTATGTATTTAGTTAATTCTGTAGTTCAGTAGGCTCTTCACCTATTTTTTTCTGCATGCTGAGGTAAATATCCACAGGTATGGAATGTGACTTTGAACACTGCGTAATTTTTGTCTTCACTAAGACAAAATGCCTACTGATAAATAAAGCTAGTGAGATTAGATACATCCTCAATATTTATTTTGCTATATGGATTTTAAAATTCTATTAAGCTACTGTCTAATCTTATTTTTTTCTAGAAGCCTATTTGCTCTGTAGAGACCACACATCATTCACACCAGAGCAGCTTCATAATGCCTGACAGCACAGACAGTTCACAAGGCAAAGTTACATGAACGTTTTTAAGGCAGAAAGACAATTACATGACTATTTTTATTTAAAAATACAATCTTTATAACATTAAAGGGCATATACTGAGCTCTGTCTTTAAGAGACATTTAAAGGAGTATGTTTGACATCCTGTACCTCCTTAACAAAGACCATCCTGTATATCCTGTCTTCCTCCTTTCAAGTCTCAGTTGGTGTATGTACAACACCTTCCTATAAACATTCCCTTTGCTCTTCTAGGACAAAAAAAAAAAATCTGTTAAATCACAGAAAAGACCCAAGAATACCCTTTTCAGTTGAGCAACTGCAGTAGCAGTAAGATCAAGCTAAGGCCTCTGTTTCTTGTGTAAAATTGTTTGTTTCATTTTTTTCAGAGTACTTTTTACCTGCTTGAATTGTAAATTAAATATTGTTAGGTGTGATTCTTAGCAAATGTAAATCAGTGTAATCCATGGAATTCAGCGGAGCTCTGCCAGTTTTCAACCAGCTGAGTATTTTGGCATCTTGAATCCTGACTTCCTGCCTTGTTGAAGCAATCTTTGCATTACTGTAATGTGGATATTACATTGGTATTAAATCCAAGTTGGAGTTCTCCCAGATCTTGCCTAAACTAAGCAATGTCCAAAAAAGCAGTATTTAAAAATGTACTTAAAAACTATTTTTGGAAGACCATTTTGAGACCATTCCCAGATGGTATAAATAAGACTCAAAGGACACAAGGAGGAACTATACTTTAAACACGGTGGATCTTATTGATAGCAGAACTTACATTTAGATGTTAGTTGTATTCGTGCTGATTCATACCACTACAGTAATTCACCACAACTAACTCAGAGTGAGAATGATCTGGAGTTAAAGCTCTAAACAGAAAAATGAAAATCTGAGCTCAATTCTTGGTTGGATCAGGATTCTCTGTAAGGCAAATATCAATTCGTGAGTAAAGGTGCACCTATAAATTGAAGATGATGTTTCCTCTGTGCACCATAATAAGCCTCAGCTCTCACCTGCCTCTTCATCTCCTACATATATCCATTTTGTCTGTTCTTTCTACTCCAGTTATGCTGGTTTGCTCGGTTAAGGCTATGGATAAGTGTAGCCTCAATGTAGAACTCCTCATTTAATGGCATCCAAGCTTTCTTTCACAACTTTGCTTCCTACAGGTAGCATATTGCTGTCATCATTGCTAATAAGAGAAACGGTGTGTGAAATGTCCATTGACATAAACGTATTATTTTCAGAAACATTGTCACTCCTGAAGTAATTCACTAAATCAATTCCCAAATATTTTCTCTTTTTTAACACTGTGGAATATTTATAAGTATATTAGCATGTATTCTCACTATATAGATATTTTCAAAAGCTGTGATTAATGAAAGTTGCAATGGTTTACAACGACTCTATTATATGTGCAAAAGAAAGAGGAAGAGTGGTTAGTCACTAGGACATGGTTGTGATTTTAAGTCACAGTAAGAAATTTGTCAATGAACAAATAAAAGGGAATTCTCCGCTGACAAGATTCTTCTCCTTGAACATGATTCCATTAAATTGAGTACATGTTGAATGTAAACACCTTAAATACACAAAAAAATACCCTCCTTGTGTGTCTATGTCCACACTGCAGAATAAATCAGACTTTTATGTAGGTACCGATCTCAACAGGTCTGCTATTCATTTAACAAGTGCCTCACTTGAATCTAATGGTGGTTTAGATTTGAATTTCTTTATTCCTTTGGAAGTACATATTACATTTTAAGTTTTACATTCTCTTTGGTCAAAAGCTCTCCCAGTCTAAAATCATATTAATTGAGAGTTTGGGCAGTGCTCCTGTGCCTCTCCATGACGGCCAGAAGAAAATATTTCACAGTTCTCCAGAAGAGACCATTATGTAGTATAATTTCCTGCAGCACGAAGACCCACAGACATTCAACGCACATACAAGCATGTATAGCAATGATGAACACTGAGATACTTTCAACAAGTTATGGAAACACCATAAACTTGCATGGCACAGCAGTTAATTGAAAAAGCCCTGGGTTTTGAAGAACTAATTCACTCCAGCTGAGAACGTAGTAATTGTGCTACTTTGAGAGCTATCTTGGTCACTTTAGAGATCTTCATAGAAGACTCAATTGTATGAAGCAGGCATAGATTGTAACTTCAGCTGAATCAGGGGAACTTCTTTCCCTGAGTGTAGGGAGAGGTTGACCAGGCAGTGAAATGGTTATAAACCGCTACACGTCCTTCCTATGAGCTTTAACCTCATCACTTGGCCAAATTAAAATTGATTTTCCTTAGAACAAGGAAAGACATTTCTCATACCAGAGATCTGTCTGACCAAAGTACAGCTTTCCAACCCTACACACGCTGGTACTACAGCTGTTCACAGAAAGGCGTGTCTGCTATTTCATAATAGGAGCACTCTGCTCCTTCTTCTTGTATTAATGATGCTACTTTTGGAGGGAGGAGGGCCAGAAAAAAAAAACAAACGTGTGTTTTTTTTGAAGTTTTAAAAAAACATGAAGACTACAGACTGGGTCCAAACAATTCTGGAGTTAGAAGAAGTAATGAGTCAGAAATAAGTCTGAAAATTCAATCTGACTGTTAAGTATTTTTAAAGCTTGAGCAACTGAAGGCAAGTTCTGTGAGTAAAAGTGACAGGCATGCAAGCATGCTGCCTTTAATGTCTTGTAGTCTTCATTTTTCCAAGACTATGGCTCATTTCAGAAGAGATCTGACTAAACGTCAATAGGCAGAGAGCAGAAGAAAAAAAAAAAACGGATGTCGTTCAAAAAGGGGAAAGTGACAACAGCCTGTAAACAAGAGAAAAGAGGGAGAGACTGCATGGCTCACACCTCCCAGGGCTTTGCATTATCCCTCGCAGGTGAGAGAGCTAATTAAAACCTTGGGGTTAGGGAAAGACATCATGCAATTCAGGTCGAACAAATGGCTTTGATATAGAGGGATATTTTACATGGAAACACCCCTCTTACATGCTTTTAATCCTGGGATTACAAGCACACGTTGACCACCTTGTGGTTACTCTCTGAGACAACTTCTTATTTCCTTGCAGTGTGCTATAAATTTTGGCTCTCAAAAATAAACTTACCCACAGTATTCACAGACTAATGTTTTTTTTTGGTGTGAATGTCACTGCAGTACACTTTAAGTATAGCTGGTAGCACTACATATTATTATGCTTGCCCAGCAGTCCTCATCACAAGATTGGTTTAGCAGCTTGTAAGTTTGCCAAATATTAACTACATTAACTAGCATTTTCCTTAGGGAAAAAAAAAGAGTGACAGTGTCAATCTCTTGGCTTTTCATTATCTATTTTACTACATGGTCTTTGCATGGAAATGCCAGGCAAAAAGGTTGAGATGGTAACTCTTTGTTTTGCTCGTTAGAAATCCTCTATAACTTGTTTTCCTTTGAGACACCCCATTGCCCTTGCACTGCAGATTAAAAACTCAACACATGCATTCAAAGAAATACTTTTTACTCTGTGGTGTTTAAAGAATTCTAGTCTGAAAGACACCTGTAGGTCACTGCGGAGATTTCACCAGCTAAAGCCCTGAGAACTTACACAGAGGTGTACTCCAACCCAGAGAGCATCACTTCTAGAGAACATCACACGTCCTCTGCAGCTAAAGCTCAGGCTTGCTGTGGTCTCTCGGGTGATCTCTACACCCTTGTGTTTTAAGCAGTGGGAGAAGAAGGAGATGAAAACTGAATGAAGAACAAAAGGCAAGAGATTGGGATATGGAAATGGGAGAAAACAGACTACAGAATGGCAGGCAAAGAATAAGGAGAGAAGAGACTAGAGGAGGAGGAGAAATAGAAAAAGCATACAGGAGAAAATTACAGACCTAAGGCTGAGAACTGGTGATGGACGGAAAGGTGAGAAGGGAGAAGAAAAATACCTGTGGAAGAAGAGATGCAATAGGAGTATGGGGGGACAGGCTGGCCACAAACACCTGGATAGAATGTTTTAGAAATGCTAAGGCAAAATAGAGAGTCCAGAGAGAGGTGATGAACAGGAAAAAGCTGAGGAAAGAGATCCTAAAATAGGCAGAGGGAGCCAACGTCAGTGAGGAAAGCAGACTGGCCAGGCAGCAAAGGTAGAAACTGAGAATATGTTGCGGAGAGATGAAAAATAGCCCACCCAGCGCAGCAGGAACGTAATGGAAAGTCCATTGATGGATCAGAGGTGTGATGCTGAATGAGGAAACGGTGGGGAAAAAGAGATACAGCAAGTGTGAAAGTGAACAGATCACACATAGAACAGATAAGCAAAAAGGACCCTGCCTCCTCTTAGCAGAATCTCCTCACCAAAACCTGGAGAGAGAGACATGATTCACAAGCCTCTTTGTTCTCTGTCAGCAGATACGTGTGAAATCCACCTACAAAAACTTCCAGAAACTCAGAAAGCTCAAGTGACAGACATTTCCATGTTGTTGAGATCCTATGCTGGAAACCCACATAAGTATCAATCTGATGCTTTGTTTTAGGATTTCAAGATTTCAGTTTCAGTTTCTTTGGGGTTTTCCAGGATTAAAAAGTGCATTTAAAGCATCCATCTTAAATTTTGTTGCAATATGAAGCACTCAAATAGTAGGAAAAGCCAGAACTAAAATAATTTCTGCAACTTTCATTTATGTTCCTTATGTATATGCAGTGACACAGCCCTTCCTCCTAGAGGACAGCAGTGATCTCATCTAAACTGAATTTTCCACAATGCAAACATGGACATCTGAGCATCTAGCCTCCTCTTCTAGTCATTAAAGATAAAAAGTCCTTTTGGGACAAGATTCACATGATCCATGTGGATATCTGGGCAAAGTCATTAAGGCCAAAGGAATATATTAAAATCCAGTGTTAAATCTGAGAAACTTCACACTAAATTTTCTGTGTGTTTCTAAAGTTACCCTTGATGACTTTGAAACACAGCTACTATTCATTTCATGGATCATCTAGGGAGATTATGACTTCTGAAAACCAAATTTCATGGCTTCATGTTCAGTTCCGCAGCACCAAAGGCTTTTGTTGGCTGACAGAATAACTTCTTTTCCTGATGTAACAGTAAAACTCCCCTTCATTATACAGTCCTACATCAACCCAGATATCCCTGGATTCACAGAAGGAGCCATGGGACTTATACAGGGACAGGGAGAGGGAAATATATGATCATGTGGTTGCATACTGGATCCAGGGGCACTGGATTTAAACTGAACAGAGAGTAGATTTTGATTAGATATAAGGAAGAAATTCTTCACTGTGAGGGTGGTGAAGCACTGGAAAAGGTTTCCCAGAGAAGTTGTGGATGCCCCATCCCTGGAAATGTTCAAGGCCAGGCTAGATGAGACTTTGAGCAACCTGATCTAGTTGCAGGTGTCCCCGCCCATGGCAAGGGGATTGGAACAAAATGATCTTTAAGGTCGCTTCCAACCCAAACCATTCTATGATTTTAGGATTTTAGGATTCTAGGATTCTAGGATTCTAGGATGTATATGCATAAAATTTTATAGGCAGTGTAATCCTGACATTTCCTGAATCGTGACTTCATTTTTCTGCCATCTCAGATGTGTTTTTACCTTCTATGAACTGAATATAGCACAAAAGATTCTTCTCAATGATAGAATAATTTCAAGTTCTTCCCTAAAACACTCTTTGGTTTAAACTGGAACAGCTGAATAAAAATAGTTTTCATTCTTATCTATGTTTCTTCTAACCAAAAGCTGTCTCGTTTCAGGAAATATGTGTCAGAAAAATAGTCTCCCTTGTTAATAGAGAGCAGAATTTTCCACTGCCATAAATGGTTGCTTCCTGGATACCGTATTTGACAAACATATAACATAAAAGCGCTTCCTTCAGGTGGAAGCCTTATGTCTGATGCTGCAAAGCTGATTAAATATCAGCAAGGAGCAAGTGCTGCAGCATTAAGAGAGTGAATTGATGAGTCTGTGTTATTCATTTCTCTCTCAGTAAGCACTGCAGAGTTTAATTCCCCAAAATCTTTTTACTATGTTGGGATAGCAATGATTGCAACGCCTAGATGATGCACACCATTCGCTTCACTTTCTAGTTATTGCAGTCTAAGGTGTGTCTTCTTACTCACCGCAGCAAGCTCGTCCACTCCGCTTGCAGTTCGTGCTAATGTTACGAGATCTTCTTGCATCTTATCTACCCATGATTTTATCCTACAGAAACCAAAGAGAAACGAAGAGACATCCAATCAGATCACTGGCAAATGGAAATTGCATACAATTATATAGCACAAGGAAAGGGCAAAAAGCCAGAATATGTTGATAAAATTGAATACAAAACATACAAGATTTGTCTTCAACTGCTAAAAAATAATAAGCTTGGAATAGACCAAAATATTCAAGCGACACCCTGATGCTGCTCTCTTTCACTGCATCAAATCTAAGCCACTTGCTTTTTTCTGTTACTTTTCATCAGCTGGAGTTTGCCTGGTGTTCTCCAGGACAGACACTGTCTTCACTATCAGGTATATCACCGTAACTGCCTCATGTTGGGAGGTACTGAGGTCTGTTTCCAAAAGCAAGAGTCTAACTTCTTTTTTTCTTTTTTTTTTTTTTTTCCCCAATAGAGCCTCTGCCCAGCCTTGATGACCTGATTCTTCTCATACAATTTTCTGTGGTGTCCACCACACTAAGCCAGCTGTAAACCAAGCATGCCATCATATTACGAGTTGTGGCAAAGATCACTGCAACAGAGCTGGTACGCTGCCTGCTTGAGGTCCCTCTCCCAACAGATAGCACAAACAGAGAAAAACAGCAACTAGGAGCAAGCTGACAAACCAGAATAAATATTCTGGCTGGTAGGCCCTCTCTGGACACTCCAAGGAAGCAGCAGTGAGACAGGCAGCAGTGGGCATAGGTGGTATCAGCTGTTTTGGCAATGCACGCCTGCTCCTGGCTGCTGCTTTTCATGGGGGACCAGGCAGTTATTTGTTGCTGTGGATGCTTGGCTCCCCATGCCCAGTAAACCTGACTCTTTGGAAAAGCATTGGATCTAGTACAGTTTTTTATGTTTCTATGCCATGTCATATTTTGTAGCAGGAAAGGAGCCATGGTGCAGGTTTATTCCAGTGAGGTCCATGTTCATTCCAGTGGCAGAAGAAGGTTGTGTCACTTGCCTAGCCAGAAAGTTTGATCTCCAACTCATCTATCATAGCATCCCTGTCATAATCACAGCTCTCTGCTCTGAAACCTGGAACAGATACATGTGTAGTGGAGGGTTTCCCTGCCCATGGCAGGGGTGTTGAAACTAGATGATCTTTGAGGTCCCTTCCAACCCTAACCATTCTATGATTCTATGATTTTTTCCTGGCCATTTCCTAGCCTTAATATTATACCCAAGGAATGACTGCTTAGATTCTTCATGAAAGTAGGAAAGACAGAAAAAGAGAGAGACTTCAGTTTTGCTTCAATATGGAAAATTTGGAAGAGTAAAAAAGAATATGGAGTACTGGTTTTACTCCTTCTTTCCATGGTCATTGTGTGTTAAACCACAATCAACATCTTAAAAGGGCGCATTCTCTATTATGGAGTCGTGACTTGCCTACTTTTATTAAAGGATCCTTCCTCATGCTTGTGAAGAAAGCAATTACTCATCCAAATGCAAAAGATTTAGGGCTATGACATCCAACATGAAGGACCTTCTGGCAGCCCAAAATAATGTGTTCACAGACAGGAATGGGAACTATCTAGACAGGAAGGTATTGAGTTTAACAAAAGTGCCCGATTTAAGACAAATCTCTCTTCTCAATCAATATTGGGTGACTCCTCCATAATAGAATCATAGAATCATAGAATGGTTAGGGTTGGAAGAGACCTCAAAGATCATCTAGTTCCAACCCCCCTGCCATGGGCAGGGAAACCCTCCACTACACCAGGTTGCCCAAAGCCTCATCCTGTCATGAATCCTATTTGAATAAACTTACCCACAAGCAGAATATATTGACAAGTTAAACACGAACTTTTTGAAAGTTTAGCTCAAAGTCTCTTCAAGGCCTTCACAAAAAATCTGTAGCAGAAATTGAACCTTGGTTTCATAAAACCCAGGAGAGTGCCTTATATTTACAACTCAGCATTCCTTACAAAAAATGTTTAAACAACTAGCAAGTCGTAACCACAGTTTCTCATTAACCATAGCCTCTGCCCATGATGCTACTGTTTTCATCCTCTCTCCAGCCCCTGGCCTGGCTTGTTTGACACTCTCATCTATTGTCTTGTCATATCCTTTATTTTCCATTGTCTTAGATCTTTATTTGTCCCTTTCAAATCTTTGGATAAAGAACGATGATTTCACTCTGTCTGCACAGCACTTTCAATCTTTCCACATTGGACTCCAGAAAAGTAATGAAAAAGTTTTTGACAGAAACTATTTCACTACCCTCATTTGTCACTGAGTAATTTTAATTGATCTAGTTCCCAAGGGCTAGAAGCTTTCAGAAGACTGTCTACCCTTTAAAATTTTTTCAGTGCACTCGATGAAGATTGACTTCTCAGAATGCTGAATGCTGAGTGATAATTCCAAAATTTTGGAAAGAAAAGTATATTGATTGAATGGCTATGTATGCCAAATCAATAACGCAAGAGGAGACCTTCTCAAACAGGTTGTGATTATCTAGATTTGTATGAACAATTTTTTTAGCTTGCAAGTATTTTTTCTGATTTGGGCCAAGCCTTAGAAAACTCTTTTAAAAGACTTTAAAATCAATGTTTCTAAATAAAATAGTTCTAAAGTCTTGACAGGAGGAGTTCCAATCTATAGAATATTCACTGGGTTCTCCATGAGGAAAAAGGACACACACAAAATTGTGAGACTTGTAAAGAAAACATGTAACATGGAATGTAAAAAATGCTTACTGGGACAAATCCTTTTGCACTGGAAAAGGACTGATGGGTACTAGAACAGTTGTTAAGAATTCAGTCATCTTACAGCTGATTAGTAACAATGAACTGCTAATAGACAAGTAAAAGTAAACTGCTTCACTAGCCATAGAGCCTTTTAATGGGAAACTTTGGCGCGTGTATTGGAAGAAGGGCTTGAGCAAGTATCTTCAATGGAAATCTTACCGATACGTCATTTCTAAAGGCACCTTTTCTATTTCATGGCAGGAAAAGAGGATTTACCTCAAAATGTGCCTGCTTCTGAACTTGGTATATCCCCACTCTCTTCGCAGATCCTGCAAAAGTCAGGCACCAGTAGCAGAATGCACAAAAAAGACTGGAGACCCTGTAAACTGATATTGTCCACCAGAGCAAGAAACAGTGCCCCACCAGAACTCTGCTGGAGGTCTTAACATCTTATTAAATGGTTAGAAAATAAAGGGAAAGACCTCAAGATGGACACAATATTTTAACAGGTGTCCAAAGGCTCCTTTCATCCACTGTAACTGAGCAGGCCTTTCTCTAGACTTTTCTTGGTAGAATTATAGAATCATAGAATAGTTTGGGTTGGAAGGGACCTCAAAGACCATCTAGTTTCAAACCCGCCTGCCATGGGCAAGGAAACCCTCCACTACACCAGGTTGCTCAACACCTCATCCAACCTGGCCTTCCAGGGATGGGGCATCCACAACTTCTCTGGGCAACCTGTTTCAGTGCCTCACCACCCTCGGAGTGAAAAATTTCTTCCTTATATCTAATCTAAATCTGCCTTCTTTCAGTTTAAAGCCATTGCCCCTTGTCTTATCACCACATGCCCTTGTAAAAAGTCCCTCTCCAGCTTTCCTGTAGGTCCCTTTAAGTACTGGAAGGCTGCAATAAGATCACCCCGGAGCCTTCTCTTCTCCAGGCTGAACAGCCCCAACTCTCTCAGCCTGTCTTCATAGCAGAGGTATTCCAGCCCTCTGATCATTTTCGTGGCCCTCCTCTGGACTCGCTTCAGCAGCTCCATGTCCTTCTTGTGTTGGGGACTCCAGAGCTGAACGCAGTATTCTAGGTGGGGTCTCACAAGAGCTGAGTAGAGGGGCAGAATCACCTCCCTCGACCTGCTGGCCACGCTGCTTTTGATGCAGCCCAGGATACGGTTGGCTTTCGGGGTTGCCAGCGCCCATTGCCATCTCATGTTGAGCTTCTCATCCACCAGCACTCCCAAGTCCTTTTCCTGAGGGCTGCTCTCAATCCATTCTCTGCCCAGCTTGTGGGTTTGTGCTTGGGATTGCACTGACCCATGTGTAGGACCTTGCACTTGGCCTTGTTGAACTTCATTAGGTTCTCACAGGCCCACCTCTCCAGCCTGTCAAGGTCCCTCTGGATGGCATCCCTTCCCTCCAGCGTGTCCACAACACCACACCACCACAGCACTCCTCACCTTTTGTGTGATTTGACAAATCTTTAGGCTATTTTGCCATTCTTTGGTGAATGTTTGCTGTGCCATTTGAATCATTTTTCTACCTGTCTCCAAGCCAAATAACAAGTAGATCCCATCAGCTTAGTGTCGATGTTTTTCCATGGAGGTTCAACAGAAGCTAGTAAGTGCAACAGGTCAACAGAGTCATGGTCTGTATGTATTTGCTTTCTCTTTTTGCATCATGTCACCAATAGTACTCTTACTGACTCATTTCTTTGCTCATTCACATCCTACATCTCTAACACGGCCACATGAAAGTGATGTATGTTGGGATTTAGGGACCAATTACATTTTCATTGACTATTACAATTGATTCCATCGTTGTTTTAATGCTCCCAAACCTTCCCTTCTATACTTTGCTTTCCAAACTCTGCTGTAAAATAAATTAATGTCCTGGTTTAAATCTCCACAAAGCCCTTATATTATATAAACATTTAGTTCTGTATAGAAATCAGTTTGTTAAAAATCACCTCTTGTGGTTTATTATGTTTACCATGGCTTTAAGCCCATCATGTGTATCTGTGAGAACGGTACCAGCTCATAAGCACAAGTACGAACAAACCCAAAAAAATGCTCTCATCTGCCATTTTTGAATGGTTTCTAGTTTCCTATGTGAAAGAATGAGGTATATGAAAGGTGAAAAAGTGAAACCCATTATCCAAAAGTGTTTTCAAAAGCACAAAATAAATAATTGAACACACTGAGTTATTTCAGTTATAAAAATTCTGGGTGTTATTTCTAAGAGGAGTCAATAGAAAAAATCAGGGAGGATTGATTTTTAAATTGACTTTTTTCATTTCCCACTGCTTTGTATTTTTACTGCATGTATTCCTCTCTGTCTTAAAAGGAAACTGGAATGCTGACAACATAGTTAGTTAGTTAAACTTGTAATTTTGGAAGAAGTTACCCTTAAAAACACGAATTACTTATTACTTCTATTACTTGTAAAGGAAATATGGATAATTTTCCTCTTTAACTTGCAAAAATAATCTTGAATTTTCAATACCTACTTATATACTGTCTAGAATTCCTGCCTCCACACAACTAGCCCACACTTTGTCTTCTGGAGTTAGTCATCCAGACTAGTTTTTGTTTTCTTTTTTTGTTTGTTTTAATTTGCAATTGAACTAGGCTTCTGCTTTAGTCAGTGGAAAAGGCATCTCCAGAGCTGACCCATTCTGTCCTCAGCCAGGTGAGCTGAACTACCCTATTTCCTACATTGTGTCTGGTGGACACCTAGACAACTTTGATTCCTAGTCCAAGTTTTCCAGCTCAGATAGGCTACATGCTTGACTTCTAGGCAGGTTAGGGTGGACAATATCAGTTTCTAAACTGGAATAGGAAGAAGTCCACTTTCATTCTAATCTAATGGAATTTTCCCTCCCCAGCTGTAACTTGAACGTAAATAATAATGCTTCTTCCAGTACTGACTGTGTACTTATCTTGAAAGATGATTTTCTTGCATGGTCATCTTAGCCTATTAGACCTTTTTGTAGTGGAAACTGTCTTTTTCTTACTTGCTTGTACAACAGCTAGTACAGCAGGGTCCAACATAATACAAAGTAATACTTTGGAAGGGTTTTTCTAGACTATCAAAAGTACAAATGATAAAAATGGCATTCTACAACGCTGAGGAAGCTCAGTATAATTACTCTTGCTTTCCCACAAGAATTTATATTACATCATTAGTATTATTTCTAAGGTCTAACTAACACCAGTATTTCTGCATCTCAATTCTCCCATCTTGCCACCAGACAAAAGTGTACATTTGAGATATTTCATGCTCCTTATAAACTCTTTTTCAAAGACAGACACATTCACATCCTAAAATTTTTGTGGGAAAATTTGGCAGAATGTTTAAAATATAACTTTTTTTTTTTTTCAGTTAAGGAATCATATTATCTCATTGTAATTTTTTTTAAGTGCGTCTTTAAAAAAAAATGAAACAAGAGCCTTTAGGCGCTGAAATGCTTATCTGGTGTTTCTTTTAACTGGAGCCTGTAGTGCAATATCTGCCTGACAGCTGCTCATGGTCAGAGTTTATTTAACAATTGGAAAGCTGTCACAGCAAACGTGAGCTCCCATGACTTAAAGAAGCAGCAGTCATTTTTTTTCTGCAAAGGGCACCAACAGAAAGCCTGTACAAAAGGTTAGTTTGTTCCTCTCATTATTAGTTTGGCACGAACACTGCAATGGATGCTCCACTGAAAGGTGATTACATTTTGCAGAAGAATTGATTTTAACCCCCCTTCTCCCACACACAGGTTTTCCCCATATCGAGCAATGACTAGACAAAATGACTGTCCACATGCCTTTCCACGACAACTTCCAAGTGATTTGAATGATGAAGGGGACTGTCTGATTAAAGACAGACAGACACGGGTCATTTACTGGAGAATTAGAAGTTACAACCCTGCTGCTGTCGCCTGGGCTCTGATCAGATTGATGAAGAAACAGCCAGAACTCTACAGAGCCATCCATCCACATTACGCTATTAGCCAACATAGCATAACAGCTATTTTGACAGCACAGCTTTTTTTTTTTTTCTTCTTTTTTTTAAAGTAGGACAATTAGATTTCCTAAAGTCAGAAGATTTTCACAGGTACATCCCAAGTTACGCTCCAAGTAGAACTCAATATAGCAGATGTAAGATTAAGAAATCTTTCTCTTAACTCCATTAAAACCTATTATTATGTTAAACCTGCATACCAAACTACACTTGCAGAACAGAGCACTGCTCAATTACAAGCGCAAAAGACACAAAGAGGTCTAGATGTAGGACAGCCTGTCTGTAACCTTTTTCCTGCTGAAACTGATGCAACTTTTTTCTGCTGACTTCAAGGAAAGTAGATTCATGTAATTATATGCCATAGCTTTGTAGACCACTCACACTAATTTAAGGTCCATTAGCTGACTTCTGCGTGGATAATGTTTTATAATCTAAAGAGGCAGGCGTACAACTTAACTCTGCCAATTGAAGTCACTTGGTATGTTGGAGATCCACATCCAGCTCTCCTCAGTTAAGATTACACATTGCTCAAGTCTCTGAATAGTTCTTGCATACAAAAATAACAACGATTAAAGTAATGAAAGCTGTAAGTAGCAAGAGGAAGAAGCGTTTTCAAAATAGATCAATATGTCTTAGATAATCAAAAAGGAAAAAAATACATAACACATTGCTCCTAATTCAATGCAAAAGTGGTGTTTGAAAAATGAAGATAAATGAGATAGATTTAGAAACAGTGCGAGAGCAAGCTTTGCTAGGTTTTTTCAAGCTAAACCCACTCTTCTCTTGGAAAGACCTTCATTTTCAGGATCAGATGCTTTTTAGAAGATTTGCTGTCAGCGAAGGAGGGGGGGAAAGCTACAAAATTATGATAAAAGCAGGATTCTCAACCATTCTTTGTCCCTCTTAGGCAACACTATAAAGGGCAAACAGAAACTATTACTGTAATTTATAGAAGGCATGTGAAAGGAGAACATATGTTACAATGGAATTACTAACCTTCTACACAGAAATTACCCGTGTTGCTGCATTTATACCTCCTACTGCAAAACTACTGAGTTTTAATACCACTATATATTTTGATGACCTATTAAGCTGACAGTACTCATATTTCAGGTATGTGGGCAGATGGATAGATTTACAGAGAACCAGACTTTGGAAGGAGTAATAAAGGCAGGTTTTGTGAAATACTGAACAAATTGTCATAGTGTGCTAAAATTCCACTGATTCTAAATCTGGGAAAGAAAAGGGTTGGATATGGAGAGACTGGTGCAAAGATCACTAAAATCCCATGGTTATCAGATCAAGCTCTTGAATCTCCACTGCATAGCCAGAAAATGAATAAAAGAGGGTTATATAATTTAGATGTCTTATAAAAACAAATTAAGGCAAAGAGGCCCATATAAGCACTTGCAAATTTTCCAGATCTTACTCTAGGGTATGTAACAGTCCAATGAAATGCCACAGAGTGGGGGAGATTTAAATTTGTCATCTAGGGGCATGCTCACCTCATTCTGTAACTTTTACACTTATGAACCCCTCAGGGTGGTATACAGCCCTCCAATGCTCTTCTCTCTTTTGCTTGGAAATTCGTTAGTGGACTACGTGAAGGTATGACAGCTCACAAGTATAGTATAAAGACTATACATAGTGAATAGCAATCTGTAAGGAAGTTAAGGATTCGGAAAGTTAAGTGAAAAGGGGCATGTGCTGCAAGTGTTGGACGATCCCACGTTATTCCAATCTGATAATGATACAGGCATGTCTATCTGCTGCCGGATGTCTGTTGAAAAATATATCACAGAATTTTGTATAAATGTTTGCAAGAACTTTTGTGTACTAAAAACAAAGCACAGATTAATTAATGACGTCTAGCTACTGCAATGAGTGAGGAAAATAGGGAAGCTACACTATGTCTGTGAATGCAAATGGATGCACAAAATGCATCATCTACTCCACAGGCAAAGATATTTCTTCTGTTGGCAAGAAGAACAAAAAATAGTACTTTGTTTCTTTGCCCTCTTTGACTGCCTTATCTGCCCAAGTGTGACAAGCTGCCGGCCATGTAGTTTGCAAGGACTTTCCAGTTTTAAGACAATCCCAATAGCCAAGGCCAGAGGGATCCTCTTGCTCTTTCCTGTTTTCAAAATGTAAAATACTTGCTTGGAATACTTATTTTACATTTGTCAGATTGAAACATTTGGGGAGTAAGACATAATTTCTGTGTCATAGCTGTCATTTTGTAGAAAGGGTCAATGTAGACAGAAAACTCTTCAGGATATGCTTAATTTTTAGTACCAGACATTTTAATGTTTAGACGTCGGATTTTTAAGTTCTTACTTCACATGTTTAAGCCATCCAGTCACAGAAGCTATTACTTTCCATTTTTTTTTCCAAATACTCCTTTTCTATATAAACACGGTTCCTCTCCATCACAGCCTTCACAAAACAAGCACGCAGAGCACTCACTAGTGACTGTTCTACCAGCTCCTCTTTCAAGGAATCCCTCTGTGTCACAGAAAAATGAGGCACTAGAAGCCCAGTCATGCAGCATTGATACAGACAGAAGAAGGAACGGCCCCCTGATTCTGCCAGCAGCTCAGGAGATTTGAGTTCCACCACTGCCTCCAGGACGAAGTCAGTGGCATGTCAATGGCTCATGGCAAGTGAAGGGCAGATCTGTCAACACCCTGATGACTGCCTGTGTCCCAACAAATGGTTTTCTTCGTAATATTGAGTTCCAGTAGAAGGTTCTGGGATGGAAATAGTCAACTGTGGGTGTCACCATGAGCTGTTCAATGTTTGCCCCAGTGCCAAAAGAAGTTGAAACCCTCCTCTGTCCTCTCCCAGAAATCCAGGCCCAACTAGGTCCTTCACCCTTTGTGAAGGCTCCTTTGTAGCCCTGGAACACAATTTGAATGGCTGTTTTGCTTTCACCATCCCACAACCTTTTGCATTTCACTCTCCACCAAATCTTTGTCGAAATATCTTCATCAGAAGGCTTCAAGGATAGAACAGATCCCTCCGACCCAGCAGCTGGACCCACTCACTGCTGTTCACTCCCATTGATTTACGCTCTCCTCATGCTTCAGTTCAGTTCTTTATCTGTAACTGCACTTCTCACTTCAATACCCACATGGTAAATACTCCAAAGCATCCAGATATTAACCAGGAAAGACCAAGCAATTCCTTAAATATGGTATTCACTTTAAAAAGCCAGGATTAGGGCATGGTCATGTTATTTTATAAGCTTGTTCAGTATAAACCAAGTGGCTGACAGGTGTTTAGCCACACATGTTCATAATTACAGCTTCTGCTCCACAAATATTTCCATTCACTTTGCCAATAAGTGTTCTTTTGGAGTCTAAAGCTTCCTAGCAAATAACATGAAAAATATCCTCTAATGGAAATTACTGTTGCACAAAATATCATTTAATAATTTAAGCTCAATCTTTAATGTAAGCCTGACAAATAAATTCAGCTGCAAAATTACTATAAGCTGTAAAAAGAACTCCTTCAAAATTATTATGTTTTAATTATCAAAGATTATAGTGCTAAAACCGTTTAACAGAGAAGACATAACAAATTTTCAGCTCAAATGACTGTCAGTAGTCCTCAGATGTGTTTCATTAAAGACTTTGACAATCAGATATACGTCTAGTACCATTTATTGCTTAGCATTGAAAAAACAATCAAACACTCAAAATCTAGTTATCATTCCTGTAGCTGAGGAATATAAATTCAAATTGAAGAATCTCTAATTTGTTTCTAATCAGTGCTAGATGAAACACAATCATTCTGTTTTAAATTGCACTGGTTTAACATATGACCTAGTATATAGATTTCATGGAGGAGCAGCCAGCAGAGAGACCTGGGTGTATTTGTGGGTGTTCCCTCAGAATAGCACCTAAAATGATTCTCATTCTCTCCTTGCTTCAGCTCTGATAACTAGTATTTAAAGTATGTCCAACGCAGTCTGTACAGATACCCCACTAAAATGATACATTCGATTTGGTAAAAAGGAGAACAAAACTGCATCACTTCATGCTTCACTGCAGTTAATCCACTACTGTAGCAATAGAACCTGAATTAGAAGCCAGTCCCTATGCAAAGTCACATGTAAACACTGCTAATTTTTGATGTTTTTATATTACAAAGTAAGTCTGTTAACGGTACAATGCCTTTGGAGAATAAAAAAAGCACGTCTTTAAAAAATGATTGAAAAATACATCTCAGTGTAATGGAACTTTTCAAAGTGCTTAACTGCACAGTTTTGCTAAGGCGTTTCACACAAAAAATTATTTTATCAGTTGTGTTTAGCATATCGCACACAGACTTTAACCATAATTTATATTGAAATTACTTTTTCCCAAAACTAATAAGTATTACGTTTTAGCCTCAGGAAAAAAAAGTATAAGGAAATTAAAATATGGCATATTAGTTACCATACATAAAGAAGAGATTAAAGGAAAAAAGAAAGAGTTTAATCCAAACCAGGAATACATTCAGAAACTTACTTAAGCATGTGCATCCACACATACATACACTGATTCAACTCAGTGAGAATTTCTCCTGAGCCACCCGTTTTGGGTCATTACCTTTGCAGTATCTTGTTTTCATGCATCCAGAATGCAGAAGCTACACACATGGACTGGATCTGTGTGTACTGAATAGACTACACAGGCCATCACGATAACACAGATCTCCTTAAAACATAGAATTAGTTTGATGTGCTGAAAAAAGGACATTCACCTTTTTTCATAAATGTACATGAAGAAACCATAGTATCTGGGTATAACTGTGAAAATAGAGACTACGTAATGTCTGCACAACGCAGCAGCATAGTAGGGCTGTACTATGAGCTGGTATGATCACACTGAATTCAAAGCCTGCCCCAGTCTCGCAAAGCGACATAGGGTCAGACCTTTGACTGAAAAAAAAAACCTTACTTAAGTAATATGAAATATATAGTAATTCAGATTAAAATTAAAACTTTAGCTTTTCCTTTTTTAGATTATCTATAATTGACTATATACAGATTAACCTTCTTTGGTTTAGGTTACGCAGCGCTGAATGTAGGTACTTAACAGAAATGCCAATATCAGCTTCCAGAGAAATGACCACGTGTCCCTCCTGGTTTGTCGCCACCTACACTTCTGGGGAAGCGAACAGCAAAACTTCCCTTGAGTTTAGCAACACAACTCACTGTCTTTCAGGAAACTGAGGCATAAATCAGTACCCATATTAAAAATAAGGGGAGGGCGTATTTTTGCGTTTTGTTTTTTTGTTGTTTTTTTTTCTCAGTGAGAAAAAGAGTATTAAAGTACTTCGCCTCCCACAGACTATATTACATAAGTGCAACTAAGGCACTGACATTGCATCAGCAGGGAGCTCAGTTGCTCACTTCTCTATATTTATCTCAGTGTCTGATGAGGGTTGTGGTTGTAGCAGCAGGAAATTCAACACACAGGACTGACACCAGCACCAGCAAATCATTACATGCCCTGCACCAGGGGCTTTGCTGCAGCGAGGTACATGAGCAGGTGCATCATTCCAGCTATGCAAGTGGCACTAGTCATATAATTTAAATACACAGCTCAACTGGGAGTCTGCACTCAGATCCTGTACAGCAAGTCTACCTTTTCTGGGTTTGCCACTTGCCTCAATGTAAAAGTCGAATGTAAAAATAAAGCAATGCTTAAAGCTAAGCAGATGTTTATGCACTCTGGAAGATAGGGCTTGATTGCAAAAGGACAATCTTCACTATAACTCCATTTATTATTATTATAATAATTATTGTTATTGTTATTATAGTATTATTTATAATGGTCATTTAATATGAAATTCATTTAAAAAATATTCTGTGATCTTTTAAGCACTAAAAAAAAAGCAACAAAGGTTGGCAAAAAAAAAGTAGGTTTTTTTTACACAACTATGAGCTGTTTGCTATCAAGCTTCGGAATTTATAACCTCCTTTAAAACACAGATTTCTGTGATGTTGATCCCCCTTGTTTAATAATGACAAGGACTCATAAATAAAACATGTGTGATAGCAGAATGCGACCTTCTGACAAAACCATGTAGTCTAAAAAAAAAAAATTTGACCCCAACTATACTCCATCAATGTAATGCTGCTCTTGTTCTAACTTATGGTTTTTTTCAAATTGTTATATACTTTAAGAAATTTTTGTTGTACAACGTATTCCAAATAATATTACTTGAAAGCTGCACATCCACGTTAATCAGCTGCTTCATTTGCAAATATATTCTTCCTTTCAAAGCCTGACTTCTAATGTGCAAAGCTGTCACCTCCCTAATGTGCCACTTCTGTGGCATGTGTAGTAATAGCATTTATAGTAATGAAGAGACATTTTTTTGGAAAGATCTAAATAGACTCCATCTTCTGAAAGACAGGCACTATCTGCATTCAGTGCTGCCATTTAAAACGAAAAGTAAAATATCACGACAAAAGACGCAAAAGATGCAAAGCAGAGATTATTGTACAAGCGAAAGACTGACACAGAATATTAAGTTTCTACAGAAATTAGCATCAAAATTAGCATAGCCATGCTGTCTTTAAATTCTTTCCATTTCACGAAGTCGCGCTGAATTACACTGAGTTTTTGCTAAAGGCACAGCTGGCACGTTGTGGTTCCTGGGATGCAAATGCATATTAATGGCTATCTGAAAAGGATAATAGTATAGGAGAATGCATTGATTATTTTCTGTTCCGCCTGTTCAAGAGGTTATCAATCTGTTCCCACAAACACTGCAGTTTTCTGTCTTGAAAACAGTTTTGAAAACTGCCCGTTACAATATCAGGTTCAAATCCAGGAACCCCTTGTACATCAGCAAGCCCAGGGGAGGTCAGAGCTCCTGAGGACAGGATGAGGACAGCGCCTGCCCAGGCTGGTGCAGGCAGGCCTTAGATACATTAACATCATGACTGTTTCTCCAGGGTGCTAGACAGACTGGCTGTATATCAGAAGTGCTAGCATACTGTAAACTACCAGAAAAAAAATCAATGTGATTATCCTGTAAAGAACCAGCAGCAACCAAAACCATTTTTCAGTCTTCTACTTTACAAAATTAACGTTTTGAAATGGCTAGTGTCAGGCTTCACAGCCCAGTTCAGTCCCAAGCAGCTGTGCAGGTCCTACATTTCTGTTGTAATCCTGCAATAGCGATTTTTAGTATTTTCCTTAAATCTGCAGAAACTGGAGATTGAAGGATAATGCTCAATATCATTATTGGAGTGATACGAAAGTCTCAGCTTTATTCTTTAAAAGAACTCTGACGGATAACTCACAAATTACTTACACAAACCTTTAGAAAAATAAGAGTACGTGCTCATGACGTTTGGGCTTCACTTTTGAAAGCCTATTTGATGAGACTGCAAGTGTTTGATTCCGAAAGCTCCGGCACAGAAATAGTTTTCAACTGCGCACGTGGGCCAAAAGGCTGTAAGGGTCAGTTCACAATAAAGCTGAACAAGAATGACATTAAATGTAATTCAGCTTTAAAACAATGCCTTCTCCAAGAGGTTTGGCTCTCCTTTCTCCGGCTGGGATAAATGCTGTAAGGTCAGGAGGCCACAATGCTTGTCAGGGCGTTCAATGCACATTGAAAAGACAGGCTATTAAGGAAGAGTCTCTGACATTTACTTGGGAGCCAACCCGCCCCTCTTCCACTTGTCCCCTTCCCCAATTTCAACACATTCCCTAATTAAGCATCAATGCAACGCAATATAATTGAACAGATGTAGTAGTCATTACCAGGAATTAGCCATTCTCCTATCAAATCAGAGTGTACAGAAAGGGCTGTGTTTGAAACGGGTGAACTTAATTGCCCAATGGTCCCAAGAGGGATGTACAAATAGATCAAGACATCACACACGCACAACTGATCTCAGCTCTGACACAAGCTTTTTGTCACTCCCTCATCCATCTTTGCTCACTAGGGTTAATGGAGGCTGGAGTCAACGCCGGACAATCTAATAAATAAGAGCATTGGATGTATTTCAAATGAAGCATACCAGAACGCAGGCTTTAGTGACATTTTGATTAAAGGTCCATACATAGGGAAGGCTTTTTATGAGGCAGCTGCTTAAAAGACAATCTATTTCAGTTAAAACAGAGCAGGGTAGCTGGTATCCCTTGGCAATTTACTGTGAAACATTTGTTTGCTTCACAACGATCTGATTCACAATCATTGCACTTGCATGGTTGGTTGATTAAATCAGTATCTCTAGCAGTCATTACAGTGAGCAAAGAAAAAAAAAGTCAATTGGTAAAGTAATGCCCCTCTGTGTTATGCAAAATAGAGAAATCACGAGTGCATTCTATTTCCTTTTCCAGCACCTCATTCTCTGTTTCCATTTCCCCATATAAAGTACTGGGGTTTTAAGTTAGAGTCATAAATAGTGTTTAATTAAGAAAAGCGTTATTTCAGAGCAGTGGTGACAGCTGTTCTGAAGGGAGGGCACTACCAACAGTTTAATAAACAATTGCAGATTCACTGATATTGATCTAGGAAAGGACTGATTTCCTTTTAATCTGATCTGCGTGAAAAATCAGATTAAAGAATTAATCAGATTAAAGAATCTGATTATGCAAAGAACACAAGCCACTCTCCACCTCAGGCTTCCTCTCCCTATGCCGCGGTCTGCACTGTCACAAGTAAAGAGGGGCCTTGGTTCCATCCTATCGGAAGTAACTAAAGAACATTTAAAAAGCACAGATATGAAGTATTCAGGCAACAGAAAAGAGGAAAATAAGAAAGAGTATGGCAAGCAGGGAAAATGTCAACTTTGGAGGGTCATGCTGCATTTATTTAGGCCTGGATGGGTGTCAGTAAATAGAAGATAGCAATAGCTGGCAGGGACGGACAGTGGGAATAAAGGGACAGCTCTTATAATGCAAAGGCACAAACTAGAAGATTGAACTGCCTAATTTAGATAAAACTCTGTGAACAAAAGAATTTCAATTTTTTTTCAAATTTTATTTTATTTATAAAATGCTACCCCAGGCAGTTTCCAAACTGCTCAGTGAAAAGGCTGTCGATATCATTAGACAAAGATGAAGGAGCCTTTTAAACTAGGTGCAGTTTCTGCATTTCTCTTCATTGTCATGACTGTAATGCAATTTTGCTGTGACAACATACAGATTCCAAAGATACATTGCATGCCTCAACAGCTCTGAATATGTAACATTCCCCAGATGGCAGGGAAGGCAAAAACTTCAGTACAACTGTGTTCTCATATTCACCATAAAGACAGTTCTGAAACAGTAGAGGCATACCTTTGCCAGATACTCATTCACTAAGTGTCACAATCTGTACAATTTTCTTCTTCACAAGCATTTTTTTCATAATTTTCTCCGTATTTTTGTCTGTATCTGACATACTAAAACACTACAGAAAAAGCTCTGTGCTCAGATTGCAAATCTCTGTCTGTGTGCGACTTGCACTTCAGACTTAACACTCATCAGACACCACCTTGCTCTCTCTCTCTTGTCCAGTGAGAGAAACATCTAGTGTTTATTAGGATGGAGTCTATTCAAGTCTTTCCATCAAAGAAAAAAAAAAAAAGAAGAAAAACAATTAAATGGATAAAAGGGGATCATGTAGAAAAATAAATAGGCTAGTAGTTTCTATATCAAAGTTCTTTCTTACATATTCCATTGCATGCATGTTAAAATATACTTCACGCCATGGTGAACAGCATGTCATTTGCTTATTTCAAAACACTCTCTCACACAAAGGTATTTCTAATGAATCAGTAGTACCTGAAACACCTTACACAACATGTGTAAGTCAAATAAAATTGCCTGCAACAAGCACTAACCCATTATCCTAATTTTGTCAAAGATTCTAGTTAGATTGCACAGAATAAAGATCAGTCTTCTCCAGATAAGAACTGATTCGTTACGCTGCAACCATGAAGCCAGCTTTAAACGTAATGCCTGTCCCATTGCCCATCCCTTACATCCTAGTTACTGACTAATGCTTCAGCGGTGCATTCAAAGATGGCTAGATTTTCTTTCTCTGTGGATTAAAGGCATTATATTAGATGAACACAGCAGATGGGATCCAAACAGAATGGGATTCTTACGTGTGATTTGCATGATCACAACCTGATCGACATCCTTTGAGCCATCTCCATGCGCCAAGAGGTAAGTTTCACTGAGTGGAGTCTTTTACGAATACTAATAGATGTATTTCCCTCCCTCAATCATCTTCACTAATCTCGTCTATGTAAGAGGCTGTTAAAGGAGGCATTCAGAAATCATGAATCAGGACTCAAATTCAAGAGTGTCATTTGAACTGTATTTATGCTTAAATGTAATAATCAGAATAATTTTAATTTACCTTGGCTTTATCTGCATTATTTGACAGAGCTCACAATGGCCCCTTAGGTATTAGCCCTGCTTCGGGAGCTGGTAAAGGCAACAAACCCCTTCACTGATGTTGTAACCTGGAAGTTAAGCGGCACTAGCAGGCAGGTGCTTTACGTGCAGGCAGGCAAAGCCTGTTTAGCTGGCACTAATCACCGGTGGCTTGTTTGAATCATACATCTTTAGAGTTCTGTTGCATGATTAACTCTATAGATAGAGACTATATCCTCACTGTAACTTTACACGGTGCTTAGCACTCAGGAGTACAAGTGAAGTCTCTGAATGTTTTCCTAGTACCAGGCTGAGGTATTTTTCAGTGCCTAAAGGATCTGTGTACTCAACCCTCATCACATTAACCTGAGGGGTATTTGTGTGATCTGCTTTAAGTTCTCACTGCAGGTTTTCTGAATTACCTCTTTGGAAGTTTCTGCCTCTTACCATTGACTGCCTGGGGAAGTCAAGTGCCCGACCTGGGCTTTCTGAGCTGCACCTAAAAATAGTGGCATGGGGGTAAATAGTACAGGAGCTTTCACAAGTTTTTAAATCCCCATAGTTGTTTTGCAAAAGAAAACATTCCTTCAGTAAATTGGCAATCTGCCTCTCTCAACAAAACCCTCCTCTTAAATTCAAGTGAGAATTTGAGAATGGGCCAGTTTACCACATCTACAACCACCTAACCTGTGTGAGTGTAGAAGAAGGTAAACAAAGACAGAGATATCTGACCACCCTCCATTTCCAGAATTAGCATGCCTTTTTTTCTACTAGCAACCATGGTCGCTGAAGGCTATCTGGAAAGGGCTCTCAGATCAACTGATGTTTAAAAGGCCCTTAGTGCACAACAAAGAAGCACAATCAAAATTTGATCCATTTATACCCCTTTCTAAGCATGTCGCTGAAACATAATCTCTTTCCATTTAAAATACCAGTGTAGTGCTATGTGAGATCTGCTGCCTGCAGTACAACTGCAGATACTTTAGATACTGCTTTAGAGATAGCTTTCAGTCTTACAAAGGTAACAGACCACTTCAATGAAAGTTTAGAAATTGTGTTTAATATTTAATCAACTTAATACTTTGATTTATGTAGGCTACTGTATATGCTCCAAGGGAAAGAGGAGAGTACTTTCAGGGAAGAGCATTTCGGAAGAAAAACGTTGGTATTTTTACTCAAGTTAAACTCCTAATTGTGCATAAATCTTTCATAGTTCTTCCGTTTCTCTGGATAAATTACTTTCACATGGCAAACACAAAATCAGACAGTTCTAAACTGTGGTTTATGATAAGCAGTCATCATAAAACACTAGCTTATTTCCAGTACAGAAACAGCCCTAGTATCAGACATTGGGAAAAGCATTAATTCATGCACAATACAGATCTATTTTCATGTTCTTCAACTCTGTAGAAACCCTGTATTGAGACAACTAAAAGCAGTTCTCGATAAAATCAAAGAAAATGGAGGTAAAACAATGATGCACCATGAAAAGGCTAAAGAAGAGACTAATAGATTTATGCATAAAGTAATGAAATTCTTAAAGATAGTGTCAGATTTGGATATCTACATCCTAGGTACATAGTGTTAGTTGAGATGAAAGGTCTATGTATATACACTTCAATATCGAGATACAGGAGTTTCCTCCATATACACTCTCTTTTCATAGTATACAACATAATGAGATACTGAGAACGTGCATCAAAATGTACTGTAAAAGTATGAAATGGCTATCGGCTTTCCTGTACATCAAGGTATTGGCAGCTGGGTTACCATATTCTTGACAACCGCTAAACACAAAGTAATAAAAGTAGCATGTTCTGACTAGTAAACTGTAAAATCTGTTGCTATTCACTGTCATGATAAGATTGTAGAATTCTCTCTTCTCCACTTCTGAGATGCTTTGAAATTGTCTCTTGCTCTACCTAAAATAGCATATCCCTTGCAAGTGCACATCTACTTCAGCGACATTTGACTTTTACCATTTCCTTTCAAATGCCAATCCAAAAAGCCTGTCAGCACAAGAAGAGTCACATCATCATTCACACAGTCCATTGGTGGTGGTGGTCTTGGGGAGGGAAAGTGGGCAGATCGATTTTGTTCCCACAAGAAAAAAGTAAGTGACCTATGAAATGTGAAGCTGACCTTTTATTTGTTATCAGTCATCTGGACAAGCACAAGGGACCACCCTCTTTGTTATGTTTATTGGGCTTTTGTCAACACTACATGCCCCAAGTTGGTATTTCCTGAAAGGCTTAATGAATCACAAGTGACTTGCCAAATGATAAAGGAAATCATGGCAGAAGCATGAAAAGAATCTTCATCCTTGTCATTGATTCACTAGACTTTTGGGCAAGAAAGTTTGAGCAGAAATAGCTTAGTCTTGCAAGCCTCTAACCTCTCCAACTCCCTGATATTCAGAGAGGCAAAACCATCCAGAGCTGTTGTACCTCTCCATATTCACTCAAATCTTCAGCACTCACTTGATGCAGCAAATGAGGTATCTAATTCTATGTTACTTTGCACTACTTTTCTGCTGGTGTAAGTCGATCGGTTTTAGCAGCTTCCAGAGTAAGAGTGACATGGCAATACAGAAACCAAGTCCTACTAGTTTTCTATTGTGAAAATCTGATATTAACCAACAAGGCATTTAAAATTTCAAAAGAACAGCCAATGAAAAGCTTTGTATATGGCTACAGTTAAATTATAAGCCATTATTTCTTTCTAAAACTGCCTGATAATGGATTAAGCAAGATGCTACTCACTCCTTCCCAAGCTTGCTGCTCTCACAAGCACAGGACAACCACTCAGGGACAGCCAGCTCTCCGACTTCCCCAGGTGTCATGTCACCTTTAGGCACTCCATGCCAGAGGGTCTCATGGACTGGTCACTGATTCCTCCAGAGCTCCTCCACCTCCTCCTACAGACATAATTACCCACCTCGCACAGCTGTAAAATTTAATATTAGATTTCTCACACCGGGCTTTTTTTATTCATGGCATCATGTTAGCAAGCCGAACAATTGGCAAAGTGCTGAGGTCAGCTGTCTTGTAGCTTGAATCCAAAGAATCCAAACTATGGTTCTATTTTATATACATTTACCAAGTTCCTTATGCATTAGCTCATGCATTCTTCCAGTAGTTCTCATATTCTATCATATACATACCACTTGCCTTAGCCATAGGCTAAACACTGTCTTAGCCATAGGTTAAACATACTCTCAAGCTCCAGCTACTAGCAAACAGCACTTATTTGTGCTAGGTATTTTCAACTCCCTATTTAGATGCTTCTTGGTCTGCACATCTGCTGCTACAGGTAGTTTGTGCAGACTCCTGTTAGTCCTTTGATAGTCACTTCCGTGACTATGCACAGCCTACTCGATACATAAGTGTTTAACTGCTTAACCAGCCATACTCAAGCTCCCGTTACTTGAGACATGCATATAGTAGACTTAGTATTTTTGAGACTCATGTAACACTGCTTTAGCCTTAAGCAAAGGAAAAAATGGATGCTACGACATGTTCCTTTCAGCCAAATCCTATTAATCCAGTTAAACTCTTATTACAAATAATTTCACTGTTTAAGGACTTAAATAGTATTCTTTTCACTGAACTCAATGAAGCCTATCTAAACAGGAAAAAATAAAAAAAAAAAAAAGGAAGGAGTTACCAGTAGGTATTTCAATAAGATATTTTTATTTTTAAAAAAATAATTTTGAAAGGGTTAAAGCAAATTTACACATGTGCTCCAGGCAAAACCTGACCATTCTCATCCTCCCTAAAAAAAAAAAAAAAAAAAAAAAAAAGAAATGTTTTAAACAAAATGAAAGTAGGAATAATGACAAAAAAAATGGTACTAGAGAAACACAAAGCAGTTGCTGAAAGAAAGCATATCATTTCTGTGTTGTCTGTAATTTTTTTTTCACATAGCTCTGTTTCCAAAAGATGCTGAGCAGCTATAAAATATTTTCACTGACTGTTCATCTTTATTGGTTATCTACCATCTTCACGACCGCGATTATTTCCATGACTCTATATAATCAATTACTTTAAGTAAAAAGCCACTCTAATTCATGACACAAACACATTAAAATTGCACCACTTAATAAAGAAGCAGCAGAGGAAAATCACAGCACAATCCTAAAATATTCAGCATGGCCTTTGGATGTTGGCACTAAACAGCCAGAATTCTTTGCACCAGAATGAACGTTTTACAGCACAGAGTAATGGCATCCGTAAATATGAAGCATGACATGCTGGAAACATCTGAACAACAATAATTGCAGCTTCTACTTGAAATTCTTTTGGGGAATTTGATGAGCTCCAGTTTCAGTACCACAATGAAAAATTGATACTTTAAGAATGGACAGGGGAATGGAATAATGAAGTAATGAAAGAAAAGCCTTCAACGGACTTGCTTTTTTCCTTCTTTATTGTGGGCCTGCTCCTCTACAAACAGCACGTGTCTGCTATAAAATTATAAATCTCTTCAAATCGCAACAGTTTCAAAGAAATACAAAGTAGAGGGGTGAAGGGAACCCTTGCATCTCTTTCAAAATGTTCACCAATGTTAGTAATGTCAGGATTTTCCCAAGGAATACAGTGGAGTTAAAAAACGCCCTGGATAACACCACTGAAACGGAAGCTATTTCTGTTCATATTGGCAAACACTGAGGCACATCAGGAGCAAATCTGGGGAGCAAAGCAGTTATGCTGAGGACCACACTCTCAAACCCGGTGCACTTGGGGCATTTTACTTTGGACTGACTGTAGCTTGGTCCTGTGGACTGAATGCCTGTGAGCATTTAGAGAACATTTGTTGTGCTCTTAAAGAACATCTTCCACTTAATTTTCACCTGGAATAAAATTTGCATGCACCAAGGCCTGAAATGGGTGCTGTACTCCAGATGCAGCCACCACTGCTGAGAACATGTGCAAGAGTGATGGAGCTTACAGTACAAGTGGGATACAGGGTGAGTTTCAAACCAGTTCTCACACCCAGCTGTGGTGTACCTGGGCTTCAGGGCTGTGCCTGTGAGCACATCCAGTGTACTTGGGCCATTAATTCCCTGAGTGGGCCAAGAACCCCTGCACAGACAAGACCACGGACTGATCGGAGTCAAAGGGCTTACTTTAGCCAAGGTGAATGCCTGAATCCCAGCCCACTCCACAGCAAAGTCACTAACTGGTGCAGGAGCTTTCCCAGTGGCGATTTTGACCAGTGCTGAACATTCCCTCAGGAAGCTCCTGCTGTACCTGGACTGATTTGGACCTTTCAGTGCATTGATCAACATCCTTTGGGATGAAGCTGGCCAAATGCTCTCCCAGGTGGTCTCTGCTGCAGAATTAACTAAGTTGTACATTGATAAGTTATTTTTAAACATTCAGCAGAAACCAGTCCTGCAGGTGAAAACGTGGTCATGTAGGACAGCCTCTTGTAGCTAAGTAAGACAGTTAGGAGAACTTTGCATTTACTTTAAGATCATTTACAGTGATGGATCACATCTGCACTTAAGTGATCATGTAGGACACTGACCACTGGATATAAGAATTCAGCAGAACAGTGAAAGATATTTTAAATTTAGTGCAACTATATGCAGAAAAATAATAAACTGCTTTGAATTTTAACTTTCAGTAACCAAAAAAACCACAAAAGAAATGTTATTTTCACAGCAGTTTTAAACAGATCACCTAGTTCTTTAAACGTGTGCATATATGCATATGTACGTATATGTCAGTATCTGTATATACACACAAACATAATTTTACACAGAAGTCTTTTGCAATGATTCATGAATACATCAAATGATTAATTCCAAATACATTTTAGCGGTAACAGAAAAATGTAACATTTACAAAGCTCAAATTCATAGTTATCCTGGAAATTGTTTAGAAATAAATATTTGTAGTAAATATAGCTTCACTCTCACTCTCTAACTGCTTTTAAAAGAACAATTTTTCTCTACTCTGATATTAAAAGATATTTAGTGAATTAATGTCTTTCTTTTTAATGTGTGTCAAAACACTGCTGCTGTAAACAAACCCGCATGAACAGGTGAGGGAGGGGGATTTACATAGACACATTGCTCTTCCAGAGAATAAGGATCTGGGTTTTTTTGTATTGCAGCATTAAAAATCCACTTTAAGATTTCCCTGTCCTTAATTTAGTCCTTAATCCTGCAAACTCTTCTGCAAAGAAGCCTTGTGTGAAAGCCTGCATGAAAACCACAAAAGGTAACAAGAAAAATTAACTTGCATCTTCCATGTGGAACTTATTACAGAACTGCTGATTTAATCTACAATTAATAGAGCAAAGAAGAGCAAGTATGGCAGCATCAGCTTCGCTGCAGAAGCTAATAAAAACGGTCAAATTTCTACTCCTCTTATCTGCAGTCCATGTATCTACTCATCAGCTTACCACCATGTATTTCTCCCCCATTCCATACACAATTTCCACTCAAGGCATTAGGAATCCAGTGCAAAGATGAGCTATGTAGCAGGTGTTACAGATCTGCAGCATAGACTGGAGAATAGATTTTTGCTGCTGTTTCAATCTGTATTTTCTTATGTGAATACAGATTATTCTGATCAGCAACAGTGTCATCTTGGAGCACAGTTTGAGTGGTGATATTCCAGCTTAATGGAGAAAAGGGAAGAGCTCCAATATACTTTAAAAGGGCTAGCTGTACAATGGTGTTGAAGCACACATAAAATTGCTTGCACTATAAAAAATATCGCTCAGGCAATCTCTAACATGCTATTATAAAATTTATATCTTTATAAGAAATCAGAGTGGTGCTCTAAAAAGCCAGACTAGGTTCCATTTGTATTATAGCTAATAAAGCTTTGCCGGATATGAAAGTACCTAAAACCCTAAAATTTATTATGATTTTTCTTAATTTGCCTCCTAAAAAGAAAAAGGACATTCTATGGCCAGGAGAGTTCTTTAAATCAACACAAGGACTTTAAGGATTATCAGCATCTCCCACATCTAGTAGTGAGGAGAACCCACAGCTGATTTTCATGTGAAGAACTTAAGAATGTGAAGAACTTACTTAATCTCCATGTCAGCAAAGTACTGATAAAAAGACTGACATCTTATAACATTATGAAACTCAGATAATGAAGCAGACAAGGTGTGGAACAAGAAGGTTGTCTACTTATATGAACAAAGGCCTGAGTATTACACAGTTTCAAGATAATCTGAAGAAATACATGGGAGGCAAGATAGGAGAAGGAGGCTTGGATGAATACAGACACATTGGTAGTAAAAAGCAGCTTGCTGAGTTGGAAGGATGTGGCTCTGGAGTCAGACAACATGCTATAGCACCAAGTACTGAATTTTATTGTATATAATTATTTCGTTTGCCGTAGCATGTGGGAACACATGGACCATACTCTCTGGCTACAAAAAGAGGCAGTTCAAAGACTGCCTCTGCAGCAACAAATCATCAGTAAAAGTGTGTATCTTCCTGAGAAATTCTGTGTCCTGTGCCTGCTTCCAGCTGGCTGGAGAAGAGCCATTTCCACCCTAAAAGCTGTGTTAGCCCTGCATTATGGCATGGCTGCCGACGTACGCTCTGGCTGCCAGATACCTCAGTGTTCCAGCAAAGTGAGCTTGTGTTTGCCCACACAAACAGTCATGGCCTAAGGAGCACCTCAGTCATATGCAAAACTCTCATATTTCCACCGGCTTTTTACACTTCGGGTGCAAAACAGCGTTGCCAGGTGTCATGCAGGGACATGCGATCCGTACTGACAGACCGTATCCTTGCAGGTGAATATCTGACTGGATCTTGCAATACAATTTTCTCACATCATTTCACTCTCTCAGCAGAGGATTTTGGACATTTAATAAGATTAAAAAAAAAGAATAAAACTAACATATCAGCAGTGAGGCAGATGCGAAACAGTTAGGGAAAAAAAAGCACCCAAAAATCAAATGCTAATGCTTGCAAAGGGTCAGCTGAGAGCAGAGTTTGGCCTTCAGGCTTACAGCTTTTTAATTCTTACAAGGATTATCAATCTTGAGAAGTGATGCCTGGTTTAGTGAGGGTATTTTATCAGTTCTTGATGTTAGATAGAAACTCAGCAGTTTGGTTTTTTTTTAGTTAGTTCGCTAGAGTACAAAGGGAGGGAAAAAAAAAAAGAAAAAAGAAAGTACCCTGCCAGAAACCTCCACCTCAAAGCAAGACAACCACTCTGCTAACAAATCACTCCACTGGAACCTCACCATATGTCGCTTGCACTGTACCTGTTGATATTTAGGCTTCAGGCAGCAGCAGAGAAGATTTAGAGAATCTTGATGCTTCAGCAGAGGTGTAAACCTTTTTTCAAAGATCGTATTTGAGAAGCTGACCTTCAAGCAAATTGCCTGGCACATACGCTCGCTTTCCTGCAGAATAGGGTTCCACTCCCTCGACAAGCCAGAGCCCTGAGACTGGAATATTACAGAGCGAGGAACGATAAAACATCAAGAATATTATGGTGTTGTTTTTTTTTCTTTCTAGAACCTGTGCCAATGTTTTACCTGTCAGGGGAGAATAAGCGTGAACATCACCTTCTATTCATTTTGTTTTGTATTTCTGGCATCAATTCCAAAGGGCTTGTAGTTCAACCAGCTCAGAAACCAGTCGCCTCTTTATCAGAGTAGAGTGACACCATGACCCTCTAACAACCTGCCCTGCCAATATCCCATAACCTATGGCCTGAGAAATCATTTCTAAAGGCAAAGGGACATTCTGATTACAGAGATGTTCACTCCTCAGTCTGTCTATTGAGAGCATCATGCTATGCCCTCCGGATCCAGTGGCATCCATTCTGGTACGGGACTGATGGAGTTAATGCGGACCTCCCAGTTATCACTACAGCTGGGTGGAACCAAGCAGGGATTTAGCACAAGCACTAACAGGGTTGTGGTTCCCAGGAACAATAATATGATACAGCCAAATCTTCCATCCTCATCACATTCCGAAGAATAATGTGCTGTCTACTCCGTATGGGGAACTGCTCTGAACTTTTCTGCCTTCAATCAGTGACGTACAGGAATTTTCTAAAAGTGACAAATCAGTTTGCTTGGGAAAATGCCACAAAAATTCATTAGCATATTCTAAAAACCGTGCAATATCTGGACACTAATTTCTGGAAAGCCCTTGCAAAAAGACATTTCTGACAGTAAGTATGGTTTAAAAATTTATTCCAAGCCCTTCGTATACAAAAAATATTTATTCATTAAAGACTATAAGGAAGTATGAAAAATAGAATATCATAGCTTTAAATAACATTGAAAAATACCCATTATTTTTTAAAATCTTAGACTTTCTTTAAAGAGTTTCTGTTAATTCCTCCCCAGTCCTCCCCGGTTATGGTCCACTATATAAAACGTAAAGCAAAACGTTATCTCTTTTAAGAGAAGTTTAATATTTTTGAGAAGTTTGACAAAAATGGCCTTTTCCTATTTATAATTTTAAAATAGGTATCTGTTCACCTTCAAATGTCATCTTGGACTGACAGCTCTTTTTATTTTTTCTTTTCCCTTTTTTAGCTAAGGAAAGAAACCTGAAAACTGAATTGGGAGGGATAGGAAGGGATCTGGACAGACAAAGAAAGCATCAAAATTCTTTGGGCAACAAAGTCCTTTTTTCAATTTGCTATTACACAACAGTTTAACTATTGTGCCAGTTGCTACAAAAGATAGATTTCATTACATTATCAGAAAATAGAAGACACATTGCTTCTGCTTATTTACACTCTATAATTTCACATCATGACATGGAAATTATTCACCTTTCTGGCTGGAAAAGTTTCAGTTGTTACCATGATTTCCAATTGCTAAAATTAATAGTTCTTTTTTGGGGGAGTCTAACACATAGAGCTTTGTGTCTTATACACGTAACGTATCTCTTCTATAGATCTCTATGGTCAAAGCCGGGACACATTCACAAGCTAGGTATTTCTGAATTCCAGGACACCGCAAACTTGGACCATCTTTCCGAAAAGGACATACATATAAGAACTTTCTGCAAGACTGAGCAATAGACAAAAGAAAACAGGCTAATGAAATACAGACAAAAATAAAAGAGGAGATAAATAGGGGCATTGTGGTGCTCAGGCTCCAACAGCCTGAAGAACAATCAGGAAAGATTATTGCCCTCTTCTCTTTCAGCCTCTTCAACACAAGACTGACCTGAAAAACTGTTCTTATTTAAAAAGGATGAATGGAAATAAAATGCCTACTCCATGTGGCTAATCACTGCTCTCTTCATCCTTTGAGCCTGAGTCCTTACTGAATTCTGTCCTTCAAATGGCCAGGAAATTCTCTAATGATATGTAATCCCAGAGCTGAAGGAGAGGTCATGTGCTGACTGTAGAAATTATTGTGTGAGGTGTCACATTAACCAGAACGTCAAACTAGGTGATCACACTAATCTATGGTCTAGGTCACTACACTACCTGCCACAAGTCTTAATATCCAGCTGGTACTCGTATTTTAAGTTCTTTTTCATTTTTCCAGGAAAGGAGAAAAGTAAGGTCATATAATTACAAACTCTAGGGCATATATCTCCTGCATGTAAAGTCTACTTTGCCACGTTTCATCATCGCACCATAAATACATCATGAATGAATTTCACCCCATCCTCCAAGAAAGTTATTACAGGGTTGTCATGATGATAGTATAGTCTCTGTTATGAAATATATGCAGCACAAATCTTCACCTACAACTGGCTCCTATCCTGTTGAGCTCACATGGAAGAAATGGCACAAGTAGAAAATAGTTGCCTGCACACTAAGTATGTTACTGTTGTTATCGTTATTGTTGTTTTGTGACAAAGTCACACTCGTGGACCACAAACTATATTGCTATCCTCTGCGTGCAGTTAAGCCGTCTTTGTGTTGTGGCCAGAGTGTCACGTTTCACAAATAAGTTACAAAATAGAAATCCAAAGATAATACAGGTGGACAGTCTTGGCTGCAGTGATCACGACACGGTGGAGTTCAAGATCCATGGGGCAGCAAGGAAACTATTCAGCAAGCTCTGTACCCTAGACTTCAAGAAGGCAGACCTCGGCCTCTTCAAGGACCTGATGGGCAAAGTGCCGTGGGAGGCGGCCCTGGAGGGACGAGGGGCCCAGGAAAGTTGGTCCACATTCAAGGAGCACCTCCTCCAAGCTCAGCAGAGGTGCATCCCAATGAAGAACAAGTCGGGCAAAAAGACCAGGAAGCCTGCGTGGGTGAGCAAGGAGCTCCTGGACCAACTGAAAATGAAGAGGTTAGCCTATAGAGGGTGGAAGCAGAGACAGATAGCCTGGGAGTAATACAGAGAAGCTGTACGAGTGACCAGGGATCAGGTGAGGAAGGCTAAAGCCCTGAAGGAATTGAATTTGGCAAGGGATATAAAAAGCAATAAGAAAAGCTTCTATAGGTATGTAGGGGACAAAAGGAAGTCCAAGGAGAACGTAGGCCCCCTCCGGAAGGATACTGGTGCTCTGGTTACCCGGGACATAGAGAAGGCTGAGGTACTCAATGAATTTTTTTCCTCAGACTTCACTGATAAAGCCTCTTGTCTTACCACCCAAGCTGTGGAAAGAACTAGCAGGGACTGTGCGGATGAACCACTGCCCACTGTACTTGAAGAGCAGGTTCGGAAACATCTGAGGAACTTGAAGGTGCACAAGTCCATGGGACCTGATGAGATCCATCCGCGGGTCCTGAAGGAACTGGCGGATGAAGTTGCCAAGCCACTGGCCATTGTATTTGAGAAGTCGTGGCGGTCTGGCGAGGTCCCCGATGACTGGAAGAGAGGGAACATAACCCCCATTTTTAAAAAGGGGAACAAGGAGGACCCGGGCAACTACAGGCCGGTCAGCCTCACCTCTGTGCCTGGCAAGGTCATGGAGCAGATTCTCCTGGGAACCATGCTAAGGCACATGGAGAGCAAGGAGGTGGTGGGTGACAGCCAACATGGCTTCACCAAAGGCAGATCGTACCTGACCAACTTGGTGGCCTTTTATGATGGGGTGACAGCATCGGTGGACAAGGGTCGACCAACGGATGTCATCTACCTGGACTTGTGCAAAGCTTTTGACACTGTCCCGCACGACATTCTTCTCTCTAAACTAGAGAGGCATGGGTTTGATGGATGGACCACTCGGTGGAGAAGGAATTGGCTCAATGGCCGCACTCAGAGAGTAGTGGTCAACGGCTCGATGTCCAAGTGGAGACCGGTCACGAGTGGCGTCCCTCAGGGGTCCGTGTTGGGCCCGGCCCTCTTCAACATCTTTGTCGGTGACGTGGACAATGGCATGGAGTGCACCCTCAGCAAGTTCACCGATGACACCAAGCTGTGTGGTGCCATCGACACACTGGAAGGGAGGGATGCCATCCAGAGGGACCTCGACAGGCTGGAGAGGTGGGCCCATGCCAACCTCATGAAGTTTAACCAGGCCAAGTGCAAGGTCCTACATCTGGGTCGTGGCAGTCCCAGGCACAAATACAGACTGGGTGGAGAATGGATCGAGAGCAGCCCTGAGGAGAAGGACTTGGGAGTACTGGTGGACGAGAAGCTCAATATGAGACGGCAATGTGCTCTTGCGGCCCAGAAGGCCAACCGCGTCCTGGGCTGCATCAAGAGGAGCGTGGCCAGCAGGTCGAGGGAGGTGATTCTCCCCCTCTACTCTGCCCTCGTGAGACCTCACTTGGTGTATTGCATCCAGTTCTGGAGCCCCCAACATAAGAAGGACATGGACCAGTTGGAGAGGGTCCAGAGGAGGGCCACGAAGATGATAAGAGGGCTGGAGCACCTTTCCTATGAGGACAGGCTGAAAGAGTTGGGGCTGTTCAGCCTGGAGAAGAGGAGGCTCCGGGGTGACCTTATAGCGGTCTTCCAGTACCTCAAGGGGGCCTACAAGAAAGATGGGGAGAGGCTGTTCAGGAGGGCCAGTTGTGATAGGACAAAGGGTAATGGTTTTAAAATAGAGGGATGTTGGGGAAGTTTCCTGGCTGCTACATGGGAAGCACCTGTGCCTTGTCGAGACAGGTGCTGTGAGTCACGGTGGTCAGCTGGAGACCACGTGACCTATGGGAGGCTTAAAGAAGAGGCACTCCCAAGAGGGAGTGGGGCAGTTTCCTCCTGGAGACTGGAGTGGTAGGAGCCCCTGGAGAGTGGTGAGTTGGAGCTCTCTGTTGGAGATTAGAAGAGCCTTCTGATTGTGAGATACGTTGTGGTCGCAACAGCTGTTTGGTTGTGACCCATTGTGAGAAGATACAGGCAGTCTGTGACATGTGGTGACCCTGATGTGACTTGGTGAAATGTGAACCATCTGGACCTCAAGGTGAAGTGTGGTAGATACAAGATACAGAACCCAGCGAAGCTTGAGAGCGGCAGGAGCTGCGGATTGACCAGTTTTGACTTAGACACCTGGAACAAGGTGAGCTGCTGGGAATGGACATGGGTCAGAACTTTGTAAAGGAAGGCCAGACTTTTGCATTTCTTAAATCTGTGATAATGGCTGTGGGGGCCAATATAAGAAGTGAGGATCTATATAATGTACTTAACTGGGTGGTGGAGTGTGAAGACCTAGCGAGTCTCAATATGTCCTTTAGCCTTGAGCTATGGAAGAAGTTAGGGGATAAGTTGCTTTGTGAAGCAGTATTTGAGAATGAGGGCTTGACTAAAACTGACCTGTTGCATACATGGGTGGCCTTGGTTAATATAATTCAAGCAACAGGTTAGGTATCAATGGGCAAAGGTTTTGAAGAAGATGACGAACTGTCTGAGGGAGGATTGGCCTCAGACAGCACGGACAGTGAATCGGGTCTATCTTCACTGTTCAAGGAGATCAAGAAAGTTGCGGGGACTGTGCAGGGACTCTGCCCCACCCTGCAGGAGGTGTTAAAAACCCCCAACCTTTGCCCCAACAGCCCCCCTCTCCCCCTTTATTATGCTTATGGCTCTGCCATTTGAGCAATTGGCCCCACCCTTGGCAACTTCATATCCCACAGTATCTGGTTATCTGGCCCAGGTACGTTTGGAGCAGCCAATAATACTACAGCAAGTTATGACACTATTACAAGGAGTATCCCAGCAGTTAGCAGCTGTAGTGGAGATGTTGCAGCAGGCCATGACCCACCCTGCAGCAAGAGAGACTATAAGGAAAGACCTCTGAAGCAAGTGATAGTTCTGCTGGGAAGTTACCAACCGCACCTAGACCGAGGAGAAAGTCACCAGAATCCGCCTGTTTAGTGCAACCAGACCCCTGGGAGCGACTACAGGAACAGTTCAACCTCGTGACCCAGTCCGTTTCTGGGACGAGGTTAGAATAAGAGCAATAGAGGCCAGGGACTGGGACCTGGCTGAAGCTCTGGGAGTACCAGTTAACAATAAAGAATCATCTATAACAGAAATGGGGGGAGGGCCTAGTGCGTTCCCCGTGGCACTAGCCCTCCTGGGTTCCTTGCGTGTTAGGAAGCAGAAGTGTTATAGATGTGGAAACCTGGGACATATAAAATTGGAATGCCCAGGACGGAAGGGTCAAAGGCGGATAATAAGTGCTGGAAAAGTTAATGGCCCAGTTACTTGTCATAAATGTGGGAAACAGAGATGTTACAGGTGTGGAAAGATGGGCTATTTTGCTAAGCAATGCGAATCAAAGGTCTACACTAACGGCTGGCCGAGAAATAAAAGAATGAGAAAGCGGATGCAGATGCATGATGGTCCAGACAAAACTTTTGCAGGAGCATTACGGCAGCCGCAGGTTAACCAACAGGAAAAGCAGCCAGAGCAGCCGGGGTGGATGTATCCGTCATCACCGGGACAATGGATATATCTGCTGCCGTCATGGTACAACAAAAAATGAGAACGATTCCCCCATGGTTTTGTCCCAAGGTATTTGACAAATGGCGATGGAAAATGGAATTGGAATGTTAGAAACCCCTAAAGGCTACTAGGTGTTTTTTCAAAAAAAGAAAGGGGGAATTGTTGGGGAAGTTTCCTGGCTGCTACATGGGAAGCACCTGTGCCTTGTCGAGACAGGTGCTGTGAGTCACTGTGGTCAGCCGGAGACCACGTGACCTATGGGAGGCTTAAAGGTGGGGCACTCCCAAGAGGGAGTGGGGCAGTTCCCTTCTGGAGACTGGAGTGGTAGGAGCCCCCGGAGAGCGGTGAGTTGGAGCTCTCTGTTGGAGATTAGAAGAGCCTTCTGATTGTGAGATACGTTGTGGTCGCAACAGCCATTTGGTTGCGACTCACTGTGAGAAGATACAGGCAGTCCGTGACAGAGGGAGGTAGATTCAGGTTGGGTATTAGGAAAAAATTTTTTACCATGAGAGTTGTAGAACACTGGAACAGGTTGCCCAGAGAGGTGGTGGATGCCCCATCCCTGGAGATGTTCAAGGCCAGGTTGGATGAGGCCCTGAGCAACCTGATCTAGTTGGAGATATCCCTGTTCCTTGCAGGGGGGTTGGACTAGATGACCTTTGAAGGTCCCTTCCAGCCCTAACGATTCCATGATTCCATGATTCCATGATTCCATGATTCCATGATTCCATGATTCCATGATTCCATGATTCCATGATTCCATGATTCCATGATTCCATGATTCCATGATTCCATGATTCCATGATTCCATGATTCCATGATTCCATGATTCGCGAGTTTAAGAGAACATCAAGGCAATACTGCTCCACATACCAGGCAAACCTCTCAGCACACCACCAGACTAACCGCTGTCCAGTTTGCTGATGAATCAGAGAAAATGAGAAGGTTAAAGACAAATCTGAAGAGGAAAAAGAAACACTGGCCATTAGGATGTTTACAGAGAGACCCTCTCTCAAGAATATAGACAATAGTGGAGAAAACACTGTTGGAAATTGTAAAAGGTGGCTGACAGCAATTATCGTCATGGACTAAACAGAAATAGAAACTGTCTTTCCAGCAAAACAAAACAGCAAAGGCAAAGGGCCAGCTGTAATGTTGTATTCCAATACTGATAAAGTAACAGAGTTCTACATTTTTAGCTTTTCCTTCCTTCTACAAATACTCCTTTGAATTCAAGCTTTCCTTGTACACAGTCCAAATAAAAGCAGAGACAAAACCCCAGTATTTGGCCCTCGGCACACTGCTGTGGTCAGAGAAGAGCAAAAGCAATCCACTCACCTTTGAGGGCTTTTGTTATTAAACTGCAATGACGCTCCTACAGCTATGAAACGTTAGTGCTTCCCAACAGTAAAAGGGTCTAAACTCTCTCCTGAGAACAAGGAGTAGGGGTAGAGCTATATTCCCAAATAAAACAGGCAGGAGACCATCCTCTGGCTCTGACAGCAAGTGTCAACACAGACTTGCATCAATTTACCCCAGCTCTCTTGCTCTTCTCAAAGTAGGGATCACTTCCGAAAGCAGGGACCACTTCCACTGTGTTCACTGAGAGCAGAACATCCATTTTGCTGTGCTCAGAAGTAAGTTCAGGCATTGCCTGGGAGTTAGCTTGCACCAGGGCTACGCCTGGCATCACTTTAAAAGCATATAGGATCACAGACCAGTTCTAAAGTCTGTGCTCTGGATCCATTCTATTTATTCATTCAGTTTAAGTCCATTCTGATTGACCAATCCCTTGCATAGTTGTAATAGCACAACACAAAGGACATGGAAGAGGTTTTGTTTCTTTGTTACATTCTGTGAAATACTTTAGACACCTTGTGATAACCCTTTTCTTCCCCAATCCACTCTTGTAGGCTGGAAAGGACAACAAAATAGTCCCCATCACCTCTTTGTGCAGAGAGAGTCTTAACGAACTGCGGATCCAAGGCCTCATCACTGTTCAAGAAAAGTAGTAGAGAATGTGTGATAGATACAAACACAAGCAAGGCTTTGGTTGAGCTGTATGGACAGGTAGAATGCTTTCACCTGGTCTGATGATGATACCATGTGGAGCAGGCATTTTAAGAAGGCACCTGTCCAGAGTTCTCAAGATGCATTACCAGAGATAATCAAAAACTTTTGTACTTTGCAGATCTGGGATAAGTAAAATATTGATGCAATAATAAAGGTGATATTACGGTTGCTGGAATTTATTTTGCGTAATATGAAAGTCTTTGCAAATTACTCTTGCCCGTGGCTGTCTATTCCATTCTTTATTCACTCTTGTGATCTAAAACCTTTTTGTAAACAACTTACATTTCTCCTCCTTCTTAGTTTAAAGCATTCATTTTTACCATTTCTTCTGAAACTCAGTAAACTTCTTCCCCCATTTATGTCATTACCTGGAAAGCGTATATATAGATCATGACCACATGACCACAGCCTTCTCTCTTCTGAACTATGTACACTTAACTTCATTAACATCTTCCAAAGACTTACACTCCAATTTTTAGACCTTTAAAAATAAATTCTCGTATTTTTTCCAGTTCTTTCATATTCATGTCTTTCCAAAGAAGCTGCAGAAAGAAATCACATGCACTACAAAGGAAATTGTCTACAAGTTTATGTTTAGTGTCTTAAATTTGCAGGTTATATGATCAAGACTTTTATAAGTGTGTAATTATTCCACACAGGTAACACCTGGGAAAGCAGACTGATTTTTCCAAACTTGCTGAATGTCTACTTTTACAAAAATCTAACAACAAATATAGAAGCACAGAGTCGCTTTGAAAAATGTATAGATGCTCATATAAATATTTATTTTCATTTGAGAGACTTGTTCTTTTTTTCTTTTTCTGAGAGAATGTTGTTTCCTATAACGTGCCCACTCTTCTGCCTCGTATCAGCTGTCCTCTTTTGCCTCTCAATAGTTTGCAAATGGCTTTTCTCTAAAAAAAAACATTTTTATACATTCTTTTATCTTCTTCCCTCAAAGTGATGTTTTTTTAATGAATTAACAATGAGAACATTGCACAGATCTTTTTCTAGACTGTCCAAGACTCTGTGCAGCAAGGCCAACTTTGCTCACTTGCTACTTCCTGAATGCTCATGGTGCTGCGATGCTGCTTAAATGGATGATTTTAGACTTTTATTATGCATATTCATATCAATTCCCTCTTCAATTTTCTTTTGCTAAAAATAACTAGATTTAATGAAAAATATTTGTTTAACAGTATTTCTACTGTTTAACAGTATTACTTTCATAATGCCATCTAAAATATTCTGTAATAACTCCTGACACTGTTTACATATTTTTCCAGAACAGAGCAACTGGTTGGTATCTCCCTAGGTCAGTCTCTGCTCTACTTTTTTTTTTTTATTTTACTTTTTTTTCCCCCTTCAAATATCAAATACTTCCTCTGACACATAAGATTTACAGTAGATAATTTTCACAGATTCAGAGGCTGTCCCTTTAGAGCTCTAAAATATATGCTGTCTGGACCTGTGCATTTACAGACTGTAAGTCTAACTAACTAATGCTTGGTTATGCTTCCTTGGGGATAGATATGCAAAGGTGACAGTTTGACAACTGCTTGGGGATAATGAAGTTCAAATGTTCTGAGGTTGGGGACATGGATTTTGGCTGATGAAAACTCAGTAGTCATCTTTTCCATTAACCCACAATCTTAAAGATATACCTCACAACATTAAAAACAAGAGAATTGGCATTTACATTTAGTTTTGCAGAATGTTGTACGAACGAGTCTTTTTTTAAGTTTTGCTACTGTAGGCCCTATACTTGCCTGTTTTTTTTAATCCTATTTTACCATTACTTTGACATTTTCCAAGTACAGAATCTGAATGCTTTTGTATGCCTTCACTGCTGCGATAATGTGCTGCTATCCCCTTTCCTTACTCCCTTCCTTTTTCACATTTCCTATAATTTTTTCCATACAGTCTTTTGAGACACTTGTCTTTCAGACATGTTCAACTGTAGTCTCTACCATTTTTAAAGTCTTATTGACTATTAAAATATCTGTGATAAAGGTGTCCCTCAGGATAAATTTATAAATCCAGAAAAAGAAAATCCATATAAAACAAAAAATTGAGTTATATTTATGGTTCAGTCATTCAAGAAACATGATTTTGATAATAATCTCTGACAGAACAGTACATTCATAAAAAGAAACCTCTTGAAGTCTGTCCTACGAAAAATTCAAATGCTACTGTAGAACCGTGAAGTCTTCAATTAGTCTATTGAGCTGCTCAGGCTAAGCAGACTGAACTGGTAAAGTTCCTACCACATTTTTTGCATGGGATTTTATGTACAAGAGGAATTTTTTGATATGTAAATTAATTACTAGATCCAGGCTCAAATTGCAAGCAAATCAGATGAGTTGCCATCTTTTAACAGTTTGCCACTAATCTCATATTTACATTTTGTTAAAAATCAGCCTACACATTCTCTTGACTGGACTTCATAGCCACATATCAGTCTCGATCCACGACACGCTGTCATGAATTTAGCAGCAGTAGCACAGTCCAAGAAGAATTGCCAGGACCACTGCATGCCTGAGGAAGATGACAAGCTGAGAGTGAATAAATCCAGAACCAGGTACCAGAACACTAGTTTTATGATCAACTGTCTTCCAGTGTAAATGGAGCAGAGTGCTTCTTCTCACTTTTATTTATCTGAGGAGAAAAGGTGCTTAATCTTTCCAGTTGCTGAAAGACAAGGAGAGGTTTCAGAGTAAATGTGGCAGCTTGTATGGGAATCTCTATGTTCAGTAACACCTGCATCACAGTTACTGCTCGGGCAACTAACTCTCCTCACTGCAAAGGAAAGTTTCTGTCATATAAATATACTTTGTG
The DNA here is from genome assembly GCF_009769465.1 of Tauraco erythrolophus. Classification (NCBI taxonomy): domain Eukaryota; kingdom Metazoa; phylum Chordata; class Aves; order Musophagiformes; family Musophagidae; genus Tauraco; species Tauraco erythrolophus. The sequence continues at coordinate 11,468,368 of NC_141468.1, read as the reverse complement.
GTGAACTTTTTAAAATATTGGTTATAATGGAGTTGGAAAGGATAAATACCTTTATATATACAGATATTAGTCTACGAAACGTATTTACATAGTGCCTACTACCTTAAAATCTCAGAGCATTATGATCTGAAATTAATTCAGCCTCCCTGCATCACAAAAGGTGACAATTTCTAGTCTGTCAGAAGACAGACTCAAGGAAATCAAGTGCCAGTCTAAGGCTCCAGAAGAAGCGTTTCATTCTTGGATCTCTGCAGATTTAGGCTGTTGCCATTACCCTTCCGTCGCAGACAGAGAGGTGAAACGTGTCCTGACAGCGCAAAGAAGTGCAGTGGCCTTTTGTCACGATGCCCGATGTCAGCGCTGGGCGAGAGCAGCGGCTCAGAAATTCAACTTTACATCACATGTTAGTTCAGGAATGAATCGTATCTGCCAGCCTCCTTTACCGGCGAAGTTGTACTGCAAAGGCATGGAGGGCAGAGCCAAGCTTCATCCCATCTCATGCTCCCACCGCTTTACATCACTTGTGCAGGAGAAGGGAGAAGCACAGGGAGAACAGAGAGGCTGCTGCGGCAGCAGAGCGGCAGTCTGGCAGGATGGAGTTAGTCTGCATCTACAAGAGGTGACAGAGCACATTAAAACAAAGGAAGAAGAAAGAGAGAGACAGCTAGTGCCATCCTCCAGCAAGTATTTCAGAATGCCTCCAGGCAACCTTCAAAGGTGGCCACATGCACGTCAGACATTCTGCAGTTGCTTCTCAGCTGGGCTGGGACTTCTCTCCAGCAACACTAACAACACTTTCATCATGTCCAGAACTGACACTGCTCTTGAAAGACTCAAGAATTACAGTGGGGCTGGGGGCCTCTAAAATTAATACTTTTATCAACCCCAGAAAGGATGGATGGAAACAGTTAACTGAAGAAGTCAGCCCAAGTCCTGCCCATACTGCTGTCCCCTGGTGTGTATTTCAGCCTCTCTAGTCGCCAGGCTGACGCTTTGACAAGCGGTAAATTTCTCTTGACGAAAACCATTAAAAACGTGGTGACTGTTTATAAAGTGTTACATTTTGGCATGTCGCCCTAAGCCACGCTGTATCAACACTGCTCCAGAAGAGATCCTCTTCGGGGCTCTTGCTGGAACTAGGAATGGAAAAATCTCTGACACCTCTTTAAAAAGTTGAACATGCAATACCGAAAGCTAACACATAAAGTGTGGTGAACACAAAGCTGTGCTGTCTTGCCACTCTTTTTCAGCTGTCCTTGGAGAGCTATGCAGTTTTGGGTTGCAAGGGCTGCAATTCCAGGCAGTCCTTATACAGGCTGTAAAACTGGGAGAAATACCTTATCTGCCTGTCGCCTGCTGCAACATAATCCTGTAAAGGGAACAAATCTACCACAAAGGACGTACAGAAGAAGCAGTATTTATGCTGCTGTGTGATTAGTGTTGAGAAACTGGCTTCTTAATGTGGAAAAAAGCACATAAATAGTGAAAATACAAAAGTTACTTATATTTTTATCATTACATTCCTAGCAATTCCAGAAATCTAGATTACATTCCTTAATTAAACAATCCAAGGTTAGTTTGAGCAGATGTGATTCATAAGATCTTACAAACTTCTTTTTAAAATGACTAATTGCAAAACTGGGATCGTCAAGCTGTCACACTGCCAGGTGGCAACACTCTCCCTAGCAAGCACCCCTTAAATCTGCCCATCCCATTCCTATGGTTACTTAGTCCCCACTACAAGGTACGTAAACAAAACACGTGTTCGGGCAAGCCAAGGTGGGAATCTCTCAGTAAGTGCCCCACTAAGCACTTTGCAGAGCCACAACTCTTGCACACGCACTTTTCCCTTAAGAGGATCATGCTACTTCAGGATTTGCCACCCCTGCACTGCAGCCACCAGGGGATTAACTCTTGAACTAGAAACGGGATGGCTGTGGCCAGGGAAGCTTGCAAGCAGGGCAATCGATACAAAGGCTATAAACGCTTTAAGGCGCATGGCTGCTCAGGACAAAGAGCACTTTCCTGGGGAGTTCTCAGCTTCTTTGCACTCGTGGAAGCAGAGCCTACAAAGGTAATATACATATATTTCAGTTTGTTCTGTATTTCTATCTATAGCTGATAGGTTTACAGCTGTCCTGGTGTTGGCACTTCAGTTTAACATCATACACTGCACACACTAGTTTCCCCAGGACAGGAACAAGCCGCTGTAGATTACTAGAAATGCAAGCATCTGTTGTAAAGTCCTCCCTGAAAAGCAGACAAGGTAGTCTCTCCTGGAAGGTTTTGCCTGGGGAGGCCAGAGTTTAAGCTGTGTTTGAGATTTCATGGCCTATATGAATGAAGACTCACAGGAGAAAGCTATGAACCTATACCAGACCTGCTGTGCCTTTTGCAGCCTATGCCTTCCACACCACTGACATCTTCTATCCTGGGACAGCTGTTGGATCCAAACTGCCTCTCCAATGCCTGGGGAGCAGCAGGATGGCACAGCTGTAGCCACTCTGCCACAGTAAGGGATATTTGGGTAGATCCTGCCTTCTGACCACCGTTTGGTGAAAAATGCTGTGTAAACAGACATCGTTGTCATAGGATCAGGCTAAATGTTCGAAATAAATTTTCAGATAGGTACTCAAAGCTCAGGTACAGTACAAGCACAGTGTTTGCAAAAAGCATATAAAAACTGACTACGTGCACACAGTTTGTTGTTTTCTTTTGATAGGGATCACAATTTTAATTTGTAGGACCTGTATGCCTGAAGTACTGGCTCTTTCATTTTGGGAGTAGAGGTACACGAGTTTTAGCCTGGAATGGATAAAGTTTCCTGGAGACTGCTATCATGTAATAGCAATAGCTTTAGAAAAACACAAAAAGAGGTACCAGAAGAGATGTGGGGTAGTTTTTTATTAAAGAGTAATTTTCATAACATCTAAAGTAGTCTCAGTCTTCAACACAAAGAGAAACATTTAGAAATATGCATCTTTAAAAATTAACTTTTTTTTCCTGAAGGAAAGGAAAACGGGAGGCATATGTCTGACCTACGGGTTCTGAGATCCTGTAAATCCTAAACCAGAAATGACAGAAAAGATGATACTATGTAATCGCCACAGCGTAGGTTTGCACTCAGACATGAGGATCACAGTTCTTCTGTGCCTCTTAAAACCGCCATCCTGCCCATCTGTTTTTGAACCTTTTACTTTGACAGCACTGAATTTGGTCTCTTCCATGTAACTCTCACCATGGAGAATCCTATTTCACAGAATACAAACCCAGAACATCGCTGCACTAAAAGTATGGCAATAACACCTCACAAGAGGATTTTGCTCACCATTACCTTTAAAAGCAGTGACTAGAATTCAAAAATGAGGACATACATTACTTTCATTCTGACAAATGAAATACTTGATATCCCCCACAAGGTCTGAAATTGCTTAAATGCAAATTCTAGTACTATAAGTACTACTGAGCAAAAGTAAAGCAAAGCTTTTAAAAACTATCCAACCCTTTGAAAAGCAAATACTTCATTTGCTTAAGGGACTACCATACATCTTGAGAGGATAATTCTTACGTACCACATAAGTTACAAGATCTCCATTATTTATACAGCTAGCTGTTAGTCACCACTCTGTTTTGAAAACAGTGAAGGGCTCCTTCTCTCTGTGGGAAAATCATAACTGACTGTGCTTTTTTCAAGATTTATACCTCCTATCTGTAACTCTGCTGTCTGAAAACGCCTGAGGTTTGTGCATCATCCAACCTGAGCGCTCTTGCTCTAAAGACTAGCGCAGAGAGGGGAGATAAAACCTACCCTGTACCCAAAATGTGTGCATACAGAAGTGAGTATCATTTCAGAAACTATTTCAGCATAAAAGATTATGAACTCTACTTCGGGAGTTCCTCCTCTCTTTATTTGGACAAACATATATTTGTATCACTATCAGCACTGCAAACCACCCCAACCTAATGCTAGAGATTCTCGGGATTTCTTTTTGTTCCATATATTTCCACTTCAAGAACAATATTACCAAGCACGTAATATGACTGGTGATTCTATTTTTATTAACAATCTTAGTAATTCTTCTTACAGAGTACTCTTACATCCTCTTGGTAACCTTCTTACACCTTTAATCCAGTTATAGGCACTATTTCTTATCCCCAACTTCATCCCAGTATATACGTAGATAGATGGATAGAGAGATCAAAACATCAATAGATAGATAGTTAGGTAGATAAACAAAGGTTTTTATTAAGAAGGTAGTTTCCTAACTCCTACATCTAAATGTATTTTTTCCTTATCTTTTGCTAGGAGCTGTTTTAGTATGAATTTTCCTGAAGAAACGCTATTTTTTGCTTCATGTAACTTTATGATGTAAGATACAAAAATGGAAATATTTTCACATAATCCCGATATGGACCTGATTTAAAGCCTGTGGAGGCTGATGGGAAAAAATCATCTGACCCAATTTTTTATTCTATTTAGAAAGTGTATCTGGACTATGAAAACACAAAGGTGAAAGTAGAGTACATGGATTCTGTCCCGGATAAAGGGTGAAGAAGAACACCACTCCTGGACCTTGTGACTAAAGGACAATGCTCACGAGAGGAGAATACCACCTCTTCTGTCTAATAAGCACCAGGCTGGTAAAATAAATTCAGCAGATAACTCCTCCCCACTCTATTCAGCAAACGATATGCCAAAGGCAGACAGAATCTAGCCAGGTCTCTAGCCTACTAGAAAAAACATAGCTCTGCAGTGGAAAATAAATTTGGAGGACTGAGAGAATAAATTTCTAATTCCTAGATGCATAAGCATTTTTAAACAACCAGTTCTTCCTTCCCGTCTGGTGGCTCACACCTCAGCAGAGATACGTTTTCCTACCATAGCAGCCACTGGTTGCAGGTAAAGCTGTGCTCACGTAGCTGCGTTACCAGCTTATGGCAATTCTGGTTTGCTCCTTTGATAAGTCGCAGCCAGATAACATGAGGTCACATTGAAGAATATTCAGTTTCCCTTCAACCCAAAAACTCATGCTCATAACCAAAATTAGTAGGCTTCAGAGCTTCTACCCAGAAAGTGCATTAGATGCAGTTTGCATTTTCAGGTATAAAGCTTTAAACTATCTGTATCAAGAAAGTTAAACCTATTCCCCTATCTCTTGTCCCACGCTTGAGAAAGCATCCTTTTCTTGGAAACATCTTCTACCTTAAACCATTTTTCATTTTCTCAGGGCCAGTCTTGCTATTTTTACCTAGCAGCCCTCTTACTTCTTTCTGTGGATTTGAATCACTCTCCAACAACTACCTAAGCAGACATCCGAGACCTGGCAGAAGCCTGCAATAAATTATATCAATTTTAAAAACGGTAAAAAAAAAAAAAAAAAAACAACAGGGGAATAAGTTGTTTCTCAAGGCTGCATATAGGGAGAACAGGGTACCAAAAATAAAACCTTACATAAGCATAACAAACTCATGCTATATTTTGCTACAGAATTTTTCACAACCAGACAGGCCACATGCAACCACTACAACTACCATGAAAAAAGTACTACTGCCTTTCTGAGCCACTTAAAGACACTGACTTCATTTGTGTTCCTCTGTTTAACAAACGTTTAATATCCTAGAAGGGTATTACAATCGTAAAACATAAAAATCAAAGTAAATTAGTATCAAAAAGGTTCTTCATCACATGCAACTCACTTGTCACAATTAAATACTGGATTTTAGGATGTCCTTCTCTTCTCTGCAGACTGTGAAAAATTTCTATGAATATTAATGGCAACTGGTGACAAGGAAGAGAAAGAATTTGAGACACTTGCCTACAGACCAACACACAATGTGTATGTTGTCTTTAATGTAGCGATGAAGCTCTTTTTTTCAAATATCCTAATTAAAACTGATTGCCATGGTAATATATTAAATTTGGCCGATTCATTTTTAAGAATCAGTATTGTGCTGACCTCAAGCATAAATACATGTACATCATGAAAAAATATTACTCTGTGTTAAAAATATTTCTATTGAGCACTATAAACATTCAGTACCAGGACAACTGCATTTCTCACCACACGCCTGATTTCTGCGTATAGCAAAGCAAACCCCAGCTAATCAGTACACTTGCAGTTAAGTCTCTTCTCCTGAGGAAAAATTCATAGGAAAGTGTACAGTTACTTATGTCTGAAAGTGTGTTTCTTCATCTAAAAACTGAAGACTGTACTTATACCTAATGTTGGTGTTTTCCCCAATGAGATATTGCACCGTTAACTAAACTGCTTAAACGTGGGAGTTCTTTAAAGCATTTTCCTCTCCTTTCCATCGCAAGAGCTGCTCCTGACAACTATAATTTCTGAGATGTGCTTGCTTATGGTATTCTTCGTGCTGTAGGATAACCTGGTTTGCTAATAATTTTAAAGAAAGCTTGTAATTGAATAAATTTATAAACATTTAAAAGAAACACTCTTCTGGAGCTTGGTTAAGAGAAATGCTAAATCAGTACTTGCTGATTGCTGAAGCCAACTGACGGGTGGCTTCTATATTTAGGATCCTCCTTACACCTGTCAAGAGACAGAGAGAGACAGCCAGCGAGAAAGAAAGTGTGTGCACCAGAGCAAGCAATCCAGAGACCCATCTCCTATAGCAAGGAGATAAAAATAAAAGCAACAAAGAGCAATAAAGAAAACGGCAAAATCTTATTATTTATATTACCCCGCTGATCTGTGACATGCTGTCAGCGAGCGCTCCGAACAGGGTACAGACCTCATTAGCTGTCAGTGACTCCGGCTTCCCGCAGGAAGCCACAGCGATGCTCAAAGCTGGATGCAGTCCAACTGTGTCAAACCTGTGCTCCTCAGGTGGATCCCCTTCCCTGCCGTCCTCAGCTGAAAGCGTGAGGCCTTTGCAGCAGCGTTTTTTGTTTCAAGGCGAACTCCAGTGAATACTCATCCCCGTGCTCAGCAATGTCACTGGAAATGGGCTTCCTGGCTTTGAGGGGCATCTGTCTGAACCCAGGCTGTCTCGGTTTGCTGATCTGACAGCGCTGTCTGTACTGATGGTTCGTAGATACATATGCAAATGTAACAAAAGGAAAATCACACAGCTTTCTTCAAATAACACTGTGCAACCAATTAGTAAAACCGTCTTACTGTAAAGGCTTCGGATCGCTTTCTTTGTTTGAAACAGAGTAACAGAGTACCGCATTTCAAATGGAAGGGCATCGGCTGAAACAGGAGCTGGCTCTCAGCACACCAGTGCTGCCTTCCTCCCACTCGAAGTGCACCACTTCTTTCAAATTTTTGATCTCCCAGTAAGCAGAAATATTTGGGTTAACGCCAATTAGCGATAAAGAAATAGCACTGCTGGGGAAGTAGGGAAAATGATGCTATTTAAATTTACACCATACCCCTTTCTAAATGCTACATGGCAATTCCCAGACAAAGAAACTGAATTTCACTCCACCTTCCCTAACTCATATCGTAACAACCCAAACAATCTTTTAAACAATATCTGATTCACCACCAGACTCCCTGTATTATTTTTCAGAAAAGGAAACCAAATAGCCTTTAAGTATTCCCTAGTGTTCAACAAACTATATATATTTGGCCAAGCTTAATTTAAGTTTCAGTAACTATTACTTTCTCAGAAAGCAAACAAAAAAGCCTTTTTCCCCATCAATAGCAGATGAAATGCATATTTATTTGTTTAAAATTAATGATGTGCGTGTATGAGTGAGAGAAAATGCTCAGTCCTCACAAAAGATACTAAATGCTCATAAATGTGCATGTTTCAGTTTGGGCACACAGCACAGACAGCAACTGCACAAATACCTCTGAATCTTCCCAAAAGTAACCCTAATTATTTGCTTACAAGTTAGCTTTAACCACCAGTCAGTAGTTACACTTAGCTCACCTGCGGAGTGTACATAACTAATTATACAGAGGCAAGAGGCAAATGAATATAAAAACACATGGAATATAATGAACTTACATTCAGCTCAATGAAGAACTAAAGGCACACGGAGGAAATTTATATATGACCAACACAAGCATGCAGTAGTTCCATGTACCTTAATATCACAGAAATAACTTCAAAGCATATAGGGCAACATTACAGCTTTACTGATGTCAACATCACTTTTGCAATACCCAGCCATGGATTTCCCTCATAGTTTAAAAGACAGAGGATTAAATGATTTGATACTTGCTGGAAATCAGATCCAGAGCAAGTCCTTGTGCCCAGCTTGGTGTAGAGTGGTAATGATGTGCACAGTGCAGAGCGATTAGTTAAGGCAAAGATAACCATGTTATATGGCTAAGGTCACACAGTTACGAGGAGTTTATAAAAGAACTTTATAAATTTAAAGTATCGTTTATATTTTTGAAAACCTTAGTGCTTTTTTCTTTGGATGCCATGTAGATTAATCAATCATTTGTAATTCTGCACTTACAGAAAATCCTACTAGTTATTACCACACATCGTAGTGGGAGAGTAATACTGCTGTATAGTAGCGATAATAATGCTCACACATCGAAATAAGGCAAAGCGTGTATCAACAGTTAAAACTTATCACATGCTACTCCCATCAAAACCAGTGCAACCCCAGTGCACTCATACAAAGGATGCGAGCCTGAACAGATGTCAAAAATTCATTGAAGCTGAGATCCAGAAATTTTAGTGTCTTCAAGTGACCACAGTCTGAAGACAAAACAGGACCATACTAGATGTACTGTAATAAATTGATGCATCTCGCTCCTGTGATAAACGAGCTGTGCCCAGTCCTACAATATTTTATTTTTTTTTTACTATTTGTAGCACAACTGGACAGCTCAGAAATATTCACATGCAAAACCATCTGCCGGATAAGAGTAATAAGAAAGACCTACAAAGTTTTACGAAGTCCTAAAGGGTGACAACATACATTTACAAAAAACTAAGAGCCTTGTACTAAGTATTGCACAAACTACTGTTCTGTCCTGTCTGTTACTTATGGTGTCACCTGTGGCAAAGGTTATGCCATTATCTTGGGTACTAAACCATATAACCATTTAATGTCTGCCTGCATTACACGTCTGTCCTACACTGATAACAGCAATGAACAAACAGGAGAAAAAAATTACAGAAAGTGATTTGGCTGTCTTGAATCATGTTAGAGGGGCACACACATTAGTATACATAATATTACCCCCGCCATTATTTGTTCCCCTACAGGTATTACCAGAGAAAACCCTCAGGAGACATAAACTATACTGCTTTATCATTACTAGGGATGCTGTTTCCATGCCAAACTTCCTGTCTAAGGATCTCTGTCTCATAAGCTACTGCCATACAGAATCCATAATAATACGGGTTTTGTTTCTTGATTAGAGCTTCCAAGTACCATGCTAATAAGAACAGAGACACACATATATGCTGCAGGCACTGCTGCTGTCTGAGGTCTGTATAGAGGAACACTCAGACACCTGGTCTGAGATACTGCATCATTCACATATGTTAAACTGAATTGTAAACAATAAATTCAGCCATATTAGAAATTATATTCAGGAATGCATCACAGATATACTAAAAGATGCAACGGATTCCTTTCTGTACATAATTTCTATGACTTTTTGAAATTCTTCTACCACCACACAAAAATCAGGGATGACAGATCATTTCCATGCAGCTTTAGCATTATTTTGTCCAACATCATGGTACCAGAAAAGGTCAAGATTAATTTCATCAAAAGATGTCACCTAAGACTAAAGTGGATGTAAGTCGTCATTACAGTACTTCTTTGGAGTAGGCTGGCAACAAAGACATCATGTATACAAGCCTTTAAACCTATCCACAAATCTTCTATTGAAGGAAGTCTTCAAAAATCAGGTAAGAAAATACAGAATCACGGAATCATAGAAGAGTTCAGGTTGGAAGGGACCTTTAAAGGTCATCTATTCCAACCCCCCTGCAGTGAGCAGGGACATCTTCAACTAGATCAGGTTGCTCAGAGCGCCGTCCAACCTGACCTTGAAGGTATCCAGGGAATATGTTGTATCAGAGTCATTTAGTGATAACTGCTTTAGATGAAGTAGCTAATGCAGTGCTTGATCCAAAAATCTGAAAGTCAAAGTCTACAGTAAAAATGTTTTATTGAGAATCATATTATGACACCATTTCATACTTCTAAGTGAACTTATAAATGAAAATGTTTTTGTTAGTTTTTTTTTCTTTTTTAATAATATAACAGTTGACAATAGTTAAGCAATGGAAAAAGTACTGTCCAGCTCCCAAGCAATACAGGAGAGAGCTTTTGCTCTTTCAGGTTTCTCTTCAGTACAAATTTAGAAGCTTAACAGTTCAGAAGCACCACAAAAACTTTTAAAGACAGACTCCGCAAGCTACCTAGTTGTACTGTCAAGGCATTATGTATCTGAATTTTCCTAAACCTTAATGTGTAGGTTAAAGTCTGCAAAGCAGCTGATAGCCTGAATAGGTATTCATCTTTACCATAATTCTTACAGCAATTTGTATTCAGACTTCTATTCTTCTCTGATACGTAACAGCAAAAATCAGCACTTACACAGTGTATTACATTTTGAAAGCATTGTCCAAACAATTCTCTATGCCCTTTTGAAGAATTCACAGATGAAAGAGAAAACTGGACAAGAACAGAAAAAACAGACCCTGAAACTCTTGTTTTATTTTTGTCAATAAATAGCTTGGAAGCTTTAATCCAGCCCTAACTTACAACTTTGAAACTATGTGAATTCAAACCATGACTAGTTTTGAGATGCATTGAATGAGCTTTTCTTCTAAAAAAATTAAGTATAGCAATGATAAGGCATTACATTTGCATGGAGGCAGACAAATAGTGGTGAATTACTTCAGTTGAGAGAAAAATCAGGTGGCCATTAAACTGCTGGTTTTAAAGCTCCTGAGAATTTTTTTACTGTATCATTTCAACATTATTTCAGACTTTCAGAGAACTACACAAACAGTGTAAAATAACAACACTTCACTGTAAATAGCCCTTATTTTTGCATTGATTTTGTTCAGATAGACATTGAGTGCTAAAAAGATTGTGTAATTGCTCCATTCTGAAAGCAGACGGCATTATCAGCCAAGAAAACCTTCATTAGTTCATTATCCAATTTTCCCAGGTGAAAGAAATGTCGAATGAAGGGTGTGTATCCATTCAAATCACACAGTAAAAAAACACAAACTGGAATCTATCTAAATTACTGATGAATTAGAAGCTCCATTCCACAATAACAAACAATACTATGTACCTCATACAGTCTGTATTTGCCTATCATATATTTGTTTAAGGACTTTGGACTAAAACATACAATTCAGCAAGTTTTTGTGTTTTTTTTTTAAAAAAAAACAGGTTAATTTCATTACTTTGCAGATATTGTAGAGATGTTTCATTGTAGGTAATGAAGAACTACTTTATTTTAAGCAGTCCTTGAAAAAGTTATTTTTCAGATGATCCTCAGTTTGCAGGTTATCTATTTGGCCATTAGGAAAGCTTTGACTAAGTTCTATCCAAATACATGTCAGTTAAGTGTCAGTATATGAAATCTGGATTTGGTACACCAGAAATCTAAAATTTCAGGTATTGGTGAGATCTCTTAAATTTGGATACGGTTGCTCCCAAAATCACCACAAGATTAAATATAGAGCTAGACACAAAGAAGGATGAGTTTGTTACCCATGTAGATAACTGGAACGGTCAGTATTTCTGTGGTATACTGCTGACATTTCCTGTTTGTTAATTTTCAGGAAAAATCCCAGATAGGAAATAATTCCTGCCCAGTGAAGGGCTGTACCAATTATTGAAGTCACATAGCATGAAAAACACAGGATTAGCCAGTGATTTCTCTTTCGGTGGTGAAATGATGTCCGAGCAATAGGAAACATCCAAATATATCTCAAAACCAGCTCTTTCCGTAGGATATCTTTACCATAGCTTTTGGGTTCAAAGAATAACTTTTGGCTAATACCTTACTTTCAGTTCTGAGAGGCAGATGCTTCTGCAATCGAAGTTAGTCAAAGTTATTACTAGGTTTTGATTGCCAGAGACAAGATACGTCCTTTGCAGCTTTACCAAAGTTATCTACAAAATCCACCTGTCATGTCAGTCTTAACACTGGAGCTGCATTTTGAATAATTAGCTATAGGAAAAAACTCTTATTAAGTCAAAATCATAAAAGCTGAGAAGTCAAATAATCAAAATAAGAATTCATCTGCATTTTAATATGTAAGCACATGTAAGCATAATTCTGCCCTTGTATATCTGTTTCATATCCTCAATGAAACATATTTCCAGCAGAAAAAATAATAGTTGACTTTGCAACTGATGACAGGATCAGGATGAAGATGTATAAGGAAAACAATTCAAGGCCACAAGTCGATTTCAATATCTTGCGTTTTCTAGTTTTCAAGTGTTTAGCTTTACAGGCGGATAACTTACTTTCAACTTATATTTTTTTAAAGACTGATCAGCACTTTATTCTACAGATTATTCCCATGGAGAGTAATGGGGCAGTTGTAAAGCAGAATACTACTCACTAAAAAGAAATAGAGCCCCAGGTAATTAGATATGTGGAATAAAATATTTAATCATCGATGTTTAATCCATGCTTGTGAAGCTGAAAGCATCACTACTGAATACATAAAATGTTGTAGAAGCATGGATATCTAAAAGAATAACTAGGCATTTTTGTGCAAAACTACCTTGCAGGTCATAAAAGTATTTTATTGTATAAATAAATGGAGTTATGAAAGGAAAAATCCCTATCAGCAAAATATCTGCAAGCAAAGTATTGTTCTATATATCCACTACCATATTCTTTATGGCCATTTGTTAATTGTATCTCTCACCATCCATGCAAGGAAGTGATGGGTGCTTTTACTCCTAATTTTGCAGTCGGGGAGAGTGTATCTATACTTGGAACATATACATAGTGGATGAGTAAAGATATTGGCCAAGTGCTTCTAATAGCAAAGCAGCTATTACATCAGAATTTCACCCCATGTCCCCATAAACTACCAACATCATCTTTCAGAGTAAACCCAGCTTCATTGGACAAAAATATAAAGTTTGTATGTAAATTTCTTGGTGATTTTAAACATAAGTATCTGAAAAATCAAGATTTCATACCAGAAGGTGAACGAATTATTCGGTTGTGCATAATGAGGGGTTAAAATGACTTCTATCATTTCTACCATTCCGAATTACAGTGCTGAGTTCTAAAACTAATTGCTGAAGAAAAAAAAAAAAACCAAACACCACAATAAAGCAAATTTGTGAAAGTCACTTCCAGTTATCCTGCACATTACTAGACGTTGCAGTATTTTGAAAAGGAAAGTATTTCTTCCTTACAATTCCATACTTACATAAAATCGTGTTTGCTCCTAATCTAGGGGAACATTTTTCAATGCCTTCCGGCACATTAAGAAGTTCTTTTTCACAGGGACACTTGCTCAGTGGGGCACGGACAATGAAGCGGTGTCAGAGCTTATCATTTAAAAGGAAGACAAATGACCACATCTGATATCACGCATGGTTACTTTGTGGTATCTTACTATTCCCCTCTGTATAGCCTAATACGATCATGTATTACATTTTATTTTATATAATTTTTACAATCAGGCCTTGACAGTGATGACTCACTCCATTGTGATGAAACCTGTATGTGTTTAATCAGAAATTATTTTATGTCTGTTCATCCTTGCACTCAGGATTTAAATGATACAGGACTGATACTCATTTTGCTGAAATTACACCGGTGCAAAGGAGGATGAAATTGGGTACCTAATCATTTCCAAAGACATTCAGAGTATATCCTGAGACATACTCTTAGTCATTCAACAAACCAATTAATCCTTCGTGTATTTCTAATCAGTCAAAAGTGACTATAAGGACCAGATTCTGCTTTCAGTTATCACAAAGCTTTTCCCCATGTGTGTAGTGTAGTGAAATCTCCTTGAGACATGTTCCTGCACACATTAGTGATCCTCTCCCAGCTTATAGATCTAACCATATCATCTGAAATATATTCAGAATAGATAAAAATCTAATCCAAGAAGATGCTACGGCAAGAAAAGTGGCTTGGTAAATAAGAAAAAAAAAATCATAAAGATTACACTTCTGTTGTTACTGTTTGTGGCAAGCCAAAATAATTGCAACAAAAACTACCTTACTCTTGCCTGAAATCTTAAAAGCTTTGGTGATTATCAGGTAATTAGTGATTACTAATGATTATCTTTGGCATGTTACTAGTCCATAACTGCAAACTAGTTGATGCCAGACCACCTAAATAGCACTAATAACGATCGTCTTTCTTACAGAAGCAGAACACCTTGCAATATGCAAAACTTTTATGCAAGCAGGATGATAATCGGGGTGTCGTTTCCATTTTAGAAACGGGAACAGAAGGAATAAAACCAGCCGTAGCCAGCACTGCAAAAGAAGCGGGCAGCAGGTCTGGTTAATGAACTCAAGTGTCACGAGTCCTTGGCTGGTGTTGAACCTACCTATTGCCTCCGTTTCGATCAGCAGGTACAAAATATTCACAGTACAAATTTCAGATATACTGGGCTTCTACAGCTCCAAGTGACTTCAACAGTGAGAACAACGACTTGCAACATGGCAAAGGAGTGCAACGAGCACACAGCGTTGGCATGAGTCAGATACGTTGGCTTCTTTTCACGATACTGTCTGCAGATTTTTGCTGACTCCTCTTAGTTTCTAAAAATGCTGCTGAGCTTATGTTTTACAATCTGCATACTGTACATCCAAGAAGTACAGATCGTGGGGATTAACTTCTTCTAACTTCCCAGATCTCAAGTTTACCGAAAGAAGTAGATATGATGGTATCTTTTCTACAAAAAGTCTACTAAAAAAAACCAAAAACTTTGAGCATCAGGTAAGCCAGAGGTATTATCCATCCAGGAAAGGTCTGGTCATGCAAGGTTCTGAGGTAAGGTGGGAATAGAGCAAATGCACATCTTAATAAACAAGGCTTAACAGTTTAACAACACTTTTCAACTATAGAGGGCTTTAGAGACATTAGCTGACAAATTAATCTTGACAATAAACCCTTGCCTGACTAGATACTGCGGTTTCCTACTTTACTCAGAGAAAATAGTATGGAAAACTAAGGTACAAAACTTAAGAAATAATGCAAGGCAGATAAAGGGAGGCAGATAATAACAAAGAGAGACATATAATGATAAAGAGCTCAGCCAAGATGCACACAATTCAGGATGGACATCACAGAAAACAAAACCAGAATATTTCCGAATGATAAAAGTAAATTAAAAAGCCTACTACCTCTTCTGTTCTTTTTTCTTTTATCTTTTTTTTCCTGAACATTGGTGCCACTGAGCTAATTTATGAGAGAATCTTCAGATTAAGAAGTAGTTGCTGCATTAGGAAATACACTCACAGCTGCATCCATTCTAACAAAGGATAACTTTCCACAGAAGATGATGGTGCATGAAAGCTCATTGCTCACTTCACTCAATTTCCATCTTCTCTGTCCACACATTCCTACATATATGCCTGTTCAGTTTCACCTGTCTTTGAAAAATAATCTAATGGACTTGTTGCATCCATATGTAAAAAGAATAAAATTACATATGAGGCTAACAGAAAATATGGAAATTCCATAAATTCTGCAGGAAGTATTCTAAATACTGAAGAATGGTATACTATGTATTATATTATATTCTAATTCAATCTACTAAAAGAAATCAGCCATACACTGCAAAAAAGCAACATCGGCATTAGCATCTGATGTGAAACCACCATACTTCTGGATTAAAGTCACAAAACAGAGTATGAACATATCTCACAGGGCAGATTACTCTCCAAGCAAAGAGTATTGCCTCCAAGTATGGGGCTATATTTAGGACCCACAAAACCTCTACCAAATGGACTATTCGAATCCACACTGGGGGAAGATTATTCCTGGGAAGGTTCATTCAGCCATTTACAAAATAAACTATTTTTCCCACTAGTCCACATCAGAATACCACAAATCAAAATTTGCCTTTTAAAGGACTGTTGGACTCATCCTTCAACACTTTGACTAGTCTAATGGGATATTGGATCTATTTGTGCCGAAGTAAGTTATTCATCTGCAAGAGTCAGGGAAAGAATAGTAAAAACTCTAACATTGTAATTCATACTTCTAGTCAGCTCTCTTTCATTACTGTGCTCCTTCCTGCGGTGTCGATAAACACGATTCTTCCATTTCTGAGTGCAAAACGTTTCACTTAATAATCTTCGACAGAACAGCCCCTGTGACTCAGTTTCTTCCTATGGAAAAGATTTGAATTTCTAATCAAGAGTCAATACCAGCCAGGTGTGGCAAGTTTCTACTCATTCCGAGAACAAAGCAAACTTCCCTTTTACTGGTTTGTTTAAGCCTAACTTAGTGCAGAAAGAAAAATGCAGCACGGTATTAAAAGTGACAATTGAGAAAAATGACATGCCTTGATTTAGGTCTTAGTCCTGCCACCCTCACCCAGAGAACTTTTATAACTTTATTGTTATGACTACTTGAAAGCAGATTTAGTCCATCCTTAGCAAAATACAATAAAAATCCCAGTAAAGACAAGGGAGGGAGAGACTATATCACTGGAGAACGTTTTCAGCTTTTAGAACGGTGTAGTGGGGAGCTGCACAGAGGAAACAGAAGCACTTGAGTTAGAACGTTGTTTTGATGAATCAAGTTTAGCTTTTCTCTTTTAAACAAAAACTAACATAATTCATCATCCGATTACTACAAAAACTAGACTGGACTCAGCAACTCCTTTGTGTTCTTATTTACTTCACAAATCAGGTCAAAAGTGAATCAATTTATTATAATAGATAAATTTGAGAGTCTTTGCTCACAGACTTCAACTGAAGCTTTATATGCATGAGAGCTGAAATATATATGCATGACCACTGATTCAATATACACCTCCCCGTAAAAGATAACGATTGCTGTGCAAGAAATTATTCTTAGCCCACCTGATCCATAGGACACACTCTTTAAAAAAATTCCCTTATTTCGGCATTACTGGCTCAACATTCATGGCTCTGGAGAAACAGAGGAAATTTCAAAAATGAAAAATGCTTAAATCACTATGTAGCAAACCTGTTACAAAGTCAGGCTACAATTCTTTGTCCTGATCAACTCTCAAATGAGAGGGAGTGAGAATGTAATTTAAAAATAGGGTAAAAAATCCAATAAAACATTTTTTATAATAGTCAGCAATACTATAACTTCACATTCATATTCTATGGGTATTTTAGGCCTGCCTCAGATTGAAAAAAAGTCTGATTTTGAATTACTGTAATTAACTGCAAAAGCTTGCTGATTTGTTGATGCAAAATAATGTCAATCTTTTTCATAAACTTGTTAGAATCTTTGTAAATAAATAGCAAAAATTATACAAGGAACAGAAATTCAGCTCTTTGTCATCGGTTTGCTGGTGGTGCATAGAGAAAGTTGTAGTGAGGAGGGACATAAGCGAAAAAACGTGGTCCTGTCCCTGACGTCATTAGTGTAACGTTACCAAACGGTGAGCCACATTCTTGTCACAGCCTGCTTGTGAGAGAGGGAGTACATTTTACATTTCATCCTGAAAACTTATTAAGTCTGGGAGGAAGGAAGGCATGAAACGTTGAGTTTGCTTAGAAGCCCAGTAGGTCAAAAAATAGTTTGGAAAGCACTGGAGAAGACAAATCCCTCTCGAGCCGAATAGCTGCAGGCATACGCCATTAATTTTTAGCTATTAAAAAGTGCTGAAGCATATTTTGAAAATCTTCACTCTTACACTGAATTCTTTTTCTGAATATCAACAGGACTTTTTAATTTCAGCAGTAAAGTCTGGCCCTAAATTGAGAATATTCAACCCATGAACATCGCTGAAGTATAAATTCAATTGAGAGTGAACTTCACTATCAGTGTTACGTGGTGGCACCTTAAATGTGAGACACTCCTGCATCACTACTGTGTGCGTTACACAGTAGTGCCTGACATAAAAATCGTATTCTGCAAACAATATTGACTCCAGTTCTCCTTTACTACTGGAAATCAGGAGGGAAAGAAGAATCACAACACTCTCTAACAGCAATGATCAATTTGCTGTAGTAAGCAATGGCGCAATTGACGCGAAACCCCACTCTTGGTCTGGTACTGCAGAACAGAGCATTACCCAAAATATGTTTGAGAAAAGTTGAGTGGAATCAGGCTATTTAATAGACACAACAAGAGAAATAATTCAGAGCTGCAATCTCAAATGCAAATCATTTCAGTATTCACTGATACTTGCCTTGCAGCACTTGTGGATGGAATGAAAAAGCTGATGCTGGAATGGGCTAAGGGTGATCTAAGACACAATGCACAGGTGCTGCCCAGGGGTGGGGGCAGAAATGCAGTTATTATTTTGTACTTAAGTCCTGTGTGTTTTCAAGGTGCTAGCTATGTTTTACCTGGGCACCAAGGACACTCAGCTGTCATTCCTTCTTTCAAGAAGTCTGATTCAGCATTCGTAAGAGACATAAATAAAGGATGACATCTGGCTTTACCAAATCATAGCTATGGTCCAACAATTTTATTCCAGTGTTATGTTCTGGTAAATCTTTTCTTCTGTTAAAGCAGGTATTTTAACACAGCACTAGAAAACAGCATTTTCTGTAGTCCATAATATCAGCTTTTGTCACTAAGGTCTTTATAAGCACTCTAAGCACAACATGCATCCCAAGCATATAGCGATCAAAAGCTCCTGTATTGCTGCAAAGAAGTACAAAACAGTCTGGGGCCCAATTCTGCTTCTACTGTGTTCAACAACAGAGAGAATGAGTCATTTTTCTCTTAAACTACTAAAATGCTCCTAAACTGCAACCTCTGCCTTGCAGAGTTTTAAGTCAAACATTGGTCTAGAAGATAATACTACCCTGAGTAAAGGATTCTCACAGAAGAGAAGAATAAAGGCATAAGCATGTCAGATCACAGTTATCAGTGGGCAACTGTAGCCTATTTTGTTTCTTTGTTACAAAAGATTAAAGTAATAAATAATTTGACCGTGCTTCCATCAATTTAAAATGCTCTGCTAGATAAATATTTTTAAGATCTGTACAACAGGCCTTCTACTTAACAATGAATACATTTCAGACTAATGTGCTGCCAAGCTCCAGCACTCTTTCTAGCAGCTGAATTCTTGGATAAAATCATTTTGCAGGGTATGAGCAATGCAGTTCTGAAAATAGCATCACTGCAAAATGAAAGATGGCAAGAACCTCTACAATGCTGATTTATTTCAATGAAATTTAGTCTCTTATAATCAGTATCTATTTTGACGTCTGCAGCTGAATTTTCATACTTAATAAAATGTAAACCTATAGAATTTGTTATTTTTGAGGCCCCAGCATACATGTCTAATAGTGAAACAAAAGAAGAACAAGCAGAATAAAAAAAAATACCCATTCACGATTTACATCATAAAATCTGTAAAACAGGAAAATGCTTTATGGATCAAAATAATTTGCATTTACCGGTACCACGTGTCCAGAGACACTCACAGAAAGAAACCAACACCAATCAACAAGCTGTTTCACACTTATCTTTAGGTATGTTTCTACTAGAAGAATGGATTGGAGCAATACTTTTTAAAACATCGGTGGGTTTACACATCTTGCGTAATGCTCAGTATCCAGACATGTGCTGCTGAGGAAACACTAAGAGGTGATACTGCACTTCCCTGATTCTAAGCAGATCACATCTTTGGGCTTTCTTTCCAATTCACTGATACGAAGGGACACTTCAGCGTATTATTTTTCTCCTAAAGATTTTTTAATAGATTGGAAAATACAATTTCCAAATGAGAAGGAGCCTGATATTTTACAATCCATTAACGCAGCTGTCTTTTCTAATTAACATCAGCAATAAAATTGGCATTCTTCTATCATAGGCTTTATGCTAAAAATGAGATTATATGTATATGAGAGGTGTCAAAATCCCTAAGTCTGAGAGTAGAAACAGGCGAAAAGAGCATATCATAAATATTTTCTACCTACATTTGGCCACTGCTCTTACATAGAAAGCAACACTGCATGCCAAACCCAGCTACATTCTCAGCAAGACCTACATCTGTTAAGTCCATGTGCAGAAATCAAAAATACGAATGTCCCAGTTGTGCAAACCTTAATTCATATGACTCAGATAGACTTCCCTGACTTGTCCTAATGACACTGAAACAGTAAGGATGATTCATGCGAAAAAAAAAAAAAGGGAATACACAACTTTTCTAAAAATTTCCTGCCTGCACGGATATATATATCTCTCTGTATATATGCTCCTATGTATATTATTTTTATCCTCTGGATATCATTTTTATCCTCAGAAGTTTTACACCAATTTATCGAAGTAGCAGATCTATCTTGAATATAATGAATAATTTAATCTCTACATATAGAACAGATGACTGAGGAGGAAAAAAGGATAAAAGATAAAGGAAAGAGAGAAAATGAATGGGAGAGGAAAACTAGAGAAAATAAAATAAAAACAGACATTAAGTTATATCCAGAAGTATGTAATTACAGAAACAGTATCACTGATATAGAAAGGCTTCATCTGTAGGTTCATCAAAATTAAAATACATTTTGTTTTCTTGCTTGTTTTTTCTTTTTTCATCAGTACGGACAGGTTTATCATCAGGAAGCAGCAGGTACACCTTTATACTGCGCATTACTCACTATCAGTAAAAATATCAACAGTGCTGAGGCAAATTTTGTCAAAAGTTTACCTGAGAATTATAACATAATTTTTTTAAAATTGAGACTATCTGTTTTGATGCAGTATAGGTAAAAGAACAGAAATAAAGTGAGTCGTATGATACCTTTATCAGGAAACATACAAACTACATTTACTTAATAGTATTTGATTTCTTAAGTCTGTATATATACGGATGATAAACAAATATATATGGCTACAAAGAGAAGTTTTGCCTACGGCGTTAGGAGTAGTGCAGTTATAGCAACAGGAGTACCATATACAACAATATTCTTCTGTAAGTGCAAAATATCTGCTGTACTGTGTGTGTAACTGAAGTATTTGGAGTTGCTATGTTAAAAGTAAGAGCATGATATCCTGCACCAACATATAATAGATCCCTAACACATGACACAATGAAAATGATACATTTTAATGAAATCTGAAATGTGTCAATAGGCAGCTAAGCCTTATAGCTATAGATCAAAACACAATTACTGCTATACCTAAATAGTTCAGTAAAGGAAAGTCTTAAATATTTGCAGTGAAATAGCCCAACACAGGAAACAACAAATGCAATTATACCACTTGCTCAGATTTGCAATGAAAAATTCAGGCTCCCGGTTCATATAGCACAATCCTGCACTTGAAATTCTCTATACATTGCAGGGTAAATAGAGCCTTTTTGCCTTGTCAGAGAAGCAAAATTAATCAAATGACTGAGATTCTATCAAACAGGCATTGCTTCTACCTTCAGCATTTTTTTTGCTAAAAATGTTTCATAGTTGTATGCTACTGTATTGGTAATAAGTTCTTCTGAATGTTTTAGTAAAAGCACATGTTGAAATATTTACTGATGCAGAAGGAACAGATGACTGAAGGAAAAGTGATTTTACAATAATGAGTTGTTGACGAAATCAGAATCTATAAAGCCCTGCATATGCACATTTTTCATACAACAGCTGGGAAACGTTGCTTCCTCAGACCAACTTTTTAACTAGGAGAAAAAGAGATTGAAAATAACGGGGAGAAAGCAGGTAGCTGAGAACGTAATATCGGCAAACCTTCAGTTCTTCAATTATTAATATCCTTTCTTTCCTTTATTCTCTTCTCTTGTGAGTTTTTCCTATTTTTAATATTCTTTAAATACAAAATCTTTCACATTAAGGGCATTTGCATCACTTCTCTTTGTTCTTCCTCATTTATAATCCATAGTAGGAAACAATACACCGCTGTCAAGTCTTTAAAAAGAATCAAAAAATTATTTTCTTTTTCACCTGTTACATCATTACTTTTTGCAGAGCAGCTCTCCCTGCATCAACCTGTTGTGCTCTCTTATAAATGAACTAAGCCTTGTTTGCACGTTGATTTAATTTCAAAGGGGAAACATTACTATGAAGGATGGACAGAGACTACAGATTGTTTCTACAATATTTCAATGGAATAATAATGAGAGAAAAGGAAGGCAACAGTAAGTAGATTCTGTAGGACATGGAAATGCTACTGACTAATATCGTATTCTGAATTACTTAATCATAGGTATAGTTATAATTATATAATGTTTCCCTGTTGACAATTTCTATTATCATGACTGGCAGTAAGGGTAAATTCTGAAGGTAACTAGCAAACATGGACAGAGGGTCAAAACCAGTTTTAAGCAAATATGACGTAATGTTATGCTAAAAAGTGATCTAGACTTCTACTTGAATTTATGCAATCCTCTTTTTATATAGTACTTTTAATTTCACTAGATTCCACATTTCTTTCTCTTTTAAAACTAGAAAAATCTGTGTAGAAGATAAATTGTAATTAGTTGTGTATGATAACCTTATCAGCTCAATTAGAAACAGTCAGAGACAGGAGCTCGAACACAAGGAAAGCGCTGACTTAAAGAGCCCTGGCTTTGTATTTTGTCACTTTTGCTTCTACATGGCACGTCTTTATAAACTGCAACACGCGAATGTTTTAAAACATAATCTTCCCTCCAATGAAAGGCTACGTTTATTCAACTTAGAAGATATTAAGTGGTTATTTTACACTTATCTTTGTATTCCTCTCTTTCATTTAACAGTGCGAGCATCCCTTTGAGTCTTTCATAATGGAACCGATACTCAGAACTGAATCCAATTATAACAACCTACCAGCAGTACTAATTGGTGAAAATGCATTGCTGGTAATTGCTGTAAACTCATCCTTCTGCACAGGATGAACGAAGGCAATAAATTCTACCCAGCGTTAAACAATAGGGAAGACTACCATTAGCACTGTTTTTCTTATGTAAAATGCATTAAAGTGAGTCATCCACTTGAAAGTTACCTACTGGCAGCTTTAACCCAGATTCAGGGACTAAGGTGCGTGCTTAAAAAAAAAAAAAAAAAAAAACAAACAAACCAGAATAAAAATAAGAAGGTGAGGAAGAGAGGGGGGAAAAAGGAAGAAAACCCAGTCGTTACTCCCTAGTGTTTTGTTATGGGTTGGTGGTTTGGTTGTGGGTTTTTTTTTTCCTAATCGGTAGGCGAATCTCAAATAAGACGAATTGGCTTCTTTTTGCCTTTCTCTCTCTGCGTGCTTTCATTATGTGATCTCCGCACTGCTCTGGGCACCACTTTCACGCTAATAAGTGCGCAGTGCTTTAGAGATTTCCATCTCACGGCCACGCAAAGGGTAAAGCTGCTCGCACCCAGAGCACCCATCAGCTCTCGGAAAGGTGATTCCTGAGATGTAACGATCATCTTCAGCCATCGCTGAAGAAAACAGTTCTTCAGCGCGGTTGCTTTGAGCATCCCAAAAGCCCTCCGGCGTGGCCCACGCGTGCGCACACCCCACACCCCACCGACGGCCACGGGCAGAAAACAAACCCCGCAACTGTCAAAATATTCCTGGTGTGCGCTGGAGCGCAGCCAGGTAGGAGCGAGCTGAAGCACAGGCTCCAAACTCGACAGCAAAGCTCGCCTGCCCGCTTCCCGTGCCTGCCGCAAAAGGCAAGGAGAGCTACCTTTTGCCTGGGTTTTAATAAAATTGCTAAAGTTTTGTGGTTTTTTTTTTTTTTTTAAATTGTGTTAAAACTCCAGCCAGGCTGAAATAACCTCTGTGGGAGGAGGGGGCGGGCTCTCTGTAACTCGAAACTTTCCTCCCAGCGCGGCGGCACTGCCGGGGGTTATTCCGAGCCGGGGCCGCGCCGGAGCGGGGCTCTGGGGCGAAGCCGTCACCGCCGGCCGTGACCGGGGCTCCCTCCCCTCCTCCCGGCGGCCGCCCCGCAGGGACCCGCTGCTACCGCGACTCTTTCCCAAGCAAAAGCAGCCGAAATCCTGCAATTTTACCTCACCGCCACTTTCCGCCCGGACTTTTATTTCCCTTTGTATCTTCGCCGGAGCCGCGCTCTCCCCGGCACAGAGGCTGCCCCCCCTCCCCGGCCGGGCCCCCCGCCCCGCACCCCCAGACTCCGCGGGCACTTACGTGGTGGCAGAAGGGAAGGGTCCCTCCGAGGAGTGGTTCATCACCAGGGACTGGAAAAGTGTCAGGCTAAAGACTAGCAGCCAGCCAGCAGCCATCTTCCTGATCGAAGATCGATCCCCCTTCCCCAAGTCGGCGAGACGGCAATAATAATAAATTCAATTCTGTGTGTGTGTGTGGTGGTGAGGGGGGGCTGTTGTTTTTTAAAGCCTCCTCCGCTCCCCCCCACCCGCCCCCTCGCAGGAGGCGCAGCCCAGAGATGTGCGGAGAAGCGGGAGCGTGGCCGAGGGTGGGAAGGAGGAGGAGAAACGATGGAGATCTGTGGGTGGAGAGGGGGAAGAAGAGAAATAAAGAGAGCGCGAGAGAGAGAGACTCTACTCTCTGCTACTCCAGCAGCAGCTCCAGCTTCATCTGATCCGCCGCCATCAGGGCTACTTTTGTAACAGATCTCCGCGCACTCCGTGTGTCTGTGTGTGTGTGTGTGTGTCTCCTTCCCTGATTTATTCCTCCGATTGCAGAGCTGAAAGAGGAGGAGGGCGGCAGGCGGGGTGGGCGCTCCTGAAGGGAGAGGAGGAAAGAAGGAGAGTTGGAGACGGGCAGATCGCTCCCGGCTCCTGCCTTCGCTGCCGGCTGCGGGGGAAAGTCGGGGCGGGGAGCGGGGGAGGGCGCCAGGCCCTGTGGCGGCCGCGCTCCTTACAAGGCAGCCGAGGAACTCCCCGGGCCGGGCCGCGCTGGGCTGGGCTGGGCTGGGGTGGACTGGGCTGGGCCGGGCCGGGCTGGGCCGGGCCGCCCCCGGCGCCGCGGGAGCCGCGCTCCCGCCCCGCGCCGCCCGCCGTGGGGGCTGCGTGCGGCACCTCCCAGCCGCTATTTTTAAAACCGCTTCGTGCCTCATTTTAATTCCCCCCTCCCTTCCCCCTCCCTGTTAAGCAGAAGCCTCGCGCAGCCCCTGTGCCACCAGTTGGGCTGCAGCTATATGTGCGTGTAGATAAACGTCGCTCTTTCCGCCGCCGGCTGTGGGAGCGCTCCTCCGCGCCGAGGGGCGAGCGCGGCAGCCGCGGGAGCGGAGCGCGGCGCAGCCGGCGGAGCAGCGCGGCCGCCCGCGCCCCCCGCAGGGTCCCGTCCCCGCCGGTCCCCGAAGCACTCCTGGGAAGCGGGCCCCGGGAGGCGCGGGTGGGAGTCCGCAGGCTTCGTCCCGCCCCAGCCGCCACTCTAGCCTAGATATCAGTTTCAGATTCCTTTGAAAATTCAGAGGACAAATTCCCTCTCCCGTCCTTTATTTTACCCATCTTCTCGTATACCAGTCTCTGTGGCAACTATACGTTCTCTGTACAAATAGAGAAAGTAGTCCAGGGAAATATGTCTTAGCTTGTTTACTAGAGCAGTTAAAGATTCAGTGACAATTTTTGTTTTCCATCTCTGTGCTGTTATTGTGTTTGTTTATTTTTCTTTCTTTTTATATTTTTATATATTGTATTTATTTGATTGTATTAACTGTAATTATGGAATTATATTTCTATTTTTATGCATTTAATTATTCCAACAGGTGAAAACGAAAGAGCAGACCCAGTGTTTGTGTTGTTTTCACATGCTTTGTATTTAAGAGTCACATCATCTTGAACATATTAACTCACAACAATTTCTGTAAACCAGAAAAGTGCTCATCTCTATTTCAAAAGTGGCAAAAGGACCAAAGCTGAGATCTGCAAATGAAGAACGGAGTGTTCACATTGCCCAGGCTCCGAGCCAGTGTGATATTTCAGTTGCAATCTGTAAAGCATGCAGTCACTCATCTACATTGTTTCTGGATTGGAGCTGGCACTTTGGAGCTGGTGGGAAGAGCTCCCAGTTGTCTTCACCTATCCACCTACCTGTAGGTACGTAGGATTCGGCGTTTGGATGCAAGTCCAGAATAGCAATTTCTAAAATAATACTGCAGCCTGTAGACTTATACAGTCTGAAGAAAACCTATAGCCCACCTTCTGTAGGTCTCCATAGGCTTTACAATTTTGCCACATCAGTGGCAACACTTCAGATACTCAGCACGGCTGCTCTCCTGCGGCGATGTAAAGGCATCAATGTCTGTGCTGCAAGTGTGACAGGCAACTGCAGAGTCATGGGCATAGGACACAGAGGTCCTGCTTCACATAGGGTGTATCAAGATGACATCCAGCGTGGAGAGAAGGCATTGGGGAGTGGAGTAAAGGTTTGGAGAAATGCACAGAGGAAAGAAAGAACCTGGAGATGTAGAGTTGTTCAGGTTGCACAAGGCCAGAAAATGTTTACTTCTTAGAGTGTAATTTAAGGCATCTCCTCACTTTTAGGGCCCAACACTGTTTAAGGGTAGCATTATCCAGTATCAAGAGGACACCAATTCAGTTACAAAAGTGAATGTTCTCAAAAAACCACTGGTTCTGCTCTTTGATAGGTTTCTGAAGGTCAGCAACAGTTCGTGCCTAAACTCTGCTGAGATCCACAAACTAGGCATTCTTCTGTTAGTTGTGCCCCAAAACACCTAGCAGCCTTGCAGTGGGCAACACAGCGATGGATTAACACTCTGGCAACTCCCCTTCAGAAAAAAAGGATGGAAATGCTCCACCTGGTTCCTTCCTTACCTGAAAAATCCATCATTCACCCACATCATCTCGGCTCAACAGGAAAGTGCTCGTGTTCAGCTCCCAGCTGTGCTTCCTCCTGAGGCCCATACACTGCTCACCCAGGGACGGGCACTGAGCTGGGAAAGACATCCTCTCCCACTGAAGTGGGCAAGCGGAAAAGGATGCACACGTTGGTCAGGGTAAGAGAGGGTGCAAATGACTCTGCAAACTCACATAGCACATGGCTTCAGTAGGTGAGAATAAGCAAGACTACTCTCCCTTAGACGTACCGTTTCACTATAATGTACAGGAGACAAAGGAAGATCAAAGAATGATAACATAAAATAGTAAATAGAAGAGTTTAGGGTCACACAGCAATGTTTCTTTCATCGTTAGTATAATTTTCTGTAAACTTACATTTCTAATGCTGCATCCATCATTCATAGAGCTCCTCGGGGCAATAAATTTTGCTACTTCCATTTTTGCTATTTTGCTGTTCCAACAACACTAACACATGGCTAGCAAGGCAACAGTGCAATGCATGGACGGGTTGGCACTCCATCTAGTACTGTAAGGTCCAGATTGTGACTGTTTCATCAGTACTAATATACTGTAATGATAGCTGAAATGTGGGAAAATGCTAGAGAAAACACCACTATGTTTTAATATATCAATATTTGAAGCACCAAATCTATTGTGCTATTTACAACTGTATAACAAGACGCTCTGCAAGATAATCCTACACCTCTACACAGGCAAGTGAATGCCTGTGGAGCTCACTGAAACTCAGGGATGAAGGAGAAGAGAAAGAATGTCTACATACAGTTGCAGCATGGCGGAGAAAGACACAGGTTAGCTCCAAACAAGCTGATTGGGGTGTTGAGAAGCAGCCAGGGCTGGGAAATAGAGCTCGGCAAGGGCTACCTGTGTGGCATTCATGGGAAGACTCAGATCTGTGATATACAACTCAAGTTCAGCCTGCAAGCTTTACAGGATTTACAAGCAAGCTTGGACTGGAGCCCAGTTTTGAGAAAAGTTGGACTCATTTAAATAACAGTCTTCCTTCAAAATGAAGTGAGGCTTGAAGCTGGGTTTTGAATTTTTGCCTTTTTTTGAATCTGAAACTTAGGAAGCCAGTACCACCCTGAACCGCAAAGAAGAAAAGAATGCAGGAGTTACTCTAGGAGTAATGTGATATTTACTGTTTACTTACTCTTTTCTTTCACCTAATTATTTATATTTAAAAATGCATTTATGTGCCAGGTATTTAATAAAGATCCAGAATGTTTAGAGATGCTGACCCCATCCTAAAAACGTGTGAATATGAGTAATTGTGCTCAAATGAGCTCCCACTAGCTTTGATGGGAAAGTGTGACTAACTTAAAACATAATGCTAACAGAATTAAGTTTCTTGATATTTCTTCATCTTCCTGTAATCCAGGAAAAAAAAAAAAGCACAAACGTAGTTTCATCATTAAATTTTAAAAAGCTATTTAAATCTCCTAAGCAGTCAATTCCTTTACATTTGATGATTATACCATTTCCCTACACAGTCACATTTCAAACAATATTTTGAATACGTGGTTTTTACTTCACAGTAATGTTGCACTGCAGATATTCTTATAATTTATCTGTGTTAAGGTTCCTAAAGATCTATTACAGCTGACAAGTCTTCTTTTTTAAGCACTTAAATATAGATTTGAATGACAAACCACTAAAGTAAATCTTTCTTTATTCTTACTTCATCGTATTCTAAATTTGTTGCCTGCCATATCTGGCCAAGACCTTTCTGTGAAGAAGCACAGGAATGACAGGGATTGATATAATGAGAGGACTCTTACAAAAAGTTTGATTTGCACCTACTTGGTGGAGTTGGCAGTGTTGGGTTTATGGCTAGACTCAAGGATCTTAAAGGTCTAAAAGTCTTCTCCAACCTAAATGATTCCATGATTCTATTCTGTTCTATGATTCTGCTGAAGTTACTGGGAATTTTTCAATTGACTGTGATGGTCCGTATATCATAAATAAAAATTCCTATTGCCAAAATACAAAATTTATTTTGCATCAAAGGCTTCTTCTCAGTTCAATATATCAGTAACAAGGATTAATTCATGGTCAAGTCTTTCTCTTAATTTCAGTTCCTGGATATATTATTTACATTTTCATAAATTATTTATGCTGTTGCAAATCCAGCATAAGAGACAAAGAGCTGGGCCTTCTGTCTCTTAAACGTTTTTCTTAAAAACCCCAGATATTCAGTTAGAAACTGATTTAAAATTTTATTAATTTGGTTTTGTGCTTGTAAATAAACTCCTTCTTGAGTAATCAGCATTGTCATCAAACCTTTGGAAAACAGCGGCAATTTAAGACTTAACATATACAGTGATGGTAGTATTTGTGCAAATAGATAGCATGCAATGATCAAGTGTCATAAGTCTTTTTTTTTTTTTTTTTTTTTTTTTTTATATTCAATGAATCGCTAGTGGTTGTTATTCTCCCTGACCCTAAGCTGCAGTGTGCTGCGTACACTTCACCTCTGTGGTTGAGGTGACAAGTACTTTGCTAGATGGAACCCCAGATTTCGTTCAGTTCAGCGGAAATGTGCTTGCTGAAGTGCTGTAAAAAGTATGGCAAGGTCTTAAGCAATGCCACAGGGATACCAAAATGCCATTTTGTTCCTGGTGTGTAGTATCTCCTTTATGTCTGTGTGTTACACAGGGCAGAAGGGGGTAAACTTACTGAGTAATTCTCGTTCTGTTTGCTTTTTCAGGATTGACAAGAGAGTGCAGGCAGCCTGATCTCAATTTCTAATTTCAGAGGAAAAAATCCCTCTTATTGAAGTCTGCACCAGATGGAAATGCAAGATCTGGCCCATTGCAAGTGAGGTGAATTGTTTTACATATTTGAATTGAATATCATTTTATATTGTAAAAACTCTGTGAGCTGCGACCAGCAGCAAGGTAGTGAACACTTGTTTGTTCTCACCCTTGTTTTTATTCACATTTGAGTAAGTGTGCTGAACATAGTAGCAAAACTTTCCCTATCTGACATAATTAAGTGTGTTTTTTTTTTTCTTGTCATCAGAGTTGAAGAAAACATTCATCTTAATTCCAGTCATGAGAGCAGGGATGTACGCATTTTCACACTGAAAGGTTTTTTTTTGTTTGGTGGGTTTTTTTTGACAGTACTGTTAAAACAGCAGTAATTTAAGGATAATTTAATATTGAAACTTGGAGCCCGGTGTAATAAATATCTCAGTGAATGCCAAAGAAAACTATCTTAAAACAAAGTGCCAGGCTTGTAAAACTTCATCCATTTAAGAAGGAAGGTGGCAATCAGAAAAAACATAGGAAACCACTTCCAGCCAACTGGGGTGAAGCCACCTCAATATCTCATACCTGGTTAACCTATCTAATCTAATTAACCAGGTGGTTAGGAAAGCTGCATTTAGAATATATTGCAGAGATTTTAATTAGCAATATTCCTGCAAAAGAATGAGTGCTCTCATGCTGTCCGGCCACAGACGCTGCTTTTGGAACTTCAACAGGGTGAGCTAAAGCTTAGTAGGAAAGTTATGAGTCTCTTCTTCTGGGAACATTGCTATTACTGGTCTCATTCTGCATTTGGTGAGATACACATGGACTACCTACAAGGAAAAAAAAAATGTTTCTTTTGTCTTATTGGATAAGTAACGACAGTAAGTACTGTGCTTTTAATTACATGACTGTGTTTTAAGTGACTTGTGCTGAGACTGACAGCCTGAGAGCGCGTGAGCATCGGTATCTTTGGAGAAGGTATTGTGCATGAACGAGACACGGCATTTGTCAGAGAACTGCCTCCAAGAACCTTTTACAGAGTGGTGTTCACATTCAGTGCTGGATCACCAGCCTCCTGATACTTTTTAAGTTTAACAGCCAGGAAAAACTAGTGATGTTGACTCCTTTTGTAGTCAATGGACATGGATAGACCAGCACCTCCACGGAATGATGCATCCTCTCCTAAAAAAGACAGTTGAGATTGTATCAGTCTCCTACACCATCTGCCTTACAAACTATTAGTGAACACAAAAATAACTCAGAAGGAATACGGAGCAGGGAAGAGAGAGAAAAAAAAGTAGAAATGAAAGATAACAGAGGAAAAGTAAGAGTTAAGAACAGGAGCGTACAAATCAAAAAGAAAGGGTGTGCGTGTGGAAATGAAGACAAAACTGTAAATTTATATAGCATAAAAAGAAGATAAAATTTTAAAAAGGAAAGGAAAAGGGAGGCAGGGAAAAGCAAAGTGAAACAAGAAAACAGGAAAATGAGGAAGAAAAAACTGATTAGGGAGATATTAAGGGGAAGGAAAACTTACTGCTGAAAAGGAAGAGATGCAAGTAAGTGCAAAGGATAACGAAGAAAAAAGGGAATGAGAACATGGGCAGAGGTTTGGTCTACACATACTGTTGTGCACATGTCCACTTATTTTGGTCTTAAAAGATGGTAAATTAGGTATCCTAAATGTAAAAAAAATGCCCATTCAGCAAGTCTTTGGGTACGCCAGGGGAGCACACAGGCTGACACGACAGTGCTGTGACCACGCTGTGCTGGATCAGAAGCCAGCTGGCCCTGTCATCTGGGATCGGGCCCCATCTAATATGCTTTGCCCCTAAGCAGAGATTATTAGCTCAGATAACAGAGGCCATGTAGCTTCTGGTTTAGCAGCGCAAGACCCACTACTTGTGCTCAGGGTAAAGGCAGAACTTTCTCTTGTACGATGCGATGTACCTCAGTCTGATAATGCAGTGTCTGCTACACGTTTTACACCACCTGCAAAAACGATTTAAGGTAAATTTGAACCTTTTGTGTACCCGCAGTTTCTAATGACAGAAGCCAGTGGGACAGATGATAGACTTTATGCCAAGTACCCTTAAGATATAATAAAATAATAAATAAATATTTATAATATTCCTTCTCTGATAAAGCTTAATCTCTTTCTCATCTCTTTCATGATTTATTAAAAATCTTTAATTGGCCGCTCTTAAAAAATTCCAATTCAGCTTTTAAAGTGAAAAGTCAAAAGATAAAAGCAGCTGTAGGTAACCTTGCACATCTGATCAACCCCAGTCTCTAGTCCAAATGGTGGAATGGATTTAAAAGTTACATCTCAAGCTTCTGCTGTCATTTTAGAAATGAGTATTTTTATGTCATCTGAAAGCATAAAGTAAAATTTTTGCATGTGCCTATAATATCTATATGGGCCTAATTCTTTCCAGAATCATACTCCATTAAACTATGTAACAATGCTGTCATTTATTCATATGGGTTAATACCCCCTCTATAGTCCAAACAATTTGACAAGCCATAATATATCGGTACGGTAATGTTGAGCCCCTTGTTATAATTGGCTCTGCACAGTCTGCAGTTCCACGCACGGCAAAAAGGGCAGCTCTGTACAATCCACTCCAAATGCTGGGATTAATTATGTTGCAGACTTCATATTGCACTTGCAGATGTTATTAATTACTGCCACTCCCAGTTTAATAGCTGTTTCCATAGTAACTCTGAGAATTTAAAGAAGGTGTGAAGGGAAGTAAGTTGAGTAGTTGGTTTGGTTAGGTTTTTTTTCTAAAAGGAGGACAAAGAAAATCTGACAAAATATATATATAGGAAAAAAAAAATCCCCAAATGCTAAGCAGTGCAAGATAAACAAAAAGTAATGACAGAAAGAAGAATATGGACATTTTCAGAAGATACCCAGCTACTTAAGTTACCAATTACTTAACAATCTGCTCTTACTTGATCCTTTTAAGTTTAATCCTAGTTTGCACTTTTTGGTACGATCTAGAAAGTCCAGTGAAGTCAGAGTGCACGTGGTGCAAGTAAGCGTGGAGCTATGTCTGTCTCCAGTGTCACAGATTTACTAGATATAAACACGCTACCAGCAGTGCTGGTTTAAAGCTAAAAGGTTTAAAAACATAGATCTCTATTGCTTGAAAGAATGAAGACTTAATCATAAGCTTAATATCTTGTGTGAATTATAAATGAACCACGTGACTGTGTCTCCTCAAATTGAAATACAGCTTTTTACATCCACTGCCCAGCACATTTACAAGAACAAGAGCAAAGTGTATCAGCTAACACAGCGAGTACCTGTTATTATCTTCGAGTCATCTCTAAATTCTATCTTCAGACAACAATTGCTGTTGGTTAAGAAGTATTCTGAAAACATCTAGGTAGAATATCCTGGTGACTGGAGATACGGATAGTTTAATATTTACTCTCATATCAGAAAATAAAGTGAAAATAAAAGTAATTA
The DNA here is from genome assembly GCF_009769465.1 of Tauraco erythrolophus. Taxonomy (NCBI): domain Eukaryota; kingdom Metazoa; phylum Chordata; class Aves; order Musophagiformes; family Musophagidae; genus Tauraco; species Tauraco erythrolophus. Next base: position 11,435,280 of record NC_141468.1, on the reverse strand, counting down.
CTGATAAATTACAAATTATTATAGCTTGAAACTACTGTGGGGAAAAAAGACAAGAATGATTATGATATTTCAAGATGCTACGTTGAAATAACAGCTAGAAATATTTCCTTTTCAAAGGACTTTTCAGGTATTTCTTTACCTTTATAACCAATGGTTCTTAAAAGTAATTAAAAGGGGAAATAACAAAAATAGGGTTATTGACAAAATCAATATTATCGTTATAAAAGAAACACCTTTCACTTTGGGAAACTACTAGCACTGTTTCTCTGGAAGTAAAAGTGGTGATGATTTATCATACTCTAACTCTTAAAATGTCATATGAAAATTATAATCATCTGAGCTGTATTTCCATCAGTAGCTGTGGTTGATAGAAAATGTCTTTAAATGTCCAGTTCTCCCTCCCTCGAGCAGAGAAAGCCTTTCCCCCAATTTGAAATGCAGATGACTGACTCCTGGAGCACCACAAGAGTTTTCCCTTTGTTCTTACCAAGGGAAGCCCATTGTCAAGTCCCACATGTGCCCATCTGTGCTCTGAGAGAGAAATGTAGCCTTTTCAAGCAGATGAGCATTTGTCCTGTGCACTGCTGAAATCCTGGTTTCAGACTTTAAGTAGGTAAGAAATGGTGCCCAGTTCGTGACTAATCTTCAGAAGGGTGGATAGCACCTCAACTGCCTGTGTGTATTAATAGTCCAGTATTTAAAATTGGCATCAAAACATCTACCTAAAGCAAACAGTGCATAATAATCCAGAGCATAATAAAATAATTAAACATATAAAAAGAGAAGCTGTAAAAAAAGGCAAAAAAAAAAGCTCCTAATTTTAATTAATTTTTAAGAGGATAAATCTGGACTGAGAATTTTTGTTTTGTAACACAAATCAAAGTTTTCCCAGTGAGCTGGGAAATTCCTGTAGGACCTAAGCATGTTCTGCCTCTCACGTGACACTTGGCAGCAGAAATCCTCTTTGAGGGGAAAAAGTTCCTCTTCGGAAGAGGCTACTGCTATTTTCTTGTCTGGCACCCTGGACTGGATGCTCACGTGCACTGCCCTTGAGACTGGCTGAACCACATCTCACATGATGTCCTCCAGAGAAGTCACCTTGCCACCTCCTCAGAGATTGCCTGACACCTGACTGAGGCACCTGCTAAGGAAAAGCAGCAGCGGCAGTAGATGGGACCACTGTTCATTATTCCTTGGAAATAGAGTGCCTTTGTTTCTTTTTGACCTTGGAAACTTCTGCCCTTGTCTAGCCTTTTCTTCTGGCCAGTCTCTCGAGGTCTGCTTTTTAGGCGTAAAAAGAGATGAGAGGGAGCTAATTTTTGAAAACATGAAAAGTCTCAGGGAAGCACTGAGAGGAGGACGTAACCTTGAGAGTACGTGGGTAAAGGAGGCAGCAAACCTAATGCAGGGTCAGAAAAATGAAAGGAAAAGGATTAATTGAAATGTACTAAAAGAGTTTTGAAGATGAAAAAGGAATATAAGTACTGAGGGTTTTTTTTTGTTTGGGTTTTTTTTTGGTAACTGAAGCTCTGCTGAAAATCAATGGGGAAAGCATGGCTTTTATTTGAGTGGTAATTTGCATATTAATATTGTAATAGCATTATGCAGTAGTATATAAGACACATTGGGTAAATAAAGGCTCTGACCAAACATTTCAGCTTTACCCCCACGTCTATTTGAAATAAAACCAGCAGAACGTGACACTGTAGGCTTGTCCTTGATTTATTTCCAGTAGAACGTTAATTGATGTGTTCTCCTGTTTTGATATGTGATTTACAAGCTCTATAACTCAAAGGGTGATTACAGCCAGGCTGGTAATCTGGATGCCAAGCCTCATTTCAGTGAACTGTCCTGGATATTTCACTCTAGAAATCATTGCTGTCTAAACGTGTGGGAGACAATATTAAGCAGTGGCAATCAACAGTACAGTTTTCTGTTGGTGTAGCGGCAGGGAGTATTTTGAAACAGCTAGTGCATCTGCTTGGTAGCTATTTTTTTCTCAAACTGGAAAAATCTCCAATGTTTCAAACAAAATACCCGCAAAATACGCGGAAATGTAGAAGTCTTCACAAAGAACATTCTGTATTTTTAAAAAATCTTTTTTTTTTTTTTTTTCAGAGCAACCAAAAGGAGTGGAAGAAGAATATGTACAACTAGTGAAAAGAATAAAATAATCCCTTTTCTTCCCCTAGGACTTCAAAAATTGCTTCGCAAAAGTCTTGGTAACCCAGAAATTTTTAAATTATAGTTTAATTCCAATACAATCTACAGTGGCTCAACTGTGACCCCTAAATACCAAGGCTATAATGGGAACAGTGAAAAATTCAAGCCCATTATTGTACTACCCTATGTTACTATAATATCATCTATCCATTTCATGTTTCATCTAGTTTTCTAATATTATTGCATTTGGTGAAAGATGCTTAAAAGCAAAAAAAAAAAAAATTAGAAGTGCTTTTTTTAATAACTCCTTAGTGTTAAAGGAGTTGTAGAAAGTTTGCGTGTTGAAGGGAAAGTACCAAGATTGTAAGTTTATTCGATTGAAGGGTACATCCAGTACAGCAGCTTTACAGGTTAATATCCCTTTGTTATAGATCATTTCACCTCACACACCAAAATTAGCTAGAAGATGGTATTAGCACTGAGGAGCAGAGTACTAGAAGTTGGGTAAGGCAGAGTACTTTCACTTTGTGGAGTGAAAAATGACATATGTTGGTCACAAAACTGTGGAAGCAACCAGCAGCAGTAACTTATTGTTAACAAAATATTTAATACATTTAAAACACAAATCGTAGAATCGTAGAATGGTTTGGGTTGGAAGGGACCTCAAAGATCATCTAGTTCCAACGCCCCTGCCATGGGCAGGGAAACCCTCCACTACACCAGGATGCCCAAAGCCTCATCCAACCTGGCCTTGAACACTTCCAGGGATGGGGCATCCACAAATTCTCACCACCCTCTGAGTGAAAAATTTCTTCCTTATATCCAATCTAAATATGCCCTCTTTCAGTTTAAAGCCATTGCCCCTTGTCCTATCACTACACACCCTTGTAAAAAGTCCCTCTCCAGCTTTCCTGTAGGCTCCCTTTAAGTACTGGAAGGCTGCTAGAAGATCACCCCGGAGCCTTCTCTTCTCCAGGCTGATCCTAGTTTATTATTTCATACATTGAATCTTCTGCCTGAAAAATGCAGATATATAAAGATTTTGCTTTATCCAGCTTTTAGGGGAGCAGCACCGTTGCCGTCTTTCTGCTGATGAGGTATGTTGTCATTTCACTGGGGTCCTATGCCAGTGCAACCCTGGAGCATTTAGCGATGTAAAGAAGGCTTCTTTTCATTATATACACTTTCTTATTTTCTTTTTGATCTGTTGTTTTCACCATATAATTTTGCACTAGAAAGGCAAGCCCACCTTACTCTGTGGTCAGAAGGTGAGGATTGTGGCCCAGCCCCAGGCAGTTCAGTCCTACAGGCAACATGAAATTTTGATGTGGAATCAAAGTGGCTTCTTAGCAGATGAAAGCTAATGAGAGTTTAAATAAGGATAAAAAAAGGCAGGTAGCAGTGTAGTTTTGAATGTGGCAAGAAGAGTGGGGCAATTCAAGAGAGGTCAGGTTTGGGACATAAAGCTGATAGGAAGAAAGTGGACTTTTGAGGAAGTTTGAGGAGGAAAAATAAGACTGAAGAATTTGTGGGAAGAGATAGGAGATTGTGTTTTCCCTGATACTTCTAGTAAGCATAATGCCATGTCTAAGAAGTGGAATTGCTGCCCTTGGCCTCCATTCCAGATATTTAACTGGTCTTTAGGTATCTTTGAACTGTACTGTGCATGGGAAGTACTGGGTACTGGGAATTAAGCCATTAAATTTACTAAATATTCTGAGTAAATTACAATGTGGAGATGAGAACAGATCTAGAAATACGGTTGCAGCTTTATGTACACTAAATGTCCAATGGCCCACCTTCCCAAGCACTAACATTTTCTTCTGTTTTTATCTAGCTGGGTGAATGAAGATGCAAATAATCAAGATGAAGTCCTCCCGAGGCTTGGAGATTCCTGCCAACTGGAGACAATAGTTTTAATTTCTTGCCAATTCTGCTGTATGAAATGAGGATGCTAGGAGTTAACAGAACATGCTCAGAAATACTGTGCTACTGAGGTGAAAAAGTTGTCGAATAAAAGAAGAATTCCCAAAAATCAAACTGAAGTTAAAACAAGAACCAGAAGTTTCACTAGTTTCATAAAAGAGAGGAGTAAAGTCATTACACAATGAGGTTAAAGAAAACAATGACATAGCTCTGACTATGTCATAGCTATGACATAGCCTTTAAAACCAAAAGAATACTTTCTTTCATGTTTCTGACCTCAGTTTTATAAAAAGCTTCAGAAGAGATTTTGAAGGTAATTAAAGACATAGAAAAAAATGTGATAAAATGCAACATGGGTTTACCAAAGACTTACTTGATCGTGCAGGATTAAGCTGATATTCTCCTTTGATTTTCTGGACAAGGGGAATGAAATGCATCTAATCTATCTGGACTTTTACAAAGCATCTGATACAATTCCACAAGGAAAGTTATTAGCTAAATAAAGAAATCAGGGATTAGTACAAGAATTTTAAAATGGGTAAAGAATAGACTTAAAAAGTGAAATGTCGAAGTAAAATATTGGTTAGACAATTATTTTAAATATTAGATTACAGACTTATTCCATCTAATATTTTATTAATAATATTGACTTGCAATTGATGGTGATATGCAATTGTTCTGTTAAAATTTAATGATGATACAAAGGAACTAACAGTATGGGGGAGGGTCAAACATCATACAGGATGAAAAAGACGAATGATGATGGCAGTAACAGAGTAAGAAGAAAGTAATGACTTTAGGGACTCATACGAAAAAAAATATTTGCTGGCCGTATCAGCTGATTACAGGATGACTGTGGTCCATTAATGTTATGTAGATGTGAAATAACCAAGTATAATCTTGCAATCTGGTTCTGTTCCTCTGTATTGTTTTCATAAAGGGCTTGAATTCGGGCCGTGTGTGGAAAAAAATGGGAGTTTGAACCCCGTTTCTTACATTCCCATGCAGATATAGCCTGTGAGACCCCATCCTGACTGTGGAATACACTTCTGGCCAACCATGTTAAATAAATTAATTTAAACTGGAGCAAGAGCAAGGGCTGAGGATTCCTGGGATTAAATGCGTTTTGCTTTTACAAGCTGAGGACGGATAAGGAGTATGACCACCCTCTGTAAACGTAAGAGCGGACAGAAAAAGTGAAAAAACATTTTAGCTAATGAATAATACTGGCACAAGGATAAATTGGCACAAATTAGTCATGGATAGATATGAGGAGGAAAATCAAGACCATTGGAGCAGTGAGAGTCTATGAGGGCAAAAAAGGAAGGTGTTTGCAGCTCCTGAAACAGAAACAGCAGTGCAATTGCTGCTTTGCCCAGACCAGTTTCTCACTTCATTTTTATTTCCACAGTGAGTACATGTTTCCCTTAACATGAATAACACCATTATTCCCTAACAGATTACTTTGCTAAGCCTTTCCAGAGAGTAGAAATTAAGCATAATTTCTATTTTAACAGAGAGTTCACATTTGCTGTTAACTGCCTACCCTCCAGTTTTTGTGTTCATCCTCTTTTTCACTGTGCTAGTTCACCCTCTTAGTATTTTCCTCTGCTTCCTCACATGCCTTTCTCCCTTTTCTGTATTATATTGTTAGGTTTCTTGATTTCATTAATTTTTTTTTTTTTTTTCCCAATTTTTTTCTTATTTTCTTTCCATCTTGCTCAAAGCTGGAAAAAGCAACTCTGTTGCAGGATTCCCTGTCATTGTCATGTAACAGCCTTAAAATTTCCAAACATTAGACCAGAACAGATAGAGAGAATATATATTACTTATTGTGTTAATACAAGCATAAATTGTTTTAGTTTCTTTCTCTCTATTATCCTTATTATCTAATTGCATCAGTGATTCACCATTCAATTTAATTGCCCATCAAAAATGTTCTGAAACCTTTCCACTCTTAGGTTTAAATGTGTCAACCCATGTGCAGCCAACAAAGCCGAGAAGTCCTCTGCTCCCTTACATCAAACACAGAGCAACCAAACCCTCATTTGCTCTCAGGATTTTCTGATGCTTCCTTAGAAACAGACAGATAAAGTTTTGTCCACCACCTTCCACACAGATATATTTTTCAGGAATGGAGAAAAGCAGAGGAAATACAGACATTTGTTTCTTTCTTTTTACTGATTCTTAACAGGGCAAAATGCTCTCCAGCATGAGTTGTTTAGCCTCGCTATCCCGATTTCTTCCAGCAAGCCATTTAAACGATTTGACTTTCAAATAGATAAATTACCATTAACACTATTTTTGGGTAAGAAAGACAGTTGTTTGGTGCACCCGGATGCTGAATCAGCTCCTGGACTATGTAAGCAAAGTTTGCTAAGATTCAGTTATAAACCAACATTCTTTCAGGCTGAAGTCAGGAGGTTAAATTCAGTAACACAAGATATGATCTCTATCTCGTTTTAAAACTAGTATGTGAATTTGTGCAAGCCCAGATAAGGATGACCGGTTATCTTGGCTTCAGAGGCATTAGATGGTCAGAAAGGAATCACATGCTTGCTCTGAACATATCATGAGTTATAAACTGCTAATAACTCAGCCACTGTCAGAGCAAGGTCACCTCTCAGGATAGCAATGGGGACTTGGGCACTTCCCTTCAGAAAGAATTGTCATATCTAGTTTTGTTCCAGGTAAGCATGAAATCCCAATCCTTCAAAATGTTCCACATAAATAAAGCGGTAAATTAGTCAGCTAAACAGTGGTTTGATTTTACATCTAAAATGTTAACACTGCTGAGAAATGCAAATGCAATACTGAAGCAGTCATTACAATTGGATTAAATTTGCTAAATGTTTTGGAATTTTTACTGAAAAAAAAATGGAGGAGTTGATTTCGGAGTATGCGTAACATTTAATTTCAATACTCCACTCCATGATCTATTTTTACAACAGCTGAAATAAAATTCAAATGATTTAAAACAAGATTTACATAACTACAAAATTAATTAAAATATTTTTATTTAAACGGAACAATTACAAAAATCTTCATTTGACCACATAGCTTGGACATTTTTCAGTTTAACCCTGTCTAATTGTTTCTCTGTCAGTCAATGAATCTCTCAAATTCATTATTCACTCAGCTTTTTCCCTGAAATAATCTTTCATGATGATGTGTGGCAGAATTAGAAAAGAGGCTGCCTCTAGCCTCTGTAGGCAGAACAAACCAAATAAACTCAAGATCTTGAAGTCAAAGAGGAAAAATTGAGCAGAGAAAAAAAAAAAAAAGGAAAAAAATCCCAAAACAAATACAGAAGGATTTTAAATTACCATCATTCTGTCAAAAACCTGTTACTACAGGTTTTCACTCCAGTGAGAGGTGTGTTATTATTCAGGCTCTAAGCTTTTTTATGATAGAAAGTCTTCAGGGCAGGGTACCTAGAAAAAAAAAAAAGTGGGTGACATCTGTGCATTGGCCTCACTGCAGCTGCTGGCAGAGCTGGAGGTGATGCTCACCACGGGGTGGATGGGAGAGGACTCTGCGAGCTGAAATGTGCACCAGCCCACCTCTGCTCCTGCCTTGCACATCCCATCGTCCAGCACGTGGCTTTATTTATTAATCATTTGCTCACTTTACAGGGACCAAAGAGAAAGTTAGGAAAGATAAGTGTGTTTCTTGCCAAACTCAAGGCCAAAGGAAGAAAGTAGACCAAGAAGGACTGAAATATAATCTGTGATTTTTATAGCTGCAGTGCCACAAAGGCAGATGAGTGGCTAAATTTCTGCTTTTCCTCATTGTTTTCTCTTTTTTTCGGCTCTGTTTTTCTTATTTGCTTCTAAATTAGAATTAGGTTTTTTTTTCTTTTGACAGCTTGAGTCACTTACCTAAGAGAAAAATAAAAAAATATGGATTAAAGTTTGAAAAGAAATAATAATGGATATGTATATTCTCAGAAGCAAAAGGCATTTTATTTTGTGGAAATCCCATACAACATTCATCAGTTTTGGAGCTTATTTTTTATGATGTTACACGTTAACTTTACAACAGGAAAAAAATCTATTGTATTTTAAATTTTATTTTTTCTTATTGTACTTGATGTTTTATTGCGATGTCTAGTAATCATAGGAAACACAATGTTATGAAAGCAAATATCCTATTCTATTCTGTTATTTCACAGAGACACTGTGAAAAAAATGTAGTTACAAAATGCTATTCATTTCATTAAAAATGTGTTGAAACTGTTGTCTATTTCTTCTATTTAGATACAATTTTTTTTTTTTGCAAGCCAGGCTATTTTGCATTTATTTGTGTTTGTACAACATCCACTCTAACGGTCACCACATAAACCTGGTAGATACTAGCCCATAAATAATTAATCATAGTAAAAACTGGAATAAGTAACAGATGTTTCTAAGTACGGTAGAATAGACAAAGGTTGATGGCTGTAAGGAAAAACTCATTAAGAACACCACAGAGAGCTGTATTTACAGAGGTAAAATTTGTATGTGTTGAACAGTGTATTTATTGTTAATAATCGTAGAATAGCTTGGGTTGGAAGGGACATTTGAAGATGGTTTAGTCCAACCCCCCTGCCATGGGCAGGGACATCTTTCACTACATCAGGCTGCTTAGAGTCCCATTCAATCTGACCTTGAACACTTCCAGAGATGGGGCATTCGCAACTTCTCTGGGCAACCTGTTCCAGTGTCTCACCACTCTCATAATATAGAATTTCTTTCTTATGTCCAATCTAAATCTACCCTCTTCCAGTTTAAAATCATAACTACAGGCCCTGGTACAAAGTCTTTCTCCATCTTTCTTATAAAACTCCTTTATATATTGGAATTCTGCAATAAGGTCCCCCCAGAGCCTTCTCTTCTCCTTATTGAATGACTCAGCTCTGACTCTCTCAGCCTTTCCTCATAGGAGAGGTGTTCCATCCCTCTGATCAGTTTTGTGGCGCTACTCTGGACTCACTCCAACAGGCCCATATCTTTCCCGTTCTGAGGACCTCAGAGCTGAATGCAGTATTCCAGGTGGGGCCTCACAAGAGCAGAGGGAGAGAATCACCTCCCTGGACCTGCTGGCCATGCTTCTGTTGATGCAGCCCAGGATATGGTTGGCTTTCTGGGCTGCGAGTGCACACTGCCACCTCATGTCTGATTTTTTGTCTACCAACAACCCCAAGTCATTCTCCTCAAGACTGCTCCAAATCCACTCATCCCCCAGTCTGTATTGTTATTGGGGATTGCCCTGACCCAGATGGCAGGACCTTACGTTTGGTCTTGTTGAACTTCTTGGGATTAATAACGTTAATATCTGCTTTCATGGTCCTAAAACACAGGTGCCTAATTCCTGGAGCCTTTATGTACACTGGAGGAAGTCGAAAGCTAAAGTTCTAAGGTCTGAGTTTCTAAGCTCTGCTCTTCCAACCTGATGATATCATACTGGTATGAATCAGAGGAAAAACTGGTTTAAGTAGATACTCAGTAAAATCTATTGACAAAGAATTTTGATATGTAACTGTTAACATGTTCCCTCTCGTGGCTTTTGGGTTTTGCTGTGGTCTTGGTTTTTGTTTTATTACTAAATTATTGCAATGAAATATTTCTGCCTGTAGGTTGTTCTCAAGACAATGTTTATTGAGATTCATGGGCTAAACATATCTTAAGGCTGTTTTGGTTACCAGAGCGACTAAACTTATTCTCAAACACAAAATGTGGCCTGACATAAGAGCTCAGCAGTGTTCAGCTGGCCACAGTTCAACCACGGGAAATTTTTTACACATAAGAGATTTGGCCCAAGAATGTCAGAGAAATGCAACTGGTATAAAATCCCAGACAGAATGCCCAGAGAAATGCAACCCCTAGTCAGGAATCCGGTCAAATGTTGGAAAAACGCTGATTTAGTGAATTTTCATTGCTACTTTCATCAGTACCTGTAGCTTTTGCTAACAGGCTTCCTGTTCAAACACTGATTGTGCTAGGAAGGTTTAATGATAGAAATTTGTTAATGGTATGACTTGAGTATGGATGGCTATTGCAACTGTGGCTGTTGCCCAGATTGCCCAGCTGGGTTGAACTGATTGACTTCCTAATTAAGGTTAGGCCTACAAAAGGTGGGCCATTTCCTCCTGGCTGTGGAAGGTGCAAGTACATCTTTGGAGCTGCAGCCTAGGCTGGTGAGCAACACTGGAGAAAACTTGATCTGATAATAGTGCCCTTCCAAGAGGATGCAATCAAGTTACCACTAGAGTAATTCCTAGCTTATTTACTGGCTTATAGTAAAGTTTCCTAATAGCAGCAAATATATGGCAACTTTTATATTGTTTGACATATAAAGTCAAAGTTTGACAGGGGAGGGAGGATACCTGTGCTCATTTTATTCAGGTCTTGCTAGCAAAGAGACTTACCTTCTCAGTGGATTTCAGATGATTTTAGTTGGAGTTTAGGCAATTTTTTTCCTCCTATCTATTTATCTCTGTGCAGAAGAGACTCTCTGGGTTCAGTGGCAAATGGCAAGCCACTACTTTGGTCTCTGAATAGCAAGAGTTACTCCCTCCATTGCCAGAGAGAGCATATCATCCTAATATGGGCACCTCATCGAGACATCTAAAGTAGTGTTGCACTAGTTTGAGTGAGAGACAGGGACTGAGTCTGAACAGTTCACATATTCTCCAGTAAATGTACCCAGTGACCACATATTAAAACATGAAGATAAAATACATGGAAAACAGATAGTTCCTATGTCAGATCTTCCATGCTGTATATGCAATGTTGTCTACAAGCTCTTCTCTCACTGTTGTGATGGCCTGAACAAAATTTACTGTAAAGTGTATATATGGTATAGGAGGATGGGGGAGAGCCATGGGAAGATGGAGAAAACACACAGTGGGGACTGAAGTTTACAGAGGTAGCTTTTGAATGCTTGACTCTGTAACCTTTGTTAACCTTAATAATGTCACTTTAATGCATACTGTGTTTTATTGGTTTAATGCCTCAGAGTAGCTACATTTGGAATGAAGTCCGTCACCTGCTCTGAAGGAAGCAACTCAGTAGGTCCTGACCCAGCGTGGCGTGTTGTGATCAGCCTGTGTAAGGTCATATGCGTCACCCTTAGCCCTGAGAGCTGATGACAGGGTGCAGAAAAATTCTGTCCTGTGTTCCCTGAAAGCGTAATTGCTCACTTTGTCATGTTGATCTTCTAACATGTCTCCTGCTCCTACTGCTTCTCAGTAATTTTCTGTGTAGAAATACTCTCTGTGCACTGTCACCATTCACTCTGTGACACAGTGAAAGTACTGTACAGGCTATTTCTGTTAGATTTCACTAGGGAATGTTATTTCTCCCTGGAGCGGCTTCCATCAGCCTCGTGTTATTTCTATCTCCAAAGAAACAATTCTGTGCAGTACCCTTTCTGCTGATATCAGTCCTTTCCCCTCCTCCTTCTCAGAGCTAGCAGTCATAGCTGACCGTGTGCCAAATTGAAATTCAAGAAGTTTACCATCCAAAGTGTTTGAGATATTCTAGTGGTTCAGGATCCTTTTACTGTCATGTCATCCTATACTTGAACAACGCATCGCCCAGCTCCCAAATTTGCCCAAATTCAGTGCGTCCAGAATCCTGAAGCAATGCACTTGTGTTAGGGCAGCTCTGCCAATTACAGTATCAGTCTGCAGCATGTTAGTATGAATTTATGGTCTTGGACATTCTGAGAGAGTACAGCCACGGTTTAACAAGCTGCCTCTTTCTCCGCAGTCCTGTGGGCCATTTGCTTGGATTTAGAGAGGGGAGGGGTGATGCGAGGGAGATGGGGAAGACAGCACATTAACCTTCTCCATACCTTGGATAGTCCTGAATTTCATGAGCGAAGTCATCCCTCTAGTCTGAATCTAAAGAGCAGCATTTAACTTTTGTGATCTCCTCACCATTGCTATGAAGGCCATTTTACTTAATTAGAAAAATGCACCCAAATTATGTCCACATCACTGGCATCATATGTTACCCTCAGTTGCCCCATAGAAAAGAGAAACATCATTAAACATAAACTCTCTTCTCAAATGCTATCCTATTGCCAGTTATTTCATGCAATGTTATCTTCCTTTCCTCCCTATTTACCTTGGTGTTGTTATTTATACAACTTCTGTGTTGATTGATCCTACCACCATATGTTCACTCACTTTAGATTTGATGATAATGATCTTTCGTGGTACGTGTGCTTCCATGTATTAATTATTGCTGAGATTCAGAAGTACGGTTTTCAGAAATAAAAAGGCGATTTCTTTGTATTTTTTTATCGTTCAGAACTGCGGGCTTCTTTTGCAGAACGAGGAGAAAAAAAAAGTTTTTGTTTTAAAGGATTGATCTTTAAAATAGCATAGAACTACAGAAAAAATGAGTGTGGAAAAAAAAATAATCTGCCAAACATTCTCCATTTCTAAAACTTCTCTATCATAGTTCTGACTGCTAAATGTAACTGTCACATAATTTCAGAGGATATTCAAATAGATAGATTGCAGAACCTGTGACAGAAAGAAAACATCTAGGCAGCTCTGGATATACGTAACGCTGAAAACTAACTTCAGTCCTCACTGATACCTGCTGCTATAATTCTTGTATATGATGTACCACTGTATACTAATATTTTAGGGATTCTAAGCCAGCTGTCTGATACAATGGGCAAAGAGGTTTTTTGAGGGATGGAAATTCACAGCTGATGATTTTTGCAGGTTTTTTGCATTCTGCATTCACTCTATTTTGCAGGACTGAGTGCCGGAAATGAAGATTTTGACTCTAGAGAAAATGATTCTCTTAATTCATCAATTTCCTTTGGTGGGACACAGAAAAACTTTTGGCCAGTGTGTTTTTTTTTCATAATCCCATAAATCCTGTCCTTTAGCAGAACAACACATCAGAGGTGAAAGCTGTAGAAAATCACTTCTTTCCTGACTTTCCTGTGGAAAGACTGAGGACGTGTTTTGGCTGGTTACACATTTCTGAAGAATTTGATTTGTATTGATAAGTTTGGCCCCTTATGATGTTACCTGGGAATTTGGAATTGCTCTGCAGCAGTCGTCAGAACCGCAATATCCTTGAGGAGCCTCTTTCCTTCACTGACCTTGCACTGAACAAGCTTTTATATACCAGACTGCAGGCTGCATCAGAATATATATATTAATATCTTGATGTGGAAAACTGTACCCTCAGAACAGAGAGGAATCAAAGCTGCAAGGATTAATCAAGCAACTGAAACACCTGCCTCTGTTTTGTCTACGGAGGAACTTTTAGAGAAGAAAGAGTCTATCAGTCAAATCCCATATTTAATCGCACAGTGGTTAAGACAATTTACTTTTGATCCACTAGCTGAGCTGAAAAACATTGGGAAATATTTTGATTTCGCCTAACTGAAATAAAAATATTTTCTTTACACAAATGACTGTAAATGAAACATTTCAAACCTCTACAAAAATATTAAGACTTCAGCTTTAGTTTTATTTCAAAGTATAAAATTAAGCTTGGAAATGGAACCCAATTTCAAACGGTTTAATTTTGCACATGTTGAAGACAAAATATTTTAAAAATTAGAATTTTAAATTTGCATATCAGAGCTGAAGACGTAAGTTCAGTGCATTCTTTCAGGCATGGCTTGTCATCCTGTGGTTTGTGCATTATAGCTAAATTTAAGTATGATTCAGTAAGCTTTTGAGTATAATATGACTATAGCTATATAAGTGGTTATCCAAATATTGAAGTGCTTAGAATTGGCATGTTTAGCCTTTCTGATTTTATCATTTTTAGCTTGTCTACTTGCAAAGGTGGGGAAACGTTGGCTTTTGTGTGAGATGAAAGGACACAACTTCAGAACTGCTGAAGAGGCCAGACAACGTGTATCTCCGAAAGAGAAGGGGGGAACCATTGTCGTGGTTTAGCCCAGCTGGTGACTAAACTACCTCTCAGCTGTGAGAAAAATGTAATAAAAGGGCTGAGGGTCGAGACAAGAACAGAGGGAGCACCCACCGACCATGGTCCCGGGCAAAACAGACTCAGATTGGGAACAAAACAATTCAATTTATTAACGGTTACTTGAGAGGATAGAGAGAAAACAAAGCCAGATCTCAAAAACAGCACCTCCCCCCACCTTCCCTTTCTTCCCGGCTCTACCACTTCTCCACCCAGCAGCGCAGAGGGACAGGGAATGGGGGAGTGCAGGTCAGTTCGTCCCATGTTGTTACTGCTGCTCCTTTCTTAAAGGAAGGGGAGTCCTTACACCCTTTTACCTTGCTCCAGTGGATCCCCTACTCACAAGGCAGTTCACAGACTTCTCCAGCGTGAGTCCTACCCGCAGGATGCAATCCTTCCCCATCGGATTGCTCCAGTACGGGCTTTGCCACAGTCTCAGATTCTTAGGGAGCTGTTGCCACTCGCTCTGGCATGGGTCATCCCATGGACTCTAGATGCCTCTCTACCTTGTCGTTCATCCCATGCTCCATGATCGTCCTCAGGCTCAGGCATCTCTTCTCCAACGTGGGCTTCTCCACAGGCTGCGAGTGGGTCTCTGCTCCACCTGCCGTCTCGCCACCAGTTGCAGGGAAACTCAGCTCCGGCACACCTCGTCCCGTTCCATCTTCACTGACCCGGTGTCTGTGTGGCCGTTTCTCTCAGATCTCAGTCCTCTCTGGGTGAACTCGGCCCAGCGGGCACCACCCCGAGTTCCCCTGGCGGCTCCGCCGCGGCCATCCTCAGTGAGCGGCACCAGCCCAGCGCGGGCAGCTGCCCACCCCGGGGGGGGGGGCAGGCGGGGAAGGGGCAGCCTCCGCTTCTCCTCTCTACTTACTCCAGGTCCAGAGCACGAAACACTCCCCAGCTCCTTCGTCCCCGACTTAATTGGTCTCTACCCCGGCCTGAGGGGATGGGGGTTTCGACTTGGCCAGAGATGAGTGTGACCTGGTCTGGAAGCCCGCCAAATTACAGGGGGTGAATCCCCTTTCCCACCACCAGAACCCCTCCACACAAACCCAGCACAACCATGTCTGTGTCCTTGAGGTCGCTGACAGCAATCCTCACGGAGCTTTTGCCAAAAGAGAAGCATTTCACAATGGTACCTAAGAAAACGCTGTATGTGCTGCGTGTTTTACTGCACAGAAACATGAGTTTGAGAGCCTTCAAGATGGTAGTGCTCCAATGTGGAAATGAATCTCAGGTCTTCCATCTTCATCAGTAAAGGCAAACTACTGGAGAGCTGGAGGGCTCTATGAAATGGTGTTTTGTCCCTCCAAACCAACTGACATGTGGTGTAGCCTGAGAGCCAGGTAAGCCTGGACTGGAAAGACATGAGAAGGGATGGTGGGGAGGTGGGGGAAGG
This sequence comes from Tauraco erythrolophus, assembly GCF_009769465.1. Taxonomy (NCBI): domain Eukaryota; kingdom Metazoa; phylum Chordata; class Aves; order Musophagiformes; family Musophagidae; genus Tauraco; species Tauraco erythrolophus. The sequence goes on along the minus strand of NC_141468.1, from coordinate 11,419,833 downwards.
GCTCTTTACATTAGTTACGGGTGATAGGACAAGAGGAAATGGGTATAAGCTTAGTCAGGGGAGGTTCAGGTTGGATGTTAGAAAGAATTTCTTCTCCGAAAGAGTTGTCAGCCACTGGAATAGGCTGCCCAGGGAGGTGGTTGAGTCCCCATCCCCGGATGTGTTTAAGAAAAGGGTGGATGAACTGCTTAGGGACATGGTTTAATGGGGGATTAGGAACAGTTGGACTGGATGATCTCTAAGGTCTTTTCCAACCTAGAAATTCTATGATTCTATGACATGCACGCACTAAATGGCCTTGGGAATATGACTTTGTCATTGAAAAATATGCACATCCAAGCCTTTTGCACAACTCAAAGGAAAATAATTTTCATAAATACCTGTGGTTTTGGAGTCTGGAATTTCTAGTATTTGTAGAGTTGTTTGCAATTATAGTTTTGGAACAAACTTCTGGATTAATCTTTTCTTCCATAAAACTCCAGGAGAATTTTTTCTATAAAACCTACAGGAGAGTTCTCCAGTCTGCCTGTTCTCCCAGACAGGGAGCTGGGAGGAGAAGACCCACTGCTCAGGTATGATAACCAGGATACTCATAAACGTGAACGTTCCTAAAACAAGTATTAATGCAAATAACATTTTACAGCTATTTTAAATAAAGAATGACATGTTTTTACTGTTGTGCTATTGCTAACATTTGCCAGGGGTTTTTTTTCTCTTCTTCATTAACCAATTTAGAGAGGTGTTGAAAGCTTTTATAAAAGAAGTGTGTGTCATATCAGTTGGATGATAATGCTGAATTTCTTCCAGAATCTAATAAAACAACTTCAGTTATAGCTCTGTTCATTACCTGAATAGATAATAAGCTTGCCCTTCAGCCATCACAGCTCTTGCATATTTGAAACACACATGTTGACGGTTGAAAGATATCCCAGAATATCCATAATGAGCAAAAAGCCTGCTCGAAGGAGTGGGTGGTATCCTATTCACTCAGGTGTTACAGGCACATAATCAATAGGGCATGGAGGAGGGAGGTCATTTTTATTTCCTAAATTATCTTGTTCATTTATATGTGAATCAGACATTCATTAGCATTTAAATACTTTTTGACATTTAAGACACTCCCCTATTTCTATAAGATTTTGACACAATTTCATTGAATATCTTTTTATAACTTGAATCTAGAAAATTATTTTAACCATTTCTACATATTCTCTCAGCTGTGGGCGAACTGCCAGGGATTTAGAGGCTCATTTTTATTTAAACACTTGAATGTACTAATTTATAAGGAGTTTAGACCCTGGTTTGGGCCTTAACAAGGCATTTGCTGTAACATTTTTTAAAGGCGGTTGAGGAACTCTCTGAAGCAGATGGAGTAAAACTTTCTGTCATAGTGGCTGCTGCAAGCAACTTCCAAACTCAAGTAGGCAAGGCAGAAAAGGATGGAAAAAATTACAATATTCTGTCTGCCTTAAAGGCTGGAAGCTGAAGGGAGTGTTTCAACTCCCCAGAGGTCATGGAGGAAACCTGCAGTAGACTATTTGAATGTTAAAATTTCTATTTCTAGATATCTAATCCCAGGTGTGAAACCACTCTTTGTGATGATTTAAATTTTACTGAGATACCTGACACCAATAATAGAAACCAAGTAAAGTCGTGGACAGGAAAATGACAGGTTAAATCTCCGAGTCTGGATTGAGTCATATATTTTGGACCTGATCTCTGTTTTAAAATAATCTTCCTCAAAATAAGAAAGCTTCTCTGGGTATCCTACCAGCACCTGAACAGAGGTACTGTTGTGCCAGATACATTGTTTATATCTGAATTTCCTGAAAGTGTGAGAAACGTCCAACTGTTTTAACAATGGTTTGGTATTTCTTAATTTTATTTCAGCCAGTTGGATTAAGAACTCCCAACAATATGAGTATCTACTCAAAACTGTATCTAAATACTCACGAAGTCTTCTGTCAGGGGTGGCCCGAGATGTCTAGTGCTTGGTTTACAAGGGTCTGTTATCACTTCTCCATGTTTAGAATCAGCTGGGTAAGAAGTGAAAGGAACACATTCCTTTGTTTTATAAGGAAGGACAAAGGAAACAGCTACGGTATAACAGACCTTGAAGTACATCAGCTGCAGCATCTCTTGAGAAAGACTTCAGCACGTTTCTTCTCATCAGCTACCCACTTCTCCCCCTCTGCCTCGCTACAGCTGTGTGAATAAAGGATTCTTTTTATCCTGAAAGTTCTGAAAAATGACAAAAACAAAGCACCTTTTGAGGTCAAGCCAAGATTTATTTTAGCTTCTTGGTGAAGAGTGTTTTGTTTTTTTTTTAAAAAAAAACCAACCCCAACACTCTAGCGTAAACAAAACATTACATTTGACAGGGAGTAAAACATTTTGTTTTCAAGCCTTCTCCTCTTAAAAAAAGTGTCATAATGAAAAGAATTTTGAATAAAAAAAAAATAAAATAAAAGCTTGTGTTTATTTCCAATCTGAGACCTATATCATTTTTTGTCAGTTGTGTTTTAATGCAGTTAAGAATTTTGTGAAATCAATGCGCATTTTTTAAACCTTGTTAGTGTTCCCACAGTTGTGTTTTTGTTTGATAATCATCCAGCATATCGGCCACAGGTTGTGTTTGCTACTGGTCCACTCTTCTGTGCTTCCATAGACCTTGTTATGGCTGATCCAGTAACTTAAATTACCTGCCAAAGAAAGCCCCCTCCCTCCATTTTTTTTTGAGGGAAAAAACTTGAAACCCCACCAAACCCTTTTGTTTTCAATACATCAAAAGAACACAATAAAGTTCTAGAGTAATAGGGAACTTCTTATCTATCTTCTGACCTTTCAACTACTATAACTGAAAGTTTTGATATTGAAGGTCCTGCGGCATCTTGATGGGTTTCTGCTCTATGACACTTTCTTCCAGTACCTCAAGGGGGCCTACAGGAAAGATGGGGAGAGGCTGTTCAGGAGGGCCAGTTGTGATAGGACAAGGGGTAATGGTTTTAAAATAGAGGGAGGTAGATTCAGGTTGGATATTAGGAAAAAATTTTTTACCATGAGAGTTGTAGAACACTGGAACAGGTTGCCCAGAGAGGTGGTGGATGCTCCATCCCTGGAGACGTTCAAGGCCAGGTTGGATGAGGCCCTGAGCAACCTGATCTAGTTGGAGATATCCCTGTTCCTTGCAGGGGGGTTGGACTAGATGACCTTTGAAGGTCCCTTCCAGCCCTAACCATTCTATGATCCATTCTATGATTTCTTCTTCACAGAGTCCCAGAACCAGCTGCCTAAAAAACAGAGTGAGATTATCAAAGCAGGCAATGGAATTCCCTTAACTCATTTTTAAATCCCCAATATAAGAACACAAACATAACATAGACAGTGTAAAACAACATTAAAGGTTTACATGTTTAAAAGGGCTTAAAGCTAAATTAAAAAAAAAAACAACCAAACAAAAAAGCCTTACCAAAACGAACCAAGGAACTGAATCTTCCTCGATTCTCCATAAATGAGGGCTACCCAGTGCTTGCTTCCAAGCCCACTGCTAGGATTTACTTGTTTCCTGAGGTTCAAATACAGCCTGCCTTGCCTGTTCTCTTCAGGTGTGGAGCTGTGAATGCCAGCTTAGGCTTTTCTGTCATCCTTATTAGTCTTGTATGAAGCAGCTGTTACTTCTTTCTGAGCAGCGAGCAGGTTGCCAGACAGCCTGAGGGGCTAACCATCTGACATCCATATTTTGCTCTCAATAGGTCCGTGACTCATGCTTTCAGGGAATACAGCGGTAGGTAGGGTTTGCCTCCCTTTGTGCAGATGATAGATGCAGTTTCATTTCTGCCGCAGCTGGACAACCGGTACGCTTGCATTTCTGTTTTAAACAACCTCCCAGAAAAAGTATTTAGCTGCGTTGTTTCAGTTATTGGTAATACATGCTTCTGAAACGTCACACAAATAACATTTCTCTTTAGTACCTCAAAATCAGTTACTTATGGCCAGTTTAATTCAGGAATAAGAAAAGAATGTGGAGCAGCTTCCTAGTGAAGGCTCTCAGTGGTTTTTAACATAGTGTTCCGTGATAAGAACCTCCTTGCTGGGAAGAAAAGTACATTATTATTGTATTCTGTTTTCTCCCCTAACTAAATCCTTTACTGTGTTTTCATTTGTTCTCCTATATGTTACATACGTTCCTTGGCCTGGAACCATTTCTTTGTTGCTGGAGTTATAGCATCTATGCATTGTTATAAATAAACATATGCACTGTGTATAAGGTAAATTCCACTGATTAATTGATTCTGAACAGTCCTCTTTGGCTAATGAGATGTATCTATTAAAGAAGACACCAAGAACTGGTTTTGACTTTTGATATACCCAACTCTATTCATGTGACAGAACTGCTCAGAATTGCACCCAGCTGTGGGATTGCACGTACGACGCTGATGTTTTGAAAATGAAGCAACAGAACAGCCTCATCAGTGTATCCCTGGTCTAAATTAGTACATGAGAAAGAAATTGTCATAAGCAAATCACTGTGAATAATAAGATGCTTCAAAACATTGTCAGATATATTTGCTTTTTTTTTTTTAATTGTGTTGATTAGGAAACAAAAGGAAAATATAGTGATGACTGCTATTTTAATACAAGTTCACATTTACGCTTCCACCCTGCTTCTGAGTGTCTCCCGCTCTCCCACTGCGTCAGAAGAATGAGTGGGCTTATTCAGAGTGTTAGTGTAGAAGAATACCCATTTCCCTTCTTTTCTCCACATGCCAGCTGTGCATCTGCACTCGGGAGTAATTCTTCTGAGCTTTGGTGAAGCAGATATTTAGAAAACAGACACTTTACTCCCTGTCTCGTCATCTTCCTTGAGCAGACACCCACTCTCAGCCCTTTTTTGACTCATGATTAATAGATATGTTTAAAAATATTGAGTGCCTCTTTCTTCACCCTCTCAGCTGTAATTTCCAATGCTCTTCACTTCAGACAATGATTTTTCAGACAAAGTGGATATAGCATTCTGTAAAGCAACACAGTTTTAAAAGATGAATACATAGCCTTCTGCACCAAAAAAATGTGGAGTTCTTGGGATGTTCTGATCGAAGCCTTCATTTCTTTCTCAGTCCAGCCAAAACATAACCTAGCATCAATACTAGGTAACTCTTTTGGACTCCCTAGAGAATATTGTTATGGTCAGTGTTGGTGTGAACGAGGGTATGCATACAGGATAGGAAGTGCAATGAGACTACTGATAGTCTCTGCTTAGGGAAAGAGGATTAAAAGTTCTCTAGCAGGAGTATTTTCTAAGACAAAAAGCTTCCCTAATGACAAGCTCGAAGAGCTGATAAACTCAAAACATACCTACAGGTTATTAGTTAATATTTATGTTTCACTGTCCACAAGTGAAGTATAAAAGATTCCAACTCAGAGATAGTGGAGAAGTCCTTTGGTTTCGGTACAATGTACATGCATCTATGGATAAGTGGGTCTCCGGAAGAACTCCAGTAAATAGCGCTGAAACAAATTCTTTACAGTTGAGGTGAGGGGGGAATACATGTTTTAAAGAGTGAAATATAAAAGAAAGTGTAAACAGAAGTGCAAATCATCCAGTAATAAAAACTTCGAGCCCAAATTACTCGATACTTCTGTGTTGTTTACCGTAACCTATTGATGTGCCCTCAGCATCAGAAGTCTGTTTACAGTACTGCGTCTAGAAAGGGAGAAAAAACTAAAGATTCTCATTTTGATTTCTGCCACAACTCGATTAGATAAAAATAAATCTAACTTTGGAGTCCACTGTTCAGTTTTTCTTTCCTAATTTGCATTTCTCCCCCTCCGTCCTTCAAGCCATAATTGATATGAATTTGCTGGAGTAAAAACACACACACACAAAAAACCAAATAGGCAAAACCGAATACTCAGGATATGACCCTATGTGAGGCTTTTTTAAAATTTCTTTCTTGCTATTTTATGTCAGAGGATGATCTGTTATTTTGTCATAGTGCAGCATATACAGGAAGATCCAATGAATCCAACTTTTGTCATTCCGAGCTCTTGATCTATGATGTAGATGATGACACTGGCAGTCTGTAATATACGATACTTGGTTGATGGTTTTTGGGAGAATGCTTTATACTTTCCTAGCAGCCTCTGTTATTAAACTCTTCATAACATTTACAGGAGTTCAGCTGCTGAAAGAAAATGCATGAGTCTTGTACTACCCTGGAAATGCATAAAAATGAAAACTGAAAAAGACAAAAGCAGCAGCTGTGAGCTGCGGTCTCTGGGTTGCTGGGAACTCCCTGAAGCATGACATACAGACATGCCAGAAACGGCTCTTGTTGTTCTGGGTAGTTGACACGTAGTCGGCAGTGGAAAACAGCGAGGCAGGGAACTGAGCTGAGATGCAACTTGTTATCCTGTTGTGCGTCCATCTAAGGCAGTGTATGAACAGCTTCTGACTGAACGGCAAGGTTTTACTTGGGAACATTGTGTAGTTGTTGAAGAAGTTTTTGGAATCATAGAACCATAGAATGGTTTGGGTTGGAAGGGACCTCAAAGATCACCTAGTTCCAACCACCCTGCCATGGGCAGGGAAACCCTCCACTACACCAGGTTGCCCAAAGCCTCATCCAACCTGGCCTTGAACACTTCCAGGGATGGGACATCCACAACTTCTCTGGGCAACCTGTTCCAGTGCCTCACCACCCTCACTGTAAAAAATTTCTTCCTTAGATCTAATCTAAATCTGCCCTCTTTCAGTTTAAAGCCATTGCCCCTTGTCCTATCACTGCACACCCTTGTAAAGGGCATTTGATGCATGTCCTGACAGCCACTTAATTGTATTTACCTTTGATTTGTGTAAGCTGCCTCCCTCAACTCCACATAGTAATCAGAAGAATGAAATTCCAGAATCCAAACAGAGACTTTTAATATTTTTCATCCATCAAAGCTGTACGTAAAGAGGGGCTTTATTAAGGTAACAGATGAGGCTAAAAACATACCACTTGGCAGTACTGTATTACTTTCACTGCTGAGCACAATGTTCAGCACTATAAACTGAGTGATTTTCTTCACTGGGAGGGCGGTGAAATACTGGAACAGGTTGCCCAGAGAAGTTGTGGCTGCCCCATCCCTGGAAGTGTTCAAGGCCAGGTTGGATGAGGCCTTGAGCAACTTGCTGTAGTGGAAGGTGTCTGTGCCCATGGCAGGGGGGTTGGAACTAGGCGATCTTTCAAGTCTCTTCCAACTCAGACCATGCTATAATTCTATGGTTCTGTGATTAGCATACCAGTGAGAAAAAAGATAACAGTTAACGCAAGTGTCCTTACAGGTCAAGTGGCGGCAACTGTGGGTTAGTGCCTTTTTTCCCCGTAGGATAGGCACCATCTGAAGATATACATTGGCATGAAAATACATTCATGACATTATTATAATGGCATTCTGTGACAGTTTGTTTGTCTGGAAGCACTGAACACAATATTTTAGATGCTCATTAAAGAGAAGATATGACAGCTCTACCTCTTGCCTGGTAGTTAAAGCACTGTTCCTGCAATGGGAAACCTTGGTTTGAGCAGAGTAGATAGACAATCATTACGAAACTCTGAGACAGATTCCCTGTCCTCCCCTCATCAGGCTGTGCAGCAGTTCAAAGCAGGTCTCTTTGAAGTACTCCTGAGTAAAAAATACAAAAATATTCACTGACAAAGAGCAAGAGAGAATGACCCCATGACTTTGTCTTTGACTAAAAACATGAGAAAAAGGTTTTGTGGAGTTCCATTTCCTTTGCCAATTGATATTGCTGCAGCTGGAGCTGCCCATCCTGCCCTGAACGTTTGCACAATTATACAGAGGCTGTGAATTTCAATCTCCTCATTCAGACAAAGGAATAGAACCTGATTTTTTGCAATGAATATCTTATCTACTGCCCTTTTCAATGAAATAGAATGCTTCCTCACCATCTCTTTCATTTCTTTTAAAAGTACTTGTAACAAAACTTTTTAAATTCAATCAAAGGAAATGTGTAACTTGACAAAACTATGTTTTTCAATTTGTTTGTTTCTATTGAGAAGACTATTCTTCATTTCTCTCCATCCCCTTCCAAATTTCAGGTCCAACTGAACTTAAATTCTTCTGATTTCTCAGTCAAATAAAGTTTGGAGAAAAGTGAGGTGTCTGTTTATCTGTTTCCCAAGACTGGTCTTGGATTTTGTACTCTGTGGGAATGTGGTGGAGACTGCTGCAAATTGGCAATGACAACAAGAGTCAATAAAATTAAGTGAATGACTGCAGCAATCCTCAGTAGTGTGAGCAATTTCAGTTTGACAGGAGCAAATCTGAAGTGATTGTTGCTGTGACTCAGAAATGGGGGTGCTGAAGCTATTGGCTTCTGCATGCAGAAATCACAAATTCCTATTCATGAGATTTGGCTGTCCAAGTGAAACCACTCTTTGCTTTATTTTTTTTCTGTGAATATCTGAAATTACCTGCTTCTTTTCTCTCTCCACTGTGTGATGGTCTTATGTTTGGTTCTTTGATTTCCTTGATTGTAGGCAAGAGGGTTGCATGGACACATAGAGATTGTGAAACCACTGCACTTGTGCTCAGTGAGACCTCTGCTTGATGAATGGATGTGTCGATTACTGAATTCATTGTTTCATGGCTAGACACAATGTTTTGGTTTGGGGGAGTTATATCCCCCTTCCTGGCACAGATTACCAGCCCTGTCTTCCCTTCGAAGGAAAGAAAAGCAGCAGCACTTGTAGCTACTCTGATTCTCCATGGACTCCATGCTATCAGGTATGGTTTAGGGAGGTTCTTTATGTTCTCTTCATTTATTCCCAGACATAGAAATAAGATTAGGTAGACCTAAATTTGTCATAAGATTAAGTCCGAAGGAGAACTGTTCAACATAAATACCAATATCAACCAGCATAACTCTTCCTCTGAAGAGATCAATGTCTATAAAGGCAAAATAGAAACATGAGTTTCCTCATTTTTGAGAGCTCCCAGGGAGATATTGAGTTGATCTAATGGTAATCTGTATCTAAATCTTTCTCCACTGGCTGCAGAAGGTAGGCACATTCTACTTCATTACACGCCTCAAATTACCCACATATTTCACACTCAACTTAAACACATAAAATAGATGTGAATAATACCAAAAGAGGCAACGGTGTAACTTGAACACTGTCTTATTTAGCTATCAAGATTCCTTAAAGCAGCATCTTGGACACATGCACATTGCAGCACAACCTGAGAACTGTATTACTCACATGGTACATACTGTGTATCCCATGTTAACATTCCTCTCTATTCCTTTTTCTGGTAATATAACACTGTGTGTTACATAGCATTGATAATTTTTTTTTTTTTTTTAAAGATACTGAAAATGTTTATAAAGAAGAGAAGCTGAACTGGTTTTGGCTGGGACAAAGTTAGTTTTTTCTTTTTATTAGCGAGAATAGCTCAGTGTTTTGATTTAAGTATAGGATGTGTTATGAGAAGAATATTGATAGTGCACCAATGTTTATAGTTGATACTGAGATATCAAGGACCTTTCAGCTTCCTGTGTTTTGCCAGTGTGCAGGAGCACAACATGCTGGGGGGGACATGGCTGGGACAAAAGGGCCCACAACTCCTTTTATGATTTGAATTTAGATTTAGGATTGAGGACCAGTGGAATATTCCATATCATGCAATGTCATGCCCAGTATATAGATGAGGGTTGAACAGGAAGTTTGGAATCATCTTTTGAGGGCTCTCTCGGAGTCTCTGAGTTCTATTTCTCTCTCACTCTCTTTTCCGGCCTCTCACTCATCCAGGATTGCGGTGTCAGGACTTATCTGTTTTGGGATGGTTTGCTGGGACAGGACAGGTGTTGATCACCAGATGATGAGCAATTACACTGCACATCACCTGTTTGTAGATATTAGTATCATTATATTTTATTTATTATTTTTATTATCATATATTTACCAAATTATTATTATTATTACTATTATTATTATTATTATTATTATTATTATTATTATTATTATTATTATTATTATTATTATTATTATTAAATTGTTCGTATCTCAATCCATGAGTCTCCTTTCCTTTTCCCCTTTAACTCTCTTCCCCATTCCCCTGGAAGTCGGGGAAAGTGAGTGAGCGGCTGTGTGGCGTTTAGTTGCTGACCAGGTTAAACCATGACAGAGGCTTAAAATCACTCCGTTGCCATTTTAAAGCCGATACTACTCGTAGTAATACCAAGGCATTTCTAACCAATTCAAGCTTAAGCTTGAACATATTTAATTCTGTATTTAGTTCTTTAATTCTGTATGGAGAAATAATTTTACACTAAAAGACAATAGAGACCCAAGGTATCCTAGCATAAACTTCAGATTAAAAGTATTTATAAGCTTTATATCTGCAAAAGATTTGTTATCACTTGTTTAGAATTTGAGGATAAAGCATAAATGAACAGGGTTTCCAAAAAACGTATATTGATGAGATGTTTGAATTTACTGATTGGTGTCATTTCTGAAATTAACATCCAAGTCATTGTGCTTGTTAATTACACATCAATATTTGATTAACCTGAAAGTTCTCAAATCACTCTTCCTCCTCGTTTACGCTAATAGAATGTCTGTGAGCCCTTTGGCTTTGACATCATTCATGGAGATACAGGGCCACGTGCATATCCATCAACAATGGGCAGTTAATTTATGCCTATATTTTATGTATCTAATGGAGCATTCTTTCAAAGAAGTACTTAATATAAAAATACAATTTTTAAAAAGATATTTGAAAGGTAAAATTCCACAAATACATATAGCAAAAGATCTAGTATACATACGGTGCCTGACTTAGGGGAATAGGATCTCCCTCTGGAGGCCTCCAAAGACACCTATTTCTCTCCTTTGCCTTTACTAAGAAGATAGACACTTAAAAGTTTAGGACTAGGGACCTAAATTTATCCATGAGAACTGAAAAGTCAATATTAGATAGCAGCTACATTGGTGGCTGTTGATGTACTTCTGAAGTTATTTCCTATCCTACTAAAGGCAAGTGTCAATATTACCCTGTGGCAGCAGCTAGTAAATGTCACTATTTTAAATGGTGATAAAAATATAATTTGGGGGGCATTCCATCTTGTGAGAATGTGATGGGAGGAAACCATAAGCAGATTTGTCATGATATGATTCAAGGCAGATGCTCATAGATTTCCTAAAGTTTCAGGCCAGAAAGGACAATTAGATCGTTCAGTTGGATCTTCTATCTGTTGAATACCATTTAATTTCAATGTAAACAAAGATTTATTCATTTTCTTAAACGTCTAAAAATGTAAGTTTTGGGTAAAGTTTAGGGGAGTTGTTGGTTTTTTTTGGTTGTTTGGTTGATTAATTTGTGGGTTTGGGGTTTGTTTTTTTTTAATGCATGCAGGGTGGGATTATACTCACTGTGTGCATGAACATCCCTCTTTATCCAGTTATAAACTACATAGAAGATTTAATCAAGACATAAAAGATAGTTTCTGTTTACTCTCTACCTGAGAAGATAGGACTAAATCACATCTTTCTGGAGATTATTTAAATTCCCGTAGGATATTCTAGGGTGGAGTTTTAATCTGTTCTCTCACGTTGCCTCAAATTGTAAAAGACGTACAGAACTGTACAAGTCTGATTAGACTCTAAATTTGAGTCTAGATCAGGCTGTCTCCTGAAAAATGATGTTCACTTAGGAAGTGCTTGGAAAGAAGAGTAGAAAGGCAAGAACACAGGTGTCTAACTCCCAAGCCATGATAATTGAACTGTGTGCTTGTTCTCACCAGGACAAAGTAAATAAGTATTTCATGCAAAACAAAACAGCCTCAAAAGGAGGAAGAAGAAAGACACAGAAGAAAACTTTCAGTGGGGTGATGGGGAAGTATTTTTAGGGGAGGTGTTTCAGAGTCTTCTACATGCAGGAACAGATTGAATCAGGAACGTTTGTGTGTTAGGTAAGTGTACATGGGGTATTGTGCTTGCACTTTTCTAATTACCACATCACACTAGACTTTACAGTTATTTTGTACTTTTCTCTGCCTTATAGTCTGCAGGCAACTCATCTACAGCCCTGGAACTAAAAGGTGAAGAATGATGGGTGCTTTCCTTTCTTCCCAAACAGCTTGGCCCAGACACAGAAATTCCCCTGTGCGTGCAGAGTGGTCCACTTTTACACATACACAGCTTTGATGATAATGCTGTTTCCCTGGTAATACTATTTCTGTGCTAAAGCACAGGCTTCTTTGGACATTATCCTACTGAGGCAAGACCTGTCTTTAACAGAATGATGTGCTCACAGGCTATTATTAATTTACTGTGATGAAAAGTAACTTGTTATTAAATCATGGTGATACGACTATGGATACAAGAAAATAAGCCTCTCGAGTCAGAAGGAATGTTTTTTGCTGGGGTAAGTAGATAGGGTTTAATTTGTTATTTTCATAATATATAAAACATGTACATTGCCTGAAAGGAGTCCTCAAATTAATTTTGGTTTATTTTTTCATGCTAAGTACATGTGGTTGAAGGTATATGTTCAGTACTGAGATTGAAAGAGTCTGAGACAAAATTCAAAAAATAGACTATTTGTGAAGCAGAGTAGACCAGACTGTTAAAATCCAAACTAAAAAAAAATAATTTATGACTAATGGATATGACCAACAGTTTAAAAAGTTTACTGTTGCATTTACTACTTTTAAATAGAGAAAAAAATAAAGCATTTAATTAAATACAAAGAGTTGATTGTGATTCTGACCAAACTTGTATTTAGGCAATATCTCTGGAAGTATCTGCTCATAGGTACTTAGCGACTTCCCTGTCGCCACAATCTATGTGTACCTTGCAAACACTGATGAGCATTGAAATTATTCTTCCTAAGTCATAGGGTCTCTGAACTGTCTGCAGCAGTTTTGTCATTACCTTCATCCTAACATTATTTGCTGGTTAAAAGTTTTTGAGCCTGTATTTTCTTTTTTTTTCTCTACCCCAATGACTGACCTTGAGTCCTTTTTCCAGACTTCTTTAATTAATTTGGGATTCAAAATACAATGTCTGCTCTAGTCTCCTCACAAACTGACCTCACAAAATGCTAAATCAGAAGTGAACTCATTAGCATTCAGAACCACTGCAGATGAACAAAGGAGGAACATTACAGAAAATAAAAGGAAAGATATTAAAAGAGGAGCATTGTGGGGATGAGAAGGAAGGAAATAATTTCTTAAGTGGACTGGAGAGAAGGGGTAGGTGAAGGAGGCCACTCTGTATCAGAACATCTTTGCAATGATCTGTCATTTGGCAGGTAGAATGAGATTGCCTGTAAATATTTTTCATTTTATCTTGAATGCAAGGACTCATTGAGAAGCATATTTAAACAGGATGAAAAGCATACACAAAAATGCATGTAGCTGATGCCATCATCTTAATGGACACACAATGAACCGGCAGGTTTTTCTTCAGCATAACATTGCCAATATAGTGAATCTTTTATTTTTTCCTTAACAGGTTTTTTTTCCTTTTCCTCCTTTTTCCTTAACTAAACAGCCTAGCAGCCTTTCACTTCAGTGACCTGTTATAAAAGTCCCCATCATTAAAACAGTTTGGTAGCTCTACTTATCATAGCACCTGTGATGTTCTGAGGAATGTCTGGGACCACACAAGGAGCCTTGATCTGGGTTACTAGCCCGGGAGAGAGAAGAGTATGAGAAGTGAATTGTCAAAATTAATACCTCGTGGTATGAAATGAGTAATTTGATTAATGACTAAAGACTGATTTCTGTTGTCTTGCCAAGAGAGCGTTGCAGGAGTACATTGTACACAAAGTATTCTACTCCAGCTAAGTTAGGAACTGGAGTCATTTTAAAAATAAACCAGCCTAGTTGCTAAGATATTCATCAAGGAGGTGACGCGAAGCCTGAATTCCAGATTTCTGCTCTCGAATTATTTTTACTTTTACCCAATGACTGCCTAATATAAAATGTATGAACAGTAATGGGAACAGTTACCAAAGTTCAGGACTCTCCTGCTGAACTAAAGGCTACATTAGGCCATCTGTACAGAGTGGGGGGTTTTTTTCCCTTTTTTTTTTTCCTTCTTCTTTCCATTCTGTTCCTATGAATCTCACTTTGTCAGTCAATAGGTCACATTTCAGCAAGAGGGGTAGAAGGTGACACACTGAAGCCATATGGTGCTTTAGACTTTTTGGGATGTAAATTACATGCATTTGAATCTCTTAAACTGAAGATAGTTAGGAATCTGAGGCACTAATGTCTAATATCTAATACAGAATATTGGCACCACGGTTTCATCTCCCTCCAATTTGACTGAAGGTGACTGGCTGCTATAACATGTATTTCCTTTAATATTTTACTTACAACAATTGTAATAAACCAAACAGGCCAGACCCTGTTCTGTCAACCTGTTGGGATGTAACACAACGTCTTGTGTCCATATGGCGAAATTCTCTTCCCCTCCTAGATCTATAGATGATAGCCTATAGAGGGTGGAAGCGGAGACAGATAGCCTGGGAGGAATACAGAGAAGCTGTATGAGTGACCAGGGATCAGGTGAGGAAGGCTAAAGCCCTGAAGGAATTGAATTTGGCAAGGGATATAAAAAGCAATAAGAAAAGCTTCTATAGGTATATATAGCAGATTCTCCTGGGAACCATGCTAAGGCACATGGAGAGCAAGGAGGTGGTGGGTGACAGCCAACATGGCTTCACCAAAGGCAGATTGTGCCTGACCAACTTGGTGGCCTTTTATGATGGGGTGACAGCATCGGTGGACAAGGGTCGACCAACGGATATCATCTACCTGGACTTGTGCAAAGCTTTTGACACTGTCCCGCACGACATTCTTCTCTCTAAACTAGAGAATCATGGGTTTGATGGATGGACCACTCGGTGGAGAAGGAATTGGCTCAATGGCCGCACTCAGAGAGTAGTGGTCAACAGCTCGATGTCCAAGTGGAGACCGGTCACGAGTGGCGTCCCTCAGGGGTCCGTGTTGGGCCCGGCCCTCTTCAACATCTTTGTCGGTGACGTGGACAATGGCATGGAGTGCACCCTCAGCAAGTTCACCGATGACACCAAGCTGTGTGGTGCCATCGACACACTGGAAGGGAGGGATGCCATCCAGAGGGACCTCGACAGGCTGGAGAGGTGGGCCCGTACCAACCTCATGAAGTTCAACCAGGCCAAGTGCAAGGTCCTACATCTGGATCGTGGCAATCCCAGGCACAAATACAGGCTGGGCGGAGAATGGATCGAGAGCAGCCCTGAGGAGAAGGACTTGGGAGTACTGGTGGACGAGAAGCTCAATATGAGCCGGCAATGTGCTCTTGCGGCCCAGAAGGCCAACCGCGTCCTGGGCTGCATCAAGAGAAGCGTGGCCAGCAGGTCGAGAGAGGTGATCCTCCCCCTCTACTCTGCCCTCGTGAGACCTCACCTGGAGTACTGCGTCCAGTTCTGGAGCCCCCAACATAAGAAGGACATGGACCAGTTGGAGAGGGTCCAGAGGAGGGCCACGAAGATGATAAGAGGGCTGCAGCACCTTTCCTATGAGGACAGGCTGAAAGAGTTGGGGCTGTTCAGCCTGGAGAAGAGGAGGCTCCGAGGTGACCTTATAGCGGTCTTCCAGTACCTCAAGGGGGCCTACAAGAAAGATGGGGAGAGGCTGTTCAGGAGGGCCAGTTGTGATAGGACAAAGGGTAATGGTTTTAAAATAGAGGGAGGTAGATTCAGGTTGGATATTAGGAAAAAATTTTTTACCATGAGAGTTGTAGAACACTGGAACAGGTTGCCCAGAGAGGTGGTGGATGCTCCATCCCTGGAGACGTTCAAGGCCAGGTTGGACGAGGCTCTGAGCAACCTGATCTAGTTGGAGATATCCCTGTTCCTTGCAGGGGGGTTGGACTAGATGACTTTTGAAGGTCCCTTCCAGCCCTAACCATTCTATGATTCTATGATTCTATGATCATGGCAGTTTCATCCACGCTACGTGTTGGGAACACTACAAGGGTCATGCCTTGACTGCACTGCACCTACTGCTTTCATAGTAAAGGTGTCCCATTCAGTGTGCGTGGTGGTCATCCAGACTCACTTAGTAGGTCTGACCCTTTAGAGAAATGAAAGGTTATTTCACCTAGGTTTTAGCTAGGTGGGTTTGGATGGGGCCTACTTCCCTTCCTGTTCACAGCACAGCCTCTGGTTATGTTCTGAAGACAAACATGAAGATACCAATGAAATCACTGAGTCAAATGAAAGCAGTCAGTTTAGTCTCCTTGTTTATCAGGAAGATGATGAGTACGAGCTATTTTGTTTTTCTAGGTGGGAATTTTGGATTTAGATGGTTAAAGTGATGTGAGTTTTGTTTATGTACCCAAGGTCTTCTTCCTGTCTGGCCTTTGGACAAATAAATTCCTAGAACTGTATTCTCATGGTAACTCTGGTTTGGCAGTAGATGAATTTTCTGTTCTTGTTACAAAATGATTAATACATTGTTTGCTAAGAAACCATGAGAGGTTGTTGGGTAGAGGGAAAACAAAGGACCAGATTGTTCAAAAGTCTAACTGAAATAAGGTAAAATATCCCTGAAATTCAGTAGTATGAATATTTCATAGATTTCATAGATTTCTAGGTTGGAAAAGACCTTAGAGATCATCGAGTCCAACCATCCCTAATCCCCATTAAACCATATCCTCAAGTAGCTCATCCACCCTATTCTTAAACACATCCAGGGATGGGGACTCAACCACCTCCCTGGGCAGCTTATTCCAGTGGCTGACAACCCTTTCAGAGAAGAAATACTTCCTAACATCCAACCTGAATCTCCCCTGACTAAGCTTATGCCCATTTCCTCTTGTTCTATCACCCATCACTAATGTAAAGAGCCCTTCCCCTACCTCCCCACCATCTTTTCTCAAGTATTTATAGGCCGTAATCAGGTCTCCCCTCAGCCTCCTCTTCTCCAGGCTAAACAGCCCCAACTCCCTCAGCCGCTCCTCATAAGTTTTATTTTCCAGCCCCTTGACCAGTTTGGTCGCCCTTCTTTGGACTCGCTCCAGGAGCTCAATATCTCTCTTAAAGCGAGGGGCCCAAAACTGGACACAATATTCCAGGTGCGGCCTCACCAGTGCCGAGTACAGGGGCAGGATCACTTCCCTGCTCCTGCTGGTCACACTATTCTTGATACATGCCAGTATCCCATTGGCCTTTTTGGCCACCTGGGCACACTGCTGGCTCATATCAAGCCGGTAGTCAACCAACACCCCCAGGTCCTTCTCCGCCAGGCAGCTCTCCAGCCACTCCTCCCCGAGCCTGTAGCGATGCTTGGGGTTTTTATACCCCAAGTGAAGGACCCTGCACTTGGCCTTATTAAAGCTCATGCCATTGGCCTCAGCCCAAAGATCCAGTCTGTTCAAATCCCTCTGAAGGGCCTCCCTACCCTCGAGCAGATCGACACAGCCTCCCAGCTTGGTGTCGTCCGCGAATTTACTGAGGGTACATTCAATCCCCTCATCCAGGTCATTGATAAAGATGTTAAACAGAACTGGACCCAGCACTGAGCCCTGGGGAACCCCACTGGTGACCGGCCTCCAGCCGGATTTAGCCCCATTTACCACCACTCTTTGGGCCCGGCCATCCAGCCAGTTTTTAACCCAAAGGAGGGTGTACCTATCCAGGCCAGCAGTTACCAGTTTCTCCACCAGAACACTATGAGAAACTGTATCAAAGGCTTTACTGAGGTCCAGGAAAACTACATCCACAGCCCTTCCCTCGTCAACCAGGCGGGTCACCCTGTCATAGAAGGTGATCAGGTTTGATTGGCAAGACCTGCGTTTCATAAACCCATGTTGACTGGGCCTGATCACCCGGTTAACCTGTACGTGCTCATTAATAGCACTCAAGATAACCTGTTCCATGACTTTGCCCGTCACCGAGGTCAGACTGACAGGCCTGTAGTTCCCCGGATCCTCCTTCCGCCCTTTTTTGTAAATGGGGGTAACATCCGCCAGCCTCCAGTCCAGTGGAACTTCCCCAGTGAGCCAAGACTGCCCAAAGATAATGGACAGGGGTTTGGCAATTAATTTGCCAATTTTGGCATATAATTTTCATTGTATTATTTATTGCCAAACTTTTCTAACCTTGTATAAAATTGGATTAGGAAAGATTTAGGCTGGACTTGGATATACACATTTATATCTCTTTTAATTTTTTATTTGCTAAGAATGAACCTCTCAGGGTGGATTTTTCCTTTATTCCCAGAGGAAAACCCTCAAGCTACATTTTGCAGTTTCTCTCCTGGGGCTAATTATGTAAAGGACATCTACCCTGTGTTTCAGAGGCTACAATTATCAGTTGCCAAGCTTGCTCACATGTTCAGAAGAGGCTCTGCACATGTGTTTGCGTTAATTTTCAGCTCTCACGAGCACACTAATTCAAAGAAAGGCTAACTGAGTCACTGTTAAAGTTATATTCCCTCGCCCTTCTTGTACAGCAGATTTGCTGTGCAATACTGTAACAGGCATTTTAAGCCTCCTTTAGTGAACAAAGCACATGATATACATTAATAATTGTCAGTGGTAGTCTGACAGACGCAAAAAGGATAGAAGAAAAAGGACCAGCATGAAAAACGAGTCTGAGAGAAAAAGACCCAACGGAGTTCTGTACTGATTCGGTCTCCTTGGAGTGAATATAGCTGTCATCATCTCTCCTGTAGAAAATAAGCATTAAAAAAGCCAGCTGGCAATTATTTCTCAGGATCTTATTTATAGCACAAAGGGATTTTCTTTCTAAAACACTGTTACTCTTTTTTAAAAACATTTTGTTACATTTGTGTGTTAGCTTTTGAAAAATCATAGGAAAGAGCCTAATTAGAAAACAGTTAAAGAGACATTAATGAAACTTCTGCATTGGTCTTTTATGTAGAGAATTGATGAGATTTTTTCCTAAGAAGAGACAGTTCTCAGACAGATTCATTAGCTGGTTTCTAACATGCACAATACGGTTAATGAGCAGAACATACACACCATTCATTCAGCTGTATCAAGTGATATTTACTCATTTGGGGAAAAGACTACATGTTAAATATAGTTATTCTATGAACTGAAAAAGTTATACATTTTTAACGGAGATGAAAGTCAGACTTCGGAAGAGATTGTCAGCTTGTTTCATAAATTCACCATCATTTCATAAATTCTCCATCTCTTGACTTTTTTTTTTTCAAAATAAAAACTGAATAAATCTTTAAAATATGGGCTTAAGTTCAAGTTTAATAAACTGGATTTTTTTGAAAAATCATGCTACTTGCTGTGAAGAATAACAAACTGCATCAGCATAATGTTTCTTTCAGCCCTTTACTTTTTCAAGCAATGACGAATTGCCTGGTGAGTTTTACTGTGCAACTAACAGATATTGAGTATATTGTGACAAATGCAATTTTAAGTCCAAAGTTGGCTTGATGGGTCAAACCTTAGATGCTGTAAATTACAACAGCTGTATATATGGAATTAAAATAAATTTCACCAGCTAAGATATTGTCTCTATTTTTTCACCCCATTTACGGTTGTGCTGTGATCATTTTTCATCATAGGTGCAAATAAATCAGATATGCTGTACAGATTTATGATTAGTAGGCAACACTTGCATAGTATTTTGTGCTCACTGTGACAAAACTGGAAATGTATATTATTTTAAAGGATATGGTACATGGTTTTGTGGCTTTACAGTAGCTTATTTGCAGTTGTGGCACTTCCAAAAAGAGCTGTTAAGGAACTCAGCCAGGAGCATGATAATCCCAATAAAGAATACCCCAACAGTACCACAGCATAGTAGCCTGTGGTGTATCCATGAAGAAGATCTTTTTGATCTTCACTGCTAGAGATGTAGCTGTTTTGCAAAGCAGAGGAGAAGAGATTAAAGAGAATGTAAAGCTTTATAGAGCTGGGGTCTGGAAAAAGGAAGAGGAATGGTGAGAGGAAACTGTCCAGGCTTTCAAGGCAAGATGAAGAGCAAACAAGGAATCAGATTGCCAGAGACATATGAATCTGGTACCATGATGGACAGGAGGTTGCTATGGCTCTATGTGTTTTGGTCCAACCAGTAGAGAGGCTGAGCTTTTACTCCCAAGGGACACGCTTACGCGCTGCACACATGGATGGCCTGATGCTAGTCCTCCTCTTCTGCTGGTCAGGATGAAAGTCTACGCATATATGAAGACATGAAGAGTCCCTCAGTAACTGACTTTAGACACTCCATCTACGCAGCAGCTGGCCCCAGACCTCTGGCCCCTGACGCCTGCAGCCCCACTCCAGCCGCTGGGACAGAAATCTCTTCTCAACACAGACACACAAAACCAGGTCTATCCAGCAGCTGATCCAGTCCTACGGTCTTCTAAGCAGCCATCTCTCAGACCCGCTGCTCAGCCCAGTATCCAGAACCCCAGCTCCCTGGTAGCTGCCTCCCAGACCTCCTATCCTGCTCACCGCCTACTCTGGCTTAAAGTTTGCCAGCAAATTGCACTCACACATGCAGTCCTGCAATTCCTTAGGGAAACATACATTCAGGTCACTCTGCTTTCTGACAACCAGACCCACTGGCCCCTGTGACCTGCAGTCCCTTCTCCAGTTGCTGGCAAACACACATACACAGAACTGCACGTGAGATCACACTGAAAGCACGAATCGGATTGAATAATCCTATGTGGTGATGAGGAATAAGGCTAGGCGAGACAAGCCTACAGACCAGCAACCTATTTACTCTGAGCCAGCTTCTTTACCCCCTTTCTGCTTTATTTTCTCATCCTTATTCTCCCTCAGTCCACCCCGATCTCTTCCTTCCTTCCTTCCCTTCCTTCCCTTTGATTCTTCCCCTAAGCATTCCATAACAAGTCTTGCATATTCCCACAATCCCCCCTAAAATACCTTATAATATAAAATTTCTTGCAGCCTCTAAATGCCCAGGCTTAGGTGGGCACTTGAAGGACTATTCTTATATGCTAGAAAAATGAAACTATAGAAAAGGAGAGTGGTGTATCTGTAGGACTTTTTTTTTCTTTTACTCTTTCTATGTTTTGCACTTTTGACCAAATGGAGATCTAATTCTTCACTTCAGAGAGGCTCTTCCACTTGGCATATTATTGTTATTATTAGGAAAATAATTATTCATTGGATCAGAGAATGAGAATGTTAGGCCAGTTACCTTGGAGGCCCAGATTACAATCCCTCTTCCAGTGAGTATGTAATTATGTGTAAAAAGCAAGATTCAGAGTAGCACACCTCAGGATCAGTGCTTGTGGCACTCTTCAAGAAGGTAGAAACCAAATAAACCAAGAATTTGTTCCTGTGCTCCCTGGTATGCCTTGTTTCTTCAAACTGCTGCTCTTCTGGGTACCAATGGCACGTTGCTATCATTTTACTATCTGTTGTACAAGATGAGATGTCACATCAGTCACTGATGTTTCTTGTGTGCTGATTTGGACAGATTTCACTCGTCAATTCTACCAGAGGTGTTAAAAAAGCTCTTGAGGCTGTCAGTGCTTCAATGGATCGATGCAAGGCCAAGGGCATTAGTGTAGATACCAACAAGGTCCTTAGTTTTCTCAAACGTACTACCTGAATTTTTTAGGGTAGACAAAGGGCAAGCCTTAAATCTCTCCTACCCCATAGAGTCTTAGAATCAACTGATCTTGTGGCTCCATTGAGCCAGGCCCACCATTTTAATGTTTTGGTGGGGCTATGGTCACCCAAAGCTGTTCGCACTGTAATAAATAGCATTATCGAATCAACAAAACCCGAAAGCATTAATTCACTAAAATTCTGTCCAAAAAAGCTGCTATTTTTGTACCAGTGTCATAGCGACATCCAGCCATACCCATGCATAAATTAATACAATACAGACTAAAGGCAGCTGAGATAGATAGCTTTAAATATCTTGCTTCAGTTCCAGCAAGTGTCTAAATGCTTTGAACTGCTCCTCATGAAGTCTTGCCCTATGGAGGATTAAATCTGAAATGTTGTGCAGGAAGTCTCTATCTTCCACACAAGTCAAATTGTCTGTGTTTCTACTTGAAGCCACTATGGTACACGTGCACACTCTTTTATTTTTTTTTTTTAGCTTGATCAAATGATGTTTGAACAACTCGAAGCTCAGCACAGATCAGGGGAAGCAGCACAGCTAAAAATACCACAAGCCTTGAAAACACATACATTTGACTCCGCAAGGCGTGACTTCAAAGTCCATCTGGTGAATCGACTCCGTTCTTAAGGTTACTGAACTCTGTTAGCTGTGGTTCTTAGTATTAACTAGAAGTAAAAAGTGCCTAAAATTAAGTTGCTAAGAATTGAGGCTCAACAGATTTAAGGTTTCACCCATCGATTCCTGTTGCTGACAGAAATGGGTAAGATGAGCAACTGCTGATTTTAAATGCTGCAGATTTCGGTGAGACTGTTTAATGACGCCGACTCTTTACAGAAAGCACTAGCAACTTGCTTTCTAATGATTTGGCTTCTTTAAGAGATCATGTTACAGCAACATTTTTTCTGCTGTTATTTCCTTTTCTGTTAGTAGTGTTTCTATGCGGAGGTAAAGTTGCCATCACTTTTGTGGTTTGATCTGCACAGCTGTAATGAGATGTATGTGCTATTAGCTATGTCTATCAGATGTTCGGATCTCTCTTCTAATACCAGCTAATGGCCAGATAGCACTATTGATTACTAAGCAGAGTTGCCCATTGATTTCACTAGACTGTCTGCTGGAAAATCAATAAAATAATGTGGCCCAAATTTCACTGAAAAAAAATCTACAGCCCATTTTATTTGGAATATTACTGACTGTGTAGGGCAAATTGCACGTCAGGGTATTCTGTGCGCCTGCACATTGTGAACTGATGAAATGTGAAAGTCATTAGCATTCAAATATGGAAAATAATGTAACACACACAGGGGGTCTTTATTTGCTTTCTCCTTCTGACTTGTGTCATCAGTTACAGTATAAAGTGGGTATCAAATACTAATATTCTGTTTTGTTTTTTTTTTTTCATTCTCACTAGTAGAAATTACTTGGGAGTGTGTAGAACAAGGATTAACTGAGAGTTCTCTTTGAAGTTTTATGCAATTTCTATGCTGGTTTTATAAACGAGATATAGATAGATAACATTTCTGTAACATCCCCCTGCTGATTCATTTCCCTTACTTTTTAGTAATGATGAGACGAAAGATCAGCGCCAAAGTGTCTGCTTTTTTTTTGTGGGTCCTTGATATTATTCAACACCTAAAAAGGAAGGATGGTCCAACATTGAGGATATTGATCCTCTCATTTCCATAGCCCAAATTCAGTTCCCTATTTTTGTGCTATTTGCACAATGCCACTAAACTCTTACAAAGCAATATCCCACTGAAGTGCTAGGCTAGCTCTATTTGAGCTGGTGTTTTGAGGCTGGCAGAGATGTGAATCTGAAATCTGAAAGTTTCATGACATTTTTATAGGCCATGTGTACTAATTATCCACGGATCTTGCCATGCTTGAATGTCACTGAACAGCCAAACACAATCTCAACAGTCTGAGCTTCACTTTCCTATTTGCAAAATGGAATTAATAATACTTTGCTATCTCACCGTGGTAATGGAAGGAAAATACATTTAAGACTATGAGATACCCTTATACCAACCTAATAAGGGTGTTGGAAATCTTTTGAATATTTAGTTAAGTTACTTGGTTATATTAATTCGATACACCGCATTAATTCAACATAAAATATAGAAAGTCTTAAACCCTTTCCCATGCAGAGTTTAGTGTGGTTCTAGGATGTAATGAAGGCATTTAATTGCATTCTTCTCTTATATTTTACTGATGAATAAATGAGTCTTAGTGGTGTTCTTTTCAGAGCCTGAACTTCAAGCATCTGCTAACTATTTTTTTGCCAGGCTACCCTAGTTTTTACAACCCAGACTTGGGCTCTATCCCAACTACTGCAGTCTGACACTAGGGTTGGGTTGTTGTTTTGGTGTTATTTTTTTTTTTTTTTTTTTTCCCATTAAGATAATTCTGTTTTCTTGCAACTAGAAGATGCTATGCCAATGTAGGGTAGGAGTCAACTGAGTAACAGTCTTTTCACTGCATCCCAATGATGCAAGGAAGAATTTAGTGAACTAAAGGTCCGGAGATAAATTCTAGCAGACAGACTTTTAATTGCCAAAAGGAAAAAAAAGCAGGCAGAGTGTGGTCTGCTTCCTCTAAGGCTGTGCTTTCTGCTTTCCCAGGTAGAAAAGACAAAAGGGTTTGAGAGACCAAGAGCGGGAAGGGAGATTTCCTGTTATGCTGTCTACTTAGCACAGAAACACTGCAGATCTAACAGCCTACTAGGAATTAAAACTGTGGAGTTATTCCTATTTTTCAGACATGCTGAAGCACTGACTATGGATTATTTGTTTTGTTTTGTTTGACCTTAACTTCTCATTGGTTTGTTTTTGCCTTACTAGAAACAGTTGGCAGAGAGAGAAATCAAATACAGTCTTCCAAGGGAAAATAGCTTACAACAAAAGTAAAGATAAACAGAGATAAGAAGAATTAAAGAAACCCTAAAAAAGAAGTGAGATGAGCTGATAACAGAAGGGAAGAGGTGTTTGAAGCAGAGAGAATGGTGCCAGAAATTGTATGTACATCTCCCTTTTCCGTAGGAGAATTTCCACATGTTGCCAAGGGCTCAGGCTGGAGCGGGACAACCTTTTACAGTGCTCAGCAGAGTGAGAAAACACAACCGTTTAACCAATGGGACTTGGGCAGTCTGCAGACAGCATCCGCTACGGTCCTTTTACACAGAATTTCAGTCAATTTTGAAAGTTGTCCTTTGCCTTCACCCAAAAAGCAGTCAAGAGTGCCTCAGCACTGAAGATACTGTCACAGCATGTGATGAGTTTTGGTTATGGGAGTAGGTAAATACTAAAGGTGATGCACATTCCACACTTTGGTGCTACTAATTAGTCAGTCGGTTATTTAAAAATTAGCCTCTAGCAAAATATTTAAAATGTCTGTATCAATGTTGGAGACTTCTTCAGATTCAGTCTCAGACAATGAATAAGTAAACTTAGCCTGAGGCTCAAAAAAGGAACATATTTTCTTAATTTTTAGTCATTGTTGGGTGCTAATTACTTTGTACGTTCCTGAGTGAATAGCAGTTGTGATGTTTCCTTCTGGACAGCCATATTTTAATCATCTTGTCAGACTTCCACGTGAGGACAAGTGTCCATAAAAGCATGCTAATGGCGTACCTGTTCTCTCACTCTAATGCTTCTGATATTACTGGGACCACTTGTCCTAGTTTTAGCTGGGACAGAGGGTTTTTTTAACAGCTAGAAGAGCTCCGTGTTTTGGTTTTACTCAGAGGCTCACTCTGAGAAGAACGCTGATAGCAAGCTGCCAAGGACTTTTCAGTGTGCCAGAGTGCAGAAGCACGGCGGGATAAGGGGGGAGCATAGCTGGGACAAGGGGGACACGATTCCCCTTGTGATTTGTGTGGAACTTAAGACTGAGGGCCAAACTGGCCAATTAGTATTCCATATCATGCAGCGTCATGCCCAGTATAAAAGCGAGGGGCAGCCGGGAAGAGGGGCTTTTTGCGCTTTTGCTCTTTTGCACTTTTGCTCTTTTGCGCTTGCTGCGCTGTTGCTCTGCTGTTTTTTTTCTTTCTTTTCTCTCTCTCTCTCTCTGCCCCTCTCTATTTCGGGGCCTCGCGTTTGTCCGGGATTGCAGCTTCGGGACGAGATGGGCTTCGCATACGAGGGGGTGGTGAGCATCTATACTGTGTATTAGATCATCTGTATTAAAATCATTCTTATCTCAACCCGCGGGTTTCCCGTTTATCCTTTAATTCTCTCCCTCATTCCTGGGGGTGGGGGAGGGGGGAGTGACCGGCTGTGTGTGGGAGGAAGTTTTCAACCTAACCCACGACACCACTTCTTCACTTCACTGGGGCAAAGGCAGGTGAGCTCAGGGGTGTGTGGTTTTCATTCTAAGCTGGACGCTCTGGCTAAAGACCGTTCCAATCTGCAGAGAACACCTACATAATGGCTTTCAGACAGAAACATTGCAATTTTTTTTCAATCCTTAACTATTTTAAGGTTTCTCATGAACCTGGGTTGTACCTTTTTCCCAATGGCAAACCAACAACAGCCGTCACTGAATTGTTCTCAGAGTTGTCAATGCATTTGGTATAAGCTGGAAGGAAAAAGTCAAAATGAAAACAATAAAATTTCCATTCAAAAATAGGCATGTCAGGGAGGGGTCCATACGAATGAAATTATGATTCTTGGTCAATAATATGTGAAATTTCTTCATCATAGAGACCACTGACCATCAAGAATACACATTTTTATTTGTTAGGTAAAGAAAGTGAATGATAGCCAGAAAAGCTTTGCAAATAAATATGCGTGACATTGCAATGGTTGTCTCACCTTATATTTTCTTTTGCTAGTTTTAAGCTCCTATTTGCTGTTATTTTTGAAGATGTTTATATCCCTCTATCCTTTCTGACATGAAGACAGGCAAAAAGCATAAATCTGTTGCTTGCTTTATTATGAGTTGGCCCCATAAAGGCAGATTTATGTTTTTGAAATTTCTAAATAGTGATAAAATCAAACTTCTGATCTAAGAACTTTCTTTTAACACAGTGTCTCAGTTAAGTGAGATCATAAGTGAGGACACTTCCTTTAGTAAAAAAGCCAAAAGTCATTATAAAAGATGATCTCTTTTTTCTCCTTGTGGAAGATCATCAAACTTACAACACTGGATTCAATACCGAAGATAGTATCAACCTGCAAACTGTATGGACACAATGCTGGAAATATTCTGTATGCTTCCTTTTCACCTTTCACCAAGTCAGTACAGGAGAAAGCTGCAAGCTCATAGGTGGTTTTTTTTTTTCTGCTACTGACATGGTTATTTTCAAATGCATTCCTAGATCATGCATTCCTCAGGGAAAGTCCTTTCCTTGTCTAGCACAAAGATGATCGCTTTGCTACTGTCCTTTTGATTTAGAGGGAAAAAATCCTGTGTCTGATGTACAGCTTTGATTTCCTACTAATTAAAATTGCAGTGTGGGAGCTCATCAGTCCTCCTTCAATCCACCCTGCTGAGGTTGAAGGCTACCTTTGGAACATTTCCACCCCCTGATGCGTTAAGATTGAAGAGAAGTCCTTGTTGCTGTTTACATAGTTCCCTCAAATTTGCTAAATGCTTTCTGAATCTACAAGCAGGCAAACTACTTTAAAGCATGAACCACGGCTAAATAGAATACATATTTGTACTGTCTGGGTAATGGGTTAGTCCGTCACCTTTATATGGAAAGTGAGTGGTCTGACTCTTCTGTCTTTCAAGTCTCTTTTTTCTGTCTTTCAAAAGGACATTGTCATGGGAACTTCTAGCGCTACAAAGATCAATAGTAAATTTTCACTTGTGTGTTAGTTTTGGAGAAGTGAACCATAGCAGTTAGGTTTTGTACAGTATTATTGTCCCTGAACTGAAATCACTCCCCATCCAAGTCACAGAAACTTTTCCACTGACAAAGACACTCACCTGTACTGCACAGATATAAGAATATAGATCACTTCTACAAAAATATGCTTCTACAAAATGATTTAGGGGACTTGAAACAAGATGATTTTAAATTTTTAATTTTATTTTTATTAAAAAATAGATCTAGAAATCTACCCTTTTGCAAAATCTAAAATAAATTGTTTCTTCCTGTATCTTCTCTCAAAAGTTCTTGGCAGTTTCACTTTCGCACTTCAGGCCAAAACTAAAATTGACATTAGCTTTGAAATAGGCTGCCAAATAGTATTTGCCTCCCCATCTTTCCTTTTCGGCCTCCCCAGGGTGACTGTCAGTGAGCCAGGAAGGCTTTAGGTGAAACATAAAGACGAAGTATTTTACTTATACTATTTCTCTCCAGGACTGGGTACTGGAGAAGCCGGGACTTATGATGTTTATCTAGAAGTATCCTACTTGGATACTTGCTCTAATTTTTTTACAATTTTCATCAAACAAATAATAATTATTAAAAAAGCCATCGATCCAGGTTCTCTCCGTGTCTTCAAAACATTACTCTAATAGAAAATAATGAGAAAAAACCTCTGGGACTCTTAGTAGCATGATATATGAACCAATATTTGTTGTTAAGCAGGAGACTGGAAGTTTACCTTAAAATAAAATACTGATATGGTATATTTATGTAGTCTTGCCCATGTTGTACACATACTTCTCTTCTTCACAGTGTGGAGCAGCCATATCACCATGCCTAAAGGAAGCAAACAAAAGCACTGACGTTTATTAATCAGTCATTTTCTACAGTGTATCAACACTGAGTTATTTAGCACAGTCACTTCTCTTATTTTGACACATTTGGAAAAATTCACAGTGTCTAATTGGCTTTCAAACTCCCACTTCTACCTATGTGGCTTGTTAATCTGTCGTTAGTACACCTGGATGCAAAAGAAAACATGTAGCATAGGAATATTGACTGACTCAAGAGCTGCTAAAAGGTTTCCTGTTGCACTCTGAGTGCCTTTTTCATCCTGGCTTTTAGAATATTTTGTATTTACAAAATGCAAAATAAGTCTTTGGGTCTTTAGCTTGGCTTTCATAGACATCACCTTACTGAAGTATCATGGTTTGACAACATTTCGTGCTTTATCATCAGGAAAAAAATATCCATTTTCCTGGCTGCAACAACCATACTCTTGTCTTTTGTTGATGTGGTTGAGTGATGTATTAAGGATGATACATCATCTTACATACATCACTCTATGTATGTATCTGTATCTATAATACATACAACTGTAAGTATACAGTTTGGATAATACTCTGAATCTTGAATGCATCTGTGATGTACCCAGGCTGCTGGATGCCCATATGGGTTCAGACAGACACAAAGTGTTGGCTTCTGGTTACAGTATTGAATCAGGCAGACTTCAGAAATTTGGTTTTAATTTTAAATGTTCTTATTTTGTGTGCAAACTGGATTTCAGTTTCTTCTTACCTGACTAATTCTGCACTCACAGAACAAAAATGCTACCAGGTACAGAAGTTTAGTGGAATGCTGATTGTAGGACATGTCTGGTATATGGAAATGACAAAATTAAATTTTTCACTTATTAAGACTTCTGATATCTTAGTTCAATTCAGTGGAATTGCCTATGTGAGAGCGGAATTCAGAATATTGTTTGGTGACTATATCCAGGAAGAAAAGTCTTATTATTGGAAAAAAAATCTTAAGGTTAATTTTCAGTCTTGCAGAGGAAAGGAGTTCAGGCAAAGTAAGCAACATACCTATCCAGTAAGCCCCTATATTAGTTGTATAAAATTCTGGAGAGCAATATTACAACCTTAGCAATATAGTAACTGGGTGGACTGGAGGAACTGAGGATGAAGACAGTCTAGGGCAAGACTCAGATCACAAGCAGTCTGTCTAAACTGAGACTTAGACATCATATTCAGAAGTATTTTTTACCCCTGATGTACATTTTTTGAGCATCTCATCTCAGGTTCTAACGTATTTGAAAATACGACCTTTTTTATGTCTGTATTTATGTATGTATTTA
Source organism: Tauraco erythrolophus (assembly GCF_009769465.1). Taxonomy (NCBI): domain Eukaryota; kingdom Metazoa; phylum Chordata; class Aves; order Musophagiformes; family Musophagidae; genus Tauraco; species Tauraco erythrolophus. The sequence goes on along the minus strand of NC_141468.1, from coordinate 11,390,218 downwards.
TTTATCTTAGCAATTCTGCTTCCCAGCTCTGTCGTGAACCATGAAAGTAATTTTTATGAAAGGCCTAGGTTTTTAAGTGTGAGCAGAATGCTTTCAGTGCTGACACAAACTTAGCACAAAACACAGGAGCAATGGAAACATTCTTAAAGTCACAAAAGCCTCTTGGAGATTGGACCTGGTGCTATTTGTGACAAGTGATTAGTTCTCCCCCACAGAGCTGGAGCCCTGCTTTCAGTTTTCCCTGCAGGCAGTTCAGCTTTGACTCCCCATTGCCAGGGAACACTGCTTGAAAAGGGAGGGAGATGAAGGAATACCTGCCCTGCTATCCAGTACCTTGTTTCAGGCTGTTTACACAATTTACTTTAGTCAGTTATTGGAGAAAAAAATACAGTTTAGGGACTGCTCATATTTCCCTTTCAAAGGGCAGTGATTTGATCAACAAACAGTAGTTTTGGGCACCCTCTTGTATGACTCTTGTGGTGAAACATGTTGAAGGCAGAAGAAGTCATTATAAGGGTCTCTAACACGCTAACTGCTGCATTTCCTGAAGCCAGTGATAGGAATTTGATCATTGTAAAATTAAGGAGACTACCAAATTAACTGTCTTGCTTCCTGGGTGTGTCTTTCTTATGATACTGCTATGTAGATGATGGGCAGCACCACCTGTGGCTGACATAACCAGAGACCTCGTTAGCGTCATGGTATATCAGTCCTTATGTAAAAACTCACTGTCTGGAATGTTGGATGGGCAGAAGTGATTAATCTGCAGCAAGTGTAGAATATATGTCAATGTCCCACTGAAATTCAGGTTCTTAAGGCCCACAGAAAGTTAGACAGGATAGTCAGTGCTTCTTGTTTTGTAGCTCCAGAAAGTTTCCGGAGAAGAGAAGTATCAAATGATCTTCTGGATACGACCAGTTTCTATATGTAAGTTTCCTAGAAGCAGGAGATTCAAGATTACAGGTACTCTGAATGGCTCTTTGAAGACAAAGGCATCTCTTCCTTGGTTGCACAGATATCACATGAGCTCAGCTCTTGGGACCTCCAAGAGAGTCTGCCAGGACAACATGCCAGCCTGTTTAGGCATGGCTGTTCCTAAATCGAATAACTAAATTTAGCAGTAAGAACACAGAAAACAGCTGTTACAGCTGTTCACAGAGATCTTCTGTACTATTGTGGAAGATTCCTGCACACTTTGAAGCTCTTGATAACATGTTCAGACCTTAGGGAAGAACAAACTTAAATATCAAGCTCTTTCATTAAGTTTGGTACTCAACATTTTTTATGGCCAATAGTGGATCCTCTTAATGAGTTGAGCTGTCATAGCTCAGTGATCAAGTGCTCCAAAAGCAGGAAATGTGACATTCTGGCTAGGGCTAATTTGGTTATCAATAATTTCTAACAAAACATCACATAATTCCTGGTTCTATAAACAATATCTAGACACTGTGGCTGCTTCAATAAAAATTCCCATAAAATATATTCTTGAGACACTATAATAAAAAGAAGTAAATTGTTGCCTAAAACTCTAAACTTTAAAGTCTTGTGTTTGGTATAGGACACACAAAGACCAATCCACCTCTACAGGTTATTAAACTTTCTTGGTCCATGTAGCTTACTGGAAGGTTACTGACGTGTAAAATTACCTCACTTTTTTATATTTGTATGAAAACATTTGAACAGTAATAATAAATCAGTTGTAACTATCACCAATGAGAAGACATTGTTCATATTTAAGCAAAAATAAACAATAAAGCAATGTAATCAAGATCAAATTAGCTAATTAACAATTTAGCCTCAGTAATTGGAATGGTGCTTAAGCAAAAATAATTTATACCAATAAATTATCTTTATGAGTGCTGAAAAGAATGATCTTCATTTGATTATAAACCAACCTAAACGACTTTTCTGAAGTTAATTAGGCATTTTACCTAAATGCTTTTACTCTATTACTGAAGCTGTAGTATTACTCTATGACTAAATTGCAGCTTAGAACCAACTCTGATCTTTCTTTTTTAGCCTTGTTTTTACCCACATGTTGGGTTTGTGTGATGGGGTTTTTGTAGTGGGACAGGGGCTACAGGGGCAGCTCCTGTGAGAAGCTGCAAGAAGCTTCCCTGGCTCCAAGTCGGACCCACCTCTGGCCAGGGCTGAGCTGATTAGCTCCTTTGTGAACGACATATTTAAGAAGGGACAAAGAAACTTGTGTCATGTGGGCCCTGCAGCAGGAGAGGTGCACTGGAGCTGAGATTCCCCTGCAGCCCGTGGTTAGATGGCAGGCAGCCCCCCCCTGCTGCCCATGAGAGAAATGGTGGAGCTGAGATCCACCTGCCGCCTGTGGAGGACTCCACACTGGAGCAGGTGGCTGCGCCTGAAGAAGGCTGTGACTTCGTGGGAAGCCCACGCTGGAGCAGCCTGTTCCCGAAGGACTGCACCCAGTGGAGGGACCTGCGCTGGAGCAGTTTGTGAAGAATTGCAGCCCGCAGGAAGGACTTATGTCAGAGAAGATCATAGAGAACTTCATAGAGAAGGAGCAGTGAGCAAGTGGCTGTGTGGTGCTTAGTTGCCACCTGACCATGACAACCGAGCAGCTACTCCTCTACTTCTATGAACTGAGATACAAGGCTTATAGGAGACAGTTCTCAATCAATATCTAAGTTTACTTGCTTTCTACCAAAAGTTATAGAAGGTAATTTCAAATATCTTCTATAGAATGTGTTTTGGTTTGCACTTTAATGAAACTGTTGGAATTAGGGAACATTTCTTTCATCACTCTCCCTGCAGTGGCTCTTAAAGATGCAGCCAAGGTAAACAGCCATATTTTCACACCTTAAAATAAAAAGTCTGGCATGTCTCTCAGCAAGATAAAAGAGAAAAATGTGGAAAATAAAAAATTGAGTCTTTATGATGTTTTCAGAATGTTTTCAGCTCTTGCAGTTTCTCTGGACTTTGAATAGAAGTTGCAGTGCAAGCAGAAAACAGCTTTTTTTTTTTTTTTTTTTTTTTTTAATTTTTAACATGTCCCCTTCAGTGGCTGGAAAAAGCTGGTGAAATTCCAGAATGGAATTAATAAGTGTGATGAGTTTTATCATTTGTCTTTGTGAAGAATGTAGATTCTTGGATACAGACCGTTGGCTTACCTAAAGAGGGGATTCTTCTTGGTCTTCTTTGGTTTTATAGCTCACAGACATTAGTGTAAACACTTTATGATATTTTTCTGCAAGGTGTAAGGTTCTCCAAATGACATTATTAATGTTGTGTGTATCGATTGAGTCAGTATTAGTGAGCAACATTTTCAAAAAGTTTTATTTAAATCTGCCAAAAAAATTTAAAATATCAGGTAGCGTGAGGTGATTTTTGGAGGACACTCAAAATGGTGCAAAGCATGTACAAGCTCTTAAGTTTACATTGTCTCACTAGTCTATGGAAAGGTAGAATAAACTAAACAAACCTAGTTGGAGGGGACTGGAACTTCATGACAACTAGCTATTCTGCATTTACTCATTAAAAAAACAAAAATAGGTTAAACTGACTAATTTATCCAGCTTCTTTTTTTGTTTAAAAATAAAACAGGTCCAAATGTGATCTGTAAAGCAAGCCATTTTTTTTTTTCTGAAATCTTTTTTATACAACCACACGCAACATTCCAGTTCCGTTGTTATCCCTGCTGATATCAATAGAAAAGCAATTTTTATTTTTCTTGCCTTGTCAATAAAGAATCAAATAGCCAATATACAGTGAAAGGGTTCCCCATTTGGAATCATAGCCTTATTTTTTTCCATTTGTGAACAATAAATTGCTGGGATTGCTTCCGAAAATCCATACATGTACTCATGATTTGTGTACACACTATGATAAGCCAAAAAAATTCTTTGAAATTCTCTCATAAGAAAAGAGTCCACATCACTTCTTTTAAAATCTAGTTATATTAGAGGAGATAAGACTATAATAACTTGTGAGAACAAATCTGCAATTTTCAATTCAATTTTGCGAAGCTTATAAAACTATAAAAAACAAGAGGTTACGAGTGTGTGAGTGCGTTATTCAAATTTAGACACGATGTTGATTACATGTGGTTTAACTGACACCGTATAATACCCATGTATAGAAAAAAATGTTTTAAACGATGCATTGGTTCAGCCAGATGATCAAAATGCAGACTGTCACACGTTGCCAATGGCCAAATTACTATGACACGCAAGATGGCTGAAGTCATGTATTACTTATGCTGACTTATGGATGTGAAATAAGAAAAGATGATTATTAGCAAAGATCCAAATAGCTGAGAGACACAAAATGGACAGTTTGTCATATTGACGGAGCCTAATGAGTTTATAGTTGAATAGGATAAAGATTATAACGAGAGGAGAACTCAGAGTGCATAAAGCAATGCAGTAACAAGAAAGATAATGACTGCTGTAGTAACACATGGGCTTACACCATATATTGTTCATCTTCCACTTTGCAGGACGTGCTGACAAAGCAGTCTGGCCTTAAAAGAACAAGACTGCTCATTTTCTAATGCATTAAAGCCTGGAGTAGAAACAGTTATGAACTAAATTCTTTTCATCAGAGACACAGTTTTTCTATTTCAAAGCATATAAATATAATGGGGTTCCTGCAACTGAGTGGATTAAGACATCTCAGTTGGCTGTAGTAACTGACTGGCTGAGCACTTAGCCCGCTACCTTAGACCACTTTCATGGCCAGAGAGTGCACAAGTAGTTACTGCAGGAAGGTTACAACACAATTCTGTAGGCTGCATGTGCATTCAGTTATATTTCCATACTGTCAGTGTTGCCATATATCACAACGCTTTCAAGTCTTCATTATTTTCCCAGTAAGTTTTCATTTTCTAGAGTTACTTGTTGCTTGGGTAGGGATGTACTGTGTTTCGCTGCATAAGGGGAACAAGCAGAATTTAGCAGCAGTATTTTAAGATAACCTATTTTAAAGGATGAGGAAATGTTAAAAGCAAGCTCTAGGTATCGTATGGCACACAAAAAAGTTTCTCATCTAGCTATGATCATAGAATCATAGAATCATTATAGCTTATGTATCAGCTAACTACAGAAGGGGAAGACAAGCAAAAAGATCATCTCTTAAGCTTGAAATGCCAAAAAATCCTTAACATATTGACCACATCAGCTACATCATATGTAGGTATCTTAATTGGATAGAAAGATTTATGTTTTATTACCAATAAGTATCAGTAAAACTTTTTAGCTTTCTACCTAAAAAGGGAAACTAAGCCCCCTGGAGCTTTCTGCCTTTTAGAGGGCTCCACTGAACTGTAATGCTTCCTTCTTCTCAAATGTAATCAACTTTTCTGCCTCTTACCTCTGTATGTAAAATTCTTCAGTCTCTCTCTTCTTTGGAGAGGACTTTCCAGAAGATCTATTTAAGACACAAATGACTGTAGCAGAGGTTATGGAATTAACTATCAAAATGAAGAGCAACAACATACTAGGAGCAGGGATTGTTTTATTAGTTTCCAAAGAAACCCAGAGATGAAGTAGCTGAATTGCTAACACTGATATCTAACTTTTAATTTAAAACTTCTTTACTGAAGACTGGGAGGTGGTAAACGTAACACCAGTTAAAAAAAAAATGAAATCTGAAGGACTTTTGCAGAGTTACTGGCCTGTAAACCTAGTGTGTACGGTGGGCAAACTAGGATAAGCTGTTATTAAGAATGGAATTGGTGTACATGTGGATAGATGTACTTTACCTTGGAAAGATCAGCATGGCTTTTGCAATGGGAACTACTGTCTTGGAAAGTTATTGGATATCTTTGAAAGAGTCAGCAGGCATATGGATAAAACTGATCTGATTGATATAATCTATTTGGATTTAGGTATTAAGCAACCACGCATAAGAGCTAAAAAGGTCATAATTTGGATAAATAATGGGTTACAAGACAGGCAACAGAAAGTGGGAGTAAATAGTCAATTCTCCCAGTGAAGGGAGGTCAGCAGTAGAATTCCACAAGGATATATATCTGCAGGGGATTGTTCTGCTTAATATGGTTATCAGTAATCTGCATAACAGGGTGAGCAGTGATGTAAGAAAGTTGGATGATGATACTAAATTATTCAGGGTAGCTTGAGATCTGACCACAAAATATTTCAGAAGGGTGATATGAGACAAGTGAAAGAGCAAAAAAAGAAAAAAAAAGAAAAAAGGCAAATGAAATTCAGCATAGCTAAATGTAAAATGATGAAATGAAGAAAATACAATCCTACTTTCACACACAAAGTGCACTGAGATACTGCCTTCCAGTACCTGAAGGGAACCTACAGGAGGGCTGGGGAGGGACTTTTTACAAGAGTGTCCACTGATAGGACAGGGAAAATGGGTTTAAGTTGAAGGAGAACAGATTTAGATTAGATTTTAGGAAGAAATTCTTCAGTACGAGGGTGGTGAGACTTTGGAATAGATTGCCCAGAGAGGTTGTGGATGTCCCCTCCCTGGAGGAGTTCAAGGCCAGGTTGGATGGACCCTTGAGTAGCCTGATCTAGTTGAGAGGTATCCCTGCCCATGACAGGGATGTTGGGTTAGATGATCTCTGAGGTCCCTTCCAGCCTATGCCATTCTATGATTCTATGATTCAGGAGCAAGTTTTTGTTGCTGAGAAAGAGAGATTTTCGCTGAAATGTCAGCTGGTACTCAGTAGCCATCATAAAGCAAATGTTAGGAATTATTAAGAAAGTAATAGAGATTAGAGATCACTGTTCCACTATGTGAAGTCATAGGTTCACCCGTATCCTAGAATGTTCTATGCAGTCCTGAGCCTCTCATCTCAAATGCATGAAGAGAAAGTGCAGAGAAAGATGGCAGGAATGATCAAAGGTCTGTGACACCTTTCATACAGGGAACCCTCATGTAAGCTAGGAGTCTTCTGTCTGGAATAGAGATGACATGGGGGAAGGATGTGCTAGAATTTGAAAAAAATTGAGTGATATGAAGATAAGTGGGTGGAGATTAAATTGTTCACAGTTTCTTCCAGTTGAAGGATAAGAGACAGTCAAATGAAATGAAACTCACAGAATCCACCTTTTTTTTTTTTTCTTTTTTCAAGACAAGTGAGAGGCGATAGTCGACTCTACAAGACAGGAGACACAAGCAAGTTCTTGTTGAAGACTATTTTGCATCCTAAAAATTTCTGTGGAGTCAAAGGGAGATTGGACAGGTTTATGCAGAAGAAATGAATCATGGTTTACCAAACACAAAAGCTCCTTGTCTGGCTCAGCAAATCTCTGAAATGGAAATAGCTAGAGGATAGGAGAATGATACGGAGCAATACAGATTGTTACCCTTTTAGTTCGTATCATGTACTCCAGACTTGCGCCCATTGTTAGAATCAGGTTACTGGAGAAGACTCCAGTTGGTCTGACCAAATACAGATACTCTTACATTCATATATTCCCTTTCAACCAAGTTTCTTTATCAGGATTCCAATTGTCACATTCCAAAGCTGAATTTCAATGCATGCCAAAATGCAGGCAGAGCGGTGGATCTAGGAGCTGGAACTTAAACATGATTTAAAGAATAAACTAATATGATAATATGTGTATGTATCCAATGTCATGCCCATTGAAGCTGGGTCAAGTGCATACAGAGATGTAGAACATCTTTGTATTTCATCCCACACTTCTGTTCTCCTATTTATAAAAGCTTGCTATGGGCTTAAAAAAGGACAAACATGCAGTTGAAGAGACAGTCTGCAGATGGAGGGAGGATGATCAGTGGTATGCAGCAAGAGTAAAACTATGTAGACACATATACAAGGAATTATCCATCTGCCTGTTTGGCTCCTGGTAAACCCCAAGCACTTGTGACTGTACGTAGGCAGTTATTATGAGCTGTGATGATAACTACATATGTGCTTTAGAGATCGTGAACATAAAACATCATTGCAACTATGTTTTCCTGCTTTTTTTTGCATATTTAGACTCCTTTTCTCATCATTACAACCCACTTAATAAAAATAGAAACCTCTGAATACACGTGGCCTAAAATATCTTAATAGATGTATAAATATCTTAAAGCATAAAATGAATGTCATGATCTCATTTTTTTCCTTTGTGTGATTTATGATAGTGGTATGTACTTTTGACAGACTGTCACGTGTGACCTTCTATCCATGACCAACTTAACTAAGTCACATTTTTTAACCTAAATGCTCTTCTGGAAAACATGTCTGATTCATACTATTGTTATTAATCCCTGATATTTATTTATCAGAGATTATTATTAATCTCTGATATTGTCCTACTGTCCTTCCTAGAAAGTGGTCATGTGTCTATGTACTTTAGATTTATAAAGTAGCTTGCGGTGAAAGCTGGAATGTGACTTTAATCAAGATAATTATTGAAACATTAGTTATTAAAGACTCCAAGAATAGTCTTGAAGTTAGAGAATGGGTCTTAAACAACAGGTAGTAAGGGGTCTATTGCTGGCTCTGCTACTGAAGTTTTAGTTATGAAATTTATTCTATTTTCTGAACCAAAACAACGTAAGAAATCATAGCTAATAATTTTTTCTAAAGTAACTGGAAAATCTTCAGTGGAAGGACATATTTTCAACAAACTTCTTGATAAATGATGTATCTTTTCCAGTCATAATTCACCCACATATTTTCAGCTAAGATAAAAACTATGGAGGACAGTAGAGATTGTAATTTGCAGCTAAAATTTTGAAATGTCATCACTGTAATATTTTTGTGCAAATTAGTTGGGGACAAAGTGCACTATCCACACTGTGGGTTTATTTTAAGAATAATAAGTACTTAGAATGAACAAATGTTTTCATTCTATCTAGTGATGTAAGGAGACACTTAAAAGCAACCAGGAGAAGGCACTCTCTGAAAAAGAAAGTGCCACTGACTTAACATTAAAGTGGTTTATGAGAGTTGCGTCTGAGTACCTACCTAAGACTATCCCTGAAGAAGGCTCAGAGATTGTCTGGTTGAAAAGTTATGCAGCTGATGCTTACTATAGCTCTAACACACCAGGATGATTGAAATGCTTTCAGTTCCAATTTATTTTTAAAAATAGCCAGTGCATCATACACGAAGGTAAAGGAAGAAGATTCCACTTAAGTTACTTGTACAGCAAGAACTTTGATAGTGAGGTGTCTAAGTATCTGTGATATTTTATGACCTTCAAGTGATAAAGTAGGGTTCCTGTGGTTTGGTTGATGTTTTCTTTGTTTTGTTTTGTTTTCCCAACTATCCAGGGAAGGATTAATGATGGAGACATAGAAAAAAGACGAGAAAAAAACTTCATCTCCTTTAAGATCTATAGTATGCTCTACTTGGTGGTCATATAAATCATTTGTAATGTCCATACTGTTACTGTGAACATAAGAAAGAAAATTTATGGAGCACAACACACACACACACATATATCTATACATATGTGCAAATACACACACACATATATTTTACGTTTATATGTTTAGGACATCATGCAAAGCTCCCTGATGTCACTGGAATAAAAGTTCATACACGTATTTATATGTTTGGATACACATGTAAATTTGTTTCCTAATTAAAATGCAAAAGGTGTTAATGGAGAAGGAAAACTGAGAAAGCTTGGGAAAGTGAGGAGGGAAAGGATAAAGTCTATTCAACAATAACAACTAGAAATAGGATGGTTCAGTGACTCTTGATTTAATGCTTCTGGACAACTCCCCACTGGAAATCTAGAATTAGAAATCAGTGATATGTGCTTTGTTCATCTCCTCATCAATGTGCTGAGCATGAAAATAGGATCTAATTTGATGAAACAAACTGCTCACCCTATGAGCTGATTACATGATGTGCACGCAGAGTACTTATTCTTATATTAACATAAAGGACTGAATATGAAAACAATAAAAATACATCTGTTACCGAACCTTGTCTTTTTTAGTATTTTTTTTCTCCTTATGGGTTTCTGTCTTTGAAATTTCGTAGTTGCAGCACGCGTTTTCACTCAGTTCACAGCAGTAGACAACAGTTCACTGCCATTTTGCCTAGTTCAATCATTCCAATCCCAAAAGAGTTAAGTCCACTAAAGAATGAGATTTTTGTGGGTTAGTTTTTAAAAGAAACAGGAAAAAGGATTGTTGTTTTGTTTTTTTTTTTTTTTCCTCATATGACAGAAGCAATATATGGTAGAATGTATTCTGGGGCTGTATTCTTTAGATAATAAAATTTCCTAATAGGAGAGTAAAGACTAAGGCTATTTAATCACATACATTGCTTTGTTGTCCAGAAAGAAAGAATCAAGTGGCTGTGTGAATGAAAATGTCTTATGTCTTGTTAAACAGTTGATACTTTTTGATTAGCAAAAAATCTATTTAAATAGGCAATCTACAAATAGGTGGAAACTCTGAATGGAATGTCAGCTGCGTGGCAATAAATGCCTTGTGTACCTGTCCAGTGGTGACATCAGGACTCCCTAATCTGTCCTCGTCAGTGATTCTCTTACATCCTTTCCCATTACACGAAAACAGCACAGAAATTAAAAAACTGAATAGCTTTCATGTAATTCTATTACATTTTTAGTGTCAGGGCCTTAAATTAAATTATTATTTAAACTTCTGCAGGCATCCTCTAAAGAGCAATGACAAAGAAAAGTGAGTAATGAGATATCCCTAATCAGCTTTCTGACATGCCCTGATCATTATGTTGTCGTGCCTACTTTTTTTTGTTTCAGCTTAGTGTAGTATAGATGAAGTTCTATCTACTGATCTAGCGTGCAATACCTTTCACATATGCTAACTGCAGTATATTTTAGTCATCTTCAAAAGTTCATCAGTGTCAGTCGAAAAAAAGTGATAAATTCACCCTGCTAGAGATCTGTCCTATGGATCACATGGTAGTCACATCTATCTATTTGCTGAAATTGCACACTACCAGGTTGTTTCAAATCTCAGTATATTTGTTTTCAAATGGTGCCACTTGTGTAATGCAATTTTGAGCCTCGGGTGCTTGAGATGGGACTTTCTATGACTGGATATTAAGCATGTGTGTTTGTGTGCCTGCATTTAAGTCTTAAGTATTTATATTTTGAGAACATCTGTATTTTATAGTATTTCATAGATGCAACAACTACACACACGAGGTACTGTGTCAAACAATAAGAAGACAACATACCTGCAGGTCTTCACTTTGCAAAACAGATAGTTCAGCTGGTTTAAAAACAGGCAGAAAAAAGTCAGAAAAAGGGAAAGACTATTATAGCATGTGTGAGTAGATTGCTAACATCATAGAAAAATCACTCCCCACTTTGATATGTGACAATAAGTCCTACCCTTTAGATGACAAGTTCTCACTTGGCCTTGATGTTGTTCTGGAAGGAACAACATTAATTAACAAAAAAAAACCCAAACCAAAACTCAAACCCACAACAAAACAAACTCAGAATCCCTATAAGAAAAAAAAAGGGGGGGAGGAGGGGTGACATGAAGTGATACATGTTTCTTAGAACAAACCTTATCTACATTAATGAACCAAAAAATGCTGCTTTCTGTTACTGTTTTCTGTTGCTCAGAAATAAAGAGCAGTGGTATAAAGCTCTAGTGCCATTACAATCAGTTTACAATAGCCTATTTACACCTATTTACAGTTGAGGAACTGCCTCATAATGTTGTTTAAATACGAGGACAGCCCTTAAAATTTTCTGATAAATGAGTCACCCAGTTGTGGAACCAAAATTCATTCTTGACCCACTATGGCTACTGCATTTATATTATAAAGAATGTCATGGTTGTTTTTATGTTTAATATGATGCCCTGAGGATTTAATTAAACGGGATTTAAAATTATGAATACCAAAGCCCGACAGGTCATATTGGATAATCTAGTTTTATTTTACAGTAATTGGTTACACAAGTTATTACTATATTATTTAGAACATCCTGATTCTCAGTGGAAGTCCTTGCGCATTTAATTAACCATGAGTACAAAATGACTTTAACAAACTGAAGCCATTAAGCCCTCCTTCTATATTCTTTTCAAATGGAAATTGACAACATTTTCATTTAAATTCTTAAAATTCTGTAGTTTTTAAATGAAGAAGCAAGGTAAATAAGGCTGGCTTAGTTACTGGTTTAGCTATCAGTTTTAATTACTAGTTTTAGGTGGATATTTCATAGAATCATAGAATCAAAGAATGGTTAGGGTTGGAAGGGACCTTAAATATCATCTAGTTCCAATCCCCCTGCCATGGGGGGTTAGAAAACTAACCCCTCCCTGCCATGGGGGGTTGAAAACTAAATTTCATATTAGTTGATATCTGAGGTTTTCTTAACTTGATTGTCACATGTTCTGACTTTGTGGGTAACTTGACCTCCACTTTGCTAAAGTTTGCAGAACTTTTAAGTTTCTAATCACAAGAAATGCTGGCTACTGTTTCTGTGTCTTTGCTGAGGTCTACAGATTTTGATGCATTACAAAAAAAGGTGAAAGACTGTGGTGACAGTAAATTTTAAAAGACAAGAGGAGATTTAATCTTTACTTGAGTGAAAGAGCAGAAGACCAGCTTATTAATGTGTACCTCAGCGTGATAGTCAAGCATGATGAAGCACTCAGTAACTTCTTCTGGATCAGGCCAATCTTTTTGTTGCTTTTGTTTCGTTTTTGTTTTTTTTTTTTTGAGATGCTGCTGACTACAGTTTTCAGTACCACTCTGTGGAAAACAGGATATTCAGATTGTAACACGAAGGCATGCCTAACTCACAGAGTCTGGACTGAGAGTACAGGATGGATCTGTGACAAACCCATAGCAAGAGTTCACGTCCCTGCCAGTCTGTGATCCGTATGGATATAGACAGCTGATAGCAATATCAGTAAGGAGCTTCTTTTCAGTCATTCTTTTCACTAACTGCAGTCTGCTTCAGCCTGTTTGGCTGTGAAAAGTGGTATATCTGGGTTACCATCAAGAACGTGGTACAATGGAAGTGCTCTCTGGCACATTGCAATGTGCTGTATTAAACAGTGTTTACTCACATGTTCATTCCCATTCCGGGTCTGGGCAATTGTGAAATGTAAGCACAGTTAAACCTAAATTTCTTAGGGACCACAAAAGACAGGTTGCTATTTGTACTGTTGGGTTAATTGTTCTATACGACTGAGAAATAGATGAGAATTTACTGGAGTGTTTTGACTCCGTGTTCATATCCAAATATTCAGTGTTGCTGTGTCACAGTACATTGAGAATAATGAATAGGACATTCACTTTGAGGCAAAGAACATTAGTTTTCTTACCCAGGAAAGAGGGAAGCCAGCTGGAGAGGAGAAAATTGCCAGGTAGATTGTCGACATAAAGGCAAAGGTAACACGCTGATAATAACCGGGGGAAATATGAAGATAATAACAGAGGATGATAACAACCCAGCTGAGGAGAAGAGGGGGGTCTGGAAGATCAAGTGATCCCAAGCTGTGCGCAGCTATTATGCAGATGGAGGGGCACCTCTGCTCGTGCAGAAAGGAGCTGGTTTATTTCTCATGTAGCAGAATGTGTTAACTCCAGTCTTGTACTAAATAAGATCAGGCCTTGCTTTCTTCCTATTATCAAGAGTATGTATTTCTTGACAGATTTCCACACCACTGCCTTGTTATTGTGGCTGTATCATTATTTATCCCACTTTGTCCTCCCTCCCCCTTCCCCTTGGCTGTGGGGCTCCGCGAGTTGCAGGCGACTGTCACGTCAGGTATACATGAATCTGTCAGATGCACAATGAGGAAAGATGGAGTGATCACTTCTCGCTGCCCTGTTTATTCTGTTTTCTGTCTCCAGCAAGCCTGTTCGCAGCGAGAGGCTTTCCAGAGCGCTTCCCGTCAAAAACCCCAGGAGGAGCGAGGGTAGCTGCAGTAGCCGTACTGCTGCCCAGCAATGACAGAAACCTTGGATAATCTCCCTGCTTCCAGCAGCTCATCCTGGAGTACCTTTCCTCCGTAATACACCTACTCATCGCAGCCTGTCCCAGCTCCTCGTAGCCATCTGCCATCACTGGCAGGTGAGGAGTGAGGAAGAGAAGCTGAGGAGAGGGAGAAGAGGAAGGTCAGGGTGGGGGCACAGCAGGGAAGAGCGCCCAGCGGTGACAAGATGGGGGGGGAGCAGTTTGTCCTGCTCTGGAAATTAGCTTGCTTTTAACAAGTGTTGCTTTCTATTTTCCTAATTATCCAACAGTGGTGGCTACATGAACATTTGTTGTCTGTTTCTTTTCCGAGCTATAGTAATTTACTTAAAAACGGTTTTCAAATGGGAAATTTCCCAAACTGTATTTCTTCTTCATTTTCTTCTCTTTTCTTCTGCTTCTACTTCTTTTCTTCTTCTCCTCCGTATCTTTTGGGTGGTTTTTTTTTCTTTGTTTTGTTTTGTTTTGTTTGTTTGTTTGTTTTGGATTTTTGTTGTTGTTGTTGTTGTTTTTTGTTTTTTAATATACCTCACTGGGACTAGGATTTGCACTCAAGATATTTTCTGGGCTAGGCTTAGGTCAGTGTCCTAACTTGAACTTGAGTGACTCATAACCTCTTGTGACTTATTAAAGCTTGCATTTGGAAAGAAAAAAAAATAAATTATTTGAAATGAGATAAAAGCCATTAGGCATTATACTGTATATTCATGAAAGTGACTCATACAATATTTTGAATCTCAAAACCAGCAAATGTATCAAAGGTGCAGAAGATGAAATAATATAGCAAGTCGTTTTATTAGTTTCTGAGCTAAAAACCTGATGTCAGACTAATGCCTTGCTTACACATGCACTGTCAAGCTCTGCATTTGCCAGCAACCATGACTTTTCTCTTTTTTTCTTTCTTTTTTTTTTTTTTCCCAAGCTATAAACCAGTGTCCTTCTCCCAGAAAACATTTACATTGGAGAAAGGATACAGGTATTCTCTCAGATCGATTTTCCATTGTGAGTTACTCACTAGTGGAGTTACAGAAAAGATGGTGAACTCCAACTAGCTAGCCAAAGATTTTCATTGCCATGTTCTGTTTTTGCTAGAAGTCTTGTGAAAATTCGGGTCATTGACTTTGTAATGATAAGTCTATCTCCTCTCACACAATTCCTGACTGTCAGAAAGGATGATTCAGGAGTGGTAGGCTCTGCTCAGAACCCTTGAAGTACTGAGAAAGATAACCAGAACAGCAGCAGCATGGGAATGGTCACAGCACACAGACACTGTAAATATTTTCAAGCTGAACTCTTGTTTATTGCTTTTTCTTTCCCTTTCTAATACCTTAACCACAGAAATTAAGGGTATGCAACAATCTTCTGATTGCTACGATGGATCCTTTAGCTCAGGTAGTATAAGTACTTAATATTTAGTGCGCAGTTCTGTCCACGGCTCTCCCTACCAACCCATGTTATTTACATCACCTGGTTACAGCAATTCTGTCAGCACCATGCCGTTCTGGCACGTTAAGCTCTCTAATAGTGAGAGCTTATTAACTTGTGCTTGATTAGATTCTGTGCCTTTACAACCAAGTCATTAGACACAACCATTATCCTAGTCTCCTTTCATTTCAGTCTTAAGGTCCATCTTCACCATGATACCTGTGCTTAATGAGAGTGCTTAAGTAGACAGGCTGTAAGTGATTCATTTATATCTCTTGTCCACTTGTTTTATGGAATAAAACCAAAATCTTTAAAGCTTCCATCTGAATGCTCAGCCAATAGTTTTCGCAATCTTGTGTTCCAATTAGTTGCCCTCAGGTTCAGCATCCCTCTTCCACACCGCTTTCTGCCAGCCCAGATGTGCATTGATGTTGTCTTGATCATAGTGATTTTGAGGCAAGGAATGTTTCCTGTTTATGTTCATACAATAATCAGCACAGTGAGGGCTCTGAACTAATTGAGGCCTCTGGCTGCTACTTGCTTACTACTTTGGCGAGGTTACTGAGAAGATTCTGGTTTTGCATTGCTGCTCATTTTTGTCACTACTGTGCAGCTGTTTTATATTACCTTCATTAACAGACAAACACAATGCTCAGTTCAGGTTTAAGATGTGGCAAGTACTTGCTTTTGGAGGAGAACTGCATATACAGACATTACGAGTTCAGAATTTTATTTAGAAAAGGTGACATGAGTGGAACCTTCTGTATACATTAATAGAATCATAGAATCCTAGAATGGTTTGGGTTGGAAGGGACCTTAAAGATTATCTAGTTCCAATCCTTCTGCCGTGGGCACGGACACCTTCCCCTAGATAAGGTTGCTCAAAGCCTCGTCTGACCTGGCCTTGAGTTCAAATTTTCTTCAGTAAAATCAATAGAAAGACTTCCTGGAAAAATGGATGTTATTTTTTTTTCTTTTTTCTTTCTGCATTTTCACCTTTAAAAGTATAAATTTATACAGATTTTTGCTAGTACTCTAATCTCACTCTGGCATCACACTGAAATGTTAATTAACTTGAATATCTTTATAGGGGCCGTACTCTGATACAAGTAAAAAGAGGCAGCTTCTGACTTAAAAATTGTTCTTGAATTGTTCTTACTCTGTTTCTATTCCACCTGACAGTCTTCACTGAGGCTCTTCAACTTAGTCTGGCAGGTTATACCACACCCATAAAACTCTCTCAGAGGACAAGGGGAAAAAGGTCTAACCTATGTGCAATAGCATGCTTTTCTGCTGGTGATTTTGTGCACTCAGGCCTGGTTAAGAAATCATTCACGACCATAACAATGCTTCTGGAAATTAGTAAAATCTATTGGTACATGAAATCCTACTTTAGAAGTTGTACGTTACAGATATTAAAAATGAGTCTGTCATAGAACCATGAGTAGAGCTTTTTGCAAAGCATTTGTTTGATGTATAGTTGCTCCCTAGAGAGAAGAGTATCCAAGAATGAGCTCTGAGTAAATGAGTGCACTTGGCACATCCTAGAATAATGTCAAAGCTTCGCTGGCTCCAAGGGGAAGTTTTGCTTTGACAAACCTAGTTCCAGTGCCTTTCGCTTAGAGTGGATTCGGGCAATTTGGAAATATATGAAAAGAATATATCAGCGCAATGATACCTACAACGAGCAGAAGACATTTGTTAGCAGGCAATGGAAAAAGAACAAACAAGCTCTTACAGTTTTCTTAGAAATTTACTTTGTTTTTTTTTCATCTGAATGTAACTGTGTATCAATCTCTCCAGCAGACAAAGAAAAATACTCCGGTTGAACTCTGTCGATGCAGAATGATCCTGAATGTATTTTTCGGAGGAAATTATGTTATTATTTATATTTGTTGTATGGATGTAAGGTGCGTTTATGAGGGGGAGTGACAGCTCTGACAGCTCACTTTCGAGTCCTGCAACTTTCAAGAGGAGACAGCCCATGTTTTGAGGTGAGACGCTTTCCATTAGGTCAACCAAACACTGCTCGGGAGCTGTGTGTTTTCAGCCCATTGAAATATTAAACGGAAGCACCTGGTGGGTGGATTGTTTAATTCAGGCATAATCGAAGGCTGGGAGTGACGCATGGCCAAGCCTCCTTGTGCCAGAGCTGGCTGTTAATGAAGCAGCCAGGTGAGGGGCTGGGGGCAGGTGTGCTGCTGTAGCCGACCTGCCTGGGGATTTATTTCTCCACAGTTGTCTACTGATGTGATGCAGACGCTGGTACTCCCATGGCACTCCCAGCCTCTCCATGCCTCACAAGATGCCACTGGGAAGACTGTGATGCTCTGAAAGTGCAACACAGATCCCTGGAGAGAGAAAACAGCAAAAAGCCCCAGGAAGAATGAGTGTCACTGCACTCAGATGTAGGGAAATTCTGTGTACAGGTATAAATTCTGTGTGTACACAGCCTTCCAGTACTTAAAGGAGGCCTAAAAGGAAAGCTGGAGAGGGATTTTTACAAGGGCATGTAGTGATAGGACAAGGGGAAATGGCTTTAAACTGAAAGAGGGCAGATTTAGATTAGATATAAGGAAGAAATTTTTCACTCCGAGGGTGGTGAGGCACTGGAACAGGTTGCCCAGAGAAGTTGTGGATGCCCCATCCCTGGAAGTGTTCAAGGCCAGGTTGGATGAGGCTTTGAGCAACCTGGTGTAGTGGAGGGTTTCTCTGACTATGGCAGGGGGGTTGGAACTAGATGATCTTTGAGGTCCCTTCCAACCCTAACCATTCTATGATTCTATAAGGTGCCTGTCCCAATTGGTTCTGCTGCATAAAAATGTGCAGATTAAAAACCTTGACCCAAAGTGCTGAATGTCTTCAGCCCCATTGAGTTTCCTTCCTTGGCAAATGGCACGCTGGCATGGTGACCCATGGCATCTTGCAGGATGCAACCAAAAGCGAGCATCTAACTAAGACCCATTACCAGAACTCCTTCAGTCTGAGCAGATAGAGAGCTTTGAAATCTGTGCGGCTGGAAAAAAACTGCCATTGCAGCCTCGGTTCCCACCCTCGAGGCACAGAAAGGTGCAGAAGTTAACATGCACACCCCTGCCTACCTTCAGCTAGGTTGCTTTGTGAGCAGAAGTTCTGAAATACCTTTTACAGATGCTTGAATTGGTTAAAAGTTACATATTGAGGTGAGCAACCACCCAAAACATGCACATTATAGTCCTGAAGTTTTCACAGTCTTTTAATAAAGCTAGTATAATGGCAGTGTTACTTCCATCCTGGTGGAAACCTGGGGAATTCAAGGTCCAGCAGAGCAGCTGGATATTTCAGTGCATCTCATATTGATGGAATTTGTGTTTGTGGAAAGATTACACAGAAACAGAACATCAGGTTTCCTTATACTGCAGCTAAGACTACAGTGGAGGAATCCCAAAACTAACTGTGGCTAAGGCAGTCATAATATATTCTTCTAGTGTTTGATGACTGCAAACGTATCTACGACTTTTTCTGAGCTCTGAAATACATCTGCAATTATTTTTACAGACGTGGTGCTTGTACAGTATAACACGTATTTTTTTACTTTCACGCACTTAAAAGAACTACTCAAACAAATTACAAACATTGGAAGGAGTAGCTGATTTCTGTCACTTGAAGATGAATCTCAAGTTGACTATTCAGAAGTGTATTGTATGCAGTCCTAACACACACAGTTTAACTTCCAGCAATATATTTTTTTGCAAAAATATTTTATTTGCAAAATGTATATAAGCAGTCATAGCACTTTAAAAAACATACGGAAGTAAGCTTTTATTTGCAAATTAGACATTTACTACCAGTGTTAGTCTGTAAAATACTTGGCAAGTATTCACAAATGATAAAAGAATAAGAACTTATAAAGAATCATAGAATCATAGAATGGTTAGGGAACGGACCTTAAAGATCATCTAGTTCCAACCACCCTGCCATGGGCAAGGACATGGCAGAGTAGAGGGGCAGAATCACCTCCCTCGACCTGCTGGCCACACTTCTTTTGATACAGCCCAGGATACGGTTGGCTTTCTGGGCTGCCAGTGCACATTGCCAGCTCATGTTGAGCTTCTCATCCACCAGCACTCCCAAGTCCTCCTTTTCCTGAGGGCTGCTCTCAATCCATTCTCCGCCCAGCCTGTACTTGTGCTTGGGATTGCCCCGACCCACCTGCAGGACCTTGCACTTGGCCTTGTTGAACTTCATTAGATTCTCACAGACCCATTTCTCCAGCCTGTTGTTTACTTTAGAGGAACAAAACAGACGTTGTAAAATATCTTTTAAGAGAAAGCTGTTTTTCCTAGATGCAAAAATGAACATGTGAATCTACTATCAACCATAAACTGCAGTTTATAAAGACAGCAGGTTGGTCCAGATGATAACATCTAAAATGTGATCCTGGGAGTCCTGCTTTGTAGCCACTTAATTTTAGACTTTGTGGACCTTTTAAGTTTTCTTATTCTGAAATATTTCGTAAGCTCAAAATTAAACTTTTGCATGAAAATGAGAGCTATACTTCACTTGGGAGGTGTTCTACTACAGAAGAAATCATAAAAGTTACATTTACTAACGATACCTGAGTTGTGATAGACAGTTTCCTTTCTGCATGTTGTATCTATTCCTAAAATAAGTTTTCAAAAGTATTTGGCTGTTATAATGTCTGTCTTTGCATGAGCACTTTCCCATTCTAACCTGTATGCAAACATGAGTTTACAAATACAATTTTTAAAGATGTTTTTAACGCTATACACTGATAATTTCATGTGACACTAATTTATCCCCGAAATATTTCCAGTCAAAATGAGTATGTAGATAATTTCATCCTAACTCACTCTTATTAAGTTCAATACTTTGTTTATTACAGTTGGGAGAAGAAAAGTAGATTGTAACATAATACCAGAATAAGATTTTCTGAACATCTGAAGCCAAGTGTTCATTTCTGCATGAAGTGTCTGCACACATCACTTATAGACTTGAATGTTGCTGACATATTGTATACATTTGTACATCCTTGATTCATTCTGCTTGACCCTGATCTAAAGCCTGTTCGGTGTTCATCTGACTTCGGATCAGGTTCTTCTTTCTTTTTGTCATCTTTGTCTACTCAAATTTTAAGAAGCAACGTACCCTTTCTCACCAGCTTCCTCCAGCTGAGCAGGTGTTGAAATGTTCAACTCCTGTAACTGTTGCTCTTGTTTCTGTTAATTAGGCCACAACAAAATCTATTCTTTTTTTTTTTTTTTTCACAGGAATGGGGCAGAATGATGCATTTTTTCTCAAGGGACTTGTCCATTTTCTATGCATGATTGCACTATACAAAGCTTTGCCTAACACGTGTCAAACACATTTATCTCATCTATTAGAATAATTAAATCACAGCAACTTGTGCTGTAGAAACACCGAATGATTTTTTCTAGATTAACTAACTTCTTTTCTTGAAAGAAAAGCTTACAGAAATTGTATATATAGAACTTCGTACACACAGAAGAAAGCAAGCGTAACTTATGATTAAGAAATCTCTTTTTTTTGAATTTTATTTAGAGGATAAACCCTGTTGGCATCAAAGCCTTTGGATTTCTACTGGACACTGAAATTGAAATCTCCTTGAAGATACTTCCTACATGTGCAATTTCAAATATTAATCAAATACCTATTTCAATCAGTTTTTAACTTCAGCACCCAAAGCTGCATAAATATATTCATGAAAGTGCTCTAAGGAACCAAATGTAGAGAAATATTTGCAGTCTCAAACCACTAGGTTATACAGTATTCTGGCCTCTGACATTTTGAAAATACAGTAGTTAGTTTATGGAAGCATTGAAAATATCATTGTGCATTTATCAAGCTTTTTTTTAATAGTCTTCAACAGTGAGTTTCATTATCATCTTGTTATCTGTGGCATTTCCACTATGAAATGTAGTCTTTGCTGATAAATAGGCACTCACAATTTCAACATATTTTAGTGTTAGTGGAAAAGTCTAAGAGTCTGCTTCCTCTAATATTTGAACTCCTTGATGTTAGTGATCATTGCAGTATTCTGCCACATGGATTTGGACTAGAGTCTGACATTTTGGAGAAAATAGGTAAGAGTCCCCAGAAAAGCCATAATAATGACAATAATGCCATCATATCAAATTCATATTCTTTCACAAGTCTGAGATGTTAACATAAAGAAGCGTGAGGCTCTCCACTAATTTAATTCTGCCAGTACTAGAAAAACAGATACACTTAAGTTTGCAAATTTGTAGGTAGCAGGGAGATTTACTTTAATGCAGATTCAGGGAATGGTTATATATAAACACTGCATGATGGCATTCCTATTTCCTGCTCGGATTTCAGACTTAGATTGCTCACATCACTGTTTGTTGGAATTGAAATTTATACACTAAAAGGTGCACTGCAACAGTGCAAAAGCACTGCAGCAGTGAGAGGGAAGAGTGAAGTCAGTAAGATGTGAGGGACTCAATCTGACGCCCCTAGAAGCAGTGAAAAGACTTCCACTGTTCACAAGTGAGCGCTGGATGGGGACTGAGAAAAAGATTTTGAGATAAAGAGAGGAAGGTAAGAAGAGAGAGAGCAAATATCAAGCCATCGGGGTCAGGGTATGAGTCTAGAACCTGCCTTGTCTCCAGTGGATTACCTGTATGTGTGTTGGTATGTACGTGCTATTAAAGAGTAATTCTTAATTCAGATGCATAAATATTGGTTTATTTTTACACGTTTGAACATAGAGATTTTTGCATTTTGGATATAGTCTTCAGTACATTCACCGCAAACACAGACTCCTATATTTTGATTTAGATTTTTTCATTCTTGCTTTAGAATCAAATTAACAAGGTGTAAATTTTTCATAATATAAATATCTGATTATATTAGATAAGTGACAGGTAGCTACTTCTCTGTCAACGCACATTAGAAAAACCTAAAAACTCTGGATTCTAAGCCCAAGTTACAGATAGCTGCTGAGCAAGATGGGTTCTCTTCTCTCTAGGGAAGACAGGCTAGGAAAGAATCTAATTCTAGGAGCTGTGTGAATTATTTATGTCCTCTAGCATATTTTATGCAGTTCCTGAAGTAGATGACTCAGTTTTAAGTCTGCTTGGAGACGGGGGTTTAATGTAGGTGGCTCCTTGCTTCGTTAAGCAGCCTGTGGTCCTACCTGCCCTTGCGCAGAGGAGAGCTGTGAGAGGGTGCTGTGGTTTAACCCGGCCAGCACTAAACACCACGCAGCCACTCGCTCACCCTCTCCCACTCATGGGAACAGGGAAGACAATTAAAGGGGAAAATGGAAGAAGACTCATGGGCTAAGATAAGAACAATTTAATAACGGACATAAAAAAAACCCAAAGCAATAATAATAAAAATGATAATAATGTGTGATAATATATAAAAGGATAATAATATATATATGCAAGCAATGCACAGAATAATTGCTCACCACGCAGTGACCAACACCTGTCTGTGACAGAGACTCGACTACAAGGTCCAAGCAAACGGTCTGTTTGCACCACACTTACAGGTTTAACTGTAAGATCCAAAATAACAATTTGCTTGAACTGCACTTGCAGATTCCATACGCCACTATTACAGGTTCTTATAGATACAATGGAGGAATGCACTGTTGCAATTTAAAACCAAAATACACACTATTGCAATACACTATCACAGCACACAAGAGAGTCACGGAATGCGCTATTGCAGCACGGCAGAGTCACAGAATGCGCTATTACACACACCGGAGCGAGAGAGCACACAAGCGCACTAGACTTAAAGCGTGCTAAAAAGGAAAAAAAAAGAAATCACTTACCCCCTCAGGTGAGGGCTCTCAATTCCAGGGGAGTTACCTTGGCCGGCGTCCCGATCAAGGGGGGAAGAATCTCCTCAGAGACCAGCTGTGTAGTTGGAGAAGCAGCTCCCGATTCCCAACCCAAATCGTAGGGCTTTTATCCCCTGATGTACGTGACTGTGTAGGTACCATGCCTGAGGACAGGGAGTTTCCCCTTACCGATTGTACCTGAGGTGGGGAGTGTCTTTGAGGGTCTTCAAGGGTCTTTAAGGATCTTTAAGGGTCTTTGAGGGTGTGACAGGGAGTTTCCCCTTATCGATTGTGCCTTATCCCAGACAACAGGACAATGGTTGGATTGAGACTCAGGGCATATTCTTTGTTGAGGGATTTCAAGGCTCAAATCAAGTTTTGGTTCTTTGTATAACGCAGCACGGACTCATCAGCCAACTCAGGGCTGAGCGATCTGCAGAGCTCCCCGTGGGTCGTCTCTGCCTCAATGCGATACAAAGCTGGGTTGCTTCTACAACCCCCTGTGTCACCTGCGTGCTGGGCATTGCCGAGAAACTTGATTTGGATTTTTGAGCCGGATGATCTATACACTGTCCCATCCTGGCAAGTGATCCTGAAACAGGTAAGTCCCAGCACCGCAATCCTGGAAGACTGAGAGTCCAGAAAAGAGAGTGAGAAAGAGAGAGAATTCCAAGAATCTGAGAAGATGCAAACTTCCTTGTCAATTCTCCTCTGTATACTGGCCATGACGTTGCATGATATGGAATATCATCATGCATCATTTGGCCCTCGACACTAAATCTAAGTTCAAATCTTAAGCTAGAATTTGTGGCCCCTTTGTCCCAGCCATGCTCTCTCCTAGCCTCTGGTGCTCCTGCACACTGCCAAAAACATGGGAAGCTGAAAATTTCTTGAGTTCTCAGTACATAACAATTCCAGGACTAAATCCAAAACACAGAGCTCTTCTAACTCCTAAAAAGATAGCTAACTGTCCCAGCTGAAACCAGGACAGAGAATCTTTGGTATGTTTGCATCTGAGAGGCTGTGGGAGACTGGAGTAACGTACATACAAGGCAGCTGGAGACCTAGTTCTGCATCTGGTTGTTTCCACACGAATTGAGCCCAAGGAAGCTTTGGTGTTGTAGAAACTGGGGAACAGGGTTATTTCTTACAGATTTAAGAACACCTAAATTCCCTAGCTGATGCACTGGAGAGCTAATAAGTCATTTGGACATTGGTAGCATAGCTTTAATTTTTGCTGGGTGTTATGTAGCATGTGCTGTATTCTAGGTGAAGCTGAAGGAACAGCCACTATACAACATCCTTGAGCCCATAAACAAAAATTTGAGAAAAGTAGCTGTAATTGTCCCCAAGTAATTTTAAAAACAAACTATAAAAAGAAAAGGAACCTCAGGAAAAATATTAGTTTTCTCAAAAGAAACCCCTGAAGCCCTGAAAAATACTTTCTGGAAATGGCAATATTTTGATGCAATATGTCAGATATTCATTTTTCTAAAGAAAAATCACAATCATTTGTGAAAACTGTTTTTCACAGCTATGGCAATAAAATGGAAATCTCTCAGATCTTCATTAAAAAGTGGGTTGATCAAGATGTTTTACATATTCTAAGCCCTTTTTTTAAAAAAAATCACCCCACGACTGATTGTATTTCTGTTTGTAATGGATTTTTATCTTTCTCTGCAACTGCCTGGCATTCTGGTTTCAGTTTGACTCACTTTTGTTTGGCTTCCTAGAACACAAAGATGATGAAACACAAAAATAGTGAGTTTGACCTGGAAATTATATTGAGTTCACTGTTAACTGTAAGTTTTATACCCATCACACATCTGAGAAAATGTTTCCTTGTCTCTTTGGTTTACTGGGTTTTACCACATTTTTAAGTGCTGCTTGCAATAAGTAAACCTGTAACTTTGTTTTGAGATCAGAGAGACCTCCGAGCTACTTTGAAGAGTTCATGACTATCTGAGAGACTGGAAAGGGCCTTGTTGCCAATGCTTTCAAAATATAACCTCACTTAGCATTTTTTCTAAATGTAAAATATTGTAATAGACACCGCAGGAAGGGTACCTACGGGGGATGATCATTTGATAAGTTGAGCCTTCATCTTTATTAATACAGTTATTAATACAGAATGATCGCAATTACTCTTTCTGAAAAGATTTTATTTGGTTAATGAAATCCAGGAACAGGGTTCCCTAACAATGCCCTAGGGCTACTTTGAAATGACAGTTGTGCCTCAAATGCATTCTACTTACAAAAGAATTATCTCCATATATTTGTTTTATATTTGATGTAAATGAAGCACCTACTGAATAAATTGCAGCTGCTATTTTCCTGAAATGATTAGGATTCCTTTGATTAAAAAAAGCTGATTTCTAATAAATGGAGCCTCTGAAAAAAATGACAAATTTAACAAGTTCCACAAAAAGAGAAACAAAAAGGGTCATCGGAAGCTTTAGTGTGGTATTTATCAAAACTGATGTTTGAACTACAAGACTATTAGATAAAGGACGCCATGGGAAGCCACACAACTGTCATCTTCTAGCAGATTGAACTCTGGGAGCACTACTAGTTATGAGGAATGCAGAAGAAAGGCTGCTTGTTCTGTGTACTGGACCCAGGAATGAATTTAGTATTTAGATACCACATACACAATACAGACACTGTTGAATCTAGGTGTCTTGGCTCATAAAAATATATGGACCTAGAGTGTTTAAGTACCTTTCACATTATGGATCACCTAAATAGGAGGTTCATACAGGATATCTTTATTTGCAGTTGGGCAGTGTTTGGATGTCCAAAACGGATGGGAGCAAAACAGATTAGAACGTTTTCTGATTAATAGCGTGCTTACAGAAAGATGAAGTCTTAATATCTGACTCCTACAGTCTGAGGTCCTTTTGGTATCATCTCTTATGAAAGGTGAGGCAAGAGGGCTGAGAAGTAATAGAACAAGGAGCATCTATTCGAAAGCAGGAGTTACATAGTGCAAATCCTGTAATCTCTGTTCTAGCTGACATGCCAGGAATGGTAAGAATAATAGCACAGAGGATAATCTGAGAATTGAGAGAGCATAATATATGTTAAAGACTAAAAAGAGCTCAGATTTTAAGTTAGCAACAGGAATTTAAACCTGCCTCAAAATTGCAATTGCATCATTTGGCAAATATGAACTGGTGAGGTGACTGAGGGAGTGGCAGTACTAGATCATGCTCCCAGTTACCAGTATATATAGATAAAAATAGAGGCTAGAATTAGGAATTTTATTTATTAAAATGTAAACATCCATGGTTAGCCTAAAATAATCTGAGTTGCTCCTTTCAAACTTCTTTATCTCAAACTATATGGTCCTGCCTTAACTGACCATCCTGTATGGCTATATTTGGTTTTAGATTGTTTTTTGTTACAGAGGTTACATTTTGTTTTTCACAGAAACTATGGTCCTGAAAGGGAAAATGAGGAGTTGATCCAGAAAGAAAAACCGAAATTCAAAGACAAAAAAGATGTCTGAGAAATGATCCCGCTGTAAAATGATTGATATTTCTTGTTTGTATAGCAATGGTGCTAATGAACTCCATACAAAGTTCCAGTGCACTTACACCCACATGTCCACTGGATAACACAAATATAAGCCCATTCAAGATTCACCTTAGTAGTGGTGTGACAAACACCATGGAAATATAATTGTACAGCCTCCAGAGAGGGACTGCCCAACCAAGCTTGTGCCTGCCTGCCTGGCTAACATTCCTGTCACCTACGTTTATAGTGTGTGTCTGTGTGTGACCTTGTCACCTGAGGCTGTCTTTGCAATCAAAAGGGAAAACCAGAAACTTTGAGGGTGGGATATAGTCAGTTGCTTAAGACTAGAGGCATTACATTTTGAAGTACCTGTTTTTCATAAAGGGAGTCCAGGGTTCAGTAAATCCATTTGGTCGGATGCGACCCATCACCCATGAGTGACCCATCACCCTTGGCTTTTACAGACAGGTAGCAAAAAGTCAATCTCTGACTGAGAAAACTGTCTAATTAAACAAAGAACGAAAAGAATAGTTTGATTACTTCCAATGTGTGGAAAACTTTTGCTAAGTGAATGAGCTTTGGAAGTATTGTGATATTTATTTAAATCATATTCTTCATAGCTGCTTTTTTCATCCAACATCTTCTGCTGGTATTGTCATGGAGACCAACGCTGTTAATGTCATGCAGTCCTATAATACATACAGAATGAGTATTGCATCTCACAACTCATAAAGCCAAGTTTATACAATGCCACAATCCTCACCTTACAAAGGAGAATTATAGTTGTACCTTTGTTGTCAGTGTCGAACTTCGGACATTTACTGGCTATAACACTGATAAAACTGAGCAAAAAGATTCAGTGTTCAAGATTACTTATGCATGTTCAATATTCATTTTTATTTTGGTTGTAATAAAGAATACAGTTCAAGTAATCTCAGTGCACAGAACAGCAATGTAATTGACAGCTACATAATCAGTCTACAGTGTGCTTACCAGGATGGGTCAAATTCCTTTGGGAATCCAAATGAGATCTGTATGGCTTCTGCACTCAGTGTTTTGCTACTTTGCATCACAAAGCCTGACATCAATATTTCGTATGAAGAGGAAAATGACAGAAACCCATGTTGCCAGTGTCCATCTGTGAAGCATAACGCAGCTTTATATTTGTAATTAAAACAAGAAAACACAGTTTCGAAAGTCCAGCATTCACAAATGCTTACATGTATAGAAGAGGTTGCTTTGTGGGTAGCCCCTACAATTTCAGTCAGACTGAACACAGTCCAGTTCTAATAGGAGTGAGCAATAAATGGTTGTGTTATGGGAACTTGAGCTCTGGGCATGAATAGTGGTCTTGCCTACTTAGTTGTGGTGGTTTAAGACAGTACTGCCCCAGCTGCTCACTTGAATTTGCAAAGCAAAGCCACGTTTACTATTTACTGTGAATGTTGTTCAACCTCAACGACAAGTCCTCTCACATGTTTTAAAACAGTCCTTTGATGGTGACTCAGACTAAGCCAGAAGACTTTGAACTGAAGATGCACCAGCTCAGGCCACTGGCATGTCTCAGGCATAGAACTGATATCTCAGGAAAGAGACAATAAGAATGAATCTTGGACAAAAGCTTAAACCACTATAACTGCAAAAGTAAGACCTCATTTTGGCATTCTAAGTCACATCACATGTTTGTGAGGACTATTTCCTCTTCAATTATGCAGATATAAGAGTAATCCACTACATCATTTAATCTTTTTCCTAAGACATAGACATAGGAGACAAAAATCTAGCAGTTCCTTTGTTACTATACCATAAATTTTCTAGGACAGGACTTAAGACTATACTGTATGTTATACAGGTTGGGCCACTGTTGAGCCATTGCACTAGTTTAATGCCTATGAGTCTCACCTGTATGAAGCCGTGCTTTAAAAAGGAATGAAAATCTCCTCTCTCTCTGGAGAATCCAGGTACATTACTTAGGAGGTATCATATATTCTCAGATGAGCCAGAAACAACCATTCACTGTCTTTAATTCTGCTTTTAATTCACTCAGCTGAAACATATTAAATATGTGAGTTAAAGGGCATAAAATGTAAAGAGAGTAAACAATGAGCATGCACATTTGCAGCCATGTCTGTCATTAAAAAAGCATAGATAGTTTTTTCAAACAGTGCGATCAGCATTATAAAAGACTGTGCCAAACTACATAGGTTCCATGGACAGAATGGACTGAAAATCTAAGGAGATAATCAGTAAGACTATAAACATGAAAAAAAAATCACTGCTAATTCGTTTCTGAAAAAGAGGCACATATTCTAGGAATGAATTGATGCAATTATATTAACACTTCCCAGGCTCTTTTAAAATGTTACCACTATTCACAATGTCAGAATGCCATTGTTATATTTCTAATTTGGCAGTCTTAGAAATCTTGTGTGGTACTTTAACCCAATATTTATCCATTCCTAGTGATTCAGTGTGATTCAACCTCAGTTAAATATTTTTCTTACCATTCTCTTACTTACACACTGGAGTGTGCATTTTCACTCTGCAAACAAATCAGGAATACATGTTCTCTCATTTTATGATTAAATTGCATAGAATCCTCAAACTGTCACAGAGTGAAGTCCCAAACCCCATTTGGGATTCTTTTATGGAAAGCGTTGCCAGCTCCTTGGCTGGTACTCATGTGTGAACTGTGATGGTTTTAACAGATTTCTGTCCCCTAAAGTCAGCTGAGGCCTTGTTGCATCCTTTCACAAGTGGATGACTATCAATTAGAGTTATGAGTGCTCAGCTCGTTCACACAGGCTTTAAACTCGAGGTATTTAATTTAGTTGCCTAAAGGTAGAGATATTTATTTTGGCCGTGTGATCTAGGGTTATAAAAACGGAGATTAAGTAACATCATATTGCCTGTACAGTGTTATGACCACGCTGAGAAAAATATACTCCACTCAGCAACATCAGAGAGAACGCAAATTCCTGTGTGAATTGCTGTGTTTTACGGCACGCAATCCAAGTAACTTACTGCGGTGTCAGAAAGATGGCTTTGGTGATGAGCCGGTCCAATGAAGTTAATTCTATAAACAAATATTAAGTAAAAACTACTGTCAGAAATACATGAAGTGCTTTTTCCCTCTACTCTTCTTGGAAAGCCTGTCCTTTGGCAGCCAGCTATGCACACTGTGCAATTCATCTATCCGAAAGGACAGCTGATGTCACCTCCTGGCCAGCTGGCAAGGTGTTACTATGCACACAGATGCCAGTACATTCCTCTGAGAGGGAATAAATCAGACAACTGGCACCTGTGACACTGATGTCCGTTCAAACATTTCTCCGTTCATGTATTTTAAACTGTAGTGGAAGGGCATAGTTAGGATCTCTCTACTTTGTTGCAACCCATTGCCCTGAGAACTTTCTCTTAAAGGCTGTGAAAATGGCACATTGAGGCAACTTGGTGTGGAAAATAGGTTCTTCCCACACATAATCAACCAGGACTAGGAGATCTCCTGGTCCTTGGAAAAAGGAGATTAATGATGAATATTTATATTCCTAGGGATTGACCTGGTTGTGCATGGGAGCACTATTAAGCAATAGGGCTCATGTATATCTTGTAGGCTGTGATATATTTTCTTCTTTTATTAGAGTATACTTGAAGCAGTGTCTATTTGAGGAAAGTCCGTCTTGTCTTAGCATATAATTAATAGCATAGTGAGAAATAGGGTTGTCAGTATCAGTGGCCTGGTACAAAATGCATCATCGCTCCATATTTTTTGACCTCTTCCAACATCAACGCCCTCTGTAAAGATGCATTAGACTCAAGTGAAATAAATCCAAGTATACCTGTCTCCCAGAGCCCTTCATATATTTCTAATACAAAATAGCTGGAAGCTGGCAAATGAAAGACAGCGCCTGAAGCTTCTGAAGCTTGAACTAAGCCCAGTTTTTATTCCCCTTATGTGAGAGATCCTAATAATTATCACGTACAGGTTGAAAAGATTTGTGCCGAGCAAAAAAAGCCATGAGAGTGCTTGACAACTTCAACCAAAGACTGTAGCTTGAAACTACAACTACCTAGCACCTTTTATACCAACGATTAAGTATTTTAGATTACATAAATTTTAATATGAATATACACTCTCCTGATGCTGTGCTTCTCCTTCTCCTGTGCTTCTACTGCACTATAGACATGAGATATTTCCAATTATGAGCTAATAGAAAATGTAAACCCTTTTTAATCAATTAATTTAATTAATTCCAACTGCTCACATATTCTCTAGGCTAAGAATATGCACAGGGGTGGTTACAAAAGATGTGCTGATGTGTGTAAGCCACTGTACCTTCTTCTAAGGGTGTAAGAAAATGAATGACTGTGGGAAGTTCTGCTTACTGCAAACAATCATGGTCTCAGGCTGTAGCACTGACTCAATAACAGGCTTGTCCCTTGACAGAGTGATGTTCTAAACATTACATTATGGTTATACACACTTCGTCTGGCCTAATGAATGTTTAGTTACTCATCTCGAAGGCCCTCTGCTAAAGGTGCAGGACATGCAAATGTAAGACACCCGCACAAGAGAGAAATGGATTTGGAACCCCAATATCAAAGCTGAGTGCGCCAGTCGTTGCAGTCCTGACAAAAGAGGCAACACCAGCTCCTGGGCTGCCATGTGGTGTACCTGGTCTGATATGTGACATTTTTAATGTCTGACCCCATGCAATAAAAATATAGAGAGCAGATATCAATGACAGATTACCTGCAGGTGATCTAGCACGATTCTGTGGTTTCGGGACTTTGTCATTATAATTTTAAGAAATTTTACCCTGAATTTATTCCTGGACAGTGTGTATGTTTATCCCTGTATTGGAATTGGTTAGAATGTGAAGCTCTTCTCCCTTGATTATATTTATTCTCCTTTTCTCACTTCCCTCACTCTGCCTGTGTATTTTTAGGAAACAATCAAAACTCCTCTCAGCTTTTTCTTTGCTATGCTAAATAAGCCATGCTCTCACACAGTCCTCTCACATAGCAGTCCTTCCACAGCAATGCTGCTACTTGTAGCTCTTTTCTACTCTCATTCGATGAGGTTTTCTCTATCCCAACCTCATTTTTCATTCGCCACTTACCTGGATCGTTAAGGCTCAAGCAATGAGCCACCACATTCTGCCCTGGAGTTCTGCCTCCCACTCCTCCCTCCAAAGGCAGCCTAAGGTTAGCAGTAATTAACGATAGGACTCTCTATTGCTGTAACATTTGCATTTGCTTTGAAAATGTATATTAAACAGAAAGGAACAGGGTACAGGCATGCTGTAGACAAGAAGGTTCTCAGCTCAATAACCTGTACATGAGAATCAGTCAGTAGGATTAGATTTACTAAGCACAGATAAAAGGCAGGAATAGAAAATACTGATAAGGTTTTGTCTCCTTCTCCTTCCCCTTCCACCCTTCCTCCTTCCATCTAAACAATAATTTAAATTCTCTGCTTCTGGGAAGAGAGCTCCTCGACATACTTTTTTTTTAAAAAAACCCAACATATATAAGCCGTTGCCTATCTGTTTTAGATGCTAGGTGAAAGGAAGATTTCTGCCTCTTTCCTCGTCTTGAGGCCCTTGAGTAAAATAAGAGGAATAATCTCCAACAGTCTATTTTCCCTTCAACCTCTGGGAAGCAGAGAGGCGCTCTGTGTTCTTCTGTGTAGTTCTAAAAACAGCCCCTAGGCTGATCTCAAAAAACCACATACCATGCAGAAAATGATCTTGCAAATCCAGCCTTGTGAGAAACCAGGACGCATCCTCTGATGTGTACAAAACACATGACTCCTAACATGCTGACTTATTCCTCTACACAGAGCACGCAGCCTATAGGTGTGCAACTGTGTGGATGGGCCAGGAGCCAGGAAGGAAAAGTCTCTTCTCTTTGGAGGTTATGAAGGTGCATACACTGAGTTTGGACCACTTTTGTTTTGTGAATGTCTTCTTTGTCTGCCTCTGTTGCTGCTCAACATTTCCTGAGAAGTAACAGTACCGTACGCCTCTCATAATTCTTGACTGTTTCTCTTCTTCCCACGTGATCTGTAACTGTAACTGTGAAGTTGAACTATCTTGCTAAATTGTTTTCTGGCAGGTTCTCAGCAAACTGTGAGCCTGACCAGAAGCTCTGGGATTTCTATGTACAACCTTAAAACTACATTGTGTTTGGTTTATACTTGGTTCGTATTTAGAATTGTATGAGTTAAAAACAACAATGATGTTTCATCAAACAAACACTGGAAATTTAATATCTGAAAAAAGATGAGTGCTACCTGTCCTGTTGCTTGGTAAGGAGAATTTCTGAATTACCAATGGAAGAGAGTGTCAGGGATTTTTAAGCTCTGCATTTGCTATATGAATACAGATTAATTGGTGCCTACAGGGCCTTCATGTAAACACCCACTAATCTGTTAAAAAAAGAAATATGAACGATCCTGCTCACTAATAGGAATTTCCTCAGGGACTTCAATGAGAGCTGGATTAGGTAATGAATGCTTAGAAGTTCTTCTGTTAAACAGCAGCACAGAGTCCTTTTTGTAGGGGGTGTATTTTTCTACCAGTAATATAGAGTCAATGTTTCGGGTTTGGTATAGCTTTTCTTTTCCCAATAAATATCAAAAGATAATGAGATTGTGGGAGTTTATTTTTTTGCCAGATTTTCAAATTACTATTTCTAGCCTCCTACTATGTGAAATGCTGGCAGATTTCACAAGGTCTTTGCCTGATACTTCATCACTAAAATCCTTTCTCAGGTCTTCAGATATTTGTTTCTATGTGCCTGTGCAAAACTACAAGTTTTACAAGACCTCTGCTTTAACCATTCAACAATGAATTTTGACATTCTAAATTGGAGCAAGGTAGATCTCAAAAGGCTTGACTTAAAGATCTCTGAATTGGAGGAATTTCTACTTTCACATTTGTAGCTAAGATGTTGCAGTGTCATGGAAAAAAAAACAGGACTGTGATTCTGGGGTCTGCTATCTTTTTCTTGGTTGAATAATGATTTTCACATGCCTAGAAGATGTGTGAAATAAATGAGGGCTTTTTTTTTTTTTTTTTTCTGAGATGGATTTGAACAGTGAGCAGCAGTTTTTAACACAATAAGTTACAGTAGCTACAAGACTTGAGGTCTGGGAGGGCCTGTGTGGTGTTGATGGAGTGAGTTCTCTTGGAACATGGTTCTGGGAACATGAAGGCGAAGAAGGTGATTAGGAACAGTCAGTATGAATTTAATAAAGGTAAAACATACCTGACCAACCTAATTGCCTTCTGCAATGAAATTACTAGATCTGTGGATGAGAGTACAGCAGGGCATGTTATTAACCTGAACTTTAGCAAAGCTTTTGACATCATCTTTCACAGGGTACTTGTATACAAGATAGCATGCTAACAACTGGAGGAGTGGGTAAAAAATTGTTTAGATAATTGTGCTCAGAGGATAGTGGCTAATAGTTCTTTCTCTACTTGGATGCTGGTAAGAAGCAGGGTACTACAAGGGTCTAACCTGAGACAAATCTTGTGTCTTTTTCAGGAACCTGGAGAAGGCAATGGACTGTGCTCTCAGCAAGTCTGCAGGCGATGTCAAGTTGCAGGGACAGGACACACCAGTAGGTACGCTTGAGCGCAGGGCTGCTGTGATGGTTTGATGTGTGTGGAGGGGTTCTGGTGGCAGGAGAGGGGATTTGCTCCCTGTGACCTCCTGGTTCTGGCCGCCAGATCGGACTCCCATCCCCTCAGGGTTAAGCTAATCGGCGCCTCTGCGAATTGCCCTATTTAAGATGGGACAAAGGAACCAGAAAAGGTGCTTTTGCCCAGGAGGGAGGAGAGAGGGGAGGAGGGCACTGCCTCTCCGCTCCCCCGCTCCTGGCTGGGGGCTGCCCGCACAGGGCCAGTGCCACCTGCTGAGGATGGCGGCGGCGGAGCCGCTTGGGGAACTCGGGGAGCGCCCTGCTCCTGGGGTGTCCGCTGGGCCGAGTTCACCCAGAGAGGACTGAGATCTGAGAGAAACGGCCACACCAACACCAGGTCAGTGAGGATGGAACGGAACGAGGTGTTGTTTTTATGATCTGGTTTTGTTTCTTTATATCCTCTCAAGTAACTGGTTTTGTTTCCCTTTGTCCTTTTAAGTAGCTGTTAATAAATTGTTCTGCTTTAAGAAAGCCGAGCCTGTTTTGCCCTGGACCATGGTTGGTGGGTGCTCCCTCTGTTCTTGTCTCGACCCTCAGTCCTTTTATTATATTCTTCTCCTCTCCACTTCACTGGAGAAGGAGTGAGAGAGCAGCTGTGTGGAGTTTGGTTGCCGGATCAGCCTAAACCAGGACAGCTGCCAGACAGAGGGACCTGGATAGGCACCTCGGAAGGAAGAACTGCTTGCAGTGATGCAGGCTGCAGACTGTTTGGCCAAGTGCAGCTCTGGGGAGAAGACCTTTGGGGTCTTTGCAGACAGAAAGTTGCACATGAGACTTTAGTGAACCCTGACAGCAGAGAAGCTGCTGTTCAGAAGCTTTTTCCATGTGAAGACATTCAAGCAGTGGTTCAGGTTGCCCACAGAGGTTGTTCAGTTTCCATCCTCAGAGGTTTATGAGACTTCAGTAGACAAAGACCTGAGCAACCTGGTCTGATCTGGTAGCTAGCCTAGCTTTGAGGGGCTGGGGGTGGAAGGAATTTGCCAAGGCACAGGGCAGGACCCAGAAGGGGGAGTTTTGCCCCAAGCCAAGAGCAGGGCAGGTGGGGGTCAAGCAGGGCAGCACCAGCCCTGGGCACTGGGCATCTCCCTGGGGATGGGGATGGAATGAGCTTAGCTAGGGTGTCAGCTCATGCGCAGGGACACAGACCCATGGCCTGTGTTCAGTCACAGACACGGTGGCAATGCACAGGGGTTGTAGCTCAGGTGGAGGCCAAAGTTGAGAGCTTCAGCTCAGAGCAGCTCCCTGGGCTAGAATGGACCATGACCACAGCCTTTCCACCAGTTACCAGGGCTTGTCCCAACATCCAGGGGACTAGCTGCCCTCAGTGAGACAGCTCTGTCCTGCCCTGAGCCCCTTCCCCAGGTCTGACCTCCTCAAGGGCTCATGGTGTGCCCAACAGCCTTGCACTGGGGCTGGGCTGGATGACTTACAGAGCTCCCTTCCAACCTGAGTTATGTGGTGATCCTACCACACACACAACATCACATTTTAACACTGAAGTCATTCCTGTTTACTAATAAGCTCTTCAGTGTCTGTGCATGATGTGTATTCACAGTGAGAAGGGTAAAGATCAGGGAGAGGAGACGGAGAAATTTAAGAAGACACCTTCCTTGCTGACATATAGAAGGCTTTTAGAGAAGAATGATGATTTGAAAGAAAATACTTGTTCTGTGACTTTGAGGTACTTCCACAATATTAGTTGGTCATATCTCACAATGTTCCTGCAAAGGAGATAAGTGTTGCCATGTCTGTTTTAGGGATGGGAAAATGCAGATGCAGCAAACACGTGTGATGCAGATATGTAAAGATGATACGGCAAGATGGGGCTTGAGCACGAAGCCTCGAGCCTGCTCCCGAGACAGCAAAAGGGCCCTTGACTTCCTAATCCAGCCCCAACGAACAGCAAAATGTTAGCCATGTGTCCTTTCCCCAGTAGTGCTCAATTGATACTTAAAGTATGTGCAGAATGTCTTTGCACCACGAAAAAAAAATAAGTAAAATAAGTAGCAAAATGCTTTCTGACAGGTTTACTGTTAATGCGATGTAACAAAAATTCAAATGCCATTATGTGAGATTAGAAGCAATGGATAATTCAGGGAAGTTAATCCTGTCAACTACACTTTGTCAAAACAAGTCTAAGTGACTCATAAAATCACTGCATTGACCACAAATGAAATAAGGAAACCTGACCAGTGTACGGACAAAGAGAACAGTTGGTACTCGGCCTGTTCTGTTACATTTTCCTGTTTGCTGTGAGAGCAAATTTAGGAAAAAACCTGCCCGCCTTTCATTTAATCCATTTACCAGGGCATATCTGCACAAAGCTTTCACTACCTGGACAGCTTTAACATTTTTTTTCCAGACTCAGTCTTTATGGTGGCCTGACTGGTTGGATATATTTAGCCCTGAACAGAGACTCTAAAAGGTAAATAATGATGCTATCTGACTTGGAGAGAACAGATTGTCTAAACTGAATGGTGAGTAGACCATTAATCTGAGGCTCTTATATCAGCTCAGATGTACTCAGAAAAGTCCACAGGTGCAGACAGAAGTCAAATAAAAATATTTAGTGTTGAAAGGAGCAGGTTTGGTTCTCTGCTGCACAAGAAACGAGAACAGAATAAAAAGAAGGGCTTATATTTCTCCAGTTTTGGGACCCATGGAAATAGGTCTGATCCCTGTCGCAGCTGGAAGGCTTCAGGCGGCTCCAAGCAGACCAATGTTCTAATGCAAAGGCTTTAGGCTCTACTCTAAGGAAGGCCCACACTCCTCCAAGGCTCAGGAGGAAACACCTCACCCTTAGGAGGAAACACCCTGCCTTAAATAGTCAGGACTCACATGGTTTGCTAGATGGGTCAAGGCTATTGGTCACTTGACCATCCATCTCCCAGAGTGATTGGCTGAATGCTACAGCACCTGTTTCAAGGCAACTTTCCCAGCGTAACGAGCCACAGGTGTTTCTTAGTTAGCCTGCATAGGGAAAGAACTTTCACAGGATGCTGCAGCTGCCAAAAGGTTTCTCCACAGATCCCTACCACAATTTAGACTGATCATCTCTACTTTATATCCCATAAGCTCACGTCCCAGAAGGGAACTCTGCTGTAAGTGATATTGAAAGCTCTAAGGCATGAGATTATT
This sequence comes from Tauraco erythrolophus, assembly GCF_009769465.1. NCBI lineage: Eukaryota > Metazoa > Chordata > Aves > Musophagiformes > Musophagidae > Tauraco > Tauraco erythrolophus. The sequence goes on along the minus strand of NC_141468.1, from coordinate 11,352,675 downwards.
CTTCTTATGAATTATTTTTGATGCATCAGATTCGGGATGGTAAAATTTGTTTGGAGATTGTGCAGTGTTGAGAAACACCTCTACGGGACAGCTTCATTACTGCTAACTTTCCTTAAAAAAAAAAAAGTATCTAGAATATTTTACTCACAAATAAAAAAATAAACCTTTCCTTCTAGAATTTAAGGTCATGAGTCTGCATTCTCATCCAGAGGTTAAAAGTTAAATTCAGCAAGTCTTTCCATTTTATGTATAAAACATTGCAGAATGAACGGGGCCTTTGAGATGTGCAAGTTCCAGGTCTAAAGTGCACTTTATTCCCCAGCTTCTTCTGCTCATATGACAGAAAATAGATGACTAACTGGAGGTCTATTTATAAGAGCACAGTGTTGTTCTGAGCTGCTCTCAAGGAATCGAGTCTTTGGATAAGAGCCTGCGGAGGTTCAGTGCTGAGAGTGAAAGAGCAAATAAGTAAAGCAGATGTTGAAGATGCTTGGGAAGAAATCTGTAGGGGGAAAAAAAAAGAAAGGAAAAAGTAGGAAATAGTTTTTAAAGACAGACTAAAAAAATCCCCATTTGAAACCTAGTGGAGAGGGCTAGATTGCCAGCAGATATTGTAGCATGTGAACAGGGCAGTCTTGGAGTTAAGCCAGAGTAATGTCAGCAGTTAAGATGACTGAAATACAGCACAGGAAGGACTTGACTTCCTCAAGTTAGTGATGGGAACACTTTCACCAGAAGGGAGAACACTTATCCACAGAAGAAATGGCTGAAAAGCTTTTTTATGTTTTATTCATACTTCTTTTATTTTAAGAAATGTGACCATCTACATTCTGAGGGTGACCTGGAAAAAGTGCTCAGTCTGTAAATACCATGAGACTATGGAAAAGTTCAAATTCTTCTACTGGTCCTTTTCTATCTTTCTGTGGTCTTTCTCTTTTGCACTCTTGCCTCTCTTAGCATTCCAACCAAATAATAATATTTCCGTGTTTAACTCCTCAAAAGTGTGTTTAGCTCCATAATCAAGATTTTCTGATATATTTCAATCCTGGATTCATCACTTACATTTTTATATTATTAATTATAACAGCAAATAATAGGTAGCAAAGCAATAACAATCAAACAGTGTAAAGTGACTTTAAATTATACAGCAGCAGCTCCAGATCTAAGTTGTTGAGTCACGTCCCCTTTTCCACATACGTTAACCAGATCCCTTCTGACTGACCACCTTCCATCACTGGCAGATTACACAAAAGCACTATTAGATGTTTCTAAATTGGTCAATGATTTTATCCATGTATCTGGCACACACTCATGGTTCAGTTTTATCAATGTCATATCTTCAATTCATGTATTCAGGCAAATAACCTTCTATGCCAGACTTAGATGTGTCCCATCTGCATGTGCTGTTGTGCCGTGCCCTCTCCATGACTGCTGCAAGTCAGACTACTGATTATGAGACTAGCTGCTCATTAGCGTTTTGTTGGCACACAGTCATCCTGTTATGATGAGCCTGTGATCCTCTGACCACTGCAGTCACCCATGTAAATAATCCATTACCTACTTACAAGCAGCCACCCAGATACGTCATGGCTCTTCTTTTGATAATGAAAGTGCTCTGTATCTAACTATTAATTCATTCATAATTAGATCATGGCTGACATAGACAGGCTTCCTATTTTTTTTTTTTTTAAACCTGCAGCTCGTGTAGGACTTTAGACACAAGCTTTTACCTTCATAGTGCAGCTTGCCCTCAGCCTCATATATCCCCATTTTGCCTGTAGCAAATTGCTGAGTTGAGAGATGCTGACGTGTGTCATTCTATGCGTCCTTCACATATAATCTTTGGCAGTTGCCTTCACCAATAAAAGCTGTACCTTCGTGGGAACTTCTTCAAATTTTTCCTTGTTTTTGCCAGATAAGCAAAGTCTAATCTTTCCAGTTTGAACAGTCATTTAGCTTGCAAGCTGATATTTTCCATTGAAAATAGAAGTATTAGCATAAATAAAGACATAAAAATAGAAATAGAGGTTTGTGTTGAAATTGTCAAAGAAAGGAAAAAGACCAAATTTTTCATGAGATCTATTGCCTGTTATTCAGCCTTCAGATCCATCTCAGAGACATTGTTTGTTATTAAAGCTCATTAGAAACTTTGTATTGCTGAACAAACTTGCAGTTCTTCCAGATTCTAAATTTTCTTTGTATCAACATTCTCAATTCTTTCCACTCCTCTTAAATTACTATGTGAAGAAAAATCCTGTGCATAATCTCAATGCTTTCATTATCTGGCTCTCCTCCTACAGACATCGGATATTAAATCTCTTTCTTAGTATTGTCCCAATATTTGACATTTACCATTGCATCATTTATCTTTCAGAAGCTACATCTTTGTTGACTTTCCTTCTAGACCAGATATTTATTGTACAGCCCCTAGTGCACTTATATCTAATCCTGACAACCTTTCCAACTACAGCAGCCAGATATTATTTTTCAAAAACCTATTAACCTAACACTAATAAATAAGGACCTAGTGAGTTCAGCCTTTTTGTGCCATTGGTGCTAGCCCTGAGAGTCCACATAGTTTTTATTAAAGCCCCTTTATAACCCATAAATGAGTAGCAGCTGTTCCTGACATCTCTAGGAAACTTGGCAAATTAGACCACCTCACATTTGAGGAAGCTGCAGGTGGGAGATGACAGGTTTCCTTTGTGGTCTTCGAATCAGTTCCCTCAAATTAATGTTCTGCATCAAAGCCGATCCTATTTTTAACTTTTTGATGAAGTGAGAAAAGAAAAGGAAAAAGATGAATGTCTCTTAGATAGCAGAGTTACCTGGATAACCAATATACCTGCAACATTAAATATGACGCAGAACCACTATAAACAACGCTTGCCTGTGTACTGAAGCTTCTGCTGCCTGGAACACATTGAATGATGGGCTGCATCAAAGGCTTGATGAAATAGCAATATATCACACAAAGAGTTACAGACAATAAATCATGTTACGGGGTGAGATGAATGAATCAAAACGAGCCAATGTTAAGTTATGGGAGAGAAGAGTAATCCATACATTCTGACTCAGCACTGGGGCAGACATGGGCAGTAACTACAGGGTTTGATTTGAAATTTTGAACATAAATTTGAAATTTTGACATTAAGTAAAAAGACTTTTATTTTTGTTCCAGACCTATTCCTGCTTTATTTTTCTAATGCAATGCATGAAAAATCTGGATATTTGGAATTTTCCTTTGTTTTATTTAAAATTCTGTCTTAATTGCTGTAATTTGGATAACTTCATTTCAGTCATTTATATATACTCTATGCATCTGCTCAGGATCTGTCCTTCCAAATTTGGCCTGCAAAACTAAGCTTCACTTACATTCTTTGCTGCTTAGATACTGAAGTTCAGAATATATTGAACAAAATTTATATATTAAAACTTGATAAGTTGTATAAAAAATGTTGAGACTCAGAAAGCTTTGCCAAAAAATCAACACAGACTTCCAATTGTTATAGTTCTGAATATCACAACAGCTTATTCAGTGACTATTCAGCAACATATATATGAATTTAAAGGGCAAGTTAAGAAATAATTACTGCTATACTTGGCAGCTATTTTATCCTCAGTGGCAGCTCAGAATAAAACCTGACAGTTGAACGTGAAAAATAACTTTCCTTTTGACACCTAAAACTAAAATTGAAACAACTTAATGCTATGGGATTACAAATACATTTTAAAAACTTGTTCCAACCACTGTTTGGTATTAAGACTGGCAAGTAAATTCTCTTTGGACACTTAACTAAAATCACAAGCAGAATAACAATTTATTTCAATCTTACTTATTACTTGACAAAATATCTTGTACTTTACAGAATATTGTCATATCTCGATGTTAATGGACATTTGTAACCCTGTAAATTAAAGGATGTTATAAAAAATAGACAAACTTTCAGATCTAGTTTAAATGTCAGCTCAGTCACTAGAAAAATTCACGTTGACTGGAGCGGTTTGTTTCATTGCCTAAGAAAGGAAACCTGCATAGGCTTAAAAGCATAATCTTTGCCCCGACTTGACGCTCTGTGAGGGCCAGTGTCGCATCCCCTGAATTGCATAAGCCATTTGTTACCTTGGAACGTTCCCCAGAGTCTCATATTGTGGTCCTTTAAAGTTTGCTATTCATTTCTTTTTAAACAATCTGCCTTAAAATTGCACTTGTCTATTTGTTGTGTACACTCCAACAGTCCCTTGTGAAGTATATTTCACAGAGAAGGACTGAAAAAAATGGTAGAACAATGACGCTTGGTAAACACATTAAAAGAAACATATTGTTTTGCATTGACTTTGACTGGTCTGTTGTTTTTTTTTTCTCTAGCTCTCCCTCTGGACCCCTTTTTACCCTCCAATATGCAGTAGCCTTGCTACTTTTCCTCAACAGCAGAACGACTTTGAAAGTTTGCTTTCTATGAGAGGAATTAAAATGGGAATTGCAAGAAACCTCCTAGCCAGGGGCATTTTTATAGAAGTATTGGTGTATGAAAATTTGAAGATTTAAATAGAGCTTCTTCTTAGTGCTACACAAGGCTCAATGTCCCCATTTGCACACATTTCTGTGGACCTTTTTTACATTTTATCTTTTGTTGGAAAAGCAAAAAATTGAAAGAACAAACAATTCCACATTCTTTAAAGTCTGTAACATCACAGCAGCCCGTATCCTGATGAAGAATGGTCAAGGAAAGCACTATGGTGTTGCAAAGTATTTAAAATCAACCAGAACCTCAAGGTTTATCCTAGGTTTCATTCAAAATTTGCAATCCTTAGCCCATTAAAATACTGATTTTTCTGAATAACCTGTGCATTCACTTCTCTTTAAGGACAAGAAGAGAGACATCTGTCTCTTCCTTTTCTAAGATTTTCTATGCGCTGCTTCAGTCTCTTGTATCAACCACTTGCTGTTAAAGGGAGCATGTGGAAAGCAAGGGCAAGGGAAGGAGCTCAGGTGTATGTGTTAGGCAGGCACCTCATCTAGATCTTCTTTCTACTGAAATGAAAATTTGTGGAGAGAGAAACCTGGAAATCAGTGATCGTGAAAGATCGTTAAACGTTATTCAACACTCGGAGTTCTTTTTAACGTATCAAATGGACCAAGTCCACTTCCAAAGTATCCATATCTCTCAAGCTTTATAACCGGGTGGTAGGAAAGTGCTCTTTTCTCCATTGCAAGAAGGAGAAACTGCAACTCTGTGGCTAGGTCCCTCTGAGGAACCTGGGAGCTCTTCTGTGTTGTCCTCGATTGTCTGCGTTTCTCCCTGAGTCAAGGAAATCTGGATTTTTGAGCCAGAATGGTGCTGTGGAACATTACCTGGGAGATGCAACACCAGAACACAACATGCTGTGTCATTGCCATGCATAAGAAGAAGAGTCAGAGATACTAGTTGGCTTGTAGTGATGGAAAGACATTTTGGATTTTTAGACTTACGTCCTGACCATAGTTATAACCACCAGTGTCAACTAACTGGAGAACAAACCAGAGCTCTTGCAACAGAAAGGAGGTGACCACAGTTGTAACCTGAAATTGGCGTGGGATCCTTTGACCTGAGTAGGTAAGAATTGGCTGCAAATTCTCTTACATGTCTGATTCAATTTTTGTGTTTTCCTGCATTTGAAAAATACAGCAGCAAATAGAACTGCAGAATCCTACTTCTGTATTTACCAGAGCCTTAGGATGCTGTTACCAACTGCTGCCTTTATAAGTTTAATGCTATCTTGCCCCACCAGAATGCCTCAGCCATCAATGTCTAGGAATTTCCATATTTTCGGTAAAGATGGCAATTCTGTTGGTAGTTCTGTCTTACATGAGAAAAATGTTCTGGGAAACCTATTGAAAAAGCCACTCGATAATGTTATTGATATATTACTGCTACCATCCTGGGGACAACCCGAATCACTGCCATAAAGTTTTAGAGGTGGAAGACTCCATATACCTCTGTCTGTGTCATCTTGTCTCCTAGGAAAAACCAGCAAAAGCTATTAAGAATGTGATCTAAAACTGTTCACAAGTCTGATTTCAGGAAAACAAACAAGCCAAAGACCTCATGCACAATTATGTAGTTAGTATTCTGTCTGATACTGGCATTATTCATTTCCATAAGAGAATTAGGCATTCATTACTTTCATTACGCTCCATTCTACTAATATGATTCATCATATATATTTAAAAATGAAGCCATTTAACTACTATTGGCCATATACCATACTTCTAATAAAAATGAAGCCATTTAACTACTGTTGGCCATAAGCCATACTTCTAATTACTCACTTCACCAATGTTCATTTGTCATCTAATTCTTTGATTTTTCTGCATTAGTCTATAACAAGTATAAAATAAGAGACCTTACCCTGATGCCAAAGGATATTTAGCTTTGATCCCTGTAATCCATCAAATGTCTAATGAGTCAAAATGGAATCTGCAATCCTCTTAACAATTGTTATTGATTTGGAAATGGTGATATTTTGGGTAAGCCTCCAAGAAATATCATTCTTCTCTTGTGTAAATATGGGAAGTGATCAAATACACACACACATCTGTATTCTCTCGTAGCAAATGATGTAAAGGCAGGAACAGATTAGACTGCAGCACGCAATTAACCTAGAGCAGGCAATAACACGGGAAGATATAATGCTGTATGGAACACTTATACCCTATTAGCAAAAACCAAGCTGATAGAATTGTTGCCTTAAATCAAATCTTAACCATCCAGACCAATTACAATCCGGCTGCGATGTGCAGTAAATGGATAGGACATAATAAATCTTTCTATTGTACCAGACATATCAAGATACAAATGTGCTTGACTGCGTACTATTATCTTACAGCTGAGTCTCATGACACTTCATATCTCATTCTACAGCAAGATTTTAAGCAAGCATATGCTAAATGATTTGATACAAGTTCAGGTGGTGACAAATAGCCCCCTTTGCCAAAGACATTTCCATACCGTCTTTGCTACTTCAGCCTGCAAAAGCACAGGAAAATGTGTGGACTCCTCAACTATAGCTGGAATCCATATCATGGATTGCTCACTTTACTATGCAATTTTATTTTGAAAACCAAGAGATAAAATTGATCAGTTTTATTTCATGTTTCTCAGATAATAGCGAAGTATTGTTTGTTTGGTTTTCCAGCAGCAGACAGTAACACAGAAATCCAAACAATATCTCTTAAATCTCGCTACTTACATGTGTCTACCATTCTCCAGTGACTGTCTTGACAGTTTGAGCAAAAGCTATTGCCATTTGCTGTAATGAGTGATTTGGACTGGAAATGTGACATGTTTTCTAGTTTTGTACAGTGATATAGACCTGGATAAATGCATATTACCAGATGCTGTTGGTGCAGGTACAGTATTAGGCATTGTTCTGAAAAGAATGGCAGAGTTAAAATCGACAGGCTGAACTTGTAGCCATAGACGTTGATGCCATGCCGTTGCCTTAATGCCCACTTTCCAATCATAGAATCATAGAATGGCATAGGCTGGAAGGGACCTTAGAGATCATCAAATCCAACCTCCCTGTCATGGGCAGGGACGCCTCTCAACTAGATCAGGCTACTCAAGGCTCTGTCCAGCTTGGCCTTGAACACCTTCAGGGAGGGGACATTTAAGACTTTTTCTCTTTAATTAACAAGGCACAACAGTGAAAGGTTAATTATAGACAAGAAGGTGCTTTTAATGTTCCTGAAAATTGTAGCATGTCCTCACTCAGCTGGAATATAGGCTCACCGGGATGCTTGTATATAGTTACCAGTCAGTTGTTTCTCAGTAAGGCGGTTACCTTCATTGGCAGAGTTAGTCTGATTTCTCCTGGGTTTGCCCAGCAGTACAGCCAGCAAAGCTCTGCTTTCCCAGAGACTGTTAGCCAATTAAAGCGCTGGTCTGGCAAACGTAGTGTGCAGAAATCACCGCCATATATTAATTATGGAGATCTTTTTAATGCTGTACAATTGCTATAAACCTCCTTTAATTTCAGGTTTCTTATCAGCTGGGTATAACATTGACATCACGGTTGCCTCAACACTGGCCCCATCCCTTCTGTTTCTTCACTGGGTCACAGGTGTTAAATAGACTTTACTGGAGAAACAACTGGAATACAGATGTGAAGTGCCAGGCGAAGTGGGAGTGCAGGGGGTTGTCGGAAAAGCGGCATCATATCTGAGCTGCTGGCAATGGAAAGGGGCAAAATTGCAATGTTTGTGTGGATATACTGTAAGAGAAAAGGGGAGGGCATAGCCAAATGCAACTGGAGCAAATTCAAGAAGCATCTGACTGATAAGGATATGAGCATGTGTAATGTTATTTTTATGATAAACATTCTGGCCAAACAAGCACTTGGCAGTTTTCCTCTGAGGCTGTTTTTTAATGTTGTTGCTGGCCCCAGTTTCATTAGCCTAAAACATGTGGGTAGTTTTGTAAAAAAGCAATACCCATAAATTACTCTTGTATCATAGTTGCCATGGTGATAAATGAAGAAAGATTAATTAAATGTGTATTCAAATGAACTCCATTGACTTTAAAGGTGTTTTGTGGCTGAGATTTCACTGAGGCTTGGGAGTGGTGTCATGGTGAGAGGAAACTTTTGTCTGGAAACTTCTGAAGTTTAAGTGTCTGGAAATTCACATGAGAAGTTGCTGGAGGTTTATGGTTTTAAACGCAGCATCTGGGTGCCCCTTTGTGGGCTGTGGTGTTATTGCACCAGTGAGGACTCTTACAAGGTACCTGCAGGATTTCATCACCTGTGATTATTGGTTTCTGTCTAATGTTTATACACTTTGCAAAAACATGTCATTTTGAAATTACACTTTTGCTGCTTCAGTGTCTTTGCTGTCTCATTATGTGGTATAAACTATCCACCCGATATTCCAGCGCTTCATAGTACCGTATTAAATTACAAGGCAGATTAATGTTATGAGTCATTTGTTATCCACGTTTGAGGCAAAACACAACCGCAAAAATAGAAATATTACCATGAGTATGAGGAAACGCAAGCAGAGACTGGAGAAGCAAGAACAGTTATCAGCAGATATAAAAGGAGTAATCCTCCATCGATTAAAAAAAACCCACAACAGAATCTTGGTGCTACTCATACTAGCATGAGTAGAAAAAATAGATGAGAAAAAGGACTAGCCAATGAATCTGTGTTTCTAAATACTTCTGAATTGTAATAGCTCTAAGACTTGTATTTACCACAGGATCACAGAGTGGAGGAGGTTGGAAGGGACCTCCGGAGGTCATGTGGTCCAACCCCCCTGCTTAAGCAGGCCAGCTAATTGCCCAGAACTATGTCCAGTTAGGTTTTGACTGTCTCCAAGGAGGGAGATTCCACAACCTCTCTAGGCAACGTGAGCCAGTGCTCGGTCACCCTCATAGTGAAGTATTTCCTGGTGTTTAGATGGAGCCTCTTGTGCTTCAGCTTGTGCCCATTGCCTCTTGCCCTGTCACTGTGCACCGCTGAAAATAGCCTGGCTCCATCTTCTCTGCACTCTCCCATCAGGTATTTATATACACTAGCAAGATCTCTCCTGAGCTTTCTCTTCTCCAAGCTGAGAAACCTCAGCTCACTCAGGCCCTCCTCGTATGTCAGATCCTCGAAGCCCTTATTCATATTGATAGACTTTCACTGGACTTGCTCCAGTCCATGTCTTTCCTGTACTAGGGAGCCCTGAACTGGACTCAAGACTCCGAATGTGTCTCACCAGTGCTAAGCATAGGAGAAAGAGCATCTCTCTTGAGCTGTCAATGCATCCCAAAAGGCTGTTGACCTTCTTTGCTGTGAAGGTGCGTTGTTGGCTCATGGCCAACTTGGTGTCCATCAGGACCTCAGAGAATCTATACTGTAAATCTGCTTTCAAGCTGGTAGATCCTCTGTGCTGGCATGCGGGGGTATTCCTCCCCAAGTGCAGGACTTGACATTTCCCTTTGTTGAGCTTCACAAAGTTCCTGTGGCTCATTTCCCCAACTTGTCAAGGTTTCTGTGAATGGAAGCACAAAGATCTAGTGTATCAGTCATTCCTCTTAATTTTGTATTGTCTTCAAACGTGCTGAGGCTGCACTCCAGGTCATTAATGAATGTATTGAACAGTATTGGCTCTAATATCGATCCCTGTCATATTCCACCAGTGACTCTGCCTGGACATCATGTTGCTGATTACAATACCCTTCATCCAGCACTCTAGCCAGTTTTCAATCAATCTTACTGGATGTTTATCTGGACCATATTTTATCAGTTTGTCTGTGAGGATATTATGGAAGACAGTGTTGAAAGCACTACTAAAATCCAGATAAACAACATCCTATGCTCCCCCTTCCTTCACTGGCTTAGTTGTTTCCTTGTAGAAGGCTATCAGGTTGGTCAAACATGATTTCCCCTTTGTAACTTCATGCTGACTGCTCGCTCTTGTCTTTCATATTTTTGGACTTGTTTGTTGCAGAAGGACTTGCTCCATCACGTTCCTGGAAATGAGATGAAGTTGACTAGCCTTTTGCTCCCCAGATCCTTCTTGCCTGTTTTGAAGATAGCAGTGTTGTTGACTTTCTTGCAGTCCCCTCATTGCCATGACCTTTCAGTGATTATTGAGAGTAGCCTCGATGGCATCAGCCAGTTCCCTCAGTATTTGTGAGTGCATCCTGTGTGGTCCATGTGTCTGTCCACTTTGTTAAAATGTTCCTTAGCTTGATCCTTTGCTAAAGAGGGTAAGTCCATTTATTCTTCCAATTAAGACTGATGATTCAATGTACTCTTTCAGAAACAGAGAAAGGATAGACTTTGACTTGAAGAACAGAAATCACAACAGAAGAGTTTGTGTCACTGTATAACCAAAATTTAGACTAAAGCACACTGTTTAGCATTAAAGTGGGTGACAGTGATAGGAACTGGCCTCATTTTTTTTGTGTTCCTGTCTAGTCTGACACACATTGACCATCAAAGACCTGTGGAAAAAGTTCAATTCCTTTGTTCCATATAGAACAGCATCCTGAAAGTTAAAAATATTCTCTTTTATCTCAGGTATGTGTTTTGAGAGATGGAGAAAAGGAGCTGTGGTTTGCAGAAGGAGAATCACAAGTTCCATCTCTGCCCCTACAAAGTAATTCCCTGTGACAGTGGTGAAGTCTAGGGCTAATTTTGGAAGGGAATACGTTCTCTTTTTTAATGAAGTGTGCTGAAAAAATAGAGGATCTGTACCACTATTATTATTTCAGAAAATATTTTAAAGCATTGTGTGAAAACCCACAAGAGTGGTTCTTAGTCTCTCTTTTTTTCCAGTATCTGTCATGGTCTGGGCTCCATTCCTCTGGCCCACAGCTCTGGCTGTGTCAACACTGTGTACCATGGCTGTTCCTCACAGGATGTTTCAGAGTATTTCACTCCATTCTGAGAGAACAGACATCAAAACATCTGATTTTCCAGTGAGACAGTTATCTAGCTTTTTTTCAGGGTTTGTCCTTTTTTCCATCCTATACACCTGCCATCTTTGTAGTTGTCACTTGTCATTACCTATCAACTAGTTTTCCTCTTCATTAATACTTTTTTTTTTCATTTTCTGACAAAGACCATATCCACCAAAGATCAACGCCAATGTAAAGCTGAATATCAAGGTAATGAAAAAGAGAGTCAAATATTTCAGTAAGAACTCCAGAAAATCTCTGTGCTTCATGGGAAAAGTCCAGAGCTAGACAGTAGATGTTGCTTAGTAAGGCATCCCTAAAACCTTGCTTACCTCCATAGTCTGGGTCCTGAACAGTGTGCATGGGAGGCAGTCTCCTAATTTATTTTATTAAATGACTAGTCAGTGAGTAATATCTGCATAGAATCACAGAATCAGTTAGATTGGAAAAGACCTTTAAGATCATTGAGGCCAACCATTAACCTAACACTGCCAAGTCCACCACTAAACCATGTCCCTGAGCACCACATCTACACGTCTTTTAAATATCTCCAGGGATGGTGACTCCATCACTTCCTTGGGTAGCCTGTTCCAATGCTTGAAAACCCTTTCAGCTCTGTCTTCCATTCTCTCTTATTTGATGTTTGTTAAAAATCCTTTTCTCCTAAGTCAGTATGATTAAGCTGCAGAATCATGTTCCCTCTCTGTGCCTCTCTTTTCTCACTGCATTCTTAATTTTTTTTTTCTGTCAAATGACACATCTTCTACTGGAGAAGTGCAGATACTCACAATAGAAATTGTAGACTTAAAAGCTTAGAGAAAAAAATCAACATTGTCATTTCTACTAGGTAGAGAGGTATCTAGTACACAGGGTTGCTAAAACTACCTTCTGGAGCCTGCCTGCAGTAAACAAGGATGAGTGCAAAAGACATCTGGAGATTTGGGCCATGGTGTTCTCTGGATATTGAAAGAAACCTCTTCAAACAAACTCCTGTTCTCCCCTGCCCAGTTCCGAATACCCCTTTGTCCTGTGCATAAATTCCCTTTATCACAGCTCCTGGCTCTGTTCGGGTGTGCTGCACTGTGTTTTTCAACTGGCTAGTCCTTGGCCTTGCTCTGAGCCTCCCTGTTAGACTAACTCCACTGCCTGCTTCCTTTCTTCCACTTAACTTTCTCAAGCAACAACAGAAATTCTTGCCAGCTCCGCACAGGTCTTTAATAGCAGCGTTAACTTTTGACTTGGCTCCCATTTTAAAGGTTGCTGCAACAATAGCAGCAAGAATAGCTTATTTTTAATGGAAACTGTATTTATATGGACAATGCTGGTTTTCCTATAGTTCATGGCTGAGAGTGTAAATGAAATTTTCAAGTTTTCTATGTATTGTGTAGAATGATTCAGAGCCTTGTTTATCCTTTTTTCCACTGAAACAGATATAACTGAAAGAACAAGAGTTCAAAGTCAATGAGTTCCTCTTGCATCAATCTCCAGCGGCACTGCTCTGTACTTAGCTTTATAGAGAGCACTGTCAATGAAATTAGATAAAGAGGTCCATCATAAACCAGATTCTCAAGAAGTCCTGGACACAATGTCCACAAGATACATCTCAAGAGAAAGCAGCATGCTTGCCTTCAGTACAGAACAAACCTTTGAACACAATCATCACTGTAGTATTGTCTGAAACACCTTTGAAAAATAAAGAGAGATTATTATCTGGAAGTTAACTTGCTCATGGTAGACTTGGGAGAGTTAGAATACATGTAAGGAAATGAATTCTTGGACAAATAACAGCATCTATTCTCACCTTTAGTTCTCTATAAAATGGGGATAACATTTTCTGACCTAGCAGAAGTGTTGGTATTCTATATTGATAAAATGATGAAGAATAATAATTCAAAGTAAAATTTAGTCGTGCAATCTTAATTTTGCCTTTATTCAGTGTGACATTGTATTTTAAACTTGAGAAGTAGGCCCATGTGAACCTCTTGAGGCTCCACAAAGACAAGTGCAAGGACTTGCATCTGGGTTGGGACAACCCCAGGTATTAATACAGGCTGAAGGATGAAACGGTTGAGAGAAGCCCTATCAAGAAGGACTTGGGGGTACTGGTGGATAAAAGCTGGACATGAGCCAGCAATGTGTGCTTGCAGCCCAGAAAGCCAACCGTGTCCTGGGCTGCATCAAAAGAAGTGTGGCCAGCAGGTCGAGGGAGGTGATTCTGCCCCTCTACTCAGCTCTTGTGAGACCCCACCTGGAACACTGCGTTCAGCTCTGGAGTCCCCAACACAAGAAGGACATGGAGCTGCTGGAATGAGTCCAGAGGAGGGCCGTGAAGATGATCCGAGGGCTGGAACACCTCTGCTATGAAGACAGGCTGAGAGAGTTGGGGCTGTTCAGCCTGCAGAAGAGAAGGCTCCAGGAAGACTTTATAGCAACCTGTCAGTATTAAAGGGGGCCTATAAGAACGATGGGAACAAACTTTTTAATAGGGCCTGTTGCAACAGGACAAGAGATAATGGTTTTAAATGAGGGTAGATTTACACTAGATATAAGGAAGATATTTTTTAGCATAAGGGTGGTGAAACATTGGAATAGATTGCCCAGAGAGATGGTATATGCCCCATCCCTGGAAACATTCAAGGTCAGGTTGGATGGGGCTCTGAGCAACCTGATCTAGTTGAAGATGTCCCTCCTCACTGAAGGGGATTTGGGCTAGATGACCTTTAAAGATCCCTTCCAACCCAAACTATTCTAAGATTCTGTGATCGTAGCACTTGTTCACAGACTTTTTTTTTAAGCAAATGTTATATAGCACACTGTTTGTTTGTTTTTTTTAATTGCGTCTAGATTTTCAGGTAGAATTTGAAAATCAGGCTGAAACTACATCTAGTTTTTATGCCTAACATAGATGTTGCCTCATATAAATGTCAGATTCAGACTCTCAGGCAGGAAACCCTGCTCAGCCTAATGTAATGCAAACATTCGAATGCCTTACTCAGCTGTCTTTGCAGGAGATTCAGACCTCTTAATTTACTGCCTCTCTCTCTCTTCACAAGAAGATCCCATTTAATTGGCTTCTGGCAGTTCAGGAAACTGTTGGAAAATGTCTGACATCTCCATCCTCTTGGGAGAAAATATAGCTAACACTTACCGAGAGCATGTTTAATGGTATGGCGCGTGCCAACGTTGCGTTGTCTTTACATAATTGTCCAGAAGCCAAATCACTCACCCGGGAAATGAGACTATTCTACACATCCACAGGGACTGAGCTCAGACTGCAAAAGAAGAATCTAGCCATGGATTATCCTGGTGAGAGACCTACCCCTACACATGTTGAGGGAGATGCAAGGTTTCAAACCCATCTTCCAGCAAAGTGTATTTTTTATCAGAGCTTTCCTGGGTTTTTTAAAATAACACCCCAGGGCAGGGACCAGAAGCCTCTTCTTCCCAGTTGTTGTTGGGCCTTTTCCTCTCTCCCTGACTCTTTGACACCTGACTGCGCAGTGACTGACCTTCAACAGGAGGGAGGAAGGTATTTTTACTCAGGGTGCTCCACGGTGCTTAGGGCATTCCTCTGGGATGGGGATAGAAAGGGTCATTTCCTCAGGCTAGTAAAAATCAAATAAGACCTAGATGACTCAGTGCATATAAGAAAGCTGAGCAAAGCTGCCACTTCATCAGATGAAGGTAATTGTAGCCTTGACTCTTTCCATCTCTTTGAACATCTCCAGGGAACTTAAGCGGAACAGAAACAGCTGTCTATCTATCTAGGATTGCATTAGAGACCCCTTCCTGGCAGAGCAGGCAATTCAGAACAGTCATGGGTGACTGAGGTTACATGAACTGAGGTTGCTGAGGTTGCACGGAGCTTTAAGAAGACTAGGGAAGTATTTAAAGAGCAGAGAGACCTATACGGTTAGGCAAAGCGAGATTGATTTCTTGCAAGGCTCTGGGTCTAGTCGTAATTTGAGAAGACTCTTCTGCATTGTTTTGTCAAGTAATGATACATTTAGCATGTTACTTGTTATGTCTTTTTCAAAGACAGCACTCTGGTCATTAACGTGACAACTAATTTGACTGTTCCCTTTCTTACTCTGTGCAACAAGTGAAATACTAGTCGTAGTAGAAATAATAATAATAATAATAACAAATACATATTTTGAAGGTATATTGCTAGCCAAAATCTGCTGTCATATATACTGGCACCACTGAATGAGTTAAAGATGCAGTGGGGAACCAGGCCCAGTTCATATAAAAATTGGGCACAAACTCCAGTTTGAGAATCTGAAAAAAAGGTTGGTTTTGTGTTTTGTTTCTTTTTTCTCTTCATATTTTTTTTTAATGTGCTAACGCTAACAAATTCCCAAATGCTTAAAACTTAATCATCATCAGTAGCTGAGTAGAAGACTGAAGGACAATTGTAGCAGAGCTGTTTATCTACTTGGATAGGATTCATTTCCTCAGCCCTTATTTGACACAAAAACAGATGTACCTCTGTCATTCCTCTGACCTCTGTGGCAAGATGAAGAGCTAGGCTGATACATTTATTGATCAGAGAAAGGAACACTCCATGGGAAACAAGCTATAGATGCCTTGCTGTGAAACTGAAGATTTAACATCTGTCCCATGCAGATGGTAGTTAATCTTGAATCTGTAATGTCCACAATTGGTTGGTTGACAACATTACTTTCTTAATCTGGGAGCACGGATAAACAAATGTATTGGAATCCTCTGTGGGAAACGTTTTATGAATGTGTTATAATTGCATATGCAGCTCATAAATCAGATAGATTTCTCATCTACATTGCTAATTGTGTTTATTATTGGAAATGCTTCTCATGTTACTTGGTATTCACTGACTGGTTGATTTCCCACTGATGCGATCCCACACCCATGTAGGAATTGAAATCTTTACTGCTGCAAATATTTTAGGAACTATTAAATATTATCACAGTTCTAATTACCTGGTAGCTAGGTGCATGCATATAAAGATAGCTTGAGTGCTATTTTTGGTCTTGTTTTATTTTCTAGAATCTTAAATGACAAAAAGAATTTGATCGTCTAGATCATATATGGGTTATGAGATGTTAACAGTTGGGTTTATATCCCTTTCTGCCCTGATACAGCTCTACTCTTTGCACCTCTACACTGCTACTTTGCATTCTGAAAGTGAATTCCTTCTCCATATCTTCCTCTAAAGATTTATTCAGTGGATTTCTGTAGATATATCTACTTTCTTGGCAGAATCCTAGCACTTTCAAATCTTAACTTCTCAGGTATTCTCGTATATGTAGTTTATTGCAACTAGAACAGCTACTAGGGTACAAAATGTTGGACTTTCTGAAATAAAGCTGTTAGTTCATAGCAAAAAAAAAAAAAGAAAAATAATCCAGAATCAGGGATGTTTGCAGTAACTGAATCTGTGTCCCAAAAAATTACTCCTGAGAGGGGAATTTTGAATAGATTGCCTGAACCTGGTTAGTCTCAGAGGTTTCAAGACGTAACTGATATGAATGACGTGTTATTTTAAGCA
Organism: Tauraco erythrolophus; assembly: GCF_009769465.1. Taxonomy (NCBI): domain Eukaryota; kingdom Metazoa; phylum Chordata; class Aves; order Musophagiformes; family Musophagidae; genus Tauraco; species Tauraco erythrolophus. The sequence goes on along the minus strand of NC_141468.1, from coordinate 11,335,710 downwards.
TGTAATAGTTCATATGTGTGCTTAGAATCCAAACAATGGTAAATTGGTGGTTCCTTCTCTGACATATGTCAGTAGCTTCTGCAAAGGAAATGCTTAGAGTCATGATAACACATTATGGTATTCAAATTACATCACAGCCCTCACACTCTGAGGTAGACTGCTTGACGTTGGGATGTAAGGAGAAGAAGGAATAAAAGAGCTTTCCCTTCCCAAGCTGTGTAGGCAGAGACTCTTCTCCCACTGTTTTCTCCTCTCTGCTGGCACTGGGAGGGCTTTACCTCATATTTCTGCCTGCACCACAAGCAGCGTCAAAACGCAGTCCAACAACAATAATTAATTTCATCTTGGCCTCTGAACAGACACCAGCAGATGTCTGAATCTTTTGATTTGCAGTCCTAAATTAAAACTCTTTGAAGTCAACAGAAAGACTGCCATTTACTTTAATGGACTCTGAGTCAAGCTTTTAGTCACTTACCAATGAGGGGTTGATTTAAACTGGCCGCTTGGTAATGGAAGAGCTTGTATTCATTACAGTACTTTGAATGGAGCTGTTCCCTGAAATGTTTGCTCCTTGTTTTCTTAAGGGAAGATGTAGATTCTAGAAGCTGGTGTTAAATCTGGTCTGACACAAAATCTGCTGTGCCTCCATGTTTGTATTATTCTCACTTTAAAGAGTAAGTTATTGATAGAAATTAGGAGCTGATGGCTTTTGTTGTGAGCATTTCCAGGCATAAAGACTGTACTTAGATGGTTTTGAAACATTCTGAATTGAGTCATCAGTCTTTTGAGGGAATCTTGAAGTAAAGGTTTCCCTGGATTTTAACAGCCTAAGACTTTTAAAATTTATGTTGCAGCTGTAGCAATCATCATTAAACTCATCTGTAAATTTTCTAGACTACACTTTTTTTTTGTAGAATAGACAAAACATCAGCACAAACTCTGAAATGAAATCAGCCTCATTATGCAATGTTCTCTAGTCTTGTATTTCAACTGATGCAGGGCTTCTACAGGGTTTGTGGAAATGGGTCGTGTCACTGCATAATTCTAATAACACAAAATCAGGGAATCAAAATTCTGATAATCAAAAAGCAGACAAGAAAAATGGTACTACAACCAGTGAATCACTGTAGCAGCAAAAATATCACCAGGTTTGTAGAATTATTCTGCAGCAGAGAAGTTGGAATTGCTCAATAGCAATTCTGATTCCACTATTTTCATAACAAAACCACTCCCATCTTTCGGTTTTGTCTACTCTTTATACTGCTATTGTTAAATTTCATTTTATGAAAATCAAAGTGTTTTTCTTTCCCCAAATTGCCTGAATATTCTCATTGAAAAGAGCTGCACACAGAAATTTAAGAATAAGCAAACGAACAAATCCCGTTCATTTTTCATGGTTGTATCAGACTTCATTTTTTAAACTGATTATCTCTAAGCACTTCTGCCAATGAAGCTCAATCACAAAAACGTCTGCAGAGGGTAAGCAAGAAAAGAGGTGTGAATATGGCCAAAATGAATTTGTTCTAGTATTAGAATGAAAACTGCTAGGACAGAGATAGTAGATGTATCAAGCTTCACAAAGTAAAATGCCTGGAACTGCTAATTTAGAGGATGGCTATTCAAATTGCCGTGAGGAAGCTAGTGTGTAGATTTGAAGGCAGTTAACCACTCTGCAGTAGTTGTCCATGTGCAAGACTCTAACTTGTAGCAAATTTGGTGGGTTATTTTGCAATGAATGCTAAACCTCTTTTGCAAAGGATAAGATTTGCTCTGAATAACTTACTAAGGAAAATGTAGCATCTTGTAAATTCAAAGCATCACCTTCTTGTGGCAATTTGTTTCTGTGTCCGCATTATCATAACCATTATATATCTGCAAAAAGACACTGGAATTTATAATTTTCATGGTTGACGATGAGAATTGATTTGTCAGTAAATATCCAGAATATTACATTCATTATTTCACTATTTCAACCTCCAACTAACTGTATGTCCCTCTGTCTTTTCCTTATAGATATCTTTTGCTTGTTGTAGCTAATTTAGAAGTAAGATCTTTAGGACAGGATCTTGTCTTTTTTCATTTGTCTTTAAAGTGCTATGAAGCCATAGGAATAATACGTTGACTTTCACAGTAGCTGACCTATGATATGTCAGATGAAGGTTAAAATCCTCCATAATATACCAGTGTCTGAGATTCTAGACCTGGCAATTACTATTTTAGAGGTTATTTATCTCCAGCAGCACACTGAATTAGCACACAAAAAAGCAGACAAGTTGGACAAACTTTAACTTTCTAATCTCTGCCCATATACAACCTATGATGGCAGCTCTGCAGACTGATGTTGTTTTTCACTATGTGCAGAACAATACAAGTCCTTCCCTGAAATATATCTCAGAAATCCTATAGTTTTGATTATGTTTATTTATATGATGTAATCTGAATATTCTGGACCCAGTGAGAGCTGGCCTGTATTAGCAAGACAGACTTTAGCTTTCTTTTCTCTGGCCAAAGCGATACGATGCAAATACTGCAGAAGCAGCCAGCATGACTTCCAGATACCAGAGGGAAGGATCAGTGGGAAATGAGGAGAGAATGCCTTGGAGTACTAATTAAAGGATGAAGAAGTCATGTTGCTTTGCCTCCTGGGTCTTTGGTGCATGTTTTCCAGCTTTAAAAAGCTAAAAAGTGCTGAGCTCAAGCTAGCCTGACATATTTGTCTAGGTGTAGACACTGGATTCAAATCCAGACTTAGTCACGAGGAACACAGTTCATCCTATAGAACACCCTCAGACACTGGTTTCTGCTGAGGTCTGGAGCACCCTTGAACAGTGCTTTAGCATTACCCCTCACAGTCCTTCCAGAGTCTAGAAAAGCAGAAACTATCATCTATTTCACCAACAGTTTCAAAGTTAATGCTAACTTTTTCACAACAAGGATCCACTAAGTAAAAACTGACGTCAGACTGAAGGACAGTAGTGTGGGTATCCATGGCAAGGAGATATGGGAATCCTGGTGCTCAACTCTTCTCCTGGAGACAACTATTTCATCTAGTAGCACATCAGACATGGTTATTATCTACCATGGGAGGGTGGCACCTGTGAAAACTGTAAAAAGTGAATTTTAATTCTGAAATATTGCAGATAAGATGAGGTATGAGGAATACTCCCATATGCTTTTACCAAATATATATCTCCAAAGAGACCGAGGATTTCTCTCCTCTGGAAATTTCTGGGTTATAGAGAAGATAGCCGTACTCAAGGTCTCAAAGTATGTATTTTTCTCTGCAGATAGAGTGAAAATAGACATCATAACTCCAGCATGAGCTCCACAGGCAAGGCCTTTGGTGAGGTTAAATGGGCATTAAGCAAATGAGTTGAGCAGAGTTTTTTAGTTTGCAACAGTACGGCTTAGAATCGTCGGGTTACTGTAGATACTTTTTATTTCACTTATTACAGGAATAAACAGTCATATATTGCTTTCTATTTGTTCTAATATTTCTTTCTAAATCTTCACCATGCATGTGTACATTAACAGAAGTATATAAGGTAATGTGGTTTATTCTAAAGAAATGATTTTCCCATTTCCTTCAATCTTGATCTCGTTATCTCATTGAGATTAGATTCTTCCTAACATTTATTTGAACCATGAAGAATCTATTTGCAGTGTTTTTGCCACCAGAATCCTCTTAGCAACCATTTTACAGTTTTACGTAAAATCCACGCTCTCCTTCTCTGTGATCCTTTATGTGGACAGGTTCCTCAGTGACAAGATCAGTCTTTGCAAATAGGAAAACTGAGGCATAAGCCCACAGCAGCAGAGTCTAGAAGAGGAGTTAGTACTTCATGAATCATGAAAATACTGAATACAGTGACATTATCCTGTTCATTTACCTAGCATGTATGTTTTATTTCAGGTACCAATAACATCTTAAATCTGCCTTTATCATCAGTATAAACAAGTGGATAGGTGTGAAAGAATTCCTGTTTGTCTGAGTTTAGGTACCTAAAAATAAGTGGATTGAATTCTAAGTAACCTTCACTGAGCTTTGTCTTTATAGGTTTGGTGTTTTTTTTTTTTCCATCCAAGAAGTCTGTAATCAATGTCTTGACTATTTCAATACATTAAAATAGTATGTATTGGAATTTACATTTATTGCCAATACTTTGTGTTTTCATTGTCTGCTTGGTTGCATGCTTGCATGTGTGTAACCCTTAAGGAAAATATTACTTGTGGATTATAAAGCTTTGGTCTTGTATTACACTATTATTACTGGAACATATTGTTTCACATTATTCTTTCAAGATGAATCATGCATGTTAATTAATGAAAACAAGACTTTGTTGATGTTATTTAATCTTTCAGTGGGTGTTGATGAGAACTGACAAGAAACACTTAAAAAAGTCTTGCAAAAAACAGTGTTTATGCAGTTTTCCATTGTGTTCCTCTCATACTATGTTCAAGCAACAATGCTTTATACAGCAACCCTCGTTAAATATCGTTGTAGAAAGGGGGAGCCAGGTTATGATGAGTAATGGAGCGGTGTCACTAAAGCCTTGCAGAACTAACCTCACTTTCATAACGCAATTGCTCTTTCTTGTAAAAGGTCGTAAACCAGAGAGACCAATTTTCTACTTACTCCCTCTTCCTCCCACACCAAATATCCCCCTTTTCTCCTGCTCCCAGAGTTGAAAGAATGTCACTGACCTCAGTGTGCTGAACTGTGTATTTCATATTCCTGAAACACCCAGAAACAAAGCACTCTTCTGTAAACAAATACGAAGCAACTTGCATGCGATCGCTGCCCTCCTCAGACGGAAAGCAGATGTGCTCTAACGAGCACTCTTCAGTGCATCTTTCTGCACATTCTCAGTATTTCAGATGCTGATTTTCAAATGAGACACCCAAGGCAATATGCTTAAAAATAAATCAGCGTTACAACGTTTTGCATATTGAAATTGTTATGGAAAATCAGATGGGCGTAAGTGCTACACTGTTAATGGTTTGAATCAAAGCCTGTGTCAATAAAGACAATGATACTGAATCATAAATCTTCAACATATTTATAAGGGCTATATAACAATGCTCACAGTCATGGCAATTCTACCTTGGTCAACAACAAGTTATTAAAATGAAATCAGAAGCTGACCAGTGCATGGCCTATAATTCAGGAAACAAATGTGCAGGATGCATGAAGCTATTCATGGCAGAGTGCTGCACGGAGTTTGACCAGAAGCAACAGAAATGCTTGCTGGAAGCCATTCCACATGAGAAAAGGTTCTATGACATGACAGCCTGACATTACCAATACATCAGGAGCTCGGTGGAATTAGAGGACTTTGCCCTGCAAGAAGTGCTAGGCTGTCCATTCATGAAGTATTTTGGTGTTTCAGGCAGTGTGAATAAAACAAAAACCTTGTTGTTTTGCATTAATGAGCAATTCACTGCCAATGTCGAAGAATTCCACGTTTTTCTTGGAATGTGCACTTAGAAAGAAAAAAGATCCAAAAAAGAAATCTATTGAAAAAGAGCACCTCTAAACATTGATCAGACTGTAGCCACTTTAAATGTACGGTCTGTATATAAAAAATTTCCAGAGGTGAATAGGTGATTGTTTTGACCACTTTTGTAAGACAAGTACATTTTTCATGAAGAAGTGTTTAACGAATACAACTGGCTTTGTAAGTAAAGGAAAAATCTCTTTTGCTCTTTATAATGAAAGAAGTGCAGTTGGAAGACTGGATAATTCAATAAATAGGAGCTGATTTGAATTCATCCCAGCACAGTGACTGGGAATGATGTATTACTTGGCAGCTATTCAGGAATTTGTAAAAAGAAAAATATTCAAAGGTTCTTTGGGTGCATTTATGATATATACATGCATATGTAAATATACATGTATATATCAATAATCATACAAAATTAAAATTCAGTGTCCTAAGTGTGATCAGATCTGAGGTATAGCTGTGGGTTAACTAAGGATGCCCAATGGACTGACATCATGTTTTATAGCATCACTTTAATGATATTCCAAGCTAATGAACCAGATATTTTTAAAAGAAACAAACAGCGTTAACAGATTGTGGGAAAACCACTTTATCATACCATCAGATCCAGAATACTGTAGACTTTAAGAATGAAGCTGCCACTGCACCAGAAACACTTGGCCACAACCACAGTAATTAAATTTTACAATTCCCACAGTCTATACATTTCTAATAACATTGTTGTGGGTTACGCCGATCCGGCAACTAAACTCCACGCAGCTGGTCTCTCACTCCAGTAAAGTGGAGAGGAGAAAAATTTAATAAAAGGACTGAGGGTCGAGACAAGAACAGAGGGAGCACCCACCGACCATGGTCCTGGGCAAAACAGACTCAGCTTTCTTAAAGCAAAACAATTTATTAACAGTTACTTAAAGAACAAAGACAAGCAAAACCAGTTACCTAAAAGGATAAAAAGAAAACAAGGCCAGATCTTAAAATCAACACCTCTCCACCCCCCTTGCCTTTTCTTCCCAGCTCTACCTCCTTCCCCCAGCAGCACAGGGAGACAGGGAATGGGGGAGTGCAGGTCAGTTCATTCCATGTTGTTACTGCCGCTCCTCTCCTAAAGGAGGAGGAGTCCTTACATCATTTTCCCATGCTCCAGTGGATTCCCTACTCATGAGGAAAAAATCCACGAACTTCTCCAGCGTGAGTCCTACCCACAGGATGCAATCCTTCCCCATCGGATTGCTCCAGTGCGGGCTCTACCACAGTCTCAGATTCTTAGGGAGCTGTTGCCACTCGCTCTGGCTTGGGTCGTCATACAGACTTTAAATGCGTAAATGCATAAATGTGTCTCTACCTGTGCCCATGCTTCACAACTGTCTCAGGCTCAGGCATCTCCTTTAAACAAAACACCTCCCCATTATTCCATTTCAGACAAGTACTAGTGAAGGACAGTACACAGCTGGTCCCAAAATCCAGAGGATATGGTCAAAATGAAATGTCCTGGATGGAGCTGAAGTAAGAAAATTACTATACCGAATTTCAAACTCTATTCTGGCATGTGGGTTACATCAGGGAAAAAGCAGGTTTGCAGGGGAGGTTGACGAATTCGTGATTGCTGGTCACCAGAATACTCTTTGAGCTTACATTAATGCAATTTGGCACACAGCTAAAGCTGACCTGCCTTGCTTTAGTGGCTACAGTGGCTTCCTGCTAAGCGTAACAGTATGAAGTAGCAAAGATGAAATAAGGCAATTTTTTGGATCCTAATCAGAGCACAGCATGATGATCAGAGAACTGGCATTTGAGTGCTTTGCCCTGAATAATCTTATTCCTTTCTTTTTCTTGGTTTGTGGGTTTTTTTTTTTTCTGTTTAATTCAAATTATACCTCTGCCATAAGTTTTCATGTTTGTTTTAGCCAACAGTGCACTATCTAGACCAGTACAATATGTTCTCTCTACTGCAGTATACTTTAAGGATCCAATGATTTGATTTCATTTTCTTTTGAAAGCAATTAGAATGAATACTTTCTGGTCCCTTGACAATATATATGTCTGATATGAAATAAGAAATTAACAAAATTAACATTTTTGAATAGACAAGTCGCATTTCAATTTTTTGGTGAATTTGAGTGAACAAAAAAGGCTTATTTTAAAGATATGTAATTACCTAGTGTTTAAAAAGTTAAAAGGACTTAGGGACAAATATTTTCTCTGATCCAGCTTTGCTCTCTTTTCTTTTTTTCTTTTTAAAAAATAATATATATATTCCTTTTACTGTAGGATACTATATAGACTTCAGTGTTGGCCTGATCCTGTATTGTCAGAGTAAGACAATTATGAGAAACCTGTCATACAGTGTTCTTTCTATCAGCCTGTAAATTTTGTGTTGTAACTTTAAAGGAAGCATACCAGCTGAGTTTGAACAGCCCATTTTGTGTTCATTCAGCCAAAAGTAATTTTACAACATGCAGTGATGAGAAGATTAAGTCATTTGTCCTAGTTAGTGTGTCTTGCACTACATTCTAGGGGACAAAAATCCTCGACAAGCAAAGCAACGTGAATTCTTCAGTCAACTTCTTTTCTGCATGTATCAGAGTATCTAAACATGTCATAGCAGAGATATTCCTGCTCCTACAGACTTTTAGATCCACATTGGATTTTTATGTAGATTAATTGCTTAGTGAGAGTGCTGGATATGTATGTAAGTGCAAATCTGACACTTCTCTTAAATACCTCTGTCACCACTGGTCAAAATAAACGACGCTTTCTTCAATACCTCTCATGCATTAAGGAAATACTAGACGCAAATATACAAACCTGGCTGGTAAAGCCAAGTTGCATGGATGATGTCTCTAGGGAAGGTATTCTGTTCACAGAGAGAAACAGGAAGGCAGTTAGGACATTGAGGAAGAGGCTGCACAGCAGCTGGAGAATTTCCCACCTTGCAACTGGCGGTGCAAGTCACTTGCCTCATGAGACATGCAGCACATCACCCTCTAAACAACGCAGATATCAAAAATGCAATTTGGGAACTGAAGCCAACTAAAGAAAAGAAGAATTAAGAGATTGGTTCTGTTTAGGCATGGAAGGAGTACAACACTCCGTTCTGTATTTTCTGTGTTACAAAGCTGTTGTCATGGAGTGCTTCAGTCATTAAAACAGAACTGTTTGGATTTGTGCTGTCCAGGATCACAAGAAGGAGAGTGTTAATGGGTGATATAACAGTTCAAAAATCCATGTGTTCCTATAAATTTCAGAAATACTTTTAAGTAGATTCAACTAAATGTACTTCTCAGCCTTCTCTATTTTGTTTCCGCCATGTTATTTAGGTTGTTTGAGAGGTTTTGGGGCTATTCTTGGGGGTTTTCGGTTTGATTTGGTTTTATTTTATTTCCATTTAATTATTGTTATTATCCCATGATCATGAATCTGAACAGTAAGAAATTTTGCTTGTTATTGTGATGCTATTCTTGTGCACTAGTCAGACTCTTTGGTTTGCTGGAAAGCATGGACCTAAATGTAACCGGCTTGGCAAGCCCGTAGCAGTTGAAGCAACCTACATGCAGACTCAGTGGCAGGGTTAAACTGGTGCAGGGCTTCTGTGGAGGTTCACAGGGGAGCCTGTGAGGTTCCAGCACAAGTCAGTCAGGGATGCAGTGTGTACTCATACCATCTTCATCATGCGAGAGCGAATGCTTTTCAACTCCACTTTGTAAATTGCTTCCCTTGTCTGAACATGTGGTTCCTAATTGCATGAAGTTTTTGACAAGTACCTCTTAGGGGTCAGTGGGGATGACCAGCCACAGTGTACATGAAAAGTGTACACGACTCTTTCAGCTACCTTTTGGTTCTTTTGTAAATGCTGATAAATGAAAGACCATATATGGTATTTAAATGGCCGTGACTCACTCTCCGTTCCTTTTGAAATGAACTTTGAAAAACTGTTAGCCAATAAAATATTGGCAGGACGTTGGAGCTGTTTAGTTTCATAAGCATCAGTAAAATATTGTTTTTAATAAACTCTGTATTTACTGCTAGAAATCCTATAAAAATTATCTACAGATTTGTCTGCTTTCTACAGAATACATTAACGTCTATCACTTCGTGTGTACCCATTAAAATTTTATAGAATAGCTAGTGCAAAAAGCTCTCTAAATCATTGCAAGATGTTGTCTGGTTATTTTATGTTAATACACTCAATATAATAGTAGTGAGAAAGAGTGCAACTCATGGTTGAATATTTAAGTCAAAGTAGCAGATCTATAAAACACACTTCTTTGATTGAGACAGCAAAAGTTATCTGTTTAATTGCATTTTCCTTTAAATGTGAGTAATTTTTTGATTCAAGCAGCAAACACTGTTAGCTGTAGTGTATTGGAGGTCTTAACCTAGTAACTGTCTGGGTTATGGCTGGTGATAATGAACAAGCTGTAAAATAATGGTAAATAGTCAAAATAATGAAAAAGACATAGAAAAATTTTAGTAGGATTCACTAAGTGAAGGTGAGTTCTTCATTGCAAGCACTTATCTTTCATATTGATGATTAAATATCACACAATAAAACAGAGGTAAACCAAACAATTTTCTTCTAGAAATAGCCTTGTACAACTCTATTGGACTTTGAATCAGGCCATGGATTTCTGAACCTTTCACTAATTCCCAGTTCACAATTCAGAGTTTACCTGGATTGGATTTTATGCTCTCCCTTTATTTTGCTCAGGTCTTAATTTTGCATGAGGTTGTATAATTCCTAGAGATTGCTTTATCCCAGAAAAGGCATTTGGTGATGATGAAAAAAAAGGAAACTCTGCCAGCTACAGTATTCTTAATTCTTTCAACTCTTCCTTAAAATCCACTTACCTTTCTTACACTGTCCTCTCACCTAGCTTGTATCCTGGCTTCACTACATGGGATGTTCTGTAGGTCTCTCTTTGCACACTTACAATGGCACTAAATGGGGAAAGAAACTTGATCTAAATCCTCAAAAGGAATTTAGACTTAAGTGTTCCAGTACAGAAGTTCTCTGTGCACTTCTGTTTATGGGAATTTAATGCTCAAGTGTTAGGTATCTCTTACACAAGAATTTGGAGCTTAAATAAAGCTTCATAGAAATTGGCCTCGGTGAGGAGACACTTCAGTTCACCACAAAGAAAGCTGAGAAAAAGGGTAATACTGAAGAACTGTCCCTCAAAATACCTAACTGAGCTGGAGCAAGTTCTTCCTTCCATTTAAGATTTGAAGATATGGACCCTTTCTGAACTGAAGCAATACTGGATACTGGTATTGATTATACGATTAGTCCTGGATCACAGAAGAAAATCAAAACTAAATACAAATGAAGGAATGGAACTGCTGTTAACAGTTTTATCTCAGTCAACTGATCAAATTCAGACATGTAAGAGAGTGAACTTCATGTACTTCTTCCTCTGCAGTAGGTAGAGAAAATGAAGCTTTTTACACCTAGTATAACCATTTTTCACATAAGAATACAAAACAGAAGGAATTCTATAAATGGAAGGAATGTCACAATTCGTGTATATGTGGTGCTGTTAGGAAGCCTGCTTTCCTTTCTTAGGTTAAAACGGCACTTTAGGCTGCGATCTGTTACCAAGGCCCAGAAAATACAAATTGATAGCTCCCTAAAGCGGGGGAATGATATACACTGTGCATCCATCAATAATAGGAAATCTTCCCGTTGCAGAGTCACTGATATTTGATTTTTCCTTCTGTTAGAAACATGGGTATTGTTTTTTTCTAAAGACTTATTAATGCAGGACATGGCACATTTTCACACTATAAATCTCTATCTTTGCTAGTGCTTTGTGTATTGCTTTAGTCTTGACATATAAGTTCAAATATCTCATCTAAAAGTCTAATATTTAGTTGCTTCAAAAAGGACTCACTATTTGCATCCCCTCTTCAGTACTGGTAGAAAAGCACGAGGGCAAGCTAGCAGAGAACTGCTTGGAAGCCCTAAATGTCACTTCATCACCTCCTCCCAAGCTTCCCAAAAATTCACAATTATTTTTTTTCTTTAGCAAAAGTCTAAATCACACTTTCAGCCTAGTATGATGGGGCTGACTCGTGAATAGTTTGTTTCCTACAAAGTTTTCCTTTCACCTTGCTGTGAATTAGCGTTTTGTGTCAGTTCAGAGCTAATGCTATTCCCCTTCTGATCCTTTGTGTGTGTCATCTCTCTGCCGTATCCAAGACTGAGAAGTGTGAGTCTGACATTGTGTCATGGTAGGAATAAACCCTTTCCTAGCATCTCTTTGCCACGGTAGAAGCTCTGTCCAAAAAAATGAAAAAAAGTTTTGAAATTCTTGCTGTGCATATAATAACAGAAAAATGTATTTCATTGTCATAAAAATACTTAGGCAGGTCATTATCCGTAATCTGATGAGTCCAATCAATATTCTTCCACAAAGGAACAAAATATTAAACCATCAGTACTTACATGAAAATTTTTCTTCTTGCATGGGGATCAAGGTTTCTGATCCATACTGCAGACTATTTTCAGGCAGGTGTAAGCGGCAGAGATATGGAAAGCTTCCTGAAAAACACAGTTGAATTCTAGACATAAACCTCCTCAATAGTTGGTGGATATTTCAAGTTTTAACTCAGTGTTACATAGGTGAATGTTAATTAGAATATTAATAGCAGGATCTAAACTTCTCCAGTTGTCAGACAGGTCACATCTAAACTATTGATTTGATATCTTTGCGAATGCAAAATAAAATAGGATCTTCTCTGCAGACAGCAGAGCACATCAGACGTATGCATGAGGAACATCTTGTTTATTTGCATGATAATGGGAGATGCTATTCATTATAATTAAATTTCAAAATAAGAATGTGCTAAGGAATCTGTATGCAGTGCATTTTCTCCATGAATTTGGTAGGGTGATGTATTACTCTCACAAATTATTTTCCCCTCTTGAGATTTCTAATTCCTTTCTTTGAAATCAGAGGAGTGTTGGAGAAAATGCATAGTTCATTTTTCATTGCATTTTCCAGTGGAATTATGATATTTATGGGCTTTTCTTCTTAGACTTGGTATGTGTTCCCTATTTTTAAACTGCCAATATTCAACTAAAGGAATAAAAAAAAAATTATTTTAGTATAACCCCGTAAGAAATGTCAAATTATGCTACCATGGGACTTTAACAAGTATCTCAAAATAGACATAATAGTTAAGTCCTTATTGTTAATTTACTATGCTGGATGACATACTGTATATACAATGAAATAGCAAGAAGTCAAAGAGAAGAGTGAAAGGTCTCTCTAGAAGTTCATTACCCTTTCTAGATATTGCCAATACATATATATTGACCTAAGTAAGTCACTGGTGTAAGAACATAGCAATATTGGCAGCACAGAAATCTTAACTCAGCTAATCCTAGCCTTTAGAATGCAGGAGAAGATATATCTGGTGCCCCTTACAATCTGAATTAATGCACATTAAGCACTTGCTGATTAACATCCTGAACTGTAGCATAACCAGCCAAATGTCATGCAATGGAGCTTTATCTAATTGTGGAATACTTAAACCTCATGGAAAACGTTGAAAGTAAACAAGATCAGTAATAAAGATCAAAATCCATGTGTTTGAATAACTACTGCTAAAGTATTAAATATAATTTTACCAGAAACATTTTGTCTTCTTTCTGGACATTGAAGTCAGTCATGTAAAGATGAAAAGAAAGGAAATACTACAAGCTCTATGTCCTAACATAACCCAAAAGAAGATTACATGAATCCAAAAGATTTGACAAAACTCTCGATACAGGATGTCTGAATTATATTGTACAAATATACATTTACTAACTAGCACTTGAAGCAGGAGAACACAGCAAAAAAGAAACCCCTATCAATATGTTTCAACATGAATTAAGAACATACAGAGAAAACTCAGACTTTGGTCCATCCATGTAAGAAATTCCAACGCTCATCCTTTAGAATGCCTTCATTTGATGTTTCTCACAGTATGTAGACCTCAAAGTCAGGCAAGTAAATAATTGAGATTAACATTCCCTCATGGTGTTCAGAGAGAACTGGACCAGAGGAACACAGACTTACATGGAAGTGAAGCCAAATGAATCTGTACTCAGTATTTCTAGATAGTATCTCCCAAGCATTCACAGCTGTAAAATCTCATCAGAGCACATGCTCTTTCAAGCCTGTATCTGATTCATGTCTAACTATCCTTTGACGGAGTGATCATTAAACTGAGTGCCACTAATTTCTGAGGAAATAATTTTATCTTAAAATAAATTATTCTAACAATGCTGCAATTCAATATTAGAAATACTGTAATTAGAAAAAATTGTGTTTGGGTGATCTGCTGATTCTTTTGTAATGTTTGAATAAAAGAATATTTGAAATGGACTGTCATGTTTTTCCAGCTGCTGTCTGTACAGAAATACCATTATATTATCCCAGCTAGTATAAAAGTACGAGTGATGAGTTTTTCATGCCTCTACCCATCAAAAAGAGGAGACTCAATTTGACCTGAAGAACTTCACCCTGCTGTCAGCTGTTGAGTTACTGCTTTTTTTTTTTTCTTTCTACTCCTTCTAAAGTTGCTTTTGCTACTTTGTTGTGTCATGGAGGTGAGACGAAGGTCTCACGATTTAAAAAAGTGACTTCTCATCCCTGTCAGTCTGAAATCCACCTGGGAAATACACTAAAGAGTAACCTTAACATTCAAAGTGACAGCCTTGGTAAGTCTTAAAGTTGTAGCTTAATAACTTATTTTAATTTTCAAAACTGAAAAAAATGAAAAAAGAGAGCAAAATAATGTATGAACACTTCAACAATTCCATTGGGTCAGCTCTCCTTGATTAAAAGGTGTCATCTGAATGACAGAAATTAATTTTGGTGATAAGAATAACAGTCCAGGTCAGGTATTTGAACCTTTTTTTAAGTAGACTAGGAAGATTAAGGCACTAGAGACTATCATGCTAACATAAAAACCAAGATGGAATCTTAGGGCAAATATGCTAAATGAAAAAACCCCATGTTTCAGTTACCAAAAGGTCTAATGCATTGCTTTCTATTTATTGTAATTGATAATAATACTTAAAGGTACTATTAATAATTAATTAAACTAGCAGTTTCAGTTATTTCTTCTAACAGCATAAAAAATGCATAAATATTATTTACTTTTTTTCCTATCCATTCTATATTGACAAGTGTCATCCATTTCTTTATATTCTCCAGCAGGAAATGTCTTCTGGGAGAATGGAAAGCACAGACATAAGATAAAAGACCTCTAATTTTGATTTAAGGCTCTCCTATCTCGAAGAGCTCCCTAACTGCTTCCAGTAACAATTTCCAGCTGTTTGCTGCCGGTTCCCAACTTGTGCTTGGTTTCTCGGCACTCACACTCTTCCTGCTAATTCACCCAAGCAGACTCACGGGTGTCAGCTGTGTTAGCACCAGGATACTCAGCACAATGACCAGCTGCCCAAATCCAGACACTACAATGTTCCACCACATCCATACAGTTTACTGTTCAGCTGGACAACTGCTGGCACAGGAGCTAGATATACTGGCTGTTCATTTGTCTGCTCTTCCTACCAACTCATCGCATCAACCACCCAGAACCAGAAGTTCTGGCAACCTCTCACAGGTGCAACTAAAACCCCATTACTCAACCACTCAGCAAAAGTAGTATTTGCCTCTGACAAGCTGAGCTATTGTCTTTTTATCACCGCTGTCTTGCCAAAATACATCATTTCAGTGCACCTTCCTGGTTTTCCTGGTTGACTTCTGAGTTGAACAATTGATGTTGTTCATTGTAAGCAAGTTACATTTCAATTATGAAGGAAAATGATCCATATGATAGATGGTGGAGAGGCAACTGGAGAAAAACAGAAGGTGTTAAACATGGGTATGGGCAAATTATGAAGTCTGATTTCTGGAGGAAAGGCCAGAGAAATTGGACTATGATAGGAGAAATGAGAAAAGCAGATTTTTCTCCAGGATGCCTCCTGATCTACATTTGTTGTTTAATAAAATTAGTTTAATTAAATAGCACAAGTTTCAGTTTAGAAACTCCTGGGAACTAGATACTCATGCTGCAGACTTCTCTTCCCTGCTATTTTGTCCTGTGTGTTATCATCCAATACAAAATCCAGGTAGATGGTAAAATTCTGGAGTAAGGACTACTCCTCCTGGTCTGGGTATTTTGTACCCCAGATTCTCATTTCAGTAGGACTTTGGCACAGGCATAAGTTTAGAATTGCAGCTAAGAGAGTGGAAGTTTTTGCTACGTCTAGATCATGTTTAGAGGTTTGGGATGAGGAAGTGGACTGATGAACAGTCTGTCCTCTGGCCCTACTCCACATGTCATTAATGACACTGTGGGCTATTTGTGGGTTAATGTCCACCCATCCTAAGGGCAACTTAAGATGTTAATCTTTGCAGACCTTTTCACCTTTCTGACAGGAGACATTAAGGCTCTTGTAGAAAAATAAAAAAAGGATGTTGCTTCTACTCAGGAATTTTGGATATTGGAAGCTGCAGAGCTTTTTTGAAATGTGTCACCTTTCAATCAGTGCAGAAGAACAAGTTTCACTGATTCACAGAAATATGCTGGTATCCAAAATGAATAGACAGGAATATGTCACCCTCTCTCTATAGGTACAACATGGTTATTAGAGCCCACACTGAAAAGAAAACATCTTGAGTGTATGCTAAGAGGCAGTGTGGACCTGACTTTTTTTTCCCCACCTAGACGCTTTAAAATGTGTCTCAAGTTGTCATCAGATAATATCAGCATAGTGTGGCTGGTCATCAATTCTAGACACAGGTCTGCACTCAGTGTGCTGACCAGGCCAGTCCCTTGTGCTCACGTTGGATTGAGAAATGTTCTATTAAATGAAATACTTTACAAGGGACAGATCCTGCTATGTAACAATTTAATGAGTTTCCAATTAAATCTAAATTTAAAGTGTTCTGTTTATCCTGCACATGCTCAGAGGCTTAACAAAGCAGTTAATATCACAATTCCTAAAGTAAACGTACATTATTTAATTTGTGTTGCTGCTTTCGTACTTTTGAATCCTTAATTGAGCCCATTACACTTTAAAAACCCTTTTTTCATTTTTATGTCTTTCTCTCTCATTACTTTTTTAACACTTCATTTATCACCATTTTTTAATCACAATGTGGGAACACAAAGTCAGGACATGTATGTTTCTTAACAGTAGTGTCGATGCTGTCCAAAATGCTCCCAAACTCTCTTATTCCTTCAGCTTGACATGTTTAAAAAACTGATTGCCAGTTTCGATTTTATATTACTGGAAATCATCCTGACTTAGTCCTCTTCACAGTTTTCCTTAGTTTGACATGGCAAATGTGTTTAAGATTCAGGCAAGCTTCTTAAGATTCTTAAATTTCCACAGCTGTTTATCTTGCAACACAGCCCTGTCCTGGGCTGTAAAACACCATACAAGTAGATAAGCTTTGGTGCTAGCTGAAGGTGCTGCCTTGCTACTAAACTAGTGACTGCTGAACGCTAACAATCACAGAAATCACAATATTAATTGCTGCTTCATTTTTTTTTTCGGACTTGTGTTATGCAGGTTGATATGACAGATTTTTCTCTCTGTTTTTTCAACCATATTTCTTAGTCTGAACAGCGTTCATTAGGTGGAAATGCTCTGGATGTATGAGATTAGACCTTATCCTTATACATAGAAAAGACCTTGAGAGATTTTTTAAATTTTTTTTTAAAAAGGCGCAGACCTGCCACATCTATTAATTTAAATGAGCCACTTCAGATCTGTATGCTTAATTGAACTACATGATGCCATATTTAACCGCTAAACTATGCCTCAATTTACCTAAAATTATAGTTTGAAACCTATAGTAAGTATGACTCTATTCCTAATATATTATCAAAAAATAAATACTACAAATCTTTAAGAATATATATGCTATGACACTAATTAGGTCAGAATTCTTGCTATTTTGTTTGTTTTCTGTGTTTACAGTCACTATTGCATGGATACACTGAAATAATATTTTAACTTGAAAGGACCAAGTTGAGCTTCAGAAACAATTTTTCCATTGAAAATGGATGGTTGTTTCCTTTCTTCATTATCTTAAGCTGCTGACAATAACTTGGGAAAATTCTGATTGAGTCAAGGATTCAAGGCTATTTCCCACTGATAGTGACACTGCCAACCTCCCTCCAACATCACTGTCAACTGCAATTTCAGCACGACAGGTCTGGATTTGTTCTGATTGAGATCTCTAAATCAAACACAGGTTTCCTCAGTTGTAAATAGACAACCCTGGGCATGTTGACTAGGGATAATGTGGGATTTCTATGTCAAGTAATTTTGGCCCATGTAAATTCTTAGTTTTAGCTAAGATTAATCTGGCTTGTGGGGTTTCTTTTGTTGTTGTTGTTATTGTGGTTTGTTTTTGTTGTTTTTGTTGTTGTTTTCTGTTATTGCCATCAATAGTAATAAAGAATACCTAACTGTTCCCAGTAGAATTGGCAATGGTAAGTGCAACAGAGGCGTCATCTTAGGGAACAAAGTTACATCAGTAAAAATCTTACGTTAATTTATAGCTGATCTACTATTGATTTCAATAACTTGGTCCATTATAGTATGTTTATTTGACACTCCCTTTTTGCCAGTAATTACTCTATTTAGTGTTTCACGTAATTGTCTATGACTAATAGAGCAGAAAGCCACATGAGGCACGTTTTTGTTGCTTCTCCCATTTTTTGTTTTCTCTCTTGCCTTTCCTTGTGGTTCTTTGTTCCATATCAAACAACTAATTTATGAGCAGACTCTGAGTCATGTCTGGCTTGTTGATTTATTATTGAGCAGTGCTGACTGAGACTGTCTATTTTGCATTTTCATCTTTGTGAATGACAAGCAACTGCCGATTTTACATTACAATTTCTGATTTTTTGCAAGTCTATGGGTCACAATTAAAGTTTCTACCATAAGTTGCATACCTCTACATTATATCACCTCTTCTTCTCAAATATAATAAACTGTAATCTTAAATAATTTTCTTAGCAACAAGAGCTATGAGATCAAAAGTATAAGAAAAGATTAAAATAGTTACAACTGTTAAAGATTCTATTATGAAAAATCATGTTTTAGTAAGAACTCTTGGTTCAGATACAGCTTAAGAAACTGAAATATCTGTATAAAAATGTCATGTAAATAGAGTTGAATAAAGGAATCTTTGCTTCTTATTTCATGTTGCTTTGGATTTTTTCTGTTAAATTGTGTTGTTACATTTCAAGGTTAGATGAAGTGTGTTATTGCTATCTAGACTCAGGTGATCCTTTGTGCTTTTTATATGTGCACATGTGTACGTACAGAGGCAATTTTAATCTCAGCTAACGTGCTATGTTCTATGAGCATTGAAACACAGGAACAGGCAGTTGAAAACAATTCGTGTAGCGCGGTCAGGAATGACAGGCCTCCTTCTCCTAGACCCAGGAAAAAAAAGATGCTACAATTTCTGTGATCAGATCAGTAAAACACCTGCAGACAGAAAAATGTCATGTGAGAAAGGTCTGGGCTGTGATGTGTAAGTGTCCTTTGCATTGGCTATTATTCCAATGTGAGTGTGGATCCATTCTCAGGAAACATGAAATAGAATCATAAAATCATAGAATCATAGAATGGTTAGGGTTGGAACGGACCTTAAAGATCATCTAGTTCCAACCCCCCTGCCATGGGCAGAGAAATCCTCCACTACACCAGTTTGCCCAAAGCCTCATCCAACCAGGCCTTGAACACTTCCAGGGATGGGGCATCCACAACTTCTCTGGGCAACCTGTTTCAGTGCCTCACCATACCCAATGTAAAAAATTTTTTCCTTATATCTAATCTAGATCTCCCCTTTTTCAGTTTAAAGCCATTGCCCCTTGTCTTATCACTACACGCCCTTGTAAAAAGTCCCTCTCCAGCTTTCCTGTAGGCCCCCTTCAGGTACTGGAAAGCTGCAATAAGATCACCCCAGAGCCTTCTCTTCTGCAGGCTGCACAGCCCCAACTCTCTCAGCCTGTCTTCATAGCAGAGGTGTTCCAGCCCTCGGATCATCTTCCTGGCCCTCCTCTGGACCCGCTCCAGTAGCTCCATGTCCTTCTTGTGTTGGAGACTCCAGAGCTGAACACAGTATTCCAGGTGGGGTCTCACAAGAGCTGAGTAGAGGGGCAGAATCACCTCCCTCGACCTGCTGGCCACGCTCCTTTTGATGCAGCCCAGGATACGGTTGGCTTTCTGGGCTGCCAGCACACATTGACGGCTCATGTTGAGCTTCTCGTCCACCAGCACTCCCAAGTCCTTTTCCTGAGGGCTGCTCTCAATCCGTTCTCCGCCCATCTTCCTGGCCCTCCTCTGGACCCGCTCCAGTAGCTCCATGTCCTTCTTGTGTTGGAGACTCCAGAGCTGAACACAGTATTCCAGGTGGGGTCTCACAAGAGCTGAGTAGAGGGGCAGAATCACCTCCCTCGACCTGCTGGCCACGCTCCTTTTGATGCAGCCCAGGATACAGTTGGCTTTCTGGGCTGCCAGCACACATTGACGGCTCATGTTGAGCTTCTCGTCCACCAGCACTCCCAAGTCCTTTTCCTGAGGGCTGCTCTCAATCCGTTCTCCGCCCAGCCTATGCTTGTTCTTGGGATTGCCCCGACCCATGTGCAGGACCTTGCACTTGGCCTTGTTGAACTTCATGAGGTTCTCACAGGCCCATCTCTCCAGCCTGTCAAGGTCCCTCTGGATGGCATCCCTTCCCTTCAGTGTGTCCACAACACCACACAACTTGGTGTTATCAAATATATGAAAAGATGTAACATTTTTCTTCCTTACATTAGTTAAGCAAATCACTTAAGTACATACCCAATATTAGACATTTAACTGAAATCGAAATGTCTACACTGCAAGTTTAAACTTCAATTTGAGAGTGAATAAGTTAGCTAAATTCTCTTTTCCTTTTCCATCTACAAGTTTATGAGGACATAATGTATTTACACAGAAGAGACAGGCTCAGGATACCATCTCTGGACTACCCAATGTACGATTTTGATAACCTGTCCAGCTTCTCTAGGGTACATAATAAAGATTTGGAATTCACAAGAAGACACCAAACAAACTCAGCTTTCTTGTCTTACTAGTGCTTTAGGCTCTGTTTGAGTTTGATCCATGTTTTTGTACTAATTATACATCAAAAATATGATTAATCACTGTCATGGTTTGATGTGGGGGGGGATTCTGGTGGCAGGAGAGGGGCTTTGCTCCCTGTGACCTCCCTGGTTTTGGAACCGGGTCAGACTTGGTTCTGGCCACCAGATCGGAACTCCCATCCCCCTCAGGCTTGAGCCAATCAGCGCCTCTGCGAATTGCCCTATTTAAGTCAGGACAAAGGAACCGGAAAAGGTGCTTTACCCAGGAGTGAGGAGAGAAGGGAGGAGGGCACTGCCCCCGCTCCCTGGCTCCCGCCCGGGCAGCTGCCTGCGTCGGGCCGGCGCAGCCCACTGAGGATGGCGGTGGCGGAGCCGGCTGGGGAATTTGGGGAGCACTCCATTCCCGGGGTGCCCACTGGGCTGAGTTCATCCGGAGAGAACTGAGAACTGAGAGAAATGGCCGCATTGACTGCAGGTCAGTGAGGATGGAGCGGGAGGAGGTGTGCCGGAGCCGAGTTTCCCCTGCGGCTGATGGTGAGATAGCAGGCGGCCCCCCTGCAACCAGGACGGCCTCGGTGGAGCAGAGACCCACTCGCAGCCTGTGGGGAGAAGATGCCTGAGCCTGAGGATGGTCGTGTTGGGGTGCACGACAAGGCAGAGAGGCATCTGGAGTCTGCGTGACGACCCACGCCGGAGCAAGTGGCTACAACTCCCTATGAATCCGAGACTGTGGTAAAGCCTGCACTGGGGCAATCCGATGGGAAAGGATTGTTTCCAGTGGGCTGGACTCACGCTGGAGAAGTTTGTGGATTTTTCCTCGTGAGTAGGGGATCTACTGGAGCAAGGGAAAAGGGTGTAAGGACTCCTCCTCCTTTAAGAGAAGCGGCAGTAACAGCACAGAATGAACTGACCTGCACTCCCCCAGTCCCTGCCTCCTGTGCTGCTGGGGGAGGAGGTAGAGCCGGGAGGAAAAGGAAAGGGGAGGGGGGGAGGAAGGAAGGTGTCGGTTTTAAGATCTGCCTTTGTTTCTTTTTACTCTCTCAAGTAACCGGTTTTGTTTCCCTTTGTCTTTTTAAGTAACCGTTAATAAATTGTTTTGCTTTAAGAAAGCTGAGTCTGTTTTGCCCGGGACTATGGTCGGTGGGTGCTCTCTCTGTTCTTGTCTCGACCCTCAGTCCTTCTAGTATATTTTTCTCCTCTCCACTTTACTGGAGTGAGAGACCGGCTGCGTGGAGTTTAGTTGCTGGGTCGGCCTAAAACCACTACAGTCCTAACAAAATTAATCCTTTAGTTTAGCATATTTGATTTTAATAATCACTAGAAATATTTTAAATTCCAGTGCCATAAACTCAGATAGCATATAAGCATAGACAACAATTAAAAATGTTTGCCCAGGAAAGTGTGAGATCTTTGTGCTCAGACACATTCAAAACTCAACTGGACAAAGATCTTGAGCAATCTCATGTACCTTTGAAGTTATGCTTTTAGCAAGCACTTGGACTAGATGATCTTCAGGTGTTTCTCCCAACCTAACTTATTCTAGGACTTTACTAGCCTCTTTCAGTGTTTACTCTATGTCCTGCTCTCTATCCTCTCTCTTTCTTCCTCCCTAATTAAAAAGAAGAGCCCTGCAGTTTGTATAATATATATAGGTGCTTCTTCTATATTCCATGGAATTGGGATGATACTGACCTCAACGTTTTCTTGGCCCTTTCATTTGTTCCACAAAACTTACCAGGGAAGTAAAGATATTCCAGAGGAGGAAGGAACATTCTTTCATCTAAACTCGCAGCTTTCATGTTTACTGAATATTCATGTCCTGTAGTCTGGTATGCCATCTTCCCGCCACACCAACTGAGATAATTGTCTCCTTTATGGTTTTTTTTTTTTTTAACTCTTCAGGCAACAAACAACAGAAATTGAACTTTCTCTTCTACTTTCTATTTTTTTATCTCCTCATTTTATAGAATTCTCCAGAGCTTCTTCATGATGGTATTACTTTCACAACACTACTTATGTTACTGTAGTGCCTTTGAAGTAGTTAGCATATAATTATTTTATTTTATGTTGGTTTGTTAGGAATAAGACCAAATTCAGATTACTAAACTGAATATAGTTTAATATGCTACTCAACATGAGTGTGAATATTTGCAATTTACTGTTAAAGCTAGACAGTAAATCATAATTTTTCATATCAAACTACATGTTTTACTACTATTTTAGCAGTTACTAAAGAAACAGACGCATATGATTAATGATATCTTGTTAATGCATGTTCTTTTCCCAGTGGGTCTTAAAGATTTGCATATATGCAGAATAAAGATATTAATCCCCAGATCTTTTATTTTTTAGCTAACAGAAAGGTCCCTCCGTTACTATCCCTCAAGCTATATAGGTTACTATGTTGTTGAATGAGCAGTTAAAGTGTCCTCAGTTTTCATTCTACTGACCGCTGGGTTTAAATTTGCATTAAATTCAAATGAAAATTTCAATGCCACTGCTATTTTCAATAAAGCTACTTCTGTTTAGCACTGTACAACACCAGTGTTAAGGCAACACTGAACCTTTATCAGTCACTTTCGTTATGTAGACAAAAGAATATATGTGCATGAAGCTTTACCTCGATCCTACACCAGAGTTTACAAATAAATACAGAAACCAAAGTCATCACATAGGGTCATCAAACTAAAGTACGCGCAGGACATGGGGAAGAATTAGAGTGCATCATTTTGTAAAAGCGAGTGATTCTTTTTTCCTGAGAAAAAAGGTAAGAACAAGGACAAGGGAAGAATGGACAAACAGATTTATTCTGTCAAGACAATAAGCCTCTAAAATAATTAAGATAATGGAAAAAAAAAGAATTTGAAGATTCTAATTTATGTAATTTGTATATATATTACCAAATAATAATAACTGAGAAAGGAAAAAGGAGAAATGAGACTATAGAGAATTGGGAGGATGGAGACAGGATAGTTGTGCTTGTCAGCTTCAGAAGGAATGAAGAACACGTTTTGAGCCACTACAAGCCTCTGTGGGGTTCAACCTTTCTTTAATATGAGACTGAATGAAAGGAATTCACTTACATAATACTGCATTCAAGAGACAAAAAGGTGAGATTAAACACATATATAGTAGGTGAAAGGATTGAACAGAAAATACAAGAATAATGGAAACACCTATTGTGATATCCCATACGACAGAATTGTTTATATACTAAAAATTATCTAAAATCTTATGCACAAGATGTCTATTTCTAATCTATGGAATAAGAGACTTCAGTGCAAAGGCTCCCATTGGTTTAATAGGTTATAGCTATGGTTCTTCAGGTGCCTGCCTTTCAGAATTATACCCATTAACATGGAATTCAGTAGTATTATTTTGAATTTGTACTGCAGTAAGAGAGAAAGTGTTTTGGATTAATTTAATAAGGATAAAAATGTTGTGGTTCTATCAAGTCAATGAAAGATTTTGTATGAAACTTTCTTGATAAAGATGTGATTGCTGCTTTATTTCTTGTTCATGTCTTTCTTAGGTTTTTATCATGTATTTTTTACTGTTGTAGAAGAGAGACTCCTCCTGAATTTAGGAATGAATAAGACCAGGTTTTTTTTCAAATTCTTCAGATTTACTGGCAGAAGAAAAAAAAAAAAGCCAGAAGAATAATTGCTGCTTAGTCTGGTTATAGATGTATTATCTGACTTGGTGCAATTATACACAGTTTATAAATATAACGAACAATAAAAAGAACCAGTGAAACCAGCTGCTCGTGGTTATTTCAAGCAACTCTTCTGACCAGGGTCAGCAGGACAGATCGAGACAGGTGGTTCAAAACGCACCTGTCACTTGAGCTTTTTATAGATCATTAATATATTTGGATACTGCACTGGTAACTTTATCAATATACATTTTTTCTGCAAACCTGCACTTTTAAAACTAATTAAGTTTTTATGAAAGAAACAGTCGTTTTCTGCAGGAAGTCAGTAACCGTAAATCACTGAAGCTGCATATTAAGCATCAGTTCTTCCCACTTTCTCAGTCACCATATGGCACCACACACTGAGCTGAAAGATAATCACTTTATTGTTGGCTGGATTTTTAATCAGATACATCTCATACTGTTTTGTTAAACATTGCCTTGCAAATAAACCAGCCTTGCAATGCATTTTTGCCTTGGAAGAAAACATAAATCAGACCTAGCGAAACACAGGAAGGTCTGGTCAAACTCGAAACCCAGAACTGAACAAAATGATCACACATGAAAGAATCTGAAGCTTTATCTGGAGTACCACAAAGATGAACCAAGAGAAACTCGACTGGGAACTCGGGAATCCACTGTACAAGGTGTCTGTTTCTAGGAGTAGTTTGTTGGCTGCATTAGGCTTGACAGCTGTTGTGCTTGGTGGCTATCAGACTGTAATCTGCACTACGTCTAATAGCTAACGGACCACTGTGGTCCATCTACACTGGAAGGATATACGAGCAGTGATTTTATATAATGCTTGGTCCTGTGGTTCTCTCTTCCTTCATCCCCACAAACAGAAACTCTCATGGAACGTTGTCCTTGAGTGTTCCTCACGTGGAGGTCATTACTTTTGATTTTGCTTTGTGTCCATCCCAACAGAAGGTCTCTGGCCACTCTGGCTCAGGTGCTCTGCAAGGGAAAAAGAACAGAAGATTTGACTAGATCTGCATTCATAGGGATGAAAAAGGGAAAAAAAGGAAAATGAATATGCACAGTAAGGGGAAAAACTCCACCCAAATTTAAACAAAGTTTCTTAGTTTATGACAATGTTTCCTAGGAGAAGTAGCTCCCCGAATGACTGAAACAAGCACAAATATACAATAGGAACAGTCTGAGCTGAAAAAAAAAAAAAGAGAGAAATTAGAGGTTATTCTCATTTCTGATTTACATGAAATCATATACAATTAACAGAATTTTATGGTTATCTAGTCAAATCCTGACATTAACATCAGCTGTGCAACCTTCTCTAACCTTTTGCATATGAATTGTGATACATAACTCCTTTGGGACTGTTATAATCCTCAGACAACATCTTTTCTCTCATTTCCTGCACTTAGCATCAGATTATTCCTTGGGGAGCTGGGGGGGCCAGTGTTGGGGAGGAACAGATCCTGATTGACTGAGGAATTTCAGACTCTCCTGGAATGGAACATGTTCAGTGTGGATATGGTGTCCTGCAAAAATGCACAGGAAAAGATCTTCAGATACTCATATTTAGGGAAAATCTCACAGGATGCTAAAACATTTCTGAGGCAAGGAGGATTTCTCTGTCGAGTGTTTTGTTTCTTTCCCAGACAGTGGAGGAACTTGAACTCTCAAAGATTATATGTTTCTTTGTCGGAACAAACCCAACATCTTTCCTCATCTGCAGAAAGCTTGGGCTGTTTTTGCAGAAATATTTGCTCCAAAATTTACTCTGACGGACTCAAAGAATTGCAAATTTTACAATGAATACTCAATTGTTAGCTAAGTTGTAAACTGAAACTAGTGTCTGTATTTGTCTTACAACCTCTCCTTTATATCTAAATCTATATTACATTATGATTAAATAGTGGTTTTGGATAAACAATCATAGACATAATGCTGAGAAATCTCAGGATATCAAAAAGGTGACACTGATATCATCCATCTGTTGAGTTCTTCTGACAGGATCATAGACAGAGGACAAAAAAGACTCAGGAGCTTGCTTTATCTTGCCTCTCCTGCAAGGCAATATCAACAAGATATCTTAAGAGGTGCTTATTTTAACCTTGTCTTAAAAAAAACCCGAACTGATATGGTGTAGATTCCATTAATATTCTAGGTAGAGCTTAAAGTCCTGAAAAGCTCCCGTTGATATCATTTGACTTTGCTTCAGGTCTGTAGCTCATAGTGATATGAGGAATTGGATGTGAACTCATTCGATGAGTGCTGGGTATCTTAACGAAAACATGGGGCTCCTTATTTTTCTAGCTTATGGGTAGCACTCAGTTCTAAGGCTTTTATTAAGTAGTGGATATAACTAAGTTCATTTGCACCATTTGCACTTTTGTTTGCATGCTTTGTTAGTGCTTTACATTTCATGTGAATGTACTGATGTTCACCAACAATTTATAAAAGGAGCAAATGCTACACCAGATATAGTAATCAAGGCAGCAAGACAACTGTTAGATAATGTCTTTTTATCTTCAGATATTTACTCTTAAGCCACATGTATAACTGTGGACTGTAATTAAGCAGACTTTTTCACTTTGATATTCTCAGACACAAGATTTACTGAAAGTTTGTTGCAATGTTTAAATGTAAATACCAGTTCTAACCCCCTAAACATGTGTACTTTGGTTTGGGGAGAAAAGTTCCTTCTTCCATATCCTCTATTTGTTTACTTCATTATTGAACAAATTTGCTTTACTTTACAGTTTGTTGGAATATTTTTTGATGGCTAGTCTATGAGGAAAAGAATAGCAGGACAAGGCAGAAGTTTACATATTAATATTGATGTCATTCATTGTTTCAGCTCCTGTGTAAAACAGTCTGGAATCCTTGGGTTTGGTACTGGTCATGTACCAGGGTTTATTATATTGGCAGGAATAGCTCTAGTTGTCTTAAGAAAGAACAAAATGACAATTTTCCAGTTCTATATCAACAAACTTCTTCAGCATTGTTCAGCATTTTTCTGTGGTCTTTCCAGTTCTCTCAGGATTGAGATGATCAAGGAAGAGGAATTCCTCATCTTGTTTTCTTTCATACTAACAAGAGTTTTCATGTAAATAAGTTTCCAGTTGGTTTGTTCCTAGTTCCCAGCCTGCAGCTAGACCATCTAGCAAATAAATCCTAATGTGAAAGGGAGGATAGTGTACATGTGGATGTATGTTATATAGGCAATACGAATGCAACTATTAAGCGCTGACTTTTGTAAGCCCATACACAGAAGCTGGGGTAGCCCACAGAACCCCTGGTGGCTGCAACACCCGGGGAATGGATGAAACGTGCATTTTTGATTTGGCAAGCAGATATATTAACATCAGGGAATGGGTAGTGTGCCTTAGAGTTTAAGGAGCCTGAGGAACATATGGAGTTAAGGAGAAAGATAGGAAAAGAGAGGAATATAAATACTCCTGAGTGCGTGTATTATCTCTTACAAATCCTGAGGTCTGGCACTGCTCATGGCCTTAACCAGAACTGCTTGTGATTATGGCAACATTTTCTATGACATCTAGATATGTCTGGTCTTTATCAAATGTTTTGCCAAACAGGAGCTTCTGTGTACAAATTTGATTAGTCATTTATTCTAGGAAATTCTATGCCAGTTGCCAGGAGATAGGAATAAAGAGCTTGGCTCTGGGAAAGTTCTCTTGCCATCGTTTGTATTTGAAGGGGCTCCCAGGCAGATTGAATCTAACTTTATCTTTTGCCCATAGCACCTGACAGAGGGGCCTCTAGATATGCTCTGACCCATAAAAAATGCTGAAGTCAGCCCTATAGCTGATGGAAGCTTATGGCTAGATCTTGAGTTCTCTCCATTCCATATGCTGTGCATGTTTGGGGGGAAAGTGTAGTGGGAAAACAGCTGATGAGAGTGATGTTCTGTTTTAGGTATCCACTGATGCATGACAAGCTTTAATTAAAATTATCAGAGCAATGTGTCTTCCTCATGCCAATCTTTGCTTCATAGGGAACCTAGTAAACAAAGGCAGCATAAACTGCTTCTTATTCTTTAACTGTGCATCTCAAAAGCGTACCGGTCTCTGTGCAATAATGCTTCTATGTTTCCAGTTGATCCTAACAAATATTACCTAAAATAAGATATTTGAAAAATCCATCTTCATTCTATAGACCCTAACATGATCCTGAGCACTTTGGTTTGGTCTTTAATGCTGAATGTTTCAGGAATGCAGGTAGTTTTTTTTGTATCTACACATACCGCAGAATGGGAAACTGTTCAGATTTGAGGTTGTACTTTTTCCATTGAGACTTGGGGCTGAGAACTGTTCTGGGTCTATAACAGATGTTTCGGTCTCCTCCTTGAATTCATTTCAGTAGTCCCTGACTCCTTGACATTACCAAAACTCCCTGACTGGGATAGAGTGTTGGCAGTTAAGTACAGACACTGAAAGCATAAGCGTGCCCCTTTGTAGCAGTAAAGAGCTCAGGAAAGCTGAGAGCAGAAGTGAGGAGAGGGTAGTGGCATGGCATGAAAAATGTGCCAGGATGAGTGGGTCTTCCTGGTGTCTTAATTTGTCTATGGGCTTTAAAGTTTCGATGGGCACCAAATCATAGGGTTTTGATAAGGGGCAGATTTCCTCAGGAAGGAGGGATGACATATCACCAAAACATTGTGAAGCACAAGTAAAGTTATACCATTTCTCCTCATTGTCCAGGGTAGATTTACAGTGTTAGTCATATAGAGGTGAGTAATTATGTGAGTAATGCCGCTGACTTCTGCAAGTTTAGTCAGAGTGTGAGTAGGAGAATTACACTGTTGTCTGGATGTGATATCACGAGCAGCTGCTCACAGTTCTCCCTACCTTTCCTTCTCTACACACAGAATTTTAAAAACTGATTTATTGGAGTCATCTCTCCTTCTTTCATTTATTTTTTATGAGATTTTAAAGTTGAAGCCTGCAATTTCCATTAGAGATTTAACTGAAGCACAATCATCCTGTCTGGGGATATTTTCCAGAAGTTTTATTCATGTGAAATATTTTATATGTTTTGTTAGAAACACATCTCAGAGAGAATTTCCGCTGAGTTACCACACCCTGAATAGCATTCGCATCACAGAAGAATAAAGTGTATAGCCTGGAGAATCTTCAGGAAAAGTGATTCTTACCATTCTTCATCATCTTGTTTTGTTGCCTTACCTAAGCACATGAAAAATATTTCATTTGCTACCTTTCCTTTTAGGAGTGTAGTTCATCTTGGAACTATGGATGATGTTTTTGGCTTACCAAGAGAGAACATCCTACTGAATAGTTCTGGAGTGTTTATTGTAACAGGATAAATGCCTCGTTGGTCAACATCACAGAGCAAAAGAGATGTAGACAAAATCTACATCAGTCATCTTTGTCGTCACTAGTCTCCTTTCAACCCCGCTGTTCAGATAAACTTAACTTAAAAGAACTCAGATTGCCTAGTGAGAGTTTCTTTCCCAAGCAACAAATCTGAGATCTCATGTAGTTGACTGCAGATTCCCTCCTGTGTCTCATTTCTGGATGCTTAGCGTAGTGCTTTCCTGGCTTCGCTTGATGCTATTTGATTTGAGAATATGTTGTAGGAAAGACTCTTCAAATATCATTCCTTAGTCTGGCTTCTGACTTTTGTTTAGACCCTTAGTGTCTTACACTAAAACCTGCTTCTGGTAGACCCTTGTATCAGTAGGCATAGCTACCTCTCTAGTTGTTAATATCCTTTACTAGAGCTTACAGACAGCAGCCTATTTCAACAGCTACAGGCCTTTTCTACCAGAAAATATATGCTTTTCCTACTCCTGAATGCTCTGCTTGCTGGCTACAGAGACGTGTTAAGTGCTGGCTGTTTCTTGTGCTTCTGAAGTTAAAGTCTCCTATAGAGGGAGCTGCAGATTTCCGTGCTGAGTTAAGCATAAACCTTTAAACAGCTTTGTCTTCAACAGAAAATATGAGCTAAAATAAGAGGGATTGATTTGCTCAAGAACACCTGCAAGTCATGAGCACAACTGAAGTAGAAATTAAATTTCAGTTCTCCAGTGCCACCTCTTGTTACAGAAATGTGCGTTCGGACATTCAGTGATGGTAACACATGACTCGCTTTTACCTTCATGATAAATGTAGAAATCCTTTTACCTTGACTTTTTTACTTCATTTAGCATATTCAGGTGTGACATATCACTATGAAAAATGGGAAGAATCGTAAAGTTGCCACTTAGAAAAATGAATAAAACATACAATGATATTAATATTTATAACTGACAGCACAAGGAAGACCAGTAGCAGCTAATTAATGCTCAGTGGTATGAAAAGGTCTGTATGTTATCCCCGTTGGACAGCAGTCAATGAAGTTAGATTCCAAGCTGACTAATCTAACGTCTCTCAGATGTCACGTTGTTTACTACCGTCATGCTGGCTTATTACCTGCATGTGATGTGTACCCTTGGTTCATTGGTTTTCCAAAGGTCTCATCTTTTCCTAGAGAATAGCTGTCATGATAGGCAGCTGTAATGCTTTGAGACACCTGTGTTGGAACCAGTCAAGCCATTCAAATACAAACTCTTGAGCACACTTGCTCAATGATTTGTTACTTGTTTTAAAGAATTATGGTTGTTCTTTAAGTGCTTTTTGAAGAACTGTGATGGAGCCTATGAAAATCTGTATTTCATTTTAATTTTAAATCATTCTGTAAATACAAGTATTCAATGAAGAAATAAAATTTAAAAAATTATATTAACTATGGAAACATTTTACTCTTTCTTTCAAATTTAAGATAATAGAGGAATATGAAACCTGCATGGTATAGGTAGCAAAATTAACATAGATAATGGTGATTTACACTACAGTTGTGGAATTTATCCAGTTGTGAAAATGAAGTGAAATGTTGTGATCAATAAACTGCTTTGATTAACTCTGTAACTAAAGACTATAAATTATAACCAGTAGGCTCCTTTCATTTCAGTAATGCCTGTTTGGCTAGGATGTAAGGAAGTAAAAATGGGGCCGCTATACATACGTAAAGAAAAGAATCTATAAGAATGCATAAGTTAAGTACTACTCTCCTATTATTAAATTTATCCTTTGTCATTCTTTTTTTTTTTTTCCCTGCTCCTTGGCATATAAGCTACTTTCACTCAACCTCCCACATTTGTCATACGACAGATCTGAGTAGGCTTAAGGGAATAATTTAAAATATGCTTCTAAAGATTCTTCAAAGTATTTTTATGGTCATTTTGGAATAAAGCAGTAAGATTTCAATTTGCCATAGACATGGGGATCTGAATGCATCTCTGTTTATATCTTATACTTCATTTCATTAAATTCTTGTTTCAAATATAGGTAATTTATTATGACAACTTTCTGGGTAGGAAAGAATGAGCTGGCATGTATTTTATGTTCAATTTATGTTTCTATATGCTGATCAACTCATCAAAGTGTGAGATGTGGAGCATCTTGCTGAAGTGACAGAAAGTTCTGTCTCTGGAAGGTGTAATTCCTTCTGATATGATTACTCTTCTGAAGAAGCAGCAATGTGTTTTAGTGAAGAGTTAATGGGGTGGAAATCAGGAATCTGGAGTCCTTTCATAACTCTGCTACTAGCCAACTCTGTCATCTTGATCATACTACCCTGAAATAAAAAACCTTACGTAAGAATGAAGTAGAATTGAGATGTTAATATTTCATGTAGTCTTGTAAATGCTTTGATTTTATACGTTTTCTACTATATCTGCCATATCTTCAGACAGAAAGTGGAGCTCTGCTCTTTCAGGTGCTTAAGCCTGAGCAGTGTTCAAAGCAATGCGGTACTGTGCAAGTGCATCTAGAGCCTTCTGCTAAGGGAACCACATCCAGAACAGATAATATTCTGGTGATTAAACTGAATTCGAAGCTGGCAGAGTTTGTTTCCTCATCCTGAAATGGGAGGAACGTGAAATTTAGTTAGTACTGAATATTTTGGTAAAACGTAGGTATGACAGGGTCAGGGAATGTTTTGAGAGCTGTTTCAATGCTTGAACTCTATTTAGATTAGCCCTAAATTTTCTGTAGCATTAGTCTTTTATTTTATGTATGCATGACCTGTATTGAAAGTATTGAATGTATTGAAATTCAAATTAGACTTTCAAGTAGCTATATGATGTTAGTCAAATTGATTTTTGTGGTTCTATTTATTTCAGTTGAGTTACAGGTTTTTACGCAGATTTTTATCTAGTATTCTTCTGTACATTTTTCCTCACTTGTCTTTATAACCTGATTTTATTCATCCTAATTCTTTATAAATTTAAAATGAATTATTGTGGGAAGTTTGTTAAACTGACAAGAAAGTACAGTTCTTTATATATGGATTTTACCTTCTGTCTCCCAAAATACTGTCTCGAGAAATTGAATAGCATGTTCTGAAATATTGCTTCTCCTGTAGCATCATGCCCAGAAGTATCATCCTACACAGGCTCTGCAATTGAGTGCAACATGAAGTTCAGCAGGCACAAAAGGAAAAGGAGGCACTTCAACATAACTGTGAGCAGATCATTCCTGCCAGTTTGGGTAGGTAAAAAGGGGAAGATGTAGGAAAGGAATCCAAGAACAAAGGATCTCACATCGTTCAAACGGTACTTGGTGAAAGCTCCATCACTTTCAGAAGGATGAATATATTGTATGTATGACCCTCATTGCTTTTTCAGGTGGGTGGCCCAAAGGACAGAACTATTTTCTGGAGTCAGGAAGCCTCCCGTGTATCACTTCATGGTGTGTTACAGTGACACTGCTTTCTTATTGCTGCCTCAGCCCATGCAGTTGCATTGGGCATACGCATTCTGCTTTTTTCTTGCCTTCGATTGTTAGCTATGCTTCAGTTAACTTCTCCATGTCTTTGGTTTTTGCACTTTGAAATTTAACTAATTGCAAAAAGCAGATCACTGTTATAAGACGGTAAGAACATAAGAATTGCCATATTCTGTCAGATAACTGGTACGTCAAGCCCGCTATCCTGTCTCAAGATGCTGCCAGGAGCTGGTGCTTAGCAAAAGACTATAAGAAACGGTGAGGAAAATGCTTTGGTCTCCCTACCTCATTTAATTCCATTATGACATTTAGGCTCAAATATTAACTGTAACGTTCTATCATATTTACACGTGTGACAATTCATAGACATTCAATGCCAAAAGAAATCTGGTATGATATCAAGGGTTTCTATTAGTAATTTGCAGTGACAAGCAAATTAACGAGAGAAATTTTTTTCCAGATCTTCAATGTGAAGGCCTTGCACTGCACTTTGAGGCTTCAAATGATCAGGCTATATTTGCTATAGGATATTGTATCACAGATCTCACGGGTTCTCTAATACATAAAAACAAATACAGTTTTATTATTTGATTTTTTTTTTGTTCAGAAGCTGTGCAGACTACATTACCCTTCCATGTATGCTGTGAAGAATTCCTTTATGGAGAAATATATTGGGAACAGTATACCGAGGTTACTTATAACACAAAGCATAAATAACAAACACATGTAGACAGATTTAAAAGCTATTTGAAAGCTAATTAAAATAATGCAAATAGTTCCTGACTTTCAATGGGTTAAAATAACTTTTTTTGGGTGTCTATGCTTACGATTTTGATATGGATTTATTAATATAATTCAGTGTAAATATGTGTCTCAGTTCTCTTGATGAGCGGATTTGGTGTCTGTCAAATGAGAAGGTTAAACATTGAACATGAGCACAACAAACAGCAGTTAAATGAACTGTTTCTTCTATTGTATTCTTTAGATCATTTGAAAGTTAAGATTTTTCTCTTTCTGCGTTTACACTTGCCTCTGGATATTTATAACTGTCAATGACATTCAGTAGGTTTCATGAACAAAGAACATTGTAATGAGGCTTGAGCTGTTGTGTTAGTGCTGTTGTTTTCTTCTTTCTCATTTTTTAATGTAATGAAGAAAATAAAATGATAGTCACTAACGTTCACTAGTAAACTGGCATCACAGCTCAGGCCCATGGGGATGTTTTAGTCATACCTTGCATAGTGTATATAGCATTAAAAGCTTTTAAAAACTTATTGCTTGTCATTAATTTTAATAAAAACACCTCACATCTGCTATTATAGTTTTAATGAAAAGAAAAATTTATTTTTTGTGTGTGTGAATTGAAACTCAGAGTTAACTTTTTCAGCACATGCTTTATCAAGGGGGATTAACTTAAAGATTTATTCACTGTTTTTTCTAAGCGTTTCGTTCAAAATCTTATTCTTCCTAGAGAGGAATGGAAAATATTTGGGCAGGCAAAGGTATCAAAACTTTAAGTTTCAGGAAGTGATCTAACAGAGGAATGTACAGATTTTTGTAATTATTTCTTTACATTTTTCAATATAGAAGTGAGAGCCATTTCTATTCCTTTGATTTCTTGTATGCAGAGATGTCTACTCTGCACACAAGTAAAGGTATGTTCAAGACTCTACAGTAGCGATCAAATAATAAATACTGCATTGTAGTGAGCTTAACATTGTGGACACAGTAAAATTACTGACTCTTTGTATCCTTATTGATGATTTTATTTGAAATTTGATTGTAATTATTTTATTTATATTATTTCACCATCTACTAGTCACAGCCAAAATCTGGCCCCATTCTCCATTCTCTTCAACTTGGAGAGAAAACTCCCCAAAGGCCACCAAAGTAGTAATATGTGTTTGATTTAATACCTTATTGGATCAATGTCTTGCAAGCAATGTTTTGGCCTTATTTGAAAGCTCAGTCTGCTTAGATAGGGTTATTAATTGGATAGAGTCATTGCAAGTTAGTCGGAAAAGCTTAGGTATGATGAACGATGTTATGCAGAATAATATCTGGTACTAACAGCATTCTCAGTGTTGAAGGCTGATGATGCTCTGTCTTAAAGACACATATTTAATACCCAGCATTTTTAAATCCGTTCAGCAAGCCAGATATTTGCTTTCTTTGCTGTTTTATTTCCATACCTATGTATTGAAGTGTCTGTACGGGAGAACTGAAAATCAAAATTTAAAGCAGTTGTTTGTAATGGACTTTTATGAAAGGACCACAGCTTCGTGATTTCCTCTGTTGTCTACTGTGTGATGTTATTGTACCTGGTGTAGCTGGTAAAAAAGTGGCTGATCTAAATTTGAGATTGATTAGTTGGTCATGGCAACTGTCAGGAGCAGATTTTTGACTGCCACTAGTAGGGCTTGTTGATAGGTTGCTGTTGTCTCATAACATCCCTCAAGAATACAAACCTGAGAGAAGAGATGTGAGAGGTATGTGAATGTGGCAGAACATCTTACAGATGAGGCACTCATAATCACTGAAGCCTAAAATATTTCAAATTCAGTGTGTAGAGAGAACTACTACTTAACCATTTTATAAACTTGGCAGAAATCTCTGTCTCAATAGCAGACTAATATATATGATAATTTCATAATCCTTCATGGTATAGCTCTTTCTTCGTCTTTAAAAAAAAAAAACAAACATTTTCTAACAAAAAATTATGCATCCATAATGAACCCTGGAGGAAAGAATTCAATAAAAGAATACGTACTCATCAGGAATTCATTGAATATTCTTGATTTCCCTTGATTCCCTTAGATTTTCCTTCAGGCTTTAAACTCCTAGGACCAAATTCATCCCCAAAGCATAGTGAGTTCCCTGCAGTCAAGGGAGTTATGCTGCAGGTGTGTTTGAAGCTGTGAACACTTTCAGAAGTGTTCTGTATTTAGTTATAACAAGTATAGTTTATTCTGAACTGCTGATGGAAAATTCCTCTTTAGGTAAGAACAGTATTGTGTTTCACTTTAAAGGGAAATACAGTAAAGTAGAAAGTGATGAATGTACCTGATTGGATATTCAGTGCCATGGGCAAGTGATTAGTTACATTTTTCATTCAGAAGCAGCTTGTTTTTTAATAAGGAACTATTCTTTGTGTTCCTGGTCCCCAAAGCGCCTGAAAATAATTAACATTGCTGTGGAAAACTAGGAATAGGGCTACACTTCTGCTACAGACATATGCAGCTTTAAAGTAGGTGGTGGTGGTGCTACAAGCAGTCTAGTAGGGCACCACTAAACTCAGGATGTGCTGCAAATCTCTGGATTAATTCTCAGAGGCAGATCTTAAATATGAGAAATCATTGTTGCTGGGTTTGAGTGGTTTAAAGTTTATCATCATCCTATGTGATGCTGGAGTCACAAGTACTGCATAGTCAAATGTTTAGTGGCTTCAGTTCACAAGTGCTTGTGAAAAGCTTGTATACTTGTATTCCTAAGTATTGTATTCCTAAAGCAAACTAATCTTTTGCTGCAAGAAATGTGCAGCTCCAAATAACTCCCTCAATGAAAGAACAGGGAAAAAAATGTTATTAAAAATCAAACCTAATGAAAAAAGAAGGATAATGAAGCACAGAGTCCCATTGGTTTGATTCTTAGAAATCATAAGGGATATTGTAGTACAATGAGAACAAAAATTTCCTCCCCAAAGCTGCGAGTTCTGCTTTAGAAGCTCCTCCACTTTTTTTTTTTCTGTGGAAAATCTTATCTGCCTTTTTTTATTATTTATTTATGACAGGTTAACCATCCATAATGAAGCATTAGTTAGTTTTGGACTGTAGTTTTAATACAAGCTACAGCTACTAAACTGGCCCTACAGAAGAGAATCAAGTACCAGTCTATAAAGCTTTTTGATACCTTGAAAAACAATCTGACTCACTATACAACTGGGCTCTCACAAGACTTCTCCTTTCAGTCAGGAATAGATGGCAGTCTTGAGAGAGAGAGAGAGAGAGAGAGAGAGAGAGAGAGAGAGAGAGAGAGAGAGAGAGAGAATGTGGATAATGCTCCATTTTATAATAAAAAGCCTATGGTGCAAGAAAAGGATGTGATGTTAATCAACTTTATTAGAAAAGAAAAAAAAACCTCCAACTAGTGGAAGTAAGAATTTATCATCAGGGGTCCAAATCCTGGGCACTGGCTGGGTGCTGTGACTGAGTTAGGCTTTTAAAATACTCCCAAGGAAAAAAAAAGTAACAAACAGCAGGGTGAAAAAATGAAATTGCACAGAGTAATTCTCTGACAAGTAAACCAGCTGGTTTACACGTAAACCAGTATCTGTCATTTCCATAACCTGGCTCTCCAAAAAGGTGCCCACGCTGAAGCTGCCTCATCTCATCTTTTGTCCAGACTAACTCCTAAAGCATGCCAAAGGGTATTTCAGAAGAGTTCTACATGGCAAGGACAAAATCCACACCAGTGATTAGCCTAAAAATTTAACAGTGAGTAGCAGAAGCCATGTGTATCTTGTTTAATTTACTATGCAAATGTAGCACTGGAGTGCTTCAAAGCCACTGGCCTTGAAGCTAGGCACATTGCAAGTAACTTAAAATGACCTGATCACTTTAAGTCCCAGCAGAAAGAAATGGATGGTTCTTTCACAGCTTCAATAGTAACCATAACTTGAAACAGATGAATAATCTCTACAATCTCTATAATCAGGAGCATTCACTTCCTGCTCTGCCCCAACTCAGAATATACACATTACGGATAAAGAAAAAGTTAATAGATTTACTTTTTTCTAGTGTCATAGTGCTATACATATAGTGTTATATATATAACCTTGTGTAGAAGACAACACATCTTAGTAATCAGACAGTCAAGCACTGGAAAGGTCTTCATGGAAAGATTAAGGATTCTCCATTTTTTGAGATACCTAAGAGCCTATCTCACATGCAGACCTCATGTCAAAATCTATTATATATTTTGCATTATTTGGGTGAGGATGGTTTGCCTTAAATGGACCAATTGACTGTGCCTGTTTTTCTAAAAATATGGTGATTACATAAAACAGGCCATTGTCAGCTGCATGGCAGTAACATCCCTGGTTATATTGTGGAGCAGTTAGGGTAGGAGCCAGTCTACCTCATCTAGATGCCTAAACTTAGACAGACCAGATCTCTCTTTACAGCCTTCAGAAATACCTCCCTCTCTCTCTCTAACTAATTTCAGAGGATTAATTCTAGTATTAAGAATCAGGCATTTAGGATGCCTAAATTAGATGAACTAGAGTCCCACAATTCCTTGCTTTCATTTTGGCATTATTTTTATGCAAATTTCAAGTTAAGATAAGATGTTGTGATTCATAAAAATTAAAAATTGCAGAGCTAGACAGAACTTAGACCTGCTGTGCTTTTAGTCTCAAAATAACTTACATTTACTACATATCTTATTACGACTGTGAGATTTGTGTAGGGCAGTAATGAAACTGTCATGCTAAGCATATAATGAGCTATTTTGCTTTGTTGCTAACTGCCTCTTTGTTTGTATTATATTTCATAAGTGTACTGTATCTTCATAAATATGATTGAATACAATAATAACTTTCAGGGAACTGCAGCAACCGCTTTGTTTTGAGAAAGGTAATATTTTAGTGTCTTGCCATTTGTATTGGACTTGTGTTGAATATGAATATTTGTAAAATTAAGACATTTTAAAAAATGAGGAATCGTTTAAAGTAAAATATGGCAGTAATGAAAAAGAAGTCTAGAACTGTGCTGGATGGTATAAACCTTTGTTGCACATATACGTAACCTGACTGAAATATTAAATGAAACGAATTTAACTAAAACTCTAACCTTATTTTCTAAAGGTGGTAAACGGCTGATATCTTATGGATTTCATTAGAAATGATCAGACAGTCAGTGCCTGCAAGGACAAGGAAATGAGTGAAGACCTCTTCACCTGCAAAAAATCCATCAAGTAAGCATGTTGATATAGTTGAAGTATTTCGGACCTTGAGAATTGTTTTCCTGGAACAAATAAGCTCATAAGAGCATGTGTGTTTTTTTCGACAAATATGGTAACAAGAGGTGCAGTCAAAGAGATGGATGTTAGGTAAAAATCGTATTAACTTAAATAAATTAATTTGTCTGTAATTATCTCACCTGTGTGTCGATGAGACCTAATTGTGAACTTGAGGATTTGACTTGATGCAAGCATTTTTTCAAAACCTTGTCTGTATTGTAAACCCCTCCCAACACACCAGACATTGCTTTTAGGAAATCCTTCTCATTTGAACACCTTAATAGCATTATTATCCTTTATGTTTTCAATTTCCAACTCTCTAAAAATTTTCTCATATGGGAATAGTTTCTCTAAAATTAATTTAAGCCTACTGATAATAAATCTATTTTTCTTAATTATAGTTTACAGCCTTCCCAGAAGTATCAGAGGTTGTAAACTATTTTACTAAGTGGTCAAGGAGTAGCCAAGTACTTAAAGAAGGCACAAGTATGCTAAATGTGGCAATGTGAAATCCTGCTTCACTGGACAAAGCAAAATACTGGAAAAAATAAATGTCATTTCACATTGATTCAAGGGAAAAAAAAAATCAAAAGAAAGATTTAATCCATTTTCTTCTTTTCAAAAAGGCCAGAGATTTAGTGTAAACACATCTTCTTGCGTCCTGTGACAGGTTTTGGCATTTATCTTTGTTCCATTCATGATTTGGAGAAACTTGAGTCAGATACCATTCCTTTTTCCTTGTTCTTACAGAGTCATAGAAGATGTTTTTGCTATTTTCTGAAAGACTGCAGCTTCACCCCCTATGTATTTACACAGACATTGGTGACCGTGCTCACTCATCTAGTGTTTATGACTGCCTTGGATATTTATGAGGCCTCTTCAAGTCCTGCCACCCCAGGGAGCCACCACCGCTCCTGGTCCCCCACCCAGGCAGCCACTGGTCCCCACTGGTACTTGACATCTACTTTTTCACATCTTAATTTCTCCCTTCTTTTAAACAACTGAATTTATGAACAAAATGTTCCCACTAACTGCATTAGAGAAATAAACCCTTAATCTCCTTAGTTCCCAGTTAAATTGTGGCTTAGGTCTGAGAGACCTAAATCCTGAGGTATCCATCCTAGTCCACCATCTAGGAGGTCTTATCTCCAGAGTTTCTTGACTGTGGGAGTTCCGATATTTGCTAGGAGTCTCCAGAAAGTTTTGGGTGCTGAATTTTAGTTGCCCACATTAGTTCAGAAGTGTCTGAATTCAGGACACAGGAGAATTGATTTCTGAATATGAAACAGGTTTCAGTGGATGGTCAGATAAGATCCACCTTAGTCCACTTGCCCATGGGTAAAAAAGTCTCCAGACCAGTGAAATGGAGTTACTCTTCATGCAGACGTAAGGGAATGTAAGACAAGTTGGAGAACTGGTGACTGAGAGCCAGATTCAAGCGCTTGTGATTGGGTGAAGTTCTTAGAGAAGACAAAATGCTTTGAACTTGGCTCATTGAAATGGGTTTGTGTATATTCATCAGATTAAAAAAGCCAACGCAGATCCTGGGAGCAGGAACCAAACGTCCCACCCACTCAGACAAACATTCCAGTGTCAGGGTTAACCCCAGCATACTATTTTCCTGCTCTTCTTGAGGTTCCATAACCCTTGTATGCTAAAACCCACCACTGTAACGACATGTTCCTTCAACAAGAAAGTTTAGGAAACCAAACTCCAGGTCGATCAAAGTGTCTGCCTTATCTTGTTGATTTCCTGTATTTAGGAAAAGGGGTAGACATTTAATCACTACTCTAATTCATCAATTGAGTAAAACGTCTGAACTGGATGAACTGGAATCCCATCGATAGATTTTTTTACAGGTATTTCTTTCTCTCCACCGCCTGCATGTGGCTTATATGTGGCACAAGATAGACAAGTGATCCTGAAGCAGTGTCTAATGTAGGTAACTAAGAAAAGTAGCCTGACATTTTTCATTTCAGATACGCAGATGATTCAGAGGTAAGATGATGGAATAATACAAATTCAGATTAAAAATAATATGAATGTAATTAAACATAGGAGCAACTTAATAATGAAAAGATTGTCACCTAGGTATCTTTCTGACATACACTAGTGTAAGGCAAAGCTATGATCTTCCTGCAGAAAGAAGGAGAAATTGTTCTCTTTTGTAGATCACATTGCTTCTAATGTAGTATTGCTTTAACATTTTGCTTCATGTGTCACACTTACTCTGAGGTGGCTGTATTTGCAGGATTTGCAGTTTGTGGTCACCTAAATGGTCTGTCAATTAACTATGCTTGTACTGTTAGATACTCTGGGTAAGAAATCAATGACGTTCCTTCAGCATTCAGTTGCCCATTATAACTGGAAGAGAGCATTAAAGGCGTGGTGGTAATCTAAATTAACTAAATGGAGTGGCTATTATATGACTGCAATCTAACAGAAGGTATGAAATTATAGTTTTCTAGTTACAATGAAAGGTGTTGGGGATTTCTGCTATTTTCTAATAGTAAGTAGCAGCAAGCTAAACCAAATTTACAGTCTCTTAAATTAATTTTTACTGTTTGTAGAATGAAAACTAGAGAGTTTGTATATTATTCAGTGCAAATTATTCTTGTGAGATTATGAAAGATTCATGGTGAAGCATTGCAAAAACCTGATTTCATGCACTGAAACATAATTAGTGATGTATATTGACATGGCACAAAGATAATGTAAAGGTTATGTTTCCACTGTTTCCAATATGGTATGTTACTGCTCTCTGGATAGATGATAGGCTGAGACCTCACATTATATATATACACGTGTAGTACAAGTTGACAAAGTGCAAAAATGATAATGAAACTCTGCTATTGTCTACAGAAAGAGCATCACAAAATAATAGTGACATTAAGAGCTTTCAGTCCACAAGACA
Source organism: Tauraco erythrolophus (assembly GCF_009769465.1). Taxonomy (NCBI): domain Eukaryota; kingdom Metazoa; phylum Chordata; class Aves; order Musophagiformes; family Musophagidae; genus Tauraco; species Tauraco erythrolophus. Next base: position 11,293,650 of record NC_141468.1, on the reverse strand, counting down.
GAAGAAATACAGTTTCTTTAAGAGGCCAGAAGTAATAAAATACAGCGAAGTTAGAACTCATATTAATGACTCTACCTAGAAACATTCTGCACATGGAGACAGAGCCCTGCACTTAGACTTACTCTGTAACAATGAAAAATTGGAGATTTTATTGTAAAAGACAATTTAATTTGCTGTGGGATGTTCAGCTTAGATAAAGGACACTTATCCTATTGGGACAAGCTCTTTTCACAATAGAAAAAGCCAAAAGCTTCACCTACCACCTCAGTAGACTATTGTTGAAAAAAAAAGTTAACTAAAGCAAAATCTGTGACACAAAACTTGTGATAGCTATCTGATGAAATGTCAGGTGAAGATTCCCAATAGTATCCCCACTGGCTGATGTAGTAAAATTTTCAGAAAGTCTTAGGTTCAAAACTGCACCAAATCAGACTTTCAGAAACATTTCATGAAAGTTTAATAAGAAGCATTCATCAGTCCAGCAAATAATCAAAATCCAGATAAATCAAGTGGAGCATATGCATTGAATTTATTCTTCAAAAGCATCAAATTCTAAAATTATTTGAAAATAAACAGATGTTAGCTATACCTCATATAATTAACTTTAAAGACTCTATACTATAAAGTTGCAGGAACAAGGCAAAAATATGTTTTTCACCAGATCACTGTGAAATTTGTCAAGCTTATAATTACTCTTGAGATGGAGGCAGGTAGGATTTAAGACCTACAGCAGCAGCCTTTGTGTATGGGGTCACCTTACCTGAACTGTCTCCTCTAAAAATAAGCCTACAATGGGATAGATTCAGTACTTAAATACAACCACTTCAGTTGAAAGTTTCCTAAAACCTTTGTAACTTCCTTTCTTCACAGTCTGAACAGCAAAAAGATAGGAATAGATATTCAGTTTACATGTTACTGACCGTCCTACTACAAAATTCTTCCAGCCACATTGAGAAGGTACATTCCAAAGGGAAATCGGAAGTGTGTGTAATGTTTGGGGCTGTGATTTCTTCTGGAATTTGTGCAGGCAGGAGTTTCCTCAGCATAAAAAGTGTTTGAGTAGTATCTTCAGTCTCTGAAATCCTCTTCTGTGAGGGCCAACAGAAAAGGAAGAAAGAGCAAAATATCTGTCCTTCTCCTTACTGCTGACATCACAAAAAAAACCTCATGGGCATATCGTTTGACTATTCACTTTATTAGCTCCAGTGAAAAGTTATGTCTGGCTCCTCATCTAAAATAGACCTTCTCTCTCACTGGCTGTTCCTCTTCCCATCAAGGAGTACCAACAATCTAGATCACCTACTGCTACTGAAGTCTCTTGTTAGTATTTACCTGTGTGAGAAGGAATAATAGTCTTTGTGTCCCTGCAGTGTCTGTCCATCACTAGATGAGGGAATAACATTCCCACATGTAGCAGGATGAAACCAATAATAAGTCTCTGCACATCTGTTGTTTGTTTATACGAACTCTATGTTAGCCAATCTTTCCTCAGGGTTTTTCATCCAGTTTTTGTGCAGCAACTTTCAAGCTGTTAGCCTCGAGGAAGCTTGTGCTCAGTTCTGCCTCTAAAATGCTGGCATGAACTTTTGATTTCAACTGTGGTAATTGTAATGCGTTCCCTCCGGACTCACTGAGAATTAATGTCACCGAAGCAAGACCATGGATCAGCATATCTATATATGAGATATTGATGAGCAACATTAAGATCTCTGCATATTCTTTCCCTTTTACAGAATTTGGGAGTTCTAAGCTTCCAGATTTTTTTGAAGTCAGTAACAAAATCAGGTCTCCAGTAGTGGGAATCTTAGTGCAATAGACGACACCCTTAAAAAGGAATTAATAACTTGAATTGCAGTTTGTAGGTTCCTTTCAAAATGCTTCACAGTATTCTCACAACTGTGCACCACAGACGAGATGGTGTCTTTGATCACATTGCAGAGTTTATTATGAAGAGGTTCAAACTTCATTGTGTCTATTACTTAGTTATAGAAGTTATCTCTGACTTGACTGATTGGAGTCTTAGCTGGCACATAGGACGTAGTAGCTTATGATGACTGATGGTGATTAAAGAGAGCGCTCAAAACCCAGTCTTAAATGGGTGCCAGAGACACAGTTGTTATCCGAAAGACAGGCAGAGAAAACAAGAACGGTGCTCTGATGTGATACCAGCTTCTAAACCCTTGCCAGTGCCACAGCTGTTTGGTATCTTCAGTGGATAATTTTGCTGCTCTTATGTGAATTTTCATTATTCTTGAAAAATATCCTAGAGATTTGCTCCTTGTGTGACTTTATCACAGTTTGGGAGATAATAGGAACTGGACTTGGCTGCATCCCCAGGCTTACTGTGCTTGGAAAAGAACATGATTATGTATGAAAAGAGAAACACATAATCCAAGAGGAAATGGTCAAAAGGAGCACAAGAAATGCTCCTATTAACTCCGTGTATTCCTGCTTTATCATAAATTGTCTCCTGATCAGCCTGATTGCAATCAAACAAAGGTAGAATTTTATAGTGAAATGAATGCGTATTTATCTTTTTTTTTTAAAGAGATCTTAGATTTCTAAAGATAAGTAAAAGAAGCATCTCAATTTTTACTCTGTAATTGTGAAAACTATAATCTAGAAAGTTAATGTTACTTTCCCAGAACATAAATGATATTGTTATCAAAGAACATAACAGTCTGATGACTTCTGCACTGAAGTCTGCTTTCGAGTTCAGCCCTTCCCTTTCTGGCTAAACCATCAACAATTAAACATTCCATGAAAATGTTTTCTTCATAGTTCCTTTGGTTTTCCATTTTATCAGCTAGTGGAAGCTCTAATTATGGCTTTGTTCCCTGAATGTCAGTGAGAGTTCTGGGCTTTGTATATTTCAATATAAGTTTAGGATATTTTTAATCTTTCTTCATATTATTTAACTTTTCATTCCTGCTATTCACCAGAGTGTTTAGAACTTATCATCTTCTAAACTCTTCTAAAACAGTAATCTCCAAAGCAATAAAAGTCAAAGAACTGATAGGTGCACTTGTATAACACCAAGAGCAGTATTACCATCTCCCTTCTGAAGAAAATATTTAAAGGGCACTCAGAACATCTGAGAAGGATGACCTCTCTTACCTAATTTGCTGCAATAAGTACATTGCGCGTTGACTGGATGTACACAAGGATTTCTCAACGTTTTGTTCCGCTACAGGCATAATTGGAAAGTTATCAACTTCTATTACTGTCTTTAGCAATTTCAACAATTCAAGCTCAAGTTAATAGGAAGCTCAGTAATTGTTTCACTGTCCTCTAATTTCTTTCCTGGACACGGCATAGACTCATTGAGTAACAAGCATTGAGTGCCATCTAGTGTATACATTGCGGTGCATGAACAAAAGCAACCTAGGAAAATCTAAAGAATCTCATGATTACAGTTCCTAGCAAAAAAAAGTGTGCAGAAAAGGTAAATATGTCTGAAACAGGAATCATTAAATTACATTGTCTTCTTAAAAAAAAATAAGAATATATTTCAGACTAGAGGGAGAGATGTATAAACACAAAACTATTGGAAAGTCATGTGTTTTGTTGCTTCTGTAGGCTGAGCTCATTAAATGCACCAGGAGTTCCTGGTATCCTGTTATTCCCCACATGATTTCCCAGTGCACCACCTTCTCAGCCCACTTTATGTCTTAGAACAGTTAAGCCATTTACAACTTGTAATTTGCTAAATTACTTCTGTTCTTTCCTTCTGGGAGAAAAGTAAATCTTGACTGAGATGTTTGGCAGGGTTAAAAGCTATTATACTGCTCCAGCTCTTTGATCTATAGGCAATTATAATCTCATTAGGTGACAAATTGACTTATCAATGCCATAGCTTTGTTGGTCCCACATTTCCATCTTCAGTTTTCCAGTTTTCCGCAAAATCGATAGGATTCTTCCCACTGATATCTGGCACTATTTTCCGAAAGAATAATTGCACTATGGCCAGACGAACAGAGCTCTTGCAGAAAAATGCTGCCAGTGTGAATGTAAGTCCTTGCTTCACTTCAGACAGTACACCCTGAAGAATTCAACCATATAAATGCTAAGTTTAATCCTCTATTGAAACTTCTAAGATGATAAATATCTATATAAAGTGATAGCTAGTGTGGTTTGAAACAGCAAAAAACGTAACTTAACAGTCTGATCTTACACATATATCTCTTAAGTGTTTTTTTCCAGTGCGAGATGGCTGTTTACAATACCCACATTTACGTATATTGGTCCTGTTTTTGTTTACCTGATTCAATGTATATAATTTCTTGTTTCATGTTACAGATGTAAAAATCTTACCTACGGAGCTGGTTAATGACCAGCTGGAGACAGTAATAGATGCATTTCCAAACTTAGTATCACTTCATTTAACATTTAGTTCAGCTTTCTTCAGAAAGTTGCTTAAGTCTGTATCTCTAGGTGCTCCAAAATCCTGGATAAGATTGAAAGCTATTAGAAATTCCATAACATGGTTTTGATGAAAAAAACTTTTGAGTGTCATCGTGTTAACAGAAGAAAGTAATAGCTCAAAGGAAACCTTCAGTAAAGCCACTGATATGCTCTCCAAGCGGATCAACAAAATAAGAAACTTGTTCTTTTAGAAGAAAAATAACCACTTGAAAGGATAAATGATTCACAAAGTGCTTGTTAACTGCTGTATACTATGTACAGCTATATGGGTACAAAGGTAGGGAGAGAAAAAAATACCTGAAGTGAAAAGGATAGAAAGAACTATTACATCTAAATTTACTGTCTCTGGGCTGCAATACCGATCACCTTACTACATAGGGAGGCTGGAGAAGAAAACACACCCACACACCCACAAACCTGCTTACAATTCTGAATATATTTAACCTAGTTACATAGTAAAAGATAACACGCTTGAGATGAGTGCTGAGTTCCAGTGGTAAAGTGTGGGGAACGGCAAATAGAAGAGGAGCGCTCTTTCTCTTTCCGAGGAGGTGGAGGTCCTGCTGCAGATACCCAATGTCACTGCCCAGGTGCAGCACCCTTACCCAGAGAAATGGGGCTGGAGAGATGCCCTCTCTCTCTTCTGCCTCTGCCCCTGTTCCTGCAGGGGCTGTCACTGTCTCCTATACCTTCTTGTTATCTCCTTTGTGCTTTCATGCCATATGGGATGTTTTACAGGCAATGCATACATGTCCTTTGTTGTCTCTGTTGTGTCTAAGCCAGGTTCTGCCCAGCTCTCAGGACTGCATTGCTTTGCTTTAGTGAGCAATAATATAGCAGTTGTGATCTCTGCTATTCCCCAGGAAAAAGTGGTATTACCCTATACTTGTCCTGTCAGTTCCTCTGCAATCAACATAGGCCTGGGGTCTTGGCATAGACCAGGTGAAGGACTGAAAGCTGATAAGCAGGTACTATTTTACACTAACAGACCTGTTTGTGTTCATTAAAAGCATCGGGTTTGTGTCCTTGAGGTGGAAAAAAATTCCAGCTTTACAGAGAGACTATTTTCATCCATGAAAGAGACGCAAGAATGAGCTAAGAAACACATCTGTCAGAAATCAAGCAACAATTTTAGATGACTGTTATCTACTAGACATTGTCATAATAGGTAATTTGTTATGTATTCGTGTATTTGAGGGACAACTTACTAGAAGTTGTGTAGTGCTAGGAACAGGCTTAGCAGGCACATCAAAATATAACCAAGTAAGTTTGGAGTGTAAGGGTATTGCTGTTAAAGCATCAAAATACCAGGTGTGAATGAGTCATGAACTCCTCAAATCTCAGGACTGAATCACAACTCAGTAAATGCCATGTGCTTTCTTCACACAAACAGAAAAGTTAGAATCACTCAGTTTATGAGCCAAAGCAGAACAATGGATAAACTCCTTTGATGAAAGCTTGGTTTCCATAGAGAGATGAAGTAATTCATCAAGATAGCTTTTGCTGATGTTTATTACAGAGCACAAGTGGTTTTTTATGTGAAATAATATGTTTCGATGTTTCATCAGAGTAGTTGGTTTAGCTGGAAAACTTTTGAGCATCTTCAGGTTTATGACAGGCTTGACACATTTTAAGCTAAGTAAAAATTAAAAATATATGATTAGGGTCTAGATAGATAGGTATCAGTAAGGTGATCTCTCAGAGAAAAGGTGTTTGATACTTGTGGAGTAGATCATATATTATCAAAGGAAAAGGGCAGGAGGGCATGGAAGGAGAGTTAGAGAAGCAAATATGATAAGGCAGTTATCTTCTAGATGGAAGAGAGAGGCATAATTTCTGTAACAATTGAGTAGAGGGAAAGAGGATAAGAGTATGTCCTAAAAGCAATACCACTACTGAGTTTGTTTTTTGTGTATCTGGTGAGTCTCATAATCTGTGTATTATGAATCTTAGTTTCCAAGATCACTGAAGAAATATGATTTGTTACTTTCCTCTGAAGAGAAAGTCTTAGAGATTAGAAATAAAATTATTTTTCTTTTTTAGAAATATTTATCTTTGTTAAGTAGCCTTTTACAGAAGTTTTGAAATATTCATCCAAATGCAAAAGAAACTGTGATGTTGTATACATTATTTGATAACTGAATATGACAGACATGGCACTTTCTCCAGAAATTATTGCTCGATAGTCGCTCTCCAGTACGCACAAAACTTGTGTAGGTTGACACTGTTTCTAGAAATATAGAAACTGTGTCATGGAAGAAGGCCTATTCAATCTCTTGTCACAGGACTTAAAAATTCGAAATAGTACAGGGAGAACAGTGAGCATTGTAGTGTTGCCTCTGCCAGTCTGCCCGGATTAGAAGAGAGCTGGACCTTCACCAAAACAGCTGTGGGGAGGTGAAAGAGTTGCAATGTCTGGAACAAAGAGGAATCAAGCTCCAGAAGTGTCCACCCGTGGATCATGCAGATGAAGATGATGTTACACTCTTTTTTAAGGGCAAAGAAGAAGCACATCTTATATTTGTATAAAGCCAGGAATTTATTGCTAGTATAATCAAAATCTTAGAAGTGTAACTGTTATTAACCCAGATCTAATTGTTAAAGAAAAAGAGTACACTTAGAACACACCATGAAGTCTCAGTGATAGTAATATAAGAGTGTGCTATACACACACACTTAGTTTCTGCCCCTTTCCTGGTATTATGCTCATCCTTCCCCTGCTTCTCTGGCTCCTGACGCCGGCAGCTTCCTTCTGGTAGTGGTGGGTGGTGAGTTGTCAGCATCTGGCATCCTTTGTCAGGAGGTATATGATGTTCACATCGATGGTTCCTTCTTCCTCATATGTGGATCTATTGATGTGTCTACAGCCTTGTGACAGACATTGTACTGGAGGAGATGGTGATCTTGAGCAGGCCATGTCTGACACTTACGCCACCTGCTTGGCCTTGCCTTTATCTAACAGTGCAGCAAGGAAGCTCTCGTGAGAACCTCCTTTAGGAACAGAGTTGTTCTATTACACTGAAATTATATAATCGCTCAGATGACCAAAAGAGAGAGCGTTGCTCCATGGATGGAATTTGCTCTGCTCTGCGCAGCACGCTGGGAGAAAATCCATCCGGGCTCCGTCCGATGTTGTACGAATGTAGGCTGCCCAGCATCAGGAAGGATTTACTCCCTGTCTATATCTCTCTTCTTATTTTGGCTTATTAAAGCAGTTGGCTTATTAAGCTATTTGTTGTCAGGCTTTTCTTATGGAGATCCTGCACTGGTTTGCTCTCACATCACCCTCAGATGCAGAACATGAGGTCATTCCTAAATGTTTACTAGCATCCATTTGCACCTTTGTTTGCTCTCTGTGTTACCCCTGAAAGCAGTTTTGTGCAGCTCCAAACTCGCCTTTGATGAGTTAAAACAAAATTGCAGGTCAAGAGCACTTCAGACAGAGCAGGTCAGACAAGCCTCAATCCTGAGGCCTTGCAAATTCAGTAAGAAGCTTTAATGCTGCCTTGAAGTATTTCTAGCAATATTTCATTAAAAATAAAGACAATTATTACTCTTTTATTGATGTAAAAAATTTTGACCTGTAACACTTATTACATATAAACGCTTTATTACATATAAATATTGTTCTTGTCAGTTGTGAGAATATCATCATTAATGTAGTTATCACTTCTAAGCTGACAGTAAATTTGTGACATCTAAAAGAAGTCTATGGATAGATATCTTCAAGATATCTGGATTTAGACATCTCAGATCTGTCAATAGCTCAGATTTCTGACTTGGATAATGGGCTAAAAATTCTGAAAGGAGGAACCATTATAGTTGTAGGAAATGGAATAAAATAATAAATTTGGCAAAGATGGATAAATAACTTTAGGTTGATCCCACTGGGATACCTCAGATGGGACTCAGGTTACCCACATGGATATTCAGGACTGCATCCTTGCAGTGCTCCAGCACTTCAGGCTGCTCCCATGGCTGAGCCTAAACAGATGTGGCTGCCAAGCTAGGTCTCAGTTTCAGCAGTGCAGTTTGATCAGTCTAGTATGATCCTTTCATGACCAAATAACTTAACCTAGAAAACTCTCCATTCTGACTAACAAACCTGTAGCAAACCCCAAAAAGTTCAGATGTTAGCTACCTGAAAAATATCTACAACTCTGCCAAGTCGCAGAATGAAAAGAACTGATGTCAGTTAAATTTCTCTTTTTTCTGTCAGGTCCTTGTCTGAGAACCTGGCAAATGGCAACATCTTGTTCTAGTTTTCATTTCTGCCTTGTACCAGCTCAAGTTATGTAAAACACAGATAAGCAGGATGTTTGGGGTTTTTTTTAGGGTTGAAATATTCCAAAATGAACAAAGAAAGGTTCAGAGCACATGCGATTCGCTTGGGCCATTCTTATTTGGTGCAAAATGCAGGTTTGAAGCAGGGCTGGCTTTACAGGGGAGGAGGTTCTGGAATGGCCTCAAGCCTCCCAAAGCAGTCACGTTTTCTTTGGGTGTTTTACAGACCCGAATTTATCCTGAAATCAAGCATACTGCTTTACGTATCAATCCAAAATATCTATCTGGTTCTTTCACTATTAGTTCATAAGAGCTATCAGTATTTGGATTAACCTTCTATCTCTATGAAAGTCTTGCTAGTTTCAACATATGAATTAAAAATTAAACAGAACCACATTTACTGAAGTAGACTAAGGTAAAGAACAGACCAAGTCAAGGAAACCAAACTCCGGGTTATGTGCTGGACTCAGTTCTTCATATGAGCAATTTCCTATGCAGAAAACAAACATGCAAGCCAGCAAACAAACTACCCAAACAAGAGAAATTTAAGAAACCTCCAAAAATGAAACCATCTTGGAGCTCAATACCATATGAGTAGATTTGATCTTCATTTTAAATATTTAAAGATCAAAGTTTCTGTATAGCAGTGCTAAAATCGGCACGTTTGCTTTCCTGTTAAAACACAAATCCACTTTTTCTGGAGATATGGCACCATCTCCTGGTAACATGGAGTATTTGCGTGTAACTGAGAAAACTTATTGTGAATCAACTCAAAAAATATTTTTAGGGGCTTCCTCTGAACTTTCTATCTCCAGCTCATTTCAGTTACCAGAATTCCCAGCTGCTGTGATACATTAATCAGGGAGCAGGTCCATAGCATTTTCAGGTTTTTACTGGAAGAAAAATTAAAATAGAAACAGAAATAGTAGTGAATTTTTGAAGAGACTCAGAAAACAGTGTACATGTTAAGGGTGCAGAGAGACACATCTTCTTGTGTGCTTGTGTACAATGTTATGGTGGAACTTCACTGTGAGAAGGGATGGACTTTATTCCCCTTTGCTTCCTTAGTCAAGCCTTCCTTCTCCCTTCATGACAGCATGGGAGAGCTGAGGACTAGGTACAGAAAATCAGTTTTGAGGTGGGAAAGTGTGTGTTACCACATCAACAGAATGTCATAAATTTTCCCACAATACTTAGTGCTTTGCTTCATGCTTATCAGAGCCATCAGAATACACCAGATAAAATCTCTTGAGGTCCCTTTCGGCAGAAATTATCCTTTGATTCTATGGATTCTTCAGTGGCATGATTCTACCAACTTTTATTAAAACATTTTGTGAAATAATTTAGTTGCTTACAGTTCTGAGGAAAATATTACAAGTGAAAAACGAAACATATGCATAAACACAAAGAAACTGATGAGTTTTTGGTCTCTGATCAATGATTTTTTGGCCATAGAATTTACTAACAATGTTCTGTCACATCTCCACAACCACCAGTAATCTGTTAACACAGTGTTACTGCTTTTTGGAACTGGAGAAATGATATAATAAAACCAAACTAAGACTGCAGAATACAAGGTTGAGTACTTAAATGGTGAAAACCTATTAAAAAGCAGTTTTCCAAGGAAAATGTTGGATGCTCCATCACTTTGGTTATTTAAAAATATACATGATTCTATGGACAAAACTGCCTTGGTAGAAGAGACGAGCTAATATTAAGTCTCTTGCATTCTTAATTTCTGTCATCTGTAATATGCCTCGTTTCCATCAATAACTTCAATATTGTGCAAATTGAACTGAAAGAAGATGTAGGATAATTTAATCAATATCTGTTAAAAAAAGCTCTTGCTAGATGTAGTTATTTACAAGTGGAGCATGATGTTTTCTCCTCCATGTGCCCAAATGCAAATGCAGCAGCATTGACCTGAGATACCTAAGGCTCTGTTAGCACTCTCATAGTGACTCTTCGGGCATTTTCCCACACAACTATATTTTGCAATGCAAGAAGAATGAGTGAATTTTCTTATTAAAATACTAAAGTCTTGTTTGGTAATTAGATTTTTATGAATATTTAAGTTTATTATACTTTCTCTGTACAGAAAGTTCTAGGACTTAAAGTTAAAACAGTTGGCCTGTAATTACTTGTGTACTTATAAGTGAAAAACAAATTTACAATTCAGAAATATAAGTGGGGTGGTTTTTTTTCTGTTTGCTTCTATATCAAAACATTTTGAAAGCTACACTGGCCAGCAAGACCATAACAAGACCTCTTGTTATCTTTCTGGATTCTCTGAGTTATAACAAATACTTCTCACCTGTTTGAATTTCCCCTTCTCTCCATAGCTAGTAAAGCATGAGTAATTCTTCTTAACATACATGTCACACTGTAGACTTTCTTGGATAGATACCCTCTCTCTTTCTCCTGTTTCTCTTTTCATTACAAATAAAAATCATAGAATCATAGAATCATAGAATGGTTAGGGCTGGAAGGGACCTTCAAAGGTCATCTAGTCCAACCCCCCTGCAAGGAACAGGGATATCTCCAACTAGATCAGGTTGCTCAGGGCCTCATCCAACCTGGCCTTGAACGTCTCCAGGGATGGAGCATCCACCACCTCTCTGGGCAACCTGTTCCAGTGTTCTACAACTCTCATGGTAAAAAATTTTTTCCTAATATCCAACCTGAATCTCCCTCCCTCTATTTTAAAACCATTACCCCTTGTCCTATCACAACAGGCCCTCCTGAACAGCCTCTCCCCATCTTTCCTGTAGGCCCCCTTGAGGTACTGGAAGACCACTATAAGGTCACCCCGGAGCCTCCTCTTCTCCAGGCTGAAGAGCCCCAAATCTTTAGCTGGGCTTGTAAGATAACGTTTAAACTTCTAATTGTTTCTGAAATTGTTTCTGACAGAAGACAGATTACTAAGCTGGTGAATCGATCATTGAGATTTACTTTTTTACTCAGCAATTAATGCTCAAATTTTTGTAAAACATTCCAAGATAATCATGTTCAAGACTGCACAGCATCTGAGGAGCCCAGTTTTCTTTCTGTAGAATCACACTTATTCAGCAGTATCCAATGGTGGAGAATGGGGCTATATTCCAGTATATATTTCTATCTACATGTGGATATATTCCAAATAATTCTTTGTCTGAAAACAGTTGGAAACATCAGTAAAGCAATGTTGAAAAAAATATCCTTAAGAAAGTTGGTGTTTCTTTCAGCAATGGATTTCCATTTCTGACTTTGAGTCTGGTTTGCTAATAATCAAGCAGTGGTATACATAAAATTGCAATTTAAAGTGTTTATTGGTACAGTTTCTGTAGCTTAAAAATAGGGTATCTGATTCTGAACTTCACTCCCATTACTTTTGGCACAGAGAGAGAATAAGAAAGATGTCAGATGGAGAGACAATTTTAATTAAGTTTTAATTCCTCTGGCCCTACTCTGAACACGAAATAGTGTCCTATTGCATACAGCAGCCACTCACTCTCTTCTGGCAAATCCTCAGATGGAAGAGCGTCCTGCTCTAGCAGAGAAGTCCTCAGACCATTCCTTAACATACTTACAGTAGTATCATAATAAAAACTACTGAAAATGCTTTTTCATTTGACTTGCGAAAGTGTGTATGAGTATGAGAGCATTGGTAAGTAGTTAACCTTGTAAAGTTAGTTTTGGAAAGGTATGTTTTTCCCATGTTTTTCTGAAGCTTCTTACTAGCCTGTCAAAAATGGCGTTTTGTATGCAAATGTTTCATAAAAAAAAAAATAATTAAAAATCAGATTCATGGTTAGTTTTTGTATCATTATTTTCAGCTGTGCAACCTGAGACTTCTAAAGTAGAGCCCTGCACACCCCGTAAGTTTGAAATTTTGTCGCAGCATCGCTGCTGAGCAGCTTGGACTGTCCACACCACCTCAGGCTTGTAAAAATTAACATTATGAATTAGCAGAGAACCTCAGAAACACCAGCAAGAAATTTGTGTGTTGATTGCATCTCTTTTATGTTAAGTCCATGACACAAGATTTTTGGCCTAAAAAGTTTCCTGCTCATTTTTAATGAAAAACACAGTTTGAATTTTTAGAGGGTTAGAGTCACTCACAGACTTTGGTGTTTTCTAAAACAAGACTTCCTCAGCAGTGATGTAACTAAGAGAGTATTTGTAAAGACATGATTCCACATCACATTTATTCAGACAAAAATACGATTTTACATTCTGTTGAATTTTTTCCTTAGAGCTAAGGTCCAGACTCATCAGGTAGGGTGGTTTCTCCCCCTGAAGTCTCCTGGTAGTTACAAAACTTGCTATCTATGTGTATCCAGCCTAAAAGACTGATGAGTAAATTTGAGGGCACTGCTGCTGTCGCTGCTGCCATCTGCTGCTTGCTTTAAAATGAACAGCCTTTAAACGTCAGCAAAAAAAAATTCCTATGTGAAGTACAGAGTTAAAGTTCTGAGTTTCACAAATTGTAATAAAAGATGTAAGAATTGCAAGTTACAGCTGGACTTTATTCTAAATAACACATTAAAATGATTTAACTAGGTTCTTTTAGGCAGCTATATCACTGTAATTAACTTTTAAAATATAGGGAAAATAACAGAAATGTCTGCATAAAGCAATTTTCCATAAAATGGTTATTTACATTTATTTTTAGTTTAAATTTTAGAAAAGTTTCTCTTTTTTCCTAACTTTATCATCATATTTGTATCACCATAAGATGCAGTCATATTGTCTTCATCTTCAACTAATGTCTTCTAAATAACAATTATAGCATGTATTTGTGGGGAGTGCTCCAGATTTATTCAGCCCCTGGGTTTTCTTCCTCAGAGAGTTTACTCACTCTTTTATTCCTTATTCTCATATCTCTAGGCTCTTGCCTAGTCAGTGTTCATATTCTTTTGAGGTTTGAATTAAAGTTTTTGAAGACTGGCTGAAATGTATCTGATACTGGAAATGTATCACAGATCCAAGATTATAATTAAAAAGTAATATTAAAATTCAGAACACAAGGGTATCTTGGTAATAATTCATGCCTTTTCTACAAATAAAAATAGCTGTTTAAAATTGTTATTATTGATGTTGTGGTTAACACAGAATGAAATCAGCAACAAAACACAAACTCTCCATACTCTTACTCATTTTTACTTTCATCTATAAACATATGAAAGAGTATATTCTTCAAAAATCTGTGCTTATAAACTATTGAAGTAATTTTGAAAAGCCCATACAGTATCTGTATCTGCTTCCTTGCAATGGTAATCACTCAACAATGTGAATATACACAAATAAAACACTAATGTCAACAGAGGTTCGAGCATATCACTTTTCCAAGCACCTTTCTGGGTGACTAATACTTCCTAACACATGAGGTCAGCTGGGCTGGACTAATGGGAGTGTATTTAATGAGCACTTTTTTTCTCTTAACAAACAAGATTCTACTTAATTTTTTAAAAAACTTAATTAATCTACAACAAAATTCTTTTAGGTTAGGGTTAACTTTTGATTCTAACAAAACAAATATTACATTATTAAACTTTTAAGAAGATTAGTTCCATTACCACTCTAGATATCTACCAATGTTGTGAATGTCATAGCCTCTGCCATCATGCAAGCTTTAAAATAAGTAATGTAGCTCACTGTGACGAAAAGAGACTCGACTACAATGTCCAAGTAAATGGTTTATTTGCACCGCGCTTACAGGCTTAACTGTAAGGTCTGAGATAACAATTTACTTGAACTGCACTTGCAGATTCCATACACCACTATTGCAGGTTCTTGTAGATACAATGGAGGAATGCACTGTTGCAATTTAAAACCAAAATACACACTATTGCAATACACTATCACAGCACACAAGAGAGTCACGGAATGCGCTATTGCAGCACGGCAGAGTCACAGAATGCGCTATTACACACACCGGAGCGAGAGAGCACACAAGCGCACTAGACTTAAAGCGTGCTAAAAAGGAAAAAAAAAGAAATCACTTACCCCCTCAGGTGAGGGCTCTCAATTCCAGGGGAGTTACCTTGGCCGGCGTCCCGATCAAGGGGGGAAAGAATCTCCTCACAGACCAGCTGTGTAGTTGGAGAAGCAACTCCCGATTCCCAACCCAAATCGTAGGGCTTTTATCCCCTGATGTACGTGGCTGTGTAGCTACCATGCCTGAGGAGGGTCTTTGAGAGTGTGACAGGGAGTTTCCCCTTATCGATTGTGCCTGAATACCTTATCTCAGGCAACTGGACAATGGTTGGATTGAGACTCAGGGCGTGTTCTTTGTTGAGGGATTTCAAGGCTCAAATCAAGTTTTGGTTCTTTGTATAATGCAGCACTGACCCATTAGCCAACTCAGGGCTGAGAGATCTGCAGAGCTCCCCGTGGGGTGGGTCGTCTCTGCCTCAATGCAATACAAAGCTGGGTTGCTTCTACAACCCCCCTGTGTCACCTGTGTGCTGGGCATTGCCGAGAAAATTGATTTGGATTTATGAGTTGGATGATCCATACACTCACGAGCCTAGTTCTGGTGGTGAGGAGGTGCGTTTTGGGTGCTACACCATTGGGTTAGCTCCATCAAGGCACTTCAGTCACTGTTACTGGCTTCTGGCTTTAATCATCAAACTCAGGTGTATAGTGAATGTGACACACCGGGCTGGACTCCACAAAAGGTAATCGAGAACAATCTATTTAAAATCCTGGTCCCATTAGAACTTTAACTTTAAAAAATAATAATTTAAATAGGAATGACTGGGAAGGACCAGTCTGGCAAGTCAGGCTTCAGCAAAGTTTTGCTTTAAGAGCGTAGCGAACCTTCTCAGATTCGTATGAGAGATTTCTTCACAGCCTGAGTTCACCCCAGCTCCCAGAGGACATTCAAAAGCAGTGATTTCTTGTCCGACCCGTGTTTTAAGAGTTCTGAGTGTGTTTTCACACTTGCAGGAGATTTGACCAGGCTGCTGGGGCTCAGGACAGTGCAGGGTAAGCCCTGCTGAAATTACTTAATAAAAAAGGAAAACCTGTTTTCCAGACCTTGCCAAGAAACATGTAGAAAAGAGTAATATGAGCCATGATCATTCACATTTCGGATGAGTGCCTAGTTGTTGTTGGATGTGCAACAATGCCAACTCCACTGTCTTTCTCAGTCCACCATAGGCGTCTAAGACCAGAAAACAGTTTTTATCTTCTCTACTGAGAAAGATAAAGTGCATCCCTCCAGCCTGGAGTGTAGTGTCTGAATCTTTGAAATATATTAACTGTTCTTTGTGTTAAGAAAAAGTAAAAGTTGGATTTTTTTTAATTAAAAAAATGTGACTTTTTTAAGGTTTTAAAATTCATTTTTATTTTGTAGATCTTCATATTTATGCACACAATGCTTGACTGGGCTGTAGGTTTCTCTGCTGTATGCTTGCAGACATAAAGTGTATCACAACCATTAAAATAAAGATTAAATTTTTGTGTAATTAGAAAATGGTCTGAATCCACTAGAGACTTGTAATTACTGACTAGATTTAATTCCAAGGCAAATGGGTCACTGGTACTGTCTTTTTTCCTGTCTATAAGCAGAGACCTCAAGAGTATAAGCGTGGTATGACCTCAGGAGTCCTAAGGGCATGAATACAAATCTCACCTGCTGTACTGCTGCTCACTGAAGCGATGCAGACCAGAGAGCTGGGCAGAACCTGGCTTAGACACAGCAGAGACAACAAGGAATGTGTACTCATCACAGGTAAAACAATCCATATACCACAAAGGAGATAACAAGAAGGTATAGGAGACAGTGACAACCCCTGCGGGAACAGGGGCAGAGGCAGAAGAGAGAGAGGGCATCTCTCCAGCCCTGTTTCCATGAGTAAGGATGCTGCATCTGGGCAGTGCCATTTGGTATCTGCAGCAGGACCTCCGCCTCCTTGGATGGAAAAAGAGCGCTCCTCTTCTATTTGATATTCCCCACGCTTTGCTGCCGCAGCTCAGCAGTCATCTCTAACATCTTATCTTTTACTATGCAACTAGGTTAAGCATATCAGAATTTTAAGCAGGTATGTGGGCATGTGTGTGTGCGTGTTTTCTGCTCCAGCCTCCCCACACAGTAAGGTGACTGATAGCACAGTGCTGAATCAGAGCAAACTTGGATGCACCACAACTTAAAAGAAGTCAGATGGCACTGGCAAAACTGCTGCTGCTTGGTGTTGTTACTTGGTGTTGCTATAGCAGGAGTGTTTTTAAGAGCTTCAGAAAAAATAAAAAATACTGGTGAATTATTTTCACTTGCTGCATTATCATCCATCAGTGACATGAAATACATAGAACTGAAAGCATCAGTTTAAATCTTTCGCCTTTTGAAGTTCTTTTCCCAAATGCTAATTACTTTTAAAAGAAAATGTACATGGAAAATGTTTTACAGAGACTCTTTATTTCTTTCATTTGGAACATGCAAAAAAAATTGCCCATAAAAAATCAAGGTAACTCAGTGCTACAAGGAAACATTTTTCCCACAGGCATCAAACTTCATAATGTTGTTGCATTGCTCCTTCATTAACATTACAATCTTTTTTTTTCTGTTTCTCTCTGCTTTTTTGTTGACCTATATACTAATAACTACTTCATGATTTAGCTCTTGATATTATGTGATTAAACCTTGCCTTTGAGAGCTTATTATAATGATTAATATTGCCCTTTGAAGTTTCTATACATGCACATTACTTTCCCTTTCCCTTAAATATTTATTCTTTGTATTGATCGTACCGAGATGTAGAAACTAAGCTTAATAGTAATGATAAACCTAATTTCACCCTAACTGATACTTTTGAGAAGTCTCATGGCATCTGAACAACAGGATTTGTAAAAACATGTTGAACTTGAAGATCTTAATAGGCATCTTGGTAGGAATGAGAAAAGAACTCTTACTCCAAACACAAGCTTTTACTTAAGAAAATCTTGTCTTATGTAATTTTGAAGATTTTTTCTTGATTTCAATAAGCTTCTGATGTAGTCAGGCTATTTTATTTTTCCCTAGCATACCATTAAGAAAGCCCAGACCTTCTGTTCTATTCTTATGTAAATCTGTATGTAAATGTTGCTGTGCTGCAGATCACCAGACATTGCTCTTTCAGGGGTTTCAGCCACGTTTCCTTGGCATGAATGCACCACCTAGGCTTTAGAAAAAATCTTAGTAATTCTGCAATATATTTCTTCTTGGGAACACTGATTCCAAGATTGTCAGTATTCAATCTTTTTTTTTCTTAACCATATTTGAAAAATAAAATTTTTTAAAGAAATTGGCTGCTCATTTTTGTGTTTCTGAGCTTTTACGGTGTGTGCTGTGCATGCTTTCTGCCTCTTTACTACACTATGTGATTTGAAATATGCTAAAAATGATCGAAAGTACATACAGTTGCTTATCAAAGAGGGCCTGGCTTTTCAGTAAAACAGCAAAAAAGAGATTTGTTTGAGGCAGGTTTAAATGTTTCCCTAATGCCCTGAATAGCTCAGATGAATCCATTTTGTGTGAGTAGTGTTAAACAAACATAGTCTGGAGCTCTGGATTTTTTTCGTAAAGTAACATCATATGTATCGTATAATATCAATTTGTCTGTCATGAACAAAGGATTTCAGATTATGCACAGGATTTATTTTCGTTAAACCATGTCACTTTTGTCTGCTTACAAGGCAGAACTGTGGCACGTAAAATTGCAGTGCTCCCTTGGTTTGCAATTTTGTGATGATAGTTAAGACTTCCAAAGTGGGATTTATTTTACCTAAATTTAAATGCCTACGATGCAGGCCTGTAAGTCTGCATTGCTCTTCTGTGCTTGAATGTAGAGTTAATATAAGCTAAAGAGGTAAGAAACCATCATCACATGCCATGGGATGTAAGGAGTGAACCAGGTGAGGGTATCAGTACATGTGATATACCCCAGAACTAGAGGGGAAAACTGTGGAGCAACAGTGCAGAAATCACCATTATTAACCAAACAAAGATGACATCAAGTGAACTCTGGTAGGAAAGTTGTTGAAAAGTTTGCATGCCTTCATCCCTCTATCTGTAATACAATAAAGAAAAGAAGAAAAAACTAAATGCTACTGTGCCCTGAAGTCATGCTAGATGAGATTGAGAACAGAATATAGTCCTAGCAAACTGAGTATTAGCTTTCAAGTAGCTAATTATTTTTTTTTTTTAATTCCATTTTCTGAATTCCTAGGATGAAGTAACAATGAAGAGCCCGCGGGTTCTAAAACCTCCTGCAAATTCTCAAAGCCATCGATGAAAATGAGCCTGGAATTAGCACTGCCAATTACAGCAGAGACTTCAAGCGGCTCTGAGCAGATACCCAAAAGTGTTCAGCCCAAATGCGCTTCAAAGACAGCACTGAAGCTCCAGGCACTTGTTGCCAGCATGAATGCTTGCTGCTCTTTAGTTGGAGTTTCCTTTCTGACCTCCTCTCTTTAGACACAGAAAATTATTACAGGTTTTATTAATTTGATTTTCAGAATACAGCATTGAAACGAGATTTTCTTTTATTTCATTTCCTCTTAGAGGAAGGGACTGAGTAAGACATCGTTTGCAAAAGAAAAATGAGAAGGATGTGGTATGTTGAAGACCTTCAGAAAGAGACTTGTAGCTCTCTTGTGCCTCAGCTTCTCCATCTGTGAAAAAGAAGGAATAGCATTTCCCTACCCTCTGTAGATTGCATGAACGAAAAGGCTTGTGAATATTTATAATAATCTTTATTGTTCTTGATAAGTCTTGAAATGTAACTGGCTGAAAAATCAGGAATTCTCTTGTATTCTCACTAAGATGCAGATATTCTTAGATCAGGACCTGCTTTCAAATGGCATGTTTTGTGAGCATGAAAAAAGTCTAGAACTGTGAAATTTTAATGCTTCTATATTTTGAAATACCAGTCATGGAAAATTAATTTTGAGTTAGATATGGAAATAGTGATTGGGTATACATGTCCAATCCCTATTCTTGAACACCTTTATCTCCACAATATTTGTTTTTCTGGAAAGAGTTTTAAATACACCTTATGGAAGTTATCTTGTTGTTTCCTGTTTTGTATTTATTGCATTCCTTTCAGCTATTCTTCATAGATAATAATTAGTGATTAATTCGTATTTGGAGCAGGACTTTAGACCTTTGTGTATTAAGAGTATGCTCTCATTTTCTGATGCTGAGTGGGAGATGTTGGAGTCATAGCTCCTGCTTGTGGGATTAGGAGTGAATGTTTGTTCAAAATCCTATGTGAATCCCTTAAATCCTCAATTTAATAGAATTTTTCATGTTCATATGATGAATTGACAACCCAATTTATTAAACATTACTGGTTTTTATTCTTAAGCACACATACATACAATAAACTCATAAATTATTTTAATAATGAATTACAATATTTCCAGTGATTAATTAGAAATAAATTAATCAAAGACTTTATATGAATAAGAGCCAGTAGAATCACAATCCAGTGAACAGACCACTTTTAGAAAAATCTGGAGGACTGAACACCCTCCCAGTAGCTGTGCTGTTGTGTCATTGCTTAAATATTGTACTTTGTCTCATAAAAAGAAGACTATAGGGTGTTTAAGGCCCTGGACTAGTCCCGTTCCACTTCAACCACAATATTGCAGCTCTTCCTTGTTTTAATTGACTTTTGCCTCCCACTTGTAGCTGATTGTCCCACTGGCTGTTTCTTTCTGGTGCAGAGGTTCCTGAAGCAGGAGAGAAGATGTAGCATGGTGTAGCAACTTAGATCTCTGTGCCCTTTCTCCATTAAAGTCGTGCACTGAAGCCTCACCCTATCCTGGCACATAGAAAAGTGAACTAGTTTGGAAAAAAAATTAAAAATGATGGCTTTTGTATATGAAGGTCAAATATTTCACCAACAAAAATGACTCTGAAACAAAGCCTAATTTCTGGAAGTCACCTGTTCCCTACTGAGTAAGAGGAGTCTATATTGTCGTGAGTTAGGCCGATCCGGCAACTAAACCCCACACAGCTCTCCCACCCCAGTAAAATGGAGAGGAGAAAAATGTAATAAAAGAGCTGAGGGTTGAGACAGGAACAGAGGAGCACCCACCAACCATGGACCTGGGCAAAAGAGGCTGTTTTCTTAAAGCAAAACAGTTCATTAACAGCTACCTACAAAGAGAAAAGCACACAAAAAAGGTTACTTGAGAGGATAACAAGAAAACAAGGCCAGGTCTTAAAAACAACACCACTCCCCCCCTTTGCCTCTTCTTCCTGGCTCTACCTCCTCCCCGCAGCGGCGCAGGGGGACAGGGAATGGGGGAGTGCAGGTCAGTTCATTCCATGTTGTTACTGCCGCTTCCCTTAAAGGAAAAGGAGTCCTTACACTGTTGGGGAAGTTTCCTGGCTGCTACATGGGAAGCACCTGTGCCTTGTTGAGACAGGTGATGCGAGTCATGGTGGTCAGCCGGAGACCACGTGACTCATGAGAGGCTTAAAGGTGGGGCACTCCCAAGAGGGAGTGGGGCATTTCCCTCCTGGAGAATGGAGTGGTAGGGGCTTCTGGAGAGCGGTGAGTTGGAGCTCTCTGTTGGAGATTAGAAGAGCCTTCTGATTGTGAGATACGTTGTGGTCGCAACAGCTGTTTGGTTGCAACCCACTGTGAGAGGATACAGGCAGTCCGTGACATCTGGTGACCCCGACGTGATTTGTTGAAACAGGAGCTGCCTGGACTGCAGGGTGAAGTGCGGTAGACAAAAGATACAGAGCCCAGTGAAGCCTGAGAGCGGCAGGAGCTGCGGATTGACCAGTTTTGGCCTAGACACCTGGAACAAGGTGAGCTGCTGGGAATGGACATGGGTCAGAACTTTGTAAAGGAAGGCCAGACTTTTGCATTTCTTAAATCTGCGATAATGGCTGTGGGGGCCAATATAAGAAGTGAGGATCTATATAATTTACTTAACTGGGTGGCGGAGCGTGAAGACCTAGTGAGTCTCAATATATCCTTTAGCCTTGAGCTATGGAAGAAGTTAGGGGATAAGTTGCTTTGTGAAGCAGTATTTGAGAATGAGGACTTGACCAAAACCGACCTGTTGTGTACATGGGGGGCCCTGGATAATATAATTCAAGAAGGGATGGCAGTAGAAAAGAAAGACAAATCAACAGGTTGTGTATCAATGGGCAAAGGTTTTGAAGAAGACAGCGAACTGTCTGAGGAAGGACTGGCCCCAGACAGTGTTGACAGTGAATTAGATGTATCCTTGCTGTTCATGGAGATCAAGAAAGTTGCAGGGACTGTGCAGGGACTCTGCCCCACCCTGCAGGAGGTGTTAAAATGTCCCCCACCCTTTGCCCCAACAGCCCCCCCTTCCCCCTTTATTATGCCTACGGCTCTGCCATTTGAGCAATTGGCCCCACCCTTGGCAACTTCATATCCCACAGTATCTGGTTATCCGGCCCAGGTACGTTTGGAGCAGCCAATAATACTACAGCAAGTTATGACACTATTACAAGGAGTATCCCAGCAGTTAGCAGCTGTAGTGGAGATGTTGCAGCAGGCCATGACCCACCCTGCAGCAAGAGAGACTATAAGAAAGACCTCTGAAGCAAGTGATAGTTCTGCTGGGAAGTTACCAACCGCACCTAGAACGAGGAGAAACTCGCCAGAATCTGCCTGTTTAGTGCAACCAGACCCCCTGGGAGCAACTACAGTAACAGTTCAACCTCGTGACCCAGTCTGTTTCTGGGACGAGGTAAAAATAAAAGCAATAGAGGCCAGGGACTGGGACCTGGCTGAAGCTCTGGGAGTACCAGTTAACAATAAAGAATCATCTATAACAGAAATGGGGGGAGGGCCTAGTGTGTTCCCCGTGGCACTAGCCCTCCCGGGTTCCTTGCGTGTTAGGAAGCAGAAGTGTTATAGATGTGGAAACCTGGGACATATAAAATTGGAATGCCCAGGACGGAAGGGTCAAAGGTGGATAATAAATGCTGGAAAAGTTAATGGCCCAGTTACTTGTCATAAATGTGGGAAACAGATGTTACAGGTGTGGAAAGATGGGCCATTTTGCTAAGCAATGCGAATCAAAGGTCTACACTAACGGCTGGCCGAGAAATAAAAGAATGAGAAAGCGGATGCAGATGCATGATGGTCCGGACAAAACTTTTGCAGGAGCATTACGGCAGCCGCAGGTTAACCAACAGGAAAAGCAGCCAGAACGGCTGGGGTGGATGTATCTGTCATCACCGGGACAATGGATATATCCGCCGCCATCATGGTACGACAAAAAATGAGAACAATTACCCCATGGTTTTGTCCCAAGGTATTTGACAAATGGCGACGGAAAATGGAATTGGAATGTTAGAAACCCCTAAAGGCTACTAGGTGTTTTTTCAAAAAAAGAAAGGGGGAATTGTTGGGGAAGTTTCCTGGCTGCTACATGGGAAGCACCTGTGCCTTGTTGAGACAGGTGCTGTGAGTCATGGTGGTCAGCCGGAGACCACGTGACTCATGAGAGGCTTAAAGGTGGGGCACTCCCAAGAGGGAGTGGGGCATTTCCCTCCTGGAGAATGGAGTGGTAGGGGCTCCCGGAGAGCAGTGAGTTGGAGCTCTCTGTTGGAGATTAGAAGAGCCTTCTGATTGTGAGATACGTCGTGGTCGCAACAGCCGTTTGGTTGTGACCTACTGTGAGAAGATACAGGCAGTCTGTGACATTACACCATTGTCCCTTGCTCCAGTGGATCCCCTACTCACGGTGAAAGCGTGAATCCTGCCCGCTGGGAGGCAAATCCTTACCCCATCAGATTGCCCCAAGTGTGGGCTTTACCGGTCCTGGACCTTTAAGGAGCTGTAGCCACTCGTTCTGGTGTGGGTCATCACACAGACTTTAAATGCGCTCCGGCGTGGGTCGTCGTATCGACCTTAAATGCGTCTCCGTACAGACTTAGATGCGTAAATGCGCCTCGACCTGTGCCCATGATTCACAACAGTCTCAGGCTCAGGCATCTCCTCTAACAAAGCACCTCCCCATCAGCGGGGGTCATCCCACGGACTCTAGATGCGTACCGTACTCAGGCTCTGGCATCTCTTCTCGATGTGGATCCTCCATGGGCTGCAAGTGGTCCTCTGCTTGCTCCACCGAGGACTGGTTGCAAAGGTGCTGCTCGCAAGGGGGACTCAACTGCGGCACATGTTGTTCTGTTCCATCTTCACTGACCTGTATGATGTGTGTGGCCGTTTCTCTCAGATCTCAGTCTTTTCTGGGTGAACTCAGCCCGGTGGGCGCCCCAGGAGCTGGGCTCTCCCCAAGTGACTCCATCGGCACCATCCTCGACGGAGCGGGCACCGGCCCGGCCCAGGCTGCCGCCCGGCCGGGAGCGGGGGCCCTGCCCCCCTCCCTTCTCCTTGCTCCTGGGCACAGGCACACCTTTCCGGTTCCTTTGTCCGACGTAAATAGGGCAATTCGCAGAGGCGCCGATTGGCTCAAGCCCCGAGGGGGATGGGAGTCCGGTCTGACGGGCAGCTTCTGCCACCCGGACCTCCCCCCCCACTTCAAACCATGACATATATGTACCATAGCTATTCCTGGCACTAAGAATATGGTGAGAAGACTAGTCTAAAGAGAATTTTTGTTACGACTTCAAGTCAATGGACTAAATGCAAAGAGAAATAAGGCAGCAGAGCTGAATTTCTACAGTAGTTCACAGCAGATCCTTCTAGCCATTATCCCCTAGCGCACTTCTTTAAACATTTTTACGTTAATAATCCTGTTGAACCTGAGTCCCTTAGCCGTTAGACATCGGAGAGGCAAAATTCCCTGTAGGAGCAGGAATATGTAGACCAGTGGTTCCAGCACCTAACCCATCGGTATTCAGCCCTTGAGTTTGTGATTTTCCTTTATTTTGCTTGTTTGCGGAGCCATTCCAGGCTAAAGGGGAGGGAAAGGACTTACAGTAATAGTAGTTCTCTTTAATATTTTTTTGTTCTTAAATTACATACCCATTGAGTTTTTTAAAAGGCATATGAAACATTCAGATGGCTCCTAGTCACAACATCTTCTAAGGACTGTTGCAATATATTTTTTTCCAAATATAACATGATATTCAGTGAGAATCAGTTCCACACAGGATATAAGCCGAAGTGTTGACTTGCAGTTCTCCATGGCATTTTGTCATGAGCATGTCACTTGACACAGCTCTGGCACGTCAAGTGGCACACACACATCTAGTGCCGGGGAGCGCTCTGTGTAGGTGATGTGGGTAGTTACTTGTTTCGGGACGCTGAAGTATGAACCAGTATGAACCATCTGGAAGGGATGGTCTACAAAGGAAAAGGTGAGCATGTACTTGTTTTACCAATATACAAGAAACCAAAACGTGTTGCGTCGACAAATCTGTAAAACCTCTAAGAAGAGAGGGTCTGAGAGCAAAGCCCTGGAGGGGGAGCGCACTGAAGAGACAACAGCGCAGAGAAGGAACTGCACCTCATATGTGACTTCATCGGAAGAGCTGGGAGTAAGTTAGACCTATTTTGATTCAAAAAATACTGATGAACCAGCGATTGCAGCCGCATGAGCTGCAGTGCCGGACGGCGCTGCGAGGGGGCAGCGCGGCCCCTCGGTTGGGGCGGCGCGGGCGCCGCGGCTGGTCCCGCTCCGGGAGCTGCGGGGTGTTTCATTCCCGTGTCTGAGAGCTGCGGCACCCGTCCTCAGAGCCACAACGCTAAGCTGAATCTCTGCGTATATTTTTCAGCGACTTCTCTCTATACGAGCTTTAATTTCAGCCTGTATTTAAAAAATATTTCAGGAACTGCCTGATTCCCAGTATTCCCACGTATGCCACGTGTAGCTGCTGGCTTAAACCCCGCAATACTGCTGTGAGGAAACATTTCATACATACCGTGCGCTTTGCTGAGTGCTTTAACTGAGTCAACACACATTTTTGTTAAACATTGTTAATTATTTAAAAAGCAGCATATTATTTAATCATTCTTTCTGTACACATGAAGGGCTACTGGGATTTTCTTTCGGTAAATGAGTCTCCTGGAGGTAGATTCACATAAAGCTACAGCTTCCACGGCAGCTAATTCCAGTCAGCTTTATGTCTTGTGAAGCTTTCAACACATCAGAAATGTTCTCTAACCATTTCCAGAGGGTCAGCATGCTGGGCAGGAGCTTCCTCCCCAAAATAAAAGGATGCTGAGAAGCAGGGCTGTGTGTGGGGTGAAGTGTTGGTTATAGCCATGATTGTTTCCTCGGAGAGAGGTACCCAAAGTACCCTGAACGTGTTATCTTTGGGATTAAGGCAGGTACTGCAAAGACCAGAGTTTGACTCCGGATGGACAGTGATAGATGTTAGACTGTGTCACTGCTGTAGTGAGTAGGCTAATGTGAAAAAGGGCACCTCTTTTCTTGAGGCATCCTCAGAGTTGTTGTCTATTTCTCACTGTTATTTTTTGAGAAAAGGGCATCAACTGAAAGGAAAAATTCCAGGCTATGTGTTCCAGGTGCAGACTCAAATATCAATTTATCTTAACTGGGGAGCATGAATTTTTATTATTTGTATCAGAGAGGAAAACTATGCAAATATAATAAATATAAGCCTAGACATGGCTCAGAAAGGCAAGCTCTATGAGAAAACCTCAAGAATGTTCTACACGTCAGGTAAAACTCAAAAATATAGGTCTGCTACAGACTACCTGACTGGGAGGACTGGGTGGATGAGGCCTTCTACAGATAGATAGGAGCTGCCTCATGTTCACGAGCCCTGGTCCTCATGGGGGTCTTCAACCACCTCGATATCTGTTGGAAGGACAACACAGCAGGGCATAGGCAATCCAGGAGGTTCCTGGAATGCATGAATGATAACTTCATTCTCCAAGTGGTAGAGGAACCAACAAGGAGAGGTGCTTTGATGGACCTTGTTCTCACCAACAAAGAAGGGCTGGTGGTGGGGAACGTGATGCTCAAGGAGAGCCTTGGCTGCAGTGATCATGAAACGGTGGAATTCAAGATACTTAGGGAAGCAAGGAGGGTGCACAGCAGTCTCACTACCATGGCTTTCAGGAGAGCAGACTTTGGCCTCTTCAGGGATCTCCTCGCTAGAGTACAACGGGACAAGGCCCTGGAGGGAAGAGGGGCCCAAGAAAGCTGGATAATATTCAAGGATCACCTCCTCCAAACTCAGGAGCGGTGCATCCCAACAAAGAGAAAGTCAGGTAGGAACACCAGGAGGCCTGCATGGATGAACAAGTAGCTCATGGACCAACTCGGGCACAAAAAGATGGCCTACAGAGGGTAGAAGCAAGGACGGGTAGCCTGGGAAGAATACAGAGCGATTGTCCGAGAAACCAGAGATCAGGTTAGGAAAGCTAAAGCCCTGATAGAGTTAAATCTGGCCGGGGACATCAAGGGCAACCAGAAAAACTTCTATAGATATGTCAGTGATAAAAAGAAATCTAGGGAAAATGTAGGCCCTCTCCAGAAGGAAATGGGGGACCTGGCTACCCAGGATATGGAGAAGGCTGTGGTACTCAACGACTTCTTTGCCTCAGTCTTCACTGGCAAGAGCTCCAGCTGCACAGCCCAAGACAAAGAAGGCAAAGGCATGGACTGTGAGAATGTAGAACCTCCCACTGTAGGAGAAGATCAGGTTTGAGATCATCTAAAGAAGGTGGACAAGTCCATGGGACCTGATAAGGTGCATCCGTGGGTCCTGAGGGAACTGGCAGATGAAGTTGCTAAGCCACTATCCACCATATTTCAGAAGTCATCGCAATCTGGGGAAGTTCCCAATGACTGGAAAAGGGGAAACATAACCCCATTTTTAAAAATGGAAAAAAAGAAGACCCAGGGAGCTACAGGCCAGTCAGTCTCACCTCTGTGCCTGGCAAGATCATGGAGCAGATCCTCCTGGTGACTATGCTAAGGCACATAGAAAATAAGGAGGTGATTGGTGAGAGCCAACATGGCTTCACTAAGGGCAAATCCTGCCTGACTAATCTGGTGGCCTTCTATGATGAGGTTACAGCATTGATGGATAGGGGAAGAGCAACTGACATCGTCTACCTGGACTTGTCCAAAGCATTTGATACTGTCCCACATGACATCCTTGTCTCTAAACTGGAAAGATAAGGTTTTGATGGATGGACCACTTGGTGGATAAGGAATTGGCTGGATGGTCACACTCAAAGAGTTGTGGTCAACAGTTCAATGTCCAAGTGGAGGCCAGTGACGAGTGGTGTTCCTCAGGGGTCAGTACTGGGGCCAGTGCTATTTAACATCTTTGTTGGAGACATGGACAGTGGGATCGAGTGCACCCTCAGCAAGTTTGCAGATGACACCAAGTTGTGTGGTGTTGTGGACACGCTGGAGGGAAGGGATGCCATCCAGAGAGACCTTGACAGGCTGGAGAGATGGGCCTGTGAGAATCTAAAGAAGTTCAACAAGGCCAAGTGCAAGGTCCTGCACATGGGTCGGGGCAATCCCAAGCACAAGTATAGGCTGGGCAGAGAATGGATTGAGAGCAGCCCTCAGGAAAAGGACTTGGGAGTGCTGGTGGATGAGAAGCTCAACATGAGCCAGCAATGTGCGCTGGCAGCCCAGAAAGCCAACCATATCCTGGGCTGTATCAAAAGGAGTGTGGCCAGCAGGTCAAGGGAGGTGATTCTGCCTCTCTACTCTGCTCTTGTGAGACCCCACCTGGAATAGTGTTCAGTTCTGGAGTCCCCAACACAAGAAGGACATGGAGCTGCTGGAGCGGGTCCAGAGGAGGGCCACAAAGATGATCCGACGGCTGGAACTCCTCTCCTACGAAGACAGGCTGAGAGAGTTGGGGCTGTTCAGCCTGGAGAAGAGAAGGCTCCTGGGGTGATCTTATTGCAGCTTTCCGGTACTTAAAGGGGGCCTACAGGAAAGCTGGAGAGGGACTTTTTACAAGGGCATGTAGTGATAGGGCAAGGGGCAATGGATTCAAACTGAAAGAGGGCAGATTTAGATTAGATATAAGGAAGAAATTTTTCACTCAGAGGGTGGTGAGGCTGTAGAACAGGTTGCCCAGAGAAGTTGTGGATGCCCCATTCCTGGAGGTGTTCAAGGCCAGGTTGGATAAGGCTTTGGGCAAACTGGTGTAGTGGAGGGTTTCCCTGTCCATGGCAGGGGGGTTGGAACTAGATGATCTTTGAGGTCCCCATTCTTTGATTCTATGATTGCCATGAAAACTGATTTTTTGTTTGTAATAAAGTCTAAAAGATATTGTTCCTGAAAACCTTCTTTCTACTGGAGGAAAGAATCAGAAAATTCCTTTAGGGTTTATCAGATACTTTCTCATTCTGCCTTTGTGAGGAACTCAAAAGGGTACAAAGTTAAGCTACATTTTCACTTCGTCTTTTCTTCTCAATGAGGAGACAAAACATTCCTAAACTGTGCTGACATATACATATTTATTTGTTGTCTATATAGGATGTCAGAAATGAATCCGTGTGAAAATACCAACAAGCTGCACGTGCATTCTGGTTCTGACTTGTTTGAAGAAAAGTTTTGATGACTTAACCTTTCCTTATTTCAAAATGAAGCATGGGACATTAGTGATACCCTGGGAGGAGAAGTTAATGCCGAAACAGGACAGATGAATATGGGCAGTGTGTACCGCATTACAGTCAAAACCACTTTGGTCAACAAATAGGAAATTTGAACCAGCAAAATAGATATTCGTGTTAATTAGGGAAAAGAAACCAAACCAGATATTTTAAATATTTATTTGTCAGACTGGGATAACAGCCTTTATACAGCACAATTTGCATAAGTTCTCGAGATACATCCTGTATACAATCACAAAACAATGACATGGATTTATACATAAAGTGAAAACTAAGACAGATTTACAAGCATTTTTATACATTTCTCATACTGCTTTTGTTTCAGTTTTTACAACTTTTAGAACAAGTCTGTATTTTTTTTCCTGATGAATCTGGAAGCAAAATAAAAAGTAAAAGAAATAGAAACCAAAATGAATATCAACAAACCACCATCTATGCATGCAACATTCACTGTGGAAACATTACATTTCTTCAAAGACTAATCTTTTTTTTTGTGTTTTTGTGGGGTTTTTTTGTGTGTTTTTGGAGTTTTTTAAACATTGGGTCTGCTGTACATGTTGTTTGTAGCATGACAGCACACACGCTAGTCAGCCATTGTTGAGCACCTGAGCACGTCACTGAACATCTATAAGATAACAATCAAATCAGGACACATTCACATGCTTGGATGTCAGATGGAGTTAATAATTTAAACTCAGTTTCTTTTACAAAAATGTATACTTATTTACAGGGTAACAAATTAAGAAAACAGCTTTCTCTCAAATCACCTATTTTGAGTTATGGATATCTATATATATTATAACTTTTGAGTTCATCAATATATTTGCTTATTAATCTTTTCAAAATAATAAAACAGAACATATAGAAAACATTGAAATGTTTCTTATGATTTAAAGAGAGAGTATCCGGATTCACTGATTCCTTCTATTTTCCTTCTAAAGGCAACATGTATTCATAAAGAGCAACTGATCCTACAGGCCAGGTGTACTGAAAATTCACAAGGCATGTAGGACTAGAGCTTAAATATAATGGTGGATAGGTGGATACTTACACTGAATTTCCTCTCTGTTTCATTACCTTTACAAGTTACACTCACACAAATGCAAATTTTCTCTGTTATTCACATAAGTATGTACATATCTAGATATATACTCAAATAATGGAATCTGGGACATTCAACATTGTAGCAATGAAAATAAAGTACTTCAAAATAGTGTCAGTTATGATTCAAATAATAATCTAAAAAAATACTATTAACATCTTTATGATATCTCCATGAAACTAAATCCTAATTAAATAATCTCTATTGGGCACACAGTAGCTTACAATATAATAGATGTCTTCTTTTTCGTCATCATCATCCTTAAAGTAAGAATCAATATCAGCTGGTTACCAGCTACCATATCCCACAGCCTAACCATGCGAACACCCAGCATCCAGAAAAATAACTCAAATATTTCCTAACTCTTATTTAAAGCCAGCTTAAGTTAACACATTGGTTGTTATTGACTTCAGCTGGTTTAGATTGGAGTTTTATTTCCTCCACACAGGATCCATGTAATGTAAAACATGGGTAATAATAAAGAAGCAGCACTCATTGCCCCTGGATACTATCCCTTTAAACTTTAATGATAAGGATCTAGCTCAACATTCATCACAGAAACTCTCATGTCTAGTTTTAACCTGGAAAAAAAAAAAAAGTGGCTGTTTGCTGCTCACTGTATGCAGAAAAATAATAATGATAACATTAGAAATCCCTGTCATTTGTAAACACACACACTGTGCTTTTGCTCATTTTTCAGCTTGTTTCCACTATACAAGGCCTTGAACAAAGAAGCAGTTTCAATCTCTGTTGACTCAGCAGATTTATGAATAAAAACAGTTAAAATGCCTCTGCTATTGCCTCCCTGCAATATATGTCTTCAAAGCAATTTTAGGAACGTGTGAACTCATTAATAATCAATCACTCAGAAATGATAAAAGCTGTTGCCACATCTAAGCACTTTTGGCCAGATAAAAGAAACAAAAATTAATGAGAAAAAAGTGAAAAAAATATACTGAGATATATACAAAAAAGTAAAAAAATACTAATAGTCCTTGTTTGATTATTGTTTAAAAAACATTGTCACAAGAGAGTTTTTCCTGACTTCATTCATAAAATAAGCAAAAAAAGAAAAAAATGCATTCAGACATGAATCTGTGTTGCATAGAGTGATTCCAGTACAACCTAGAAATTTGGTCAAAAAAACGAACTTGGCACACTTTGGAAGCACCCTCTGAGCTCTGAACGATGCAGCCTCAGAAAAGAGAGGGTGCGTGGGCCCAGGTCTGCCACTAGCCCATCCTGGGTGACACCAAAGGAGCCCTGTCCTTGCTGCAGCTGGCCAAGGCAGTGCTGCATTCCTGACAAACTCTACTCGTTGCATTTCATGATGGGAGTCCGAAACTGCCATTTCAACATGCAGAAACATTTCGTGTGTTGTTCAGAGAATCAAAGATGCTTGATTTAAACCAGTTGCCGACAGCTGATACACGCCGCAAAGGTAGCTGTTCCATACGGCCGCAGCTGTACCACCCAACACAGCTATTTCATAAAAATATTGGCCACATTGGTATGTGTGTGAGAGCAAAGCATGCCTGTCCGCTTTCTCAATTAAGAGTGATGATTACAGGCTTCCCAGTAAGGCAGCTGGATAGCGCTCGTTCCTGCTGGAAATCTCCATAGCAACTACCAGCGTGACTTGCTGTCTTGATAATAAATCTTAGCAAGAATGAAATTGCCAGCAGTTTGCACGAAATTGCACACCTCATGGCTTGTACTTCACACAGTAATTGAAATTGGACTTTTTTTTTGGTCTTTTTTTTTTTTCAAGAAAAGAACACACTATAGCCATCCAGAATGCAAAATAACTCACCAAACGAGCAACACATATGTCAAATATATCCACACAGGACTTTTTGGTTCGATCGGGGATTTTTTCTTTGAATTATTTATCATCCTATAAAAACATACACAACATCAAAACATATAGGATGTTTACAATAACTCCAGAGGACTATTTTTAAAATATATGAGAGGTAGGGCATACTTATACTGGTGAAAGCATAAGATTCAACATTAAAGCACACATCCTACTTCCACTGTCAGTGATGTTGTGTTTTTAAGATAGCTAATAAGATTTTAGTAAGATTGCTCTGCTTGCAAGTTAAGCAGGCTATCAGTAGGTTATTGACAACAGGAGTTTCCTTGATGTGTGTAGCATCAATATCTTCAGTGTGTTTCTTCTCATATTCCTTTACCACACTGTCATTTTAAGTTGTCAAAGATAAATCGAAAACTGTATGTGGGAAGTGTCACCAGATTAAGTGGTGTAGCTTTTTCACTGTCAGCCCAGCTTCTGAATAAGCTGGGTCTTATTTTTGCCTTTTTTTTTTTTTTTTTAAAAGCATATATTATTTTCCAGAATATTGTCAGTTGGTCTTGCACAACCTGTGGAAGTGTACTACATATATTCAGAAAGTATAAAAAGACGTACATTAAATAATTTGTGAAAAGTCCTTATTGGACAAGAAAAATAAATGTCTGAAGTGCACAAGTTTGGTCATTTTCTTTTTAAATATGCAAAGGTTGTGAGGT
The DNA here is from genome assembly GCF_009769465.1 of Tauraco erythrolophus. NCBI lineage: Eukaryota > Metazoa > Chordata > Aves > Musophagiformes > Musophagidae > Tauraco > Tauraco erythrolophus. The sequence continues at coordinate 11,260,752 of NC_141468.1, read as the reverse complement.
AATAATTCAAGGGAAACTGCTTTTTAATGAAGTTGTGAAATATTAAATGACTTCTAACATGGGAGTTAGTACCATATTGATTCTTGTTTTTTAAAGAAACTGCTGTACTTTTAGGAATGAGAGAAAAAGCTCTCCTTTCTTCTGCAAAAATGGTATAAGGGAAATACAGTCACCAGCCTAAACCATCCCAGGCAGTAGTTTCTCCCCAAAGTGAGCTAACTACTCAATTTCGAGCCCCTGAAAGTGGGACTTTAAGCATGGATGTGTTGACAGTCTTAAATGTTGCAAGTTACCTTCCTATTTACTTCTTTCCTAACTGAGAAGCCATGTTGTTGAGTCAGTTATACTCAGACATTCACCTGAGATAGCAGGAGAATATTCCTAATTCTCTCTAATGCAACAGCATCCAGGCAGTAACTGCCTGACTATCCTTTCCCCTTAGATTTCAAGTGTGTCATTAGTGTTGAGTGGGTTGTTGTTAGCACAGTGGGTCTGCTGCTCCAAAGTGCCCCCAGGGTAGCCTAGAATTCATTGTCTCTGTACAGTTTTAGAGTAAGACTGGTTGTTAAAAAATGGAAGGGCTAGTTGAAATAATTGTGTTAGTCCCAGTGCTTAAGTTTCTTCAATTCCAGACTTTTTTAAAACTGCTGATTCAAAGGCTAGGGTGAAGTACAGTGTCATTAACATAGAAACAGCATTTTTTCTTCCTAATGTAGTGCAGTTTACGTCCTGTCCTTTCTCTTTAAAACCACATCCCAAATTATAGACTGTTAGTATAGTTTTATCTATTACATTCTAGGACAGTGTTTTATATTTGTTGTTAACATACAGAAACAAATGAAACAATCAGATCTGATTTTCCACAGCATAGTTTCTGAAGGAAAAAGAAAGAAGGAAAAAAGTAATGTAAAATAACATTATCACTCTTGCAAACACCTTGCAGTTTGTGTCAAGTGGCACAATCTCACTACAGCAAATTATCAGAGATCCTAAGGTGCAGAGGAACAAGTTTTGCACTTCTGATAAGTGAGATTTCGAAAGTCAGTCACCCTAGGTGCTTTTGCATAAAATGGTCTCCTTCTGGTGCACAGAAAACCAGACTGCTCTTTCCACCATACTACCTCCAGCTGCAGTCAAACTCGGCATCAACACCTGCCTTCCAGCCTTCGTTATTTCCTTCATGTTACTCTCTTCACAGAGTCCAACAACACGGAGCTCTCGTATCAGTCTTCGTTTCAAACAGCCTCACTTCAACTTCTGGGCCCAGGTTTTCTTTTACTTTGCTGTCTTTTGCAGCAAAACAAGTGTACTAGCCCTCATTTAAGTGTGCTATGTAGCCCAGAGACTGCTCTTTTCTACTTTGTATTCTGAAAGACTAGCTAAACACAATGATATCAAACTATAGTCTTGGAGTGATGCTGTTTATAGCAGACTCTGCAGGTTTTGTGCCCTAAGCAGACAGCTCTGCTCAGTGTGTTTGTGTGGAGCTGACCAACAGTTTGTGCCAGTTTACTATTCTTTTCCTCAGATCCACTTTGTCAAGCCAGATATAAGCTTCCCCAATCAGTGTCTTTTTCATAAACTTCCCTCCATTGGAGACAAGCAGAATCTGGGAAAATAATAACAATATTAAACAATTATCAACATGCATATTAACATACTGAATTTGCTAGCAAACATGAAAAATTCCGAAATGTTTAGCTCAGATTCGGTACCCACAGAAGAGAAAAGAAATAGTGACAATAACCCTTTATATAGAGTCACTTTCCCAATAGAAAGAAAGCTCTGTGAAAACTGAACCTTCTCGCCCTTCTGTTTTATTCTCATGGGATGTAGCAACTAGAACATGACAATCTTGAACTTTAGTAAGCAATGTTCATCTGCTGGTTACCAAAGACAAACACAAGGTCAAATTTTAAGTTACAGGGTAAAACTTTATGCAGGCAAAGTACCAGTCCTTTTGAAGTGCATGGAAGTTGGAGGGTGCTCTCCATATGGGCTGTAACTCAGGGCAGACTAGTGTGTAAGAAAGTCTAGAGTTCTGGTTTCTGACCTCCACAAGCAATAGTCTAACCTAAAATGTAGACTTGGTCTGAAATCTCACTCCTGCTATGTCTCTACTGAGAGCCACCGTATTGTGCCTGGCCTTCTGGCTTTTGCTCCCTCAGCCACGGGGAGTGGGAAGGGCAAGGAATAACCCTGGCACTTATATGAGCTATGCATGCCGGTTGTTCAAGACTCATCATTATATATCACACAGGCACAGGTTTTCCAGCTAAGCAGGTTCTCACCATGCAAGCAATAGCCTTCTCTGAAGGATTTGATTCATCCTGTGGATCTATAGGTTCATTCTATGTGTTTCTGGGAGAAATACATTTGATAATATATGTATTTCGGAGAGTGAGTTATAGCTATACAGTCGGATAAATTCTCTCATTTCTTAACTATTGAGTAACTGAATTAACAAGCTCAATGCTTCTTTAACTACTTCCAAGGTTTTACAAAAAGAAAAAGAACTCGTGAAAAATTGCAGTTTCATAATAGGATTAGCAGCAGGTTTCTAATATTCACAGTCACTGAGCAGAGCTCCGGCAATGAGCAAGAGAGGTAACTGATAACAGTAGGAGGCTGTCACCCTCTCTGTGAAACTGCAGGAGAGAAAATAGGACATTTTGTTGCTTGGTTTCACAGATCTAGACTAACAGAGGAATGACAGGACTCAAGGATTTTGTACTCTGAGATGCTAGAAGAGACCATACGGCAGTAGAAATGTAACAGAACTGCAGAAGAACTAGAGTATCCAGTAATCAAAAACTTCAACGGTTTTGAAAAATTTCCACTCTGATTTGGGAAACAAAGTAAAAAATGCAAACTTCATAGCAATTTAAAATAAATAAATTTAAAATTAAAAAAAAAAATGAGGGAGAATAAATTTGCAACCATTTGCCTGGATGAGCTTCCTAGTTCCCTGTCCAATTTTGACAACAATTGGAAAGTAAGGAATGTATCCAGATAGCTTAGACACCTACATGCCCTTCGGACAACAGGTTTGAGGAAGGAAGATCAAATGACCGTTAGGGAACTCCACTTCACTCATCAGAAAGCTCATCCTTGGGGAAAACAGGCAGCCAGCCTGCACTGCTGATGGCTTCTAGGTCACTTGGTTCAGTGTTTCTTGGAGAAATGGATGGCCCAGAAGCTGGCAAGTCAAACCAGAACATCTGTGAAAAACATTCTTCTGGGTTTTTCTAATTACCCTCGCATAGGACATTACGTGTTTCTAATTGCAGCAAGCCAGTCAGTCAGTAGCCAGCTAGGAGACAAGTCAAAGGAGCCAGGAGCTTAGTGCTTTCCAGAAGGGTCCCAGGTGGGTTGCCAAGAAACAGGGAAATCAGGGAAGCGAGCAAGCAAGCTGTCAGAGGCTGAGGCAAGTGCCTGTCTGAAACCTGTCAAAATGTTTTCTGCAGAATGTTTTCATTCTGACACATCAACATTTTTGGGACAGAAAGATTTCTAACAGAAATTTTCCATCACTTCTGTCTTTGATCCTTCTCTCTACGCCTCCCAGTTGCATCCTTAGTATCTGTCTTCTCTAGCTTGTCTGTCTCTCAGCCTTGTTTCTTCCTTGCTCCAGGCTTTAAATTCCATCCTTGTTATCCTGAATCAGCTAGTCTCACTTTCTAATCCTTGCTTTTTTTTTTCTTATTCCCTCTCCTCTCCTCTCCTCTCCTCTCCTCTCCTCTCCTCTCCTCTCCTCTCCTCTCCTCTCCTCTCCTCTCCTCTCCTCTCCTCTCCTCTCCTCTCCTCTCCTCTCCTCTCCTCTCCTCTCCTCTCCTCTCCTCTCCTCTCCTCTCCTCTCCTCTCCTCTCCTCTCCTCTCCTCTCCTCTCCTCTCCTCTCCTCTCCTCTCCCTCCAAATCAACAATGTTCATCTCTTTGCTCCTACACGTTCACACTCTCAAATTCAGCATTCAAATCAGCCAGCTTCATTTGCAGTAGGAATTGGTTGATTGATAGATATGAAGAGCACATAAAAACAGATGTACTGAGTTAGATCAAAGGTCTTTCCAAGCAAATATACTCCTTCCAAAAGCATATAGGGCAGTGCATAATATAAGAACAGGACAATCATGTAGTGATACTACAAAAAAATACCTACTATGATCTGTGAACCATTGACTTCCTGACTCACAAGTGGTGTTTGTGTTTAACAGACTATGAGATATTTTGCCTATGAATTTGTCCAATCATTTTCTCCAGTTACTTTTTCCATGAAAAAATTCAGCATCCACAATATCTTACGGCAAGATTTTATAGGTCAAACTCCAAGTTGAGTGAAGGAGAAACACCTTTTGTTTGTTTTAAACTTGGTCCTTGCTACTTTCACAGCCTTTGTTCTCTTAGGTTTGGTGTGCAGCACCAGCATCTATCACTGAGTTTCTGAGGAAACGTTGTGAAGTCTCAGGCTGACTGTTCCTATGACTCCCTCCCTCACTATCTCACTCCTTAACAACTTGATGGCTTATTTTCCCCTAGGACTCTGTTGGTTCTTCTTCACTGGTCTAGTCATCCCTTATGATTTCCTCTTCAAACCACCACTGGAAGGAAAGCTTTTACATGAGTTTTAGCTCTTGAACTTCAGCAAGACTTTATTGACCGCTCTGGATTTTCCCAGGTAATGTAACATCTTAAACAGCCTTTTACTGGGTCTATTGAATCGATAAGGATGTTAGGATGCCTTAACACAGAGAAAAAAGTATCTTTTTCTTTTTTCTTGGCCTTGTTTTTAAAGAAACATCCATTTTGGCTTTAATTTTAATGATGCAACCAATAAACCTAACATAAGCACTTAGATATTCCAGTCTAACTTTAGTCATCAAAATGTAGCTGGTTTGTTTACATGTCTTCCAGATTTAAAGGTACATTAAGTGGATGCTGGTATGCCCAAAAATATCTCCCACCTACTTGTAAGATAAGCATGCAGATACCCCTGGAATTGTCCATCCCTTTCCACTGACTACAGGAAGTCTGAATATCTGGGTTATATTAGTTATCTACTCATGTGAAAGTAAAGAAAGGCCGATAAAGTGAATCCTCCCAGTTTAAAAAAGCATATCTGACAAAATGATAAAATCTGTCTAAGCAACCAAAACACAGGAGAGAGATCATTCCTGAATCAGTTCCAGACATCATTTGATGTGCCACAGACTGAAAATACCATCATTTCCTTTACAAATGTACACAGAGAATATTTGACTAGACATAACCCATGATTCTACAATGTCTGAGATTATGACTATTGTGTCTAATTCTAGGCACCATAACTTTTAAAGAAGTTGAAGAATTGGAGAGAATGATAAAATGATTAGACGTTTAGGTAACAGGATATATCAAATAAATTTGGTTTACTTCTCCTGGAAAAATAGAGAGGAAAGATATGATAACAAACTTTCAGTGTGCAGACTATTTGACAAAAAGAAAGGAGATCAGTTTTCCTCTGTGCTTTGTGAGGATACTTCAGGATAAGTTAACTGAACTTAAAAATGTGGCATATTTAAGTTGATATTACACTAAACTTTTCAAATATATAGAAAAGAATTTTTGGAAGGCGTGCATAACTTCCTTCTCCGGGGCATTTTAAGAACAGATCAAGCCTAAAATGTTCAAATCTGGTCTATAAATACTCTTCCTCAGTGTGGGGTGATGAATTAAACCATCTTTTAAAATCTGCTCCAGCCCAATATATCAATTATTATGTAGTTGTGTTATTTCCTTTGTAATTTTCTCTTTTCAGCAAACAACTGGGGTAGAAGATTGATCTCAAGTGTCCATAGCACAGCACGGACAAGATCCAAAATTAGGTTTTAATAAAATGCAGAATTACCTGAAGAGAATGCCCAGCAGGACTCAGGCTAAATCTAAATGTTTCATTGAACGAAGGCTCTCGGTCATGCCTGCATACCCTGGTTTTCTTCTTAATTACTCTCTTTTGGGTAGAGATATTGACAACGTACAGCTTCACATATAGGTCTGGGGAAGAAAAATTCAACGAGTTAAATACAGAATTACAATCACAAAATTACAGATTTTAAATAATCGTTGTTGCTAATGATTCCAACAGAGGGGAAGTGTCGTGAAGAAACAGAGCATTGTACTTTGCAGAGCCATATTTGGCGTAGAAACAGAACCACTTTACTAAATCCAAGGGAATTACTTTGTGTTTACAATGCTGTCATTAAAGGAACAAATGATGTCTTTATGCATGTATGAAAATATTATTGCTAACATGAGTTTTTAGTTTTAAAAAGCTTTTTCACCAAAATGCAATTTTTTACTAGATATCATTGTTCTTTAATAATCTGGGAGTTATCATTTTTATTAAAGTTAAAAAAGGATTAATTTTTAACAATTAAAAGTAAATTAAAAAGAGGATTAACTTCTGAGAGTTAATATGCTTCTACAAAATGTTTTTTCTTTCATTAAAGTTGCTCATAAGAGAAAAATAGTACTTTAAAAAGAATCCTATATAACACGTTATTCTGATTAAGCAGAAATTTTCTTTCCCATTTCAGTGGTGATGTTAAATGACTTCAGATACATCCTACTGAATGTTTTCAAAGAATCAGGAAGCTGGTTTCTGTGTGATACCTGGTAGATGATCTGGAGATTTAAATTTGTATGTGATATTTCTGCACTGAAGGATTTCTACTATCAGCTGTTCTCCATCTGTCTTCATTTCCTTCTTTAATGCAATCTTGATTTCACCCATAACCTGTGTTTTACCTGAAAAAGTAGAAAAAGCAACCCTCATTAATGTAAAAGAAAACTGAAAGTATCTTTCTAACTTGGAAAGAAGTAGAGCTTTCTGTTTGTTTGGTTTTTTTTTTTCCATTTGAGATTTTTTTAGTTCGAGATATTTTTGTCTTTTTTTTTTCAGGTCAGCTTATAGTTTTTAGTCATGGTATAAAGATCATGTATTGTTTGAATGAACAAATGTTAGATATGTGCGGTACACTTGTGTAACTAGATTATATGCTTCACTGTGCATTTGCTTCAGAGGAGCTTTGTTCCATGAATACAGATTTCACAGGGAGTCACAAGTCATGTAATAGTCGCTACAATTCACTTTTTCTACAAGATTCTGAAATTATCTAATTTAAATTAAAAAAAAAAAAGAAAAACATCAAATAGAGTGTTGAAAAGTAAGATTCTCAAAGGCAATGAATTAAGACTTTGGTGAAGTTAGCATATGGAGCAATCGCATTCACACTATTTAAAGGGAAGTGCTCACTGTGACCTTTTAAAGTAAAGGCGATTTCCCTTCTTATGTGGGCAGAAATACAGGCCCATTTTTCCTACATTGTATGGATTTCTCTCTAAATCAGTCCAGCTGGAGAGAAGGCACAGAATGAAATGTAGGCTATTTCCCTTGCCTGTCTACCCACAAGGCTTTACTGAAGCCAGGCAGAGTAGAACAGGGCTACATCTTCTAAAAGAGTGTGGTGGTATAAGCAGACCCCATGCCCTCAGCTCTATGCTGTCTATAACAGCATCATGTCATAACAGGAGCTGTGTTTCTATATCTATTGTCCTGCTACTGTAAAACATTATTTCATCTTCCTCTTGTCTTTAGATGTCATTAAAAAAGACCCCAAATCGTTAAGCCCCTGGGAGTCTTTATTACCTAGTTTCTGGTGCCAGCAGGCTGGAGCTTTAATGCATAACTGGAAATTATAGAAGCTGGTACCAAGATGTTGTAAGGAGCAAAGATATTCTGCAGAAAGTAAGCAATTATGCTATGTCTGGAGAATCTCCTCACTTAAAGTTTTGGGCCTCTCGCTTTAAGAGATATTGAGCTCCTGGAGCGGGTCCAGAGAAGGGCGACTAAACTGGTCAAAGGGCTGGAAAATAAAACTTATGGGGAGCGGCTGAGAGAGTTGGGGCTGTTTAGCCTGGAGAAGAGGAGGCTGAGGGGAGACCTGATTACAGCCTACAAATACTTGAGAAGGGATGGTGGGGAGGTGGGGGAAGGGCTCTTTACATTAGTGATGGGTGATAGAACAAGAGGAAATGCGTATAAGCTTAGTCAGAGGAGATTCAGGTTGGATGTTAGAAAGTATTTCTTCTCTGAAAGGGTTGTCAGCCACTGGAATAGGCTGCCCAGGGAGGTGGTTGAGTCCCCATCCCTGGATGTGTTTAAGAAAAGGGTGGATGAACTACTTAGGGATATGGTTTAATGGGAGATTAGGGACGGTTGGACTGGATGATCTCTAAGGTCTTTTCCAACCTACAAAATCTATGAAATCTATGAAATCTATGAAATTTATGAAAGAGTAGAAAGTTATCAAGTGACATTTAGAGATTACCTACTTGTATCACAAATGTATAACCAAATTTGAATAATCCTCACTAAAAACGCCAACCATTGTGTCACAGATGTCCAGGAGCAATCATACATTCTATTGGTTTTCCCACTTAGAAAATTTTTTAGGATCATGAATAAAAATTTAATAACAAATAATCACAGTGACAAACTGGGCCCTTAACCCCCCTCACAAACTGAAGCTGAAATCTGACTTAGTTACTGTCGATAACAGATTTGCAAATTCAGCTGTGTCAGTGTTTTGCTCATAGTTTGTAGGATGGGAGGCACCTGCTAGGGGACAAATGACTCTTTCACCATATTTAAACATCAGAAAACTCTCCCCATAGATTCGAACATGAAGTAACAGCATCTCGCTTTATGCTATATGTCTGTGCAAAGAGAATGGAGCTCTCATCATATGGTGGCAGCAGCAAAGATCATCAGTTGTTCAGATCAAAGCAGTACAGGCCAATAATGTCCCTGTTGTTATTCACTAATCTGTTCCATTACATGTCAAAAAGCTTTAAACAGGTTATAATGACCTTTTTCTGGAAAGTGTCAGTGCCCAGTGTGCCTAGCTTGGCTAAACTGCGGATTTTGAATGACTGGAAAGATACAAGAAAAAATGATATTGCCTCTGCTTTGTGGATGAACTACCAAGATCACTGATGAAGACATGACATACCTGAAAGATATTGCATAAATCTGGCTTTTTGATCTATATTGGTTCTGCACTGACTCTAATGCTTGACCATGAAAAAAGCCCAGCATGGACAGTTGTAATATGAACCTAAAGTTAGTTTCATGCAATCTTAAGTTAACCACAGTCTTTTCTGGAAAACATGCTTGGTCTATTTACTTTATTCCCTCTCTGTCCTTTAAGGTTTATTTACAACAGTTGTTAGGACTTCCTCTTGATTGACTTTCTTTTCCACTTGGACGAGCATTCAAAGTAAAACTAGATCAAGTAGGTTGGATGCTACCTGTGACACTGTGAGCTAGAAAAAGGGAGAAATGCTGCCAGTAAATTAGAATGTGTTTGAAAATTCCAGGACCATTTCTCAGCATCTGGAAATTTTTCATGGACTATTCTCTATCCCCAGATACTCTTTATAACAAATAATCCTGCTTCACAAGTTAAGCCTCATGGGAAAAGTAACCATCTCAAGCTGTGAGCACATGAAGTATGATAGCTCTCTCGTGCTTCCATACTAATTTTCATTTCTCCCACAGCATGCAACAAAAAAGCCTTAACACCAGCCTTATGAAACATTGCACTAAAATAAATCATCACTTCAAAATCTATCAGAATTTTGAAGACTCAGAAGAGATTCCTATTCTTTTCATTGTTTGGCTTTTTTTTCCTCTTATATATGTTCACTAAGTCTTTTCTTTCACAGATATGTAAGAACAGCCCAAGTGTACATTGGTTTGTGGAGTCGATTCTTTAAAAAGAAATACATTTAGAAAAAGAGATACACTGATGAGGGGAAATGTTAATAATGAACTGTTCATGAGCTGTTAAGAGTTCACAGTGGACTAAGCTGGACATGAATGTTCTTTGACTGGTATGACAGAAATAAAGTTGCTCAGAGTATCATGGGATTGGATGACACACCAAGAATTGCATTGGTAGGAATAGCTCAAAACACAATGCCCAGTCACAACTTTTTGCATTCTTCTGTAAATTTAGAAAATATCAATCATAAGTGGTGTGTAAACAGAACCGATTGTGGGTATTTTGGTAGTCGTTGGATGATGATAAATGTTACAATATAACTCTGAAAAAAGTAAATACAGTGAAAGAGATGTTCCATATCTTTCTAGGAAAGCATTAGTATGGTTTTCTAAGACACTAGGAAATAGTTTGTAACTTGAATATTACTCTTTGCCTCAAGAAAGATGTGTTCCAGGTGAAACACATTCAAACCAGGATTATAACAGTGGCAAAGAAGCACATAGTAAAGCAGTAAAAACCTTGCTTTCTAATTTAGCCTAGGAAAAAAGGACTGGAAAAAGATGAAATTTCATTCTGCAAACATATGATAGAGTAAATATTGAAAGGGATAAGAAATATTTGAGCTGAATCTGTGTGATATTTTACCTGTTACATGTATATCAAATGCAGACTTACTGATATACTGCAAGAGGACCACAGGCATGCACAGCAGCATCATGTTCATTTTAGGAACTTAAAAATACATAGCTATAATTAAATACATCAGTGGTTTTTATATGACAATACACCTCTTTTTAGGGGACTAGATTTATTAAAAATCCAGTAACAACTAAAAGACAATGGCTAATTAACTAAATCACTGCAAGGTATTTGAGAAGTCAAGGGATTTAAATTTGCTATGGTGATGGCAACATAAGTTGTTGCTCTTGTACAACTGTCACACTCCGCACTGTGAAAGGTTAATTAGTTCTACTAGTAGTCTTAAATGACTGCTGCTAGAAATCACAGGATGTGTCATCTGCACTGTTGTCAGCTTCCAGGGATTGATAACTATGGATTGTGCTCCCATTCCTTTTTGATCAGATGCCTGCTGCTGTCAAACAAAATTACCCAAGACAGTAGTAAATAGTTGTTTCCCATTGGTCCGTGTTATCAAGGTTAATTCAGCAATGCATTTAAATGAGCAGGTAAATCTCACTGGACAACGGTAAGAAATTCATTCAGTTCAATTGTTTAAATGTAAATTTCTCACCTAATTTACATTTTTATCTTAGAATAAGTTTAATTGTCTTCAGTGATTGACTATGTCTACTCTCATAGGTGGACCAAGCGTGACAAGGTTAAACTTGGAAATTTAAATATGAGATGCCTAAATGCTGCTACCCGATGAGCATCTACTCGAGTAATTTGCTGAATGGATGCCAAATGGCCAGAAAACAGAATTAAGAAAATACATAAACAGACATTTTTTTCCATGGTTATGTATAAGTCACTACAGGCTCCATTTGTTCCAGAAGAGTGACTAGGGGTATTAAAGCAGTGGAATTAAAAATAAAATAGGGGGAGTGGAAATATATTGACAATCATTTCACAGCATTTTTCTTTCTAAATTAACTTTGTTTCCAAAATAGGTAGGAAATGCTTTTCTGTAGCTTCAGGAGCTGTTTACTTTATGGTCAAGGACACGAAATCATAGAAAGGTCCTTCTGAGCAGCTTCTGGTGAGCCTGACCTCCTGAGTGTGGCAAATGGCTACATTTTAAGAAGAATACACACACTTTCACAGTTTATTTCTACACTTTCTGATTATGAATCCTCATGTAACTTCTACTTTTCTGAAAGCATCCTCCCAGAGAGCAATCCCAGGTTTCCAAATGTTGGTGCGGAACAATAGCTAGCTCTACTACTGCAGACAAGTCCCCTTTAAAGAAGACCAGACACATCCACACTGCTTTGCCATTAGTCTTATGTCTTCTGACCCTCATCTTGCTGCCTTGTGGCAAGAACACAAAAATTATTTTTTTTGTGATATTTTAGTGCAAAGAGCCTGATAAAATTAGAGTTGTCTTATTGTAGCATGATGATGGTGGTATACAGACGGCATGATGAGAACGTTGGAGTTTCTGGTGCTACAGGGCCAGCTGTGCTAGTGCTGTCAGTACATATCAGAAGGAAACAAACATGTCTTCCACACTGTTAGGAGATAAGCAGACTGTCTCCAGAACCTAGGTTTTGTTTCAGAAAGAGCGAATCAGTTTGTGCTAAAATAATTCCCAGGAGAAAACTAAAATCATTCAGTATGAAAATAAAAGAATCCAGATCAGGGAGCAAACCAAGGAGAGAAATGATGTGACGGTGCAAATGCCAGTTATGAGACTACATGATGCAACTCTAAACGTTCTCTTGAGGAAGGCTTGGGAACAAGAAACCTCCACAGATTTTTGCATTAGTGGCTTCTGGTGTTTGCTTCTTTTCTTATCTTGCGTGAGTGTTCCCCACAAGTAAACTGAAGTGAATGAAATCTGTCTCCCAACTTGTCTTAAAAGCACGAAGGATAGCTCCTTCTAAATGTTACATCTATAATTCTGAAAGAATAAGTAATAAACCTCAGAAATTCATGATCTTTCAGTCTAAGATGAAGGGATGAGTAATGATTAGCACAGTGTCATCATAAGCATATGATGAGAAATAAAGATTTCTTCTTTTAGAACTAATCTCATTTCTTTAGGTCCTGTTTTATATCTGTTTCGATAAACTAAGAGATTAAATTAATGAACCTTTGAGAGCTCTGCACAGTGGTCATTCACAGAATACAGGCATTTCTTTGATGTATTTTACCACCGTTTGTCTCATAGGAATCTAGTGACCTGGATTTGGTGCAGCATTTGAGTTGTTCAGTTCTGGAATCATAGAATCATATGATCAATGTTCTTTATGTAGTTGTATTGCTTAAATTAACAAAATTTTGGATTCAGCTAGGATATGTTTGTAATATTTAGAAGGTTAGAATATGTAGCAGCATGCCATAAAACCCTAGGAATCCAAGGTGAGTTCTTGAGAACTTGATGCAAAAAAGGGAAATCTACAGCTTTAAAATGTGGGACATGATTAAAGAGAACCCAAAAACATGGGTTCTGTCCCCAGATCCCCATCCCTTAGTAGCTTTCTGTGATTTTAAGCTTCATCTCTGTGCCTAATCTCAGAGGGGGAGATAATAATATCTACTTCTCTGACTAAGAATTGTTTGATTTTAGCAACTGGGATTTGGTATACTGTAAAGAGTGAGACTTTGATCATGTAAGCATAAACAGGACTTTGGTGTGTGATCCCTAAGACCAGGAGAAAACATAAAGACTTAGAAAGACTAATGAGGACCTATGCCACTGTTATGTTTCCCTCTACCATAATCCATGAAGCTCATGCAGACATTATTATCTGTCTAACAGAATGCTGCTGTAGCAAGAAATATGTTTCTGCTGGATTCCTTTAACACTGTTTTGGAAACCAGAAGTCCATCCTCCAGCAGGCAGCTGTGCTTCAGGAAAACAAAATAACAACATTATATTGCAATAAATAACTCAGTATTACTGAAAATACTAGCCATTTATGATTTACATTTCAGTATTGGAGTTAAGCATCTCCAACTGAAGGTAAAGCAAAAAGGTATTCAATACCATTTTAAAATTAAATATACCAAGAATCCAAAATACCAGCCAAAACGTTCCAATCTTTTTCTAAGCAAACCATTCTTTTTCTTTTTTTCCTTTCTTTCTTTCTTTTTTTTTTTTTTAACATCACATCAGTTACTTGCAGTACCAGCTGTTTCTGTTCATAATGCCTTTCATCTTCTTACTCGGACATGAGCTAGTGGTAAAGCTGTTGTAAAATAATGATGGATGAGCTTTATAAACAATGCCTCCCAATGTTTACAGCCTCTGACCTTTTCTGTCATTTAGAAGTTTTTTCATTACCTTTTTTGTCTTTCACCTTTCTCCCACATATTTCTTTCTTCCTGAAAACTGCCACAATTTTCTCTGTAGGCTGGTTTTAGCTTTGTGCTCCCTACTGTAAGAGAAATCAGACATCTAATGCAATCTTAACTACTACCTCCTCCTGTCTCACAGCACTTTAAATGGATGTTGTTTGGTTTACTGGCATAGGACTGTCTCAATAAATATACTCCCAGCTTCATAGATGAGGCTGAATACATGCAGGTTCTGAAATTACTTGCTCCTCTTGCACTTGGATACCCAGTCTGCCCTGCCCGGTGCTATCAACCAGTCAAGAGACAAGCTAAAAGCTCAGAGTAAGGCTGTCTCTTTTTTCCTGCTACTCTGAAGAGGAGTTGCAGCTGCTGAGGGTCCCTGGTATGTGTTCAAAGTCTTCTCTCATCTGCCTACATGAAGGCTGGGTGTTGTTACACATGAAGGGCTCAGGTGTTATTCCAGTTTATTCCTTCCCTTACCTGATGTAGGCAGGGACATTGTGTGCAGGCAGTCATGCTCCTCTGAAATGGTAAATGCTATCGGTTCAACTCCTGACAAATGGGTTCATAGAATCACAGAATCATGGAATGGTTAGAGTTGGAAGGGACCTCAAAGATCATCTAGTTCCAACCCCCCTGCCATGGGCAGGGAAACCCTCCACTACACCAGGTTGCTCAATGCCTCATCCAGCCTGGCCTTGAACACTTCCAGGGATGGGGCATCCACAACTTCTCTGGGCAACCTGTTCCAGTACCTCACCACCCTCTGAGTGAAAAATTTCTTCCTTATATCTAATCTAAATCTGCCCTCTTTCAGTTTAAAGCCATTGCCCCTTGTCCTATCACTATACGCCCTTGTAAACAATCCCTCTCCAGCTTTCCTGTAGGCCCCCTTTAGGTACTGGAAGGCTGCTATAAGATCACCCCGGAGCCTTCTCTTCTCCAGGCTGAACAGCCCCAACTCTCTCAGCCTGTCTTCATAGCAGAGGTGCTCCAGCCCTCAGATCATCTTCGTGGCCCTCCTCTGGACCTGCTCCAGCAGCTCCATGTCCTTCTTGTGTTGGGGACTCCAGAGCTGAGCACAGTACTCCAGGTGAGGTCTCACTGGGATACAGGGATGCTCCATGGTGGGAGCAGGCATGAACAGAGGGCTCTGCTCTCTCTTTTCCCTTCCCTCTCCTTACCCTGAAGATGTGAACTGCTGTGAGCAGACTGTATATTATGAGATGAGCAAAGAAGATCAAGGTCTTTCATTAATATCTCCCTGTCTCCTCTGATGTGATGTGCATGCAATCATGTAATGAGGGAGAGGAGCAGAATTAAGGAACTTTGCTCACAGCAAACACAATTTACAATTTTGTGGGCAGTGAGAGTGGCTGGCTTTAAGGCTCAGGCATATGAGCAAGCTGACAGTTTTATGATTCTTAGAGCTAGCAGGCTCACTGCCTACAAAATCTTGAGTATACTAGTGCAGAAATTTAGCCTGTATGCCCAGAATTCTTAGTAGGATTAAGCAAAGGATATTTGAAGGAAAATGGCTTTCAGTCTTTATTTTCAGATGAAACAAAACTGTTGTGCAAACAGAAAATGCCTTTTGCCTGTTGAGATTTTAAGGTATGAAATATTTCCCAGACAAAATATAAACCTTGCTCCATTCCTTGGTCATGGTGTGAGTGCTCCTCTTTCAGAGATTTGATTCATTTCTTTTAAAAGAAAAAAAAAAAAGACAAAAGAATAATGCTGACTGTGGACTGATGCCGTATGTAAAAACTCTTGGCCTGAAGTAAAGTGATTTGTGTGAAAGTAATACTGATGCTTCACATATGCTTAAATACGAACAACAAAATTGTAGATTTGTACCAATCTGGTTTCAACTGGTTTTATTTATGTTAACTGGAATTCTGAAATGTTGTAGGAAAAGGTTAATGAGGTAATAAGATTAGAGGAGATCAATTAGAGGAGAAAGTTTCACTAGTGTCAGAAGCTGCCCACGTCAGTGACCTAAAGGACAACAAAAGGGATCAGAGATTTTTCCAGAAAGATTTTTTCAGTATTTTAATGAGACTGGTCCCTGTACCATAGATGCATTTGGAATAAATGGAGATAAAATGATGAGAACTGTAAATATAACATTCAACCAGTTTAAGCGATCAGAGACGACTAGAGAGATTGCCTTTAATGATGAACACAGAATACTTGTATTTGACAGCTGGTAGGTATAGGGAGAATAAAAATGGAGTGAGGGAAGCCAAGAGAGTTACAGAACTAATTCATAGTACATCCTACCAGATATCACTTATTTATATTTATTTGTACTTATTTATACTTCTGTGGAAGGGAAAGCTGATTATTTTCTCAATATCCTCTCTGTAATTCATTCAAATACCAGAATTCATCAAAATTTAGCTTTGGTTTAGAATAATAAACTAACAACAAGGTTAATCACAAGGAAGTTTAGGTGTCTAACTCAAACTCCCTAGACTCTATAGTCAATAGGGATAGCATCTCCTTAAGCTTATACCTTAGGTTAGATAAATCCCTTCTGGAGGTGTCTGCCTTTTTGTTTCTGTGACAGTTGAGAGGTGAGGTGATGGCTTTGATTTACAAATCTGATTTTTAAACAGTGAAATTCAGTTAGAAGTATTAAAATGTAAATCTACAGCTCTATCGTTTCCCATAACTTCAATGAGAGAAAGCTAAAATGATGGTTGAAATTATTCTTGTGATTTTAATTGAACTTCAAAGATAGGTGCAGCCTGAATCTGAAAGGGGGATCTATGCCCCATATCTCAGAGGCAAAACTCTCTTTAAGTACCTTTACTCCCTTTTATCCTCATCATAAATCGCTGCCTGAAACTAAATATACATTCAGTGTCTTCTTTTCACAATTTTAGCATCTTACATAAGGAGACATATCAGACGCTGCAGATTCAGCTGCATAAAAGACAGCTTGCCACAGCACATCTGAAATTTTGATGATGAAAGACATACTTTGCCCTGGCTTTCGGATGGACAAAAGTTCATACAGGGAAAAGAAGAAAAGTATTCAATGTCATACATACAGAGCAACCTGAACCTTGATTATTTTAAGCCTGTTCTCTTGTAGCTTTACTAAGGAGAAAATGAGATGCTAAAGGGAGAAGAAATTTGCAAACTGCCATTAAAAGTCTATATTTGACATAACCACAGTTCAGTAAAGTATTTTGTACAATACTACAACAATCTTTGTGTAATATAGCATAAATTTTCTGTTAAAGTAGGACAAGTGAGTCTGCAAGTTCTTTTTCCATGTCAGTATAAGAATGCAAAATGGGTTTTACCTACACAAAAACAGGGAGGATTTTGCTGGATTTTGCTTAGGTTCTCATTTAAATGATGACAGATTTCAAGCTACTTTCCCTCTTCCATGGCAAATGCATTTTATAACCTTTTTTTTAGTTTTGATATGCAAGTTTTTGAGAGTTTGACAATATAGTCTGAAATAATAAAATCTCTTCAGAGCCAACCTTCACCTTCTGTGCCAAAATAATGAAAAAAGTTTATACCTTCTTGCTCTGAGTATATACATGAAAAGGTGAATATCACAACAAATTTATTCTTCTTGTCCTCTTGATGTGATGAAATTATACATTCTGGCTTCAACCACTAGAAACTCCAGGAAACAGATTAAGGTCAATTTGTCTTACATTACAATATGATGAAAGTATAATGGAAATAATACGAGCACTTTAAGATGAGTGAAATGACTCCTATGTATGGTAGCAAGAGATAATAGAAAATTTGCCCAAGGATATAATAGGCAGGATCAAACAATTATAATTTAGATTCATTAGGTAGCGCAGTGTCAGAAGGGGAAAAACTAGATTGCCAGGTAGGTTTTATATATTATTTACTTTTATGAATTCAAAGAGAAAATAATCCTTTGAACAGAATATTTTATACTTCGGATGTAAACAAACATCCCCCAACTTAAATTCAAATACATAGAGTGCTTAGGAAATATTGCAAGAATAACATGTTTCCGAAGAACAACAGCTAAAAATGAAAGCAATGAAACCAAAATACTTGAAGATAGCATTTGTGAAAATTAATTGTTCTGTTAGGAAACCTGCTGACCAGCAGAGTGACATGAAAACAAAGTTTAGTTATGTAATTTCTGCCAAATTTGTCAGACATAAGCAAAATCGGTCATTTTGCATTTAAACGTAAACCAAAGAACTTGTTGCATTACAAGAACACCCAAGAACTCCCCCGTTTGCTTTGGCAGATAGCTGCTTAGGTGGTGATTTTTCATTCCTTTCAGTGTTTTGGATGCATAGTCTGATGAAATTAAAAAATCAAGCCTCAAAAGTAGATGGATAAAATTAGTTGCAGGTCTTTAAAGGATTTAGATCATTAGAAATATACATAGAAAAACAACTCGAGGATAAAGTGCTGACTTCAGGAGTAGATGTTACCTGCACATCTAATACAGGTTTAGTTTTACTAGGCATGCTAAAGATTTTAAAAAGTGGTAACCAACTGAAAAAAAACCCTGATATTTTCTGACTTAGCAGTGCAAATAATAGAATATTTTGGTACTTTCCCTTTGTCATAAAGCCATCCTATCACAGGGAAGTATACACAGTGAATAGGAACTGGTGGAAGAACCACAGATGACGTGTTTTCATTAGAGTTAGTGTGGCGAGTGGTTCATTGCACATTTTCTGCACAGACAATAAGCACCGAGCCTGCGCTGTTAGTGCAGTGGAACAAGCTGTTTCATTTCACAGCTTGCCCAAGTCATTTATAGCCCATAAAAAAATTACTTAACACATGGTGGCATATGTAACTCTATAAAGCTTTCTTTGAGAAGGAGGTGGAAGATGGCATTTGTATACACAAATATATCTATACACATACTCAAGCTAACGCAATATGTTAGCACTCTTTTGTGCTATAAACCTAGTAGGCACACTATCATGGTAACTGAAGATGAAAATTTTTGGTAAGAACCTGCCTATTCATTCCTCACATCATGATTTCCAGATTCCCCCTCAGATTTATACTGCAGCTCTGTGACTCTTCAGTGAAATATGCTTAAAGTCTTGCTCATACCTCCCTGGAACTACACACTGGTGAGCACAGTCGTGTGTGCTGCACAGCTTGGGTACCAGAGCAGATCCTCCTGCACTGACTGTTCTTGTGGAAAACAGGTAATGCTATTATATTAATGGATTTTCTTTTGCCTACTTACATTACCTGGTACAGTGGTAGCAGCCCACCATTGAGATCCTATTTCTCTATCATTAAATAAGAATGATAACTGAAATAATTGTTGCTAATAAGATTACTAGGTATAAGAGTATGAGAAATTGCCTATTCAGTGGGATAGTAAGAGCAGTGATAATTCTAACAAAGCTCATTTTGTCTAACATAGTAAAGAAAGCCAAATCTGTCTTCCAGGACCACCAGAGTGTTTTGTGGCTGGTTGTGGAGAACCTAGGGAATTTTAGCACAAAAATGAATACTTGTAATTATTACTGGGATTCAACTACCTGCATAATATGTCCAACAGAGTAATGAGGGATGATCCTTTCCATTAATCAGGATAAACATGGAATCAGCTCAGTCAAAACTGGAAAAATGTGTTAATAGAAATTTTGCTCAGAAGGGATGGACAGGATGTTTTGCAGAGCATTCCACAGTATTATGCAGAATTTAGAGTTCTGTAGTCCCTGGAGGATTGATGTTTGGAAGCATTGCTTGCAGTAATGTGGAGATGGTTCTTAAAGTTACCAGTTTAGAGAAATATCAATTTACCTTTCGGCTTCTGCCCAGAGTCTTCTGTTAAGCACATTTTTTTTTTTTTTAAAGTTTGCAACCTTCCATTGGAAATCTTTATAGTCTAAAGTATCTGCTTTTCATTGAAATACGTACTTTACATTTTCCCTCTCATTTAGCATTCAGCAGTGCCATTATTCTTCATTTCATGCAATGCTGATTCCCTCAAACTGCTATAATAGGCACATCCTAAAGTTGGTATTTCATTGCACTATTGAACTGATGTGTGTGGTTAAAGTCCACAGAGATACATTTGAATAAAAAATATCATACAAAAACCTGCAACAGGAGAAAAGCACAGGGACAGTGCTGCACTGACATAAATGCTCTCAGAGAGCTTTGTGATGAAGACTGAAATGATGGAGAGAAAGGGAAAATGTGCTCGTATTTGCAGCGTTCATGAATTGGGAAGAAACTTGTTAAGTAAATTGAATTATATATCACTTAAAAACCAATGGTGAAACTCAAAGTGATGAGGAAAGTCCATGTTCCAAGTGGACTTAATGACTCTATAGAAGAGGCCTCAAGCTTCTATGGAGGTGAAAATGTCAAAAATGTTTCTAAATTTCTGAACTTTCATGGGGAAAGGAAGAGATGGTGGAAGTCCTCTTAACAAAGAAAGGGAGAGCTGGGAATTATGGACGGTAGAAAAAGAGAAGATCCTCATGTTCAGCAATGAGTGAATATGATAGGTTGGTATCAGAGATGCAAGGGGAAAAACTTTTATAGTGCAGGACAAATAATTTTCCAATATGATGACCTAAAATACTTACTCAGGACCTTTAAGAATGAGAAAAAAGTCAGAGACTGATTCCTGGAAATCTCACATCTCAGATGCTGAGATCTCTCCCTGGTGCCACACAGAAAAGAGATACTCAATTCCCTGTTCTGGGAGCTGAGAGGCTGTCCCAGGTAAAGGGTCTTGAGGTTATGATGAGATGGCCTTCGCCTAGATTTGACAGCAATTCCATCTGCAACTGGGAAACTTTGCTGATTAAAATTTTCTCAAAACTATATGCCCTAGAAAAGGTGAATCAGAAAACACACACATATTTATACTTAAATATGTCTGGCGGGCTGGCTTAGAAACTCCCCCTAAATTTTCTGAAGTCTCTGAAGCAAATACCATCTATTTGTAGATATAAAAATCTCAACCCTTTCGTAACTCATTAAAAAATCTTTTTCTGCTCCTGTACTGTACGTATGCAGTAGGACTTGCATAATTAACTGAACCTTTTCAATAATAAATATGAAAGAGTATCTCATAGTAAGCTAATGCTCGGACAGCTCGTGTAGATTTATATTCTGGCAACTGTGTTTAAACAGAAATGAAGCTTTTTTTTTTCTGTCTCCTGCCACAGTGCAGTCAGACTGCTTTGAGAGTTAATGCCTCACAGACTTTATGGACTGAGTCCAACACTCATGATTTTATCAAGAATTTAGTACCTCTCTTTTGAAGACAGCTGTTGAAGTCTTGCTCATAATTTATCTTTAAAAATTAAAGTTGTGCATATGGGAATTGAAAGAAAGGGTTTGCAAGTCTTCACAAACTGAAAGTGCAACATAGACTCTTTGCATAAAGTGATTTAAAACTTGTCTGGTGGTTTTTGAAATTTAAAATACCTAGGACTCGGAAAAATAATGTTACTGTTTTATACCAACTATACATTTGCAACAAAGTATAGAAAACTTGGACAAGGCCCTGAGCAACCTGATCTAGTTGGAGATATCCCTGTTCCTTGCAGGGGGGTTGGACTAGATGACCTTTGAAGGTCCCTTCCAGCCCTAACCATTCTATGATTCTATGATTCTATGATAAAACATTGTATTTGTGGTCATCATCCACGAATATGATTCCACTACCTGCAGGAATTACACAAGCTCTCTTTACAGTTTAAATAAGTTTAGGACAGAAAGTAAAAAGTTTTTTCAACTAAGAAGGAAGACAAATTTCAGGACCGCAGAACATAAATACTCCTGGATTTGGAACTTACTGAGGAGTCCTATACCGTAAGAGAGAAGACAATGAATAAAAATCTGAGGTACAGTTCAGGTTTACATGAACTGGAGAGATGCCTTGCCACAGTAACCACAAAAAGAGTCTTGAATGATGTAAAGAATATTTAAAAACTGTACTGCACTGCCTTTTTGAAACCCTAAAGAGACCTGATATGTCTACTGAATATCTGCTTGGAATTGGCTCAAAATATAAAACTGCACGGTCCCTTAGGGTAGCGTTCGTGACGAATGACTTGCTGAGCTAGTGCCAGGACATGGTCAGTTATCATGCCAGCTGACACCCTCAGCATCACTAGACAAAAACTTGTGAAGAACAGTAAAGTATTGCATGAGACTCCTGTTTCTAGCATCAGCTTGCAATGTTATTTGTTAGCAACCCAATGCACAACAAATTGTTTCTGTATCCATAAGGAAAAACAGTCTTTATGTAATTTCTTGCAGAATACAAGTCTCTTAATTTTTCTGACCTAACTGGGTTATAAAAAACATTATTAGCTGTAGAAAATCTTAGGAATCAGTTTAACTGCTTAATGTGAATGCTGAGTATTAAATGATTGAAGAAAGAGAAAAAGAAGACTAGTCAGTAGTTCTCACTAGTGTTTGACATTGTTTTGTGACTTAAACAGTTGTTTGCCAAGTTCCCAGCAAAACTAATGAATCACTGAGAACATAACCATAAGAATAAAAGTAGAAATATTATTTAAATATGC
Source organism: Tauraco erythrolophus (assembly GCF_009769465.1). Taxonomy (NCBI): domain Eukaryota; kingdom Metazoa; phylum Chordata; class Aves; order Musophagiformes; family Musophagidae; genus Tauraco; species Tauraco erythrolophus. Next base: position 11,238,393 of record NC_141468.1, on the reverse strand, counting down.
AAATCTTGAGGTATAGATATAGACTAGTTCAGTAACAGAAACACTCAAAGTCACTGAAGATAATTTCATATTATGATCTGCCTCTAGAAGGAAATTATGTTTTCCTAAAAGTCTATGAGTTAACTTTTTCAGTAGCAATGTGTATGATGGACTCTCACTTACTTCTCTGAGAGCAGTGACAAGTTGCTCATCTGATTTGTAAAATACTACATGTTTGTACTCAAAGACTCTACTACTCTGCACATTTTAACAAGCTTACTGATGGTGATGGTAGGGCTAATTATTTCTGTAAAGTGATTATCCTTGTGAAAGACAGGACTGCACGGCTGCAGAACCTGAAGACCATGTTTTGTCTTTGAAATTATTTCAGCATACTTTTAGCCCCTTATGACCACATGTACTGGAAGTGTCCCCTCATATGGGGTTTCACAAGCAAAACTTTGAGGATCCACTGCTGAACTGAAAGTCTGTGAGTTCTGTTATATTCATCTTTCTCTCAATGCTGAATCCACAAAGTCTCTGTATTGGTAGCTCTTCCAAAGAGGGAGAGGCTTTATTTACCAATCAAATATATACATTTTACTATCTTCAGATCTGAAACTTGAAGATCTGTATACAACATAACTCAGGTCAGCACTGTTTTTAACTTCTTTTATAATTATCTTTCCTCCTTCCTGATATAGTTTGGCTACAGGAAAGAATGCAATCATTTAAATCCCTGACTTGGAACCAAGGACATCATACTGATGTGGGAGACTGAAAAGTTGATGCTGAAATGGCTTGCAAGACATCTAATTATCCTGTGCAAGCCACTGAACTTCAAATTTTGAAATAAAATTTATACAATATATTTCAGTTGAACAACAGACTCAGTCCTCTACATTAAATAGAAGTAAGCCTGAGGTGCCCATCATGCTGCCAGTTAATAGTCATGATTTCCATAAAAATAATCAAAATTTTTGTCTCAGGCCCTTGGTGACACATACTCCCAACTGCTTGCACAAACTGTTTCTTATAATATTTTAGTTTGCTTCTCTCAGTAGTAGTAACATCAGTGGTAGTTAGGAAAAGACAAAATTTAAGAAGGATAGTATCATTATTTTCAGTTTACAAGGAACTGAGGTTTAAAGAGTGTAAAAAGATGTCTAATGTTACTCAACCCAGCAGGAAAAATCATATTATAATCCTGTTTTCTTTTTCAGTTCTGAGTTATATGGGAGAGGATACAGTATTCTTTGTGCACCTATGTTTTCAAGTGGTCTGTATTGTATGTTTACACTCATTATTTGCACAAAATTGTAAGTGATTATAAACAAGTCTCCTAATCAGCAGGGTCAGGGAACTACAGCTACAGACAGTAATTGCAACTAAATGTATATTGGTAATCTTCATTACTTTTCTGACCTATCTCAGAGAAACACAAAGAGACAACATAATAAGGAGCTTTCAAGCTTCATGCTGAATTTTTTTCCTTTCTCCATGTGACATATAAGCTGCAGCAAAGGAGCACTTTTTATCAAGAATGCTTCAAGACACATAAGGCAAGTCTCCTACCCTGCTGAGCAGTGTAATTTCTGATTTTGAAAGCTGTTTGTTCTTCTTTTAAAACAGGCACTAGTAATGGCAGAATTGACTTTTCTACTAAGACAAAACTGGTGCCATTGGGAACACTGTTGCCAAGTCTTCCTCAATGCTTTACACATAAAACCATCATCTTACTGTTCAGACAAAGAAAAGGCAAAGGAAATCTGGTTTGCTTATTTGCTGTTATTTAGCAAAGATAATTTTTTAAAATAACCTTTATTTACAAAGCCTGTGATGAGGTATGCCAGGTCTTGCCAGTATGTATAGAGTAGGGAATGAAAAGAATACTTTATCTGTATGCAGTTGCAACAAGGAACTTCAAGCAAGAGAACGTAATTACCTGGGAGGAATTTGGCCAACTCTGTGGTTATGAAAAATTCAATGGAGTGTTTAATAAAATTTGCAGCAGATTATTGCTTTAAACTCCTCCTGGAGAGATGTCCCCTTAAAGAAAAAAATACCATCCTTGGAACCAGTCTAGCTGCAAAGAACATCTTTACCTGCAACCAATCACTGATTTTTAATCATCTTAAAGTGGCATAAACGGGCACTGGCACTGCAAGAGCTCAGCTCTCTTCACACTCCTGCTTACTTCTTCCCCATAGTTTCCCTGACGTTATCTCTTTTAGCCATAGATGTTTGTACAGCTGCCTAGTGAACTCGTTGGCAGAAATGATCCTACTAACTGCCACCTCACACACCTCCCCGCTGCTGATGTCTTGATTTTGGGTTAGTCACCCAACTTGATGCAGCACATGCTTTATGCCACCATGAAGAATGAAATGAGGTCGAGAGAAAGAGAGAATGGCATTTTTCAGTAAACATGCTGGTTTATGACAAAGTGTGCTTTATGAAGCAATTGTAGACTGATAATTCAGAGAGGAAAGGATTGCTGGAGGTCTCCAGTCCAACCTCACATTCACAATAGGGTTAACTTCCAAATTAGATCAGATTGCACAGAGCTTGTTTGTTGAGTTTGGAAAATCTTCAAGTAAGGCTCCACAGCCTCTCTGGGCAACCCTTCCCAGTGCTCAGCTACACTCATAGTCATTTTTTTTTTCAGTTTTCCTCATATTCAGTTGGAATTTCCCTTACTTCAGCTTGTGAATATTATTTCCATTTTTGCTACGGAGCTCCATCTTCTCTATACTATCTCATAAGGTAATTAGCTACCCATAAAGTAGCTCATTTCCTAAGGTTCAAAGAAACCCTTAGTCTCTCCTCAGTGACACTTGCACTGGCCCTTTGCTGTCTTACTGGCACTCTGTTGGAGTCTCAGTATCTCCAGAGGCCCCAAACGAGACATGTTGTTCTGGATGTGGCCTCACAACTACCCAGTGGAAGGAAATGATCCCTTTCTATGACCTGCTCCCCACACTGTTACTTTTGCAGCCTGGTATGTAGCAACAATGATCACAAAGCCATTTTCCAAAGCAATGTTGTTTAATGAAAAGTTGTAGGTGTCACTGTATCAGTGACTTTCTCAGAGAAAATCTGATTTAAAAGCACTTTAAACAAGTTCTGTTGAGCAGAACTGAGTGGACACCATACATTTTGAGATGAGGACATGTAAAAATTGATTGCTTTGTAGGAAAAAGACATTGTCTTCAATGCCAGTCCTTTCAATATTTTTAAAATTGCTTTCGGCATCAATTGTATGGTTTTAGTTTTACTCATTTTAAAGAACTCTAAAGAATATTGAATCTGCTTTGTGATGCCTGCATTATTTCCGAGCTGTTTGAAAACAAATAGTGGCACAAAAATCTCTCTTTATAGACCATCCATTTTTCTGTCAACAATAAAGCAAAGCTGCCTCAGGAAAAAAAAAAGCTTTAAATATAGCTGTGGTGCTATCAACAAGTTAGCACTCCTGCATGAAAGCAAGTCCAGTTGTTTATTTGAGAGTTTTGCTGCAGGAGATAGAAATCAGGAGAGCTGTAGCAGGAATGTGAGCCCAGTTCTTCACAGCTGAGTTTTGCTGCAGGGAGCTGGAGAGATCAGATACATGAATCTTTCTGATTGGCCATGTATGGTTGGGTTTGCTCTTTATATAAACGGAAGGTTGGTTGGGATTCCCAAAGGGTTCTAATACTGGGAATGCGTGTTCATGAAGTGAGCTGGACTAAGCTGAATATGAGGAGTTTATATAAAGACAGCTTGGCAGGTCTCAGAAGTGAGCAGGTTTGCTTCTGTCTCTCTGGCCCAACTGTTATGCATAAATCAAAGAAGAAACGTAATACCCTTGATCATAGATTCATAGATTCATAGATTCATAGATTCATAGATTCATAGATTCATAGATTCATAGATTTCTAGATTGGAAAAGACCTTAGAAATCATCGAGTCCAACCGTCCCTAATCCCCATTAAACCATATCACTAAGTAGATCATTCACCCTATTCTTAAACACATCCAGGGATGGATGTGTTTAAGAATAGGGATCATTTCCTCTCAGCTGCCTAGAAGAGGTGTGATTGTGGCATGGGCTGTGAGCTCATGTGTGACAGTCCATTGCGAGCTGCTCAAGGTTCAAGGACACTTCAGTTCCTTGTAATCATTCCCTAGGAAAGTCTCAACAATGAAATTTAGGCTTTTCTTCACACTCGTTTTGACAGACAAATGTCCAGTTTCCTCGTGGGCTGCTCACTCCCCAAGCTTTTAAGGTCTGTGCTTCCAAACAGGCCCATAGTGTGGATTATGAGGCTTATTTTATACCCTCTGACTAGTTCCTGCATTAGCTTTGGCCCCCCTTCTTCCCAGTTTCACCTCTAACAGCTCCCAGAGTTCTTTGTCTTCCACCTTCCAGCTGGTGAAAGCAACCCTGCTGGGATCCTTGTCTTCCTTCCATTAACAGTTAACTAGATGTCTAAATCCTGATGAGTTTTGAACCCAGAAGAAATCGCTGAAGTATGAGACAGTGAACTTGTCTGAATTGTTGAGGATATTTCCATGCCTGTCCCAAGCCCTAATTCTAAAATTATACGGGACCATGGTTTAAATCTGAGACAGGTATTACTATCTTGTTATATATTTCATTACCCAGTTGTGACAACTATTAGGGATCTTGTGCAAAAAAGGAGGAAGATACTAATTACAAGTTTTGTGTTTTGATCTGATTTACTTGTGTTTCATGTTGCTTTTTTCACCAAGACTGAGCTTATGACTCTGTGTTCTTTTTGTGGTGAATCACAGTGAAATAAACAAGGATAGAGCTGCTATCTCCAGAGAGGTATGGAATTCAGAGAAAAGCATGTATGGTCTCTTTAGGTAACTCAGGGCTTCTTGCCAGGCTTGCCTCAGGCCAACAAGGGAGACTGCTATCTGCTACTGTGTTTTGAGAGGGAGTTTCAGCAAATACAAGGCATCAACTCTTCTGAGAGACAAAAGCAATTAAGAGGCAATCAGTTGTTCCAGGTTCAGTGTGAATCATGAGAGAATTCCTAGTTCCCTTCTTCCTAATGAGCTTTATGTCAGCCACCGAATCTACAGAATTCTGCAGGCTGCCTATATCATATCTACAGTGTTGGTTTTGTTTTTTTTTTAACTCTTCCTAGTGAGATTTGGAGAAAAGAAACTACTCTACTGTGAGGCTTTTCTCAAGTAGAACCAAAAGACAAACTTATTTTATTGATAAGTTGATCATATATCCTGGCAGAACTCCTGTTGTCTTGTGAAATTAAAAAAAAAAAAAAATCCTTCTGGTTAGCAACATTGCATTTGGAGAACTGAAAGTATTAGGTTATATAAATGCAATGAAAACAGAATTAATTTTTGTAATCTAAAGATGCATAAATTGGTTCTTAATTTAGATTTGTGACCTGCTTCAGTTTTCATCTTTCATGAAGCAAACCTGAGCTCTATTATTCTGTTACACGTCTGCAATTTCAAGATGGTTATGCTATATCTGAGCAAACTGTTGACCCAAAATTTCACCCCTTTTCCATTTTTCACCTCTTAATTAGAGCCTTTTTCTAACAAAGAAAAAAATCAATCCAGATTGACACCATCTTGTGCGTCTTGTTAGTTCAAGATAATTATGGAACTTAACACTCTAAATGGTAATTACACTTGCTGTTGAGCACAGCAGCCGTTTTAGAACTGCAGACCAAATCAAATTAGCATTTTTGTCAAATAAAGTTAAATGTGCTTAAAAGTTACTTCTTGATGCATATAGAATAACATTTTACAGTGACTGTCACCTAACGTCTGTTGGAGATAGACCCTGCTGCTAGGATTCATCTGCCTGAGCGTTGATGTCTATATCTGAGCTAGATGTCAAGGCTTCTTTTTTTAGCAAAAGAAGAGCAATTACTCTTCTAGAAGGTGGTTTCTCTTATTTGCAAATAGATCTCTTAAATAGGTCAGATGAAATGTACCTTCAAAATGAAATGCACCTTCTTTCCACTGATTGGAAAAGTTTTACTTAAGTGGCTGATTCTCCCATGATAATATTTCTCATTGTGTTATCTATTTCAGAGGTCCCAGATGTAGAAGGATATTGGATTAGATTTTTTTGATATAGTAGACAAACTCTAGGTTTTTAATTAGACAATTAACACAGAAATAGAATGGGTATGAGACTGAAATAAAACTTCTGCTATTCAGAGAAATTCCTAGACTACTTAAGTGGGTCCTGATTGCAAAATCTAAAGGATCAGACCAGAATTATCGTTTTCCTCTATCTAAAATTCAAAAGAAATAGACAATGAAATCACTAATCATTAAATTATTGTAAATGTATTTAAATAAAAAAGACCATTAAACTAGTAGAACACGTGAAAGTCAATTGCAAAACTGAATGAGATTAATAGGATTCATTGCCTTTCTACGTGAGACGCAGTATGAAACATGGGTCTCATCTTTTTCGTTATCCATTGCAGTCACAAACAGTAATGTTCATTTTCAAGATCGTAAAAGCTCATGAAGCGAAAGTGATAATTTGAATGATGGAGAATCCAACAGACACAGATGGAGCATTTCATACAGAACTGAGGGGTTTTTTTCCAAACATGTACATAAGATTATTGCTAGGTCATAATATATATGTGTGTGATTCAATAATTTTTATATGTGCACATATATGTATGTATAAATGCATAAATGTGTATGTATATATGTATATTTGTACAAATGTATGCATATATACGATTGAAGTTGATCTAATCCTAGGAATGTATTAAACCTGCCTCGACTCAGCACAAATTATTAGCTTGTTGAACTAAATCCTTGGGCTCTACTTTCAGTTTCTGAAGTTATAGCTACCTAAATTAACTTCAAATTACTGACTCCACTTTTGCTCCTAACATGTAGTATTATACAAATTTCCCACTTCAAATTGTTCATAGATTTAATCCTCTGTTTCATAATCCAACTGTAATTTAAAAAAAACCCCAAACAATAAACACCACTGACATCAGTACTGAACCAGCTAGGGGAGCAAAGAAAATTACATGGTTTGGGTATTTCTCTGAGGACAAGATGGGTGATCTGAATTCCAACAAGGTGCTGCAACGGATTCTTTATATTTGTATAAGCAACTTTCTGAAATAAAGTACGGCTTATTTAAGGTAAATACAGTACAGTGATTCAGCCAGTGAAAACTTGGAGAGTTAAATATCATAGGCAGAGTAGGACAGGAGTGCTGCTACACTAAAGAATAAAGTAAAAGCTGTGGAGTTTGAGCTCAGGGTTGCTCAGAGGACAGACTTCCCACCTTCAGGGATCATTTGCAGCACTTTAGTTGGTCAGTCAGCTAAATGCTTTGATCCTAATTTTTCTGCACTCTCCAATACTGCTCCCGTGTTGTTCACAGTACTTGAAATTTTCTCATTGCGTGATCCTTCTTCTTTCATGCCAATCTTAGGCTGATGAAATTTCAGTGACTTTCATGGAGTATGTCCTGATCTAAACTGTTACACAATATTAATCTAGCCCACTACATCTATTTGACTGTGTATGTCACCTATGTATGTCATGACCATGTATACACCTTCTATTCTTTATACTGTAGTGAAGAAACATTTCCTATACAATGCAATGAAATATATTAGAGTGATTTATTTCACAATTTATTGCAGAACTCAAAGGGCATTATGGGGAACTCTGACTCCCAATGACAACATTCCCATTAACTCACTGGAGGCAGTCTCTCCCATCATAAGCATCATCTGAATTCTGAAAGCTTTACAAAAGGATGATTTTAATATAATTTTATGAATTATTTTAAATATACTGAGAAGTTAAATTACTTAATTCAGTTCATACAGTGAGTGGAAAAAAATATTTAAAAAACCCAAAGAATCTTGTTCATCTGCAATATAACTTGACAATATCTTATACATTAAGAGCTTTAAATACATATTTTGAGATGAATATACAAAAACCACTAGACAACACCTCCTTATAGATCAACTAAGTTCACATAAAATGAGCAACCTAGGAAGAGAAAAAAATATAGGGAAAAGATTAAATAGGAAGAATTACCAAAATACTGCGAGACTTCCTTGTGTGTCTTTATTTTCTCCTCAAAAGGACCTGAAAGACTCTTTATTAGAGACTTGCTCTCAGTGCAGTGTGGTAGAAAGAGATTAGATGTTTATCAGTGTTCATGTCTTTCTTGTTTGATTTCTTGTAGAATACAACAGCTGACACGTTTATCTCCTTTATTTCATATGACTCAGGCACGAAGGGATTTTCTCACCAAATTGATCACAGGATGACAATATGAAAAAGAGGTGTGTATATTTTTGTACGGTGTTTTCCCTTATTTTCAGGGAGACAGCAGAGGGACTGACCATCAGCAGTCTCTCCTCCTAATCCCATTTCAGGTGAGGGTCAATGGCACTGAAGTGATGCATGTCTCAGCTGTATGTTACTGCAATGAGTTGAACGTCATTTCAAATATTCATTTGAGATTGCAAAGATAATAGTCAAGAAGGACAGATGGAAGGACAGAATGCACACAGTGTGCTTTATCTACATTTTGCAGATAGAGGCATTGTCTTTGGGTACCAACTCCATTGTCTCAACAAAATCATGCAGAAATCTTGAAGTTCCTGTACTAAACATCAAAGGTAAGTTGGTGCCATCAAAAAAAAGTATTTACAGAAGGCTCCCAAACCAGCATTCTCAAAGCATTTCAGGCAGTTGAGAATGTATTGGAACCCTCATTTTGTCATGGGAAACTACATTACGAAGATCAGGTTTTTCATTCAAATGGTTCATTAAGAAACTAAGGAAGAAAGATGTCAATTTTACGTACCCCTTCCTAAGATTTTATTACATTTTTTTTAATTTAAATTATCACTGAAATTTGTAATCTTCTGAAGAAATCTGTTCTGAGAAATTTGTTGACTTTATTTATTATTATTTGTTGATCTTTATCATGAAAAAACTGCTATTGTGTAATTGAGATTACTTAGATAAAAATAATCATGCAGATAAATTCACAAAATTAATCCCAAAAGATCTGACCTCTTTTTATTTAATTTATAATCATAAGAGACATAGTATCCCTAAGAAAGAATTTTCTTCTCAAAATTGTAGCATAGGTCAGAATAATTATTTATTTTAGTCAATGCTTTAAATATACATTCAGTTGTATTCAGAGAGGAACAGGGAAGAAAGAATGTGTTTGGGCTGTGTGTGTGTGTGTCCTTTCTCCCAGGATTTGCATCACTTCCAATCATACTCATTTTTCAAGCTATCTTCAATTTAGAATCTTCAGCCAGCGGCAGAAGATTTTACTCAAAACAAATTACTCAGCTTTGTTCAACAGGACAACGGCAATATTTAATTTTGGAATTTGATTGAGAATGAGTAACCCGAGGGCAGTAGATGCTGCCAATAAAAAGGGGACTGATTTGTCATATTATACTTCGATGCATCTGTGATTTCAGTGCAATCGTTCCCTTATACTGTGACAAGGCACAAATCCAAAGCATTTATGAGTAGGCTATGGCCTCTTTACCTTTCCTCCTCCTTGATAAATCTGTACCTGCATACAACCAGTTCGATTCAAAAAGCCAATTTCAAGAGGCTGGGGGGGCGAGAGGGAAGAGAAGCTCAGTGTATGATGACATATTAGTTACTGGGTTTTGTCTTCAGGAATATGTTTGGTAGAGTGCCATGGGATAAAGCCCTGGAGGGAAGAGGGGCCCAAGAAAATTGGTTAATGGTCATGGATCACCTCGTCCAAGCTCAGGAGCAGTACATCCCAACAAAGAGGAAGGCAAGCAGAAACATCAGGAGGCCTGCATGGATGAACAAGGACCTCCTGAACAAACTCAAACGAAAAAAGAAGGCCTACAGAGGGTGGAAGCAAGGACAGGAAGCCTGGGAAGAATACAGAGAATTTGTCCAAGCAACCAGAGATCAGGTTAGGAAAGCTAAAGCCCTGATAGAGTTAAATCTGGCCAGGGACATCAAGGGCAACAAGAAAAATTTCTATAGGTATGTCAGTAACAAAAAGAAGACCAGGAAAAATGTGGGCCCTCTCCAGGAAGAAACAGGAGACCTGGTTATGCAGGATATGGAGAAGACTGAGGTACTCAATGACTTTTTTGCCTCTGTCTTCACTGAAAAGTGCTCTAGCCTCACTTCCCAAGTCACAGAAGGCAAAGGCAGGGACTAGGAGAATGAAGAACTGCTCACTGCAGAAGATCAGGTTTGAGACCATCTAAGGAAACTGAAGGTGCACGAGTCCATGGGACCTGATGAGGTGCATCCGCGGGTCCTGAGGAAACTGGCAGATGAAGCCACTAAAGCCACTATCCATCATATTTGAGAAGTCGTGGAAGTCCAGTGAAGTTCCCACCAACTGGAAAAGGGGAAACATAGCCCCCATCTTTAAAAAGGGAAAAAAAGGAAGATCCAGGGAACAACAGGCCAGTCAGTCTCACCTCTGTGCCCGGCAAGAACATGAAGCAGATCCTCCTAGCACATGGGAAAAAGGGAGGTGATTGGTGACAGCCAACATGGCTTCACTAAGGGCAAATCCTGCCTGACTAATTTGGTGGCCTTCTAGGATGAGGTTACAGCATTGATGGATAAGGGAAGAGCAACTGACATTGTCTACCTGGACTTGTCCAAAGCATTTGACACTGTCCCACATGACATCCTTGTCTCGAAACTGGAGAGACATAGATTTGATGGATGGACCACTCGATAGATAAGGAATTGGCTGGATGGTTGCACTCAAAGAGTTGTAGTCAACAGCTCGATGTCCAAGTGGAGGCCAGTGACGAGTGGTGATCCTCAGGGGTCAGTACTGGGGCCAGTGCTATTTAACATCTTTGTCAACAACATGAACAGTGGGATTGAGTGCACACTCAGTACGTTTGCCGACACCATCAAGCTATGATGTGGTGTGGTGGACATGCTGGAGCGAAAGGATGTCATCCAGAGGGACCTTGACAGGCTGGAGAGATGGGCCTGTGAGAATCTAAAGAAGTTCAGCAAGGCCAAGTGCAAGGTCCTGCACATGGGTCAGGGCAATCCCAAGCACAAATCCACAAGCTGGGCAGAGAATTGATTTAGAGCGGCCTGGAGGAGAAGGACTTGGGGATGCTGGTGGATGAGAAGCTCAACATGAGCCGGCAACATGTGCTTGCAGCCTAGAAAGCCAATCATATCCTGGGCTGCATCCAAAGAAGAGTGGCCAGCAGGTCGAGGGAGGTGATTCTGCCCCTTTACTCTGCTCTCGTGAGACCCCACCTGCAGTACTGCATTCAGTTCAGTGTAAGCAGTACATGGACCTGTTGGAGCTGATCCAGAGGAGGGCCACAAAGATGATCAGAGGGCTGGAGCACCTCTTCTACAAAGGGAGGCTGAAAGACTTGGGGTTGTTCAGGCTGGAGAAGAGAAGGCTCCGGGGTGATCTTATAACAGTCTTCCAGTACCTGAAGGGGGCCTACAAGAAAGCTGGAGAGGGACTTTTTACAAGAGTATATAGGGATAAGACAAGGACAATGGCTTTAAACTGAAAGAGATTTAGATTTCAATTATATCTAAGGAAGAAATTCATCACTCTGGTGATAGAATTCAATCCATCCAGCAAGGCACTGGAACAGGTTGCTCAGAGCAGTTGTGGTTGCCCCATCCCTTGAAGTGTTCAAGGCCAGTTTGGATGATTCTTTGAGGAACCAGATGTAGTGGAAGGTGTCCCCACAATTCTATGATTCTTTGTTAGAAACAGTGGCTTTACCTCACCCATATTGGTGCTTTTCTGTTTTCTGATGGAAAGTACTATGCTTTTGCATTGCTTCCAGTACTGAAGATGAATTGTAAAAATCTATTTCATATGTTGTAGGGTTCTTACAAGCATCCCCAGAAAACAGAATACTAATCCTTATTTTATGCAATTCCAAAAGAATATCCTCAAGTCATTTTCTGAAGGCACAAACACAAAATGTTTATCAACAGGGAAAAAAAAAATCTCCTGTTAATTCTCTTTCATTTTCTTTCTAACATGGCTCAGATTCCTTTCTGTGGAAATGTGATGTGGAAATTTATCAAGGACTTAAAAACCTATTGTTACGCTATACAGTTTCCAAACTATAATATGTTGTAGTATAGTTTTATAGGAAGTTAGGTAATTTTGCTTTGTGGGAATGATTGAAAAGAAAGCGCTGAGTATAAAGGAAGATATTTAGTGTGCATATTGTGTGACTTCACTTTTTCTAACATGGAAAATAATGTGAAAGTTGTGTCTGCATTAAGTCAGTGACTTTGCATACTGCTTTAAAACATAAACAAAACACCAAATAGCCTTAAAACCAAAATGTAAACAAAGAGTTAAGGTGTCTATGTCTTGTCCAGAGGCACGAAGGAAAGCTTCCCTTTTCTCTCCTTTACTTGCCAAGAAAGAAAGAACTCTTTAGATGACCAGACTAGCCAGAAGGGCATAATTTATAAAAGAAGTCAAATAATTGCATTCAGATCAGTAAGAATCCAGTTCCTTCAAGAATATAACAGCGTATTCCGTGAATAAGAATATATTTCTAAAAGACTAAACACTCAGCCAGGCACAGCCAAGGCGATCAGGAGGCTGGTGAATAAATGCTGTAGATATTAGATGAGCAGCAGGAGGAAACAGTAAGAATCCATAGCATACTCAGGCATTGATGCAAATTACATATGGGGCTTTTTCTAGTAAATCACACAAACTGACTAATTATTGTAGGCAGTATGTTACCATACTTCTGGAAAATATGTGAACTTGTAGGTAGTAGAGCAGTGTGAAACGTGAAGGCAGACATACATATCAGATGTTTGACCCAGCTGATCTCCAAAAGCTTTGTTCATTTTTCCAAAGCATGGAAACTCAGTCATGTTACGTTATTATCACATCAGAATCAGTCAGACTGCAAAGCCAATGTGGCAGACAAAAAATCTTAAAAAAGCTTAAAAAAGAAAGTACAACAAAAAGAAAGCATACCAAAGGGTGTTTCGGAAAAGAAAGACCTACGCAATGGATGGCATTAACACACATGCAAACCCATGCCCTATTTGGTGGAACTAATCTCATCTGATATCAGCCATCTAAACTTTAGATATGCAAGATAAAATATATATTGTAAATTTTCACTATAATCTTTTGACTCTTAACAGATAGTGGAACAGGACTGGCACTCCAGCTAGCTGACTCTGAAGGGAATCCCGAACACTGCCTTGGCTGTAGGAGCAAATTAGGTTTATGCCTGTATACCTGTGGATCTGGGGTCATTTAAGATGTGCTAGTGAAACTGACGTATCTGTTCAGGAATGGCAGATGTGATGAAGAACCTATGAAATATCAATGGCTTTCTGGAGCAGTGACTGGATTGAGAGAGAAAAATACTTTAGGGTATTTAAAACAGCAGGATACACCTATGTTTAAAACCCCCGAATGCCTCTGTAGATAAAGAAATATAAACTACAACCTACTCTACACACACAATACATCACTTTCTGCCACTAGATTTGTCTAGTGTTCTGTCCGTTTGACTCCCTCCCCGTCATAGCCTAATAGTATCCGAACAAATAATACTCAAAAGGGAAGAGCAACATATAGCAGTTTAAAGTAATTACAAATGCCTACACAGGACAAACTCTCAGGAATTCTTAAAGACAAGGAAAAGCTTCAGTGTGCATTTAACAGACAAAACACTATTCACATACTACTGCGATGGGTAACACATTTCATTAAAGCTGCAAGTCTCTAAGACTGCTATCGTAGGATGAAATAATGAACATGAAGCCTTATGAAAAGCGTATTAATCTGCAAACAAACTGGGGACAAAGCACGAGGTTCTCATTATAGATATGAAAGCAGACTCTCCACCATGAGAATCAGACACATCTGGGCAATTTCACCATAGGAAAGACTTATGTTCATTCTAATGCACTGATTTTCAGAAACTTCTCTCTTGAAACACAACGTATAGTCCAATAATTCTGAGCAGTCTCACATGCTAACATAAATATCAGCTGAAGCTTAATTTTAGCTTGCCATGTGATCCCACCTGGAAATGCTCTAGATCCATCTGCATTTAAAAAGCATTCCAAGATAACTGTTTGAACATGAGTCTAAAGAAAGGGTTTATACTACAAGAACATGTAAGAGTAAATAAAATCTCCTTTCTGAATCCCCAGCATAATAGTTTAATTTCTAAGCAAGTTATAAATTATGTAACAAAAGAAATAAAGAAAAAATTGTCTTCTAAACCACACACATAAAATACGATGTCAGCTCCTTTCACACCACTTACAAACCTTAAAGGACTACAAAGAATTGTTAAGTATACAAACAGATTATGACATTCTGATTGTTCTTTTTTTTTTACATTTCAAATAAATACAATCACAAATAAATATAACCTCCAAATTAGTGGAGCTCTAAAAAGGAACTGTTCATTAGGAACAACTGTCTTATCATTTGTAGGCAAGCTTAGAAAAATCTATTTATAGGAAGAGCTTGATAAAATGTGCTATGTTTCTGAGGGGAAGAGCTTGGATTTTGGATACTTATTACTCTCCTTGGGTATTAATTTCAGCAAGCAAGATTATGTTAGAAGTTAGGAAAAACAGTTTAGTGTCATAGATAATCCAGCACTAGAACAGACTGTCTAATGAAGCTGTAAAGTCTCAGTCACCACTAAGAAATTTTTGGTGCAGGTTAGCAAAAGCTTTTTAGGAACAATATTGTGTTTTTAAGAAATAGGATGGCTTCTTGAGGTCCTCTCAACCCAATTCCTGCTACATGATAGCTCATACATATAGCGCACTGAATATTATTGACCTTGAAACAGACCTATTTTACTTACTTTTTTTTTTTCTCTCCTGGACTATGCACAAAATTCCAGGTTCTAATCACACTGCTAAATGGAGGAGATCACCTGAATTATCCAGAAAGATGACATTTTAAAACACTATTCAGTATCTCTTCGTTTGATTTTCATAACAAAGGGAATTTATTTAGGATTTATCAATTCACTTTCTACCATACTAATGCTTCAACGTGACTTCTGCTGATTCTAAATGAACACTGATCACGAAAAGTGACTCTATTTCAAAGTTGTTTTAAATTACTCACTAGGTGAAGTAGCCCTTCTTCAGACTTACACCAGATAAGGCTCAGGTCCAGTAATCACACATTCCAGCATCTTCACCTTCACTCCATTTTTGGTGGGAGGATCCCCTTGTTTGCTTTCCAGTATTGAAGGTCTTCATTATTAACTGGTATTTATACTAAACATGCCAGTTGGCATTAAATCATTTTTCCTTTATAACCATATATTTCTAAAGACATAGATTACAGAAGTTTACCAAACCCTCTTTTTTTTTTTTTTCCCACAAATGAATCCATACAGCTTTGTGAGATTTTTGATGGAATTACTAGCACAATTCCCAGCCCAAACCCTTTAACCCCATTACATCTCCAAGGCGTTACCAGAGGAAACCTGAAAGTCCCAATCAGCTTTATGTTAGTGGAGATGCATTTAAAAAAATGATTAAGAACATTAGGCAAGTAAATTATCTTTCCAGGTGATTATTGAAGCATCATATCAAAAGGTACTATTTTGGTTCAAGATGAAATACACGTGCTTTTAGGTTTTTCTGTTTTTCTTTTTCCTTGTTTGTCTTTTTAATATTTGTTAATATGCTACAGATCACATGGGAAAAGCAGAGGTTTTTTAATGAAAGCTTAAAAAAAAATAATCAAGTGTTTTAGAATCTTCTTGCCCAACACAAGAAGGACATGGAGCTGCTAGAGTGGGTCCAGAGGAGGGCCACGAAGATGATCCGAGGGCTGGAGCACCTCTCCTATGAAGACATGCTGGGAGAGTTGGGGTTGTTCAGCCTGGAGAAGAGAAGGCTCCAGGGTGATCTTATAGCAGCCTTTCAGTACTTAAAGGGGCCTACAGGAAAGCTGGAGAGGGACTTTTTACAAGAGT
The DNA here is from genome assembly GCF_009769465.1 of Tauraco erythrolophus. Lineage (NCBI taxonomy): Eukaryota > Metazoa > Chordata > Aves > Musophagiformes > Musophagidae > Tauraco > Tauraco erythrolophus. Next base: position 11,222,374 of record NC_141468.1, on the reverse strand, counting down.
GTGTAGTGATAGGACAAGGGGCAATGGCTTTAAACTGAAAGAGGGGAGATTTCGATTAGATATAAGGAAGAAATTTTTTACATTGAGGGTGGTGAGGCACTGGAACAGGTTGCCCAGAGAAGTTGTGGCTGCCTCATTCCTGGAAGTGTTCAAGGCCAGGCTGGATGAGGCTTTGAGCAACCTGGTGTAGTGGAGGGTTTCCTTGCCCATGGCAGGGGGGTTGGAACTAGATGATCTTTGAGGTCCCTTCCAACCCAAACCATTCTATGGTTCTATGATTCTTGCTGCAAGATTTAAAGTCTAATAGCCATCCAGTCCCAAATCATGCAAGCATGGCGCAAGCTGCTGGTCAGCCATTAGTTAATCACAGCCAGGGCCCCTGGCTTATTTACATCTCGTTTAATGACACTTTATAATAACAATTCAGGAACTGGATGATTTGTAACTATGTAAAGCAGTGTTGTTTGTGATGTGGATACAAGAATACAGAAGATTATCTTATTCTTTTTTCAGCTATGTTTCTATCTTTGGCTGCAGTCTTTATTCTTATTTAAATTCTTTGTTTCTTTTTAGGAAAACCAGCTGGATTACACTGGCAAATACCTCAGGAAGGCAGAACTAATTGCTCCAATTCTTACTGAAGAGCCAGGTGGGCAAATTAAAGTGCTGAGCCAATTGGGGATAGATAAAAGAAATATTTCCCAGAGTTTAGAGAGGAAGGTGATAATTCTTAGGTTTACAGCACTGCTGTTGTTTATCTTGAATCACTTCTTCAAATTAGTGTGGTATTTAGGTATAAGCAGTATGGCTATTTGTAGCTTGATATACCATGTATAAAATATTATAGATAGGTTTAAAAAAACAAAAGAGAGAGAGGATAAGGAGTGTTAGTGCCTAAACCTGATTCATTGCATAAGGATCCCTTGTGAGAGAAAGCATATCTGATCTTTTAGATTTTTGAAATTAAAATTTGCATTCCCAAAAAGAAAGGAGGTGCAGTGTGAGGGGATCAACACGTGACAGGCTAACTGCAATTGCTTTTGTTACTTATTTTCTATTCTCTTATGTAGCTTTTTTCCTCTGTACTGAAGCAGCTACTGATGCGAGAAATCACCTTTGCTGGTATTTTCTGCTTTAAATTTTGTTGGCATTGATTAATCTTATGCTGTCAAGAGCAGACCTTTGGTAGAACCTGATGGCAGAAAGCAAGGTTGTGTGTGATTTTATCCTAAAGACAGTTTAAACAATGTCATGTTGAATTGTAGTCTTTCTATTCACAGAGATAGTAGAGAAGTCTGGTAATACCTTATTTTTTCATTTAGATCTCTTCTTGGGCAAACTTCAGATTTTACTCTGTAATTTTTTTTTTTTTTTCACAAACCAATCTCATCTACATGTAAATCAGAATGGCAATAAGAATATAAAAGCAGATATTACAGCTGCAGAAAACATGTTTTAAAAAAGAGGTCACCTGGCTTATATTGTTCTTTAGGAAAGATATTGAGAGTGTGTAGCAATTTCTTTTGCTATGTACTACTGGACATAAAGCTCAAAAGCAAAAAATGGAATTCAACCACTGTTCACATCAGTGTTGGTAATGCTTCAGCTTGTCTGGATTTCTCTTTACATCCATGGATCAATATCCATTACAATCCACTCAACAGTCACACACTTAGTCAGTACAAGATTCTATTGATTCAAGAAAAATACTTCAAAGTTCAGACAGTTTTTTCAGGTTCTCTTACGTTTTAGTATATGTTAGGATTAAAGGTTCAATATTCCTGAGGTATTTGAGTTATAGGAAGGCAGCTAACAGCAAAGATAGTATTTGACATGTCTGCAAGGACAAAATAGTTGGTGTTCCCTGTGGTTTTGAGATACCAGATTAAAAAGGCCTTGAAAAGAATTGAATCAAGCCTTGATGCAGAAACATGGAACTATTCCAAAATAACGTAAACGCTCTGCTAGTGTGAAAAAGACTGGTTCTGACTTGGTCATTTACTGCTGATCTATATACTAGAAGTGTCTTATGAGTCAGGGATTATGTTGTAGGAGATAGGAATGTTCTCTCTAGAAGACAAAGTTCAGTTTAACTAAATTTAAGAAAAATAAATACAGTGTTAGTGTATGATTTGTAGGTTAATTGGAGACTACTCTTGCTATAACGTTGGGTATGTGGATTCACAATTCATTTGTCTATTTACGCACTTCCTGACATAAACGTAGAAATGAGCAGTGGTATGATATATAATGATACTTTCAATTCTCCTTGGAGCAACAGAAAGGAATTCCAGCCAGGAAGTCAGATTCATCTGGGGTCCAACTTAAATGCCTCTATGCTAAGGCACGCAGCATGGGGAACAAGCAAGAGGAGTTAGAGGTGTCTGCGAGCCTGCAGGAAAATGATCTTATTGATATGATGGAGACATAGTGAGATGAATCCTATGACTGGAGTGTCAGAATGGAAGGATTCAGGCTCTTTAGGAAGGACACGCAGGGGAGAAGAGGAGGAGGTGTTGCCCTCTATGACAAAGACCAGCTGGAGTGCATGGAGCTGCACCTGGGCACGGATGAGGTGCCAACTGAGAGCTTATGGGTCAGGATTGAAGGGAGAGCAGGAGAGCAGGGACAGGGGACATAGTAGTGGGGGTCTGCTACAGGCCACCTGACCAGGAGGACCAAGTGGATGAGGCCCTCTACAGACAGATAGGAGCAGCCTTACATTCATGTGCCCTGGTCCTCATGGGGGACTTCAACCACTCTGATATCTGTTGGAAGGACAACACAGCAGGGCATAGCCAATCTAGGAGGTTCCTGGAATGCACTGACAATAACTTCATTCTCCAAGTGGTAGAGGAACCAATGAGGAGAGGTGCTTTGATGGACCTTGTTCTCACCAACAAAGAAGGGCTGGTGGTGGGGAACGTGATGCTCAAGGGCAGCCTTGGCTGCAGTGACCATGAAATGGTGGAGTTCAAGATTCTTAGGGAAGCAAGAAGGGTGCTCAGCAAGCTCACTACAATGGATTTCAGGAGAGCAGACTTTGGCCTCTTCAGGGATCTCCTCACTAGAGTACAATGGGATGAAGCCCTAGAGGGAAGAGGGGCCCAAGAAAGCTGGCTAATATTCAAGGATCACCTCCTCCAAACTCAGGAGCGGTGCATTCCAACAAAGAGGAAGGCAGGTAGGAACACCAGGAGGCCTGCATGGATGAATAAGGAGCTCCTAGACCAACTCAGACGCAAAAAGATGGCCTACAGAGGGTAGAAGCAAGGACGGATAGCCTGGGAAGAATACAGAGTGATTGTCCGAGCAACCAGAGATCAGGTTAGGAAAGCTAAAGCCCTGATAGAGTTAAATCTGGCCAGGGACGTCAAGGGCAACAAGAAAAACTTCTATAAATATGTCAGTGATAAAAAGAGATCTAGGGAAAATGTAGGCCCTCTCCAGAAGGAAATGGGAGACCTGGCTACCCGGGATATGGAGAAGGCTGTGGTACTCAATGACTTCTTTGCCTCAGTCTTCACTGGCAAGAGCTCCAGCTGCACAGCCCAAGTCATGGAAGGCAAAGTCAGGGACTGGGAGAATGAAGAACTACCCACTGTAGGAGAAGATCAGGTTTGAGACCATCTAAGGAAACTGAAGGTGCACAAGTCCGTGGGACCTGATGAGGTGCATCCGCGGGTCCCGTGGGAACTGGCAGATAAAGTTGCTAAGCTGATATCCATCATATTTCAGAAGTCGTGGCAATCTGGTGAAGTTCCCACCAACTGGCAAAGGGGAAACAAAGTCCCCATCTTTAAAAAGGGAAAAAAGGAAGATCCAGGGAACTACAGGCCAGTCAGTCTCACCTCTGTGCCTGGCAAGATCACGGAGCAGATCCTCCTGGTGACTATGCTAAGGCACATAGAAAATAAGGGGCTATCACCAATATGACTTCACTAAGGGCAAATCCTGCCTGACTAATTTGGTGGCCTTCTAGGATGAGGTTACGGCATTGATGGATAAGTGAAGAGCAACTGACATTGTCTACCTGGACTTGTCCAAAGCATTTGATACTTTCCCACACGACATCCTTGTCTCGAAACTGGAGAGACATGGATTTGATGGATGGACTACTTGGTGGATAAGGAATTGGCTGGATGGTCGCTCTCAAAGAGTTGTGGTCAACAGCTCGATGTCCAAGTGGAGGCCAGTGACGAGTGGTGTTCCTCAGGGGTCAGTACTGGGGCCAGTGCTATTTAACATCTTTGTTGGAGACATGGACAGTGGGATTGAGTGCACCCTCAGCAAGTTTGCTGACTAAAACAAACTATGTGGTGTCGTGGACACGCTGGAGGGAAGGGATGTCATCCAGAGGGACCTTGACAGGCTGGAGAGATGGGCCTGTGAGAATCTAAAGAAGTTCAACAAGGCCAAGTGCAAGGTCCTGCACATGGGTCGGGGCAATCCCAAGCACAAATCCACAAGCTGGCCAGAGAACGGATTTAGAGCAGCCCTCAAGAGAAGGACTTGGGAGTGCCGGTGGATGAGAAGCTCAACATGAGCCTGCGATGTGCGCTGGCAGCCCAGAAAGCCAACTGTATCCTGGGCTGCATCCAAAGAAGCGTGGCCAGCAGGTCGAGGGAGGTGATTCTGCTCTTGTGAAACCCCACCTGGAATACTGCATTCAGCTCTGGAGTCTCCAACACAAGAAGGACATGGAGCTGCTGGAGTGAGTCCAGAGGAGGGCCACGAAGATGATCCGAGGGCTGGAGCACCTCTGCTATGAAGATGGCTGAGAGAGTTGGGGCTGTTCAGCCTGGAGAAGAGAAGGCTTCAGGGAGATCTTATTGCAGCCTTCCAGTACTTAAAGGGGTCCTACAGGAAAGCTGGAGAGAGACCTTTTACAAGGGTGTGTAGTGATAAGACAAGGGGTAACGGCTTTAATCTGAAAGAGGGCAGATTTAGATTAGATATAAGGAAGAAATTCTTCACTCAGAGGGTGGTGAGGCTGTAGAACAAGTTGCCCAGAGAAGTTGTGGCTGCCCCATTCCTGGAAGTGTTCAAGGCCAGGTTGGATGAGGCTTTAAGCAACCTGGTGTAGTGGAGGGTGTCCCTGCCCATGGCATGGGGGTTGGAACTAGATGATCTTTAAGGTCCCTTCCAACCCTAACCATTCTATGATTCTATGATTCTATGATTCTATGAAATAACAGTTCTTAGATCCTTACTACTCAATACTATACATGTGACATTCTGAAGTTGCTTCAGTAGTTGAAGCTCAATATAAAGGCAAGAAACTGGAAAGAAAGTAGAATTTTCCTGGCACAGGGTCACTGACTGTTCAAGACAAAACACTAGGCGAACCAAGAGAGATGTGCATGACTGAAGCTCCTAGTCAAAGGTACAGAAGAAACCACTGTCAAAGGATAAAAATGTTTCTACTGCAAATCACCTTTGCCTGATTGTGCAACAGTTCCCAGATTACCACTCACAGAGTACAGGAGTATTTGCAGTTTGTGTGTTGAACCCTTCAACAATCATTGTCACCTCTTTCATATCATAGAATCATAGAATGATTTGGTTTGAAAGGAACTTTAAGATCACCTAGTTTAAATCCATTGCCCCTTGTTCTATCACTACATGCCCTTGTAAAAAGTCCCTCTCCAGCTTTGCTGTAGGCCCCCTTTCAGGTACTGGAAAGCTGCTATAAAATCACTCCAGAGCCTTCTCTTCTCTCTAAATATCAGAGAACTCATTCTAAACTTTTAAAACAAGTGACTGGATATTTTATCATCTGGTTTCTCTTTTGGACCCTTGTCGGGGAAGTATCTATAAATGTTGTAATGCTTGCTTCCTTCCTTTCTAATTTTTTTTTAAGTTTAAGAAGTTCAAGAGAAAAATGCTTGTGAGGGAAAAATGGCAAAATATGTCTTTCTCTAATTCCTGTTAGATGACCTATGATGAGGTTATTTTTCACAGAAGTTACCTTTTAATAGAGACAAAGATATAAATTAAACTTGATCATGAAAGAAGGAAAGTCTCAGATGATCCAAGTTACAAAAAATTAATATTTAACCTGATCTCTGTCCTACATTGTTCCCAGTCTCAGTGTTTTCATTCAAAGTCACAATTTCTTGTGCAAAGGCAATAAAATTCACCTTAATTTTAATCCAGCAAGAAGTTCAATTCTAATTATAACCTCCTTCATGAATATTAAGCATCATATTTTAATCACAGTCCTCTTTTTTTATGAAATGATACAGATAACTACAAGAAAAGATTTTAATCTGCAGTAAACCCCATAGTTTCAGCCTGGCCAACCAAGACATCAAATTACAGATTTGTGCATAGGCAAAAGCATTTGCAAATCTCAGTAAATGTATCATGATTAGTCCTTCCTAATTTCTTTTATTTGTCCTTTTTCTTCTCTTTCTTATAACTTTCTGATTGAAGGCCCAAAATTAAGACCACTTGTCTCTGAATATCCTCATAAGGACTTATATTTCTGATATTTCGACCACTGGAGTTAAAAAAAAATCAAAACGCTAAATTTTTTAAACTGTGGAGATGCAGGAAGTTAGTTTAAGCAACATCTCAAACCCTTAGTCTTTTCTGAGTTATACCACAGTGAGTCTTTTGGCTTAAACAGTGTTATTCTAACCTAACTTAGCAGTAAGTAAAAGGAGAATGAATTTATTTTCTGAGTTTTAATTACTTAGAAGAAGGTGGCAATGCTTAGTTGTGCCTGTGCTGTCAGTTTGTTTCATGCCTTATTTTCCTTGAGAGAGCTAATCCATATATTACTCCTAGGCATCCCTTCAAGAGAAAGTGTGATACAGTTTGCAAGATAATTTCCTCCAGGGTCTATTCTGTACAGACATGATGGATGAGAATTTCACCAGGACTATTCAGAAAACTATAAAGGAAAATTTACAAGTCAAATGATTGCCAGTCACTTACAGAGGTCACACACTTTTCCTCCAAAATGTTATTAGAATGACCTCCTAGCCTGTTTTAAGGTTTGTGTGATATTTCAACTACTTTTCTCATAAATAAAGATTAAACTGTCTTAATTATGAAATACAATGTTAAGTGATGAAACTGTTAAAACCTAATTTCTTAGTTCATAATCTAGGCTGATGAACCACAAAGCTCAACTCAGACTCAGCTTAGACTACTCTGAATAGATGAAAACACAGTATTGTAAAATTTGCCTGTTAAAGATTGATGTTATCACACAGGTTGTGGTTTTTTTATTTTGTTTTGTCGGATTTTTTTTAGATCTGTAACTCACACAAATACATAGCATGATAAAAGGAAAACCCTGGAAGAGTTCATTAAAGACCATGTGAACAATGAATGCATATCATTAGTATATCATCTGGCAGAAGTTCTGTAATTATGTGTGCATAATCAGATTTTGAAAGAGTACAAATCTATTTCTTCTACTTGGGTGTGGAAATACAGCTACGGAAGCTTTACTAAAATATTCTACAATTTTTTGTCCAGGTTCAATCATTTATGCAGGGAGAGAGTTTCTCACTGTCCTGGTTTCAGCTGGGACAGAGTTAGTTCTAAACCGCAACACTCACTTACAGGACTTCATTTTACCACACTCAAAAGATGATGTTCAAAGGATCACTGGAAATGTCAGAAAATGAGCCTCAGATCCATGGCAGTACTATGTAGAGAAGTTTCTGGTATTCAGTACATGGACTAGATGGGAATTACTATTTTTTTTAAGTAAAAAACTCACTCTCTTGGAAGATGGTGAGTGGCGAGTCACTCTGTTCCTATACAAAGTCTGCAATTTTCTGACTGAAAAGCCTGACAACGAGGTCAAGCATAGACAATGACAGAAGCACTGTGAGTATTCATTCACTTCAAAAAAATACTGAATGAGCTAGGTCATGCTTACCAACATGTTCATCTTTCCTAAAAGAGACTGTGAGATGAACCTTGATGTCTGTAATCCTAGAGGAATGATATTTGGCATGTATATAGCATTTTCAAAATAAGAAGATCCAAAATTTCCTCATAGTGAACTATTTCATTTAAAATACTATATATATCTCTATATCTCTCTTCTACTAGAAGCAGTGGCAGCTTGGGATTACCTAGCAAATTTGCACTTTTGAAATATAATTATCCCCATGTATTTCTTTATTGGATAAATAGTTGGTAGGTTGAAAATACCATCTGGGATCTATTGGCTGAGCAGTTTCATAGGGCAGATAAACCAATCATGATCTACAACTGAATTAAGATATTAATCATGTGCTTTTAATTGTTACTTTCAATCCTTACATGGAACACAATTTTTTTTTTGTCTATAATGTCTGTAGTATTCCACAGTACGTCATAAGAGATCTTTAAAAAAAGGTATTGCACTTTCCGAAATGAATAGAGAAATTGGTTTGCATAAATCAATGAAGATCACAATATGTATCATAAAATTTACTGAAGTTTAAGAAGATGGAGTATTTCATCTGCGCAGGGCAGAATGTCCAGTGTAAGATAGCATGCAACAATGCATATCATAAAAATAACTGTAACACAGTGTCCAAGAGCAAAACTCTGAATTGTTTTATATTAAGTAGTATGAAAATACAGAGTATGACAAGATGATATGTTCAGAGAAACAATGATTATCATAGCAATATTCACAGTTATTTATATTGACCATTTGGTTGTGCCAGCAAAACAAATAGAACTGCTTTCCAATGTTTACTTATAACTTAACTGATACATTTTAATAGCACAAAAACTATTCCCAACAAAACATGAGCACATTTCTCAAGTGGGTTAACAATTAAAACAGGAACATATTTTTTCCTGGTGATTCCACTTACGTACATGCCTAAATTTTGGTGTCATACCTGAGCTGAATCTGAACCCTGTTGCTACAGGTTTGATTCAGCTGCCTGAAAAAGAGTTTCCATTGCCTTTTGAGAACCCTACCTTGCTTTGCCTCCAGCTACTGGTCTTAAAGATCTTGTTCCTGTAAGTCTCTTGCCAAGTTTGCCAGGCCTGTGTGAATGACTTGGACAACTAAAACATTTCAAGTAGCAGTAGATCCGCATGTTTAAGCAATTTAATTTATTCTGCACAGTTTCAAAGAGAGAAATCCACAGGCTACTTTTCATGGAAGTTATCAGTTAAGAGTATTTTAAAATGTAAAAATAGTACTATTATTAAAAGATTTTAAGTGTAACACTAAATCCTTATTTGCAAATGCGAACACAAATGTCAACTATGGGAGCTGTCTACGAATTAATGAAAAATGAGAATGAATATTTGCTTCCAGTTAATCACAGAGCTCATCTGGTCCACAACACATATAAGTGCACTACAGAAAAGTTATCATTTGATTTTCAAGACTTTAAGATTTTCATTCACTTTTGTTCATCTACGAAAAGAATACCACAATAATTTTATAATTCTCAATCTTGACTTCCTCTAAATTCCGAACCACTCCACAAGATAATTATAGATACATGCTTAAACTGAAATGCTTTTGAATTGTTTTCCAGTTTTTAGTTTAACTTATCATTTGAGATAGATTGGTTCCATCTTAGTCAGCTAGAAATCAGATACTAAAAACTAGAAGCTGTCCCAGCTTCTCTCAGTGGGGAGAAACAATGCTTTAGTAAGAACTACTCATTTTATCAGACTTGAAGTTGTGAATCTTAGAGTTCTGAAGTTAGGAGAGGCAAATTGCATCATAAGTGACAATTAGGGAGTTGCAGCTCTTGAGTTATCTGCAGATTTTGAAGATAAGCAGAAACATGCCTGTGGCTGGAAAAGTAGTTTTAGTGACCAAACGCTATATACGTATCTTTTAGAATGTTTCAAAAGGTGTTTTTTCAGTTGGGTTTGTTTGGGGTTTTTTTGAATGATAAAAATATTAAACTAAAACATTTTGTATGTGTAGGTTCTGAAATTTATGATCAAAACTCTTACCTACGGGGCAATTTATGATGAACAAAATAATGAAAAGCTATTTGTTTACAATTATCATTCTGTATAAAACACACCATGACAAAGTAAAAATGGAAAATTCCTGATTTCCCATTTTCATCCCACCATATCTCTTTTAAAAAATAGTTTGTTTTTCAAATACTTAAAATACCATTGAACAAATTGAAGTTTGATAAGCAGCTGAATTTGGATTTTTGTATGATGAGTACTATGTTCTGAAAGATTTAGTAGAATGCATATACACAGTTAAGGATTCAGAAAAGACAGTTTTACAGTTCTACTTTTAAATTCTTATTTGGTTTGTTCAAATCTGTGGAACATTACACCACTTTTACCTCAAATATAGCAACAGCAATTATTTCCCCATGTATACAGATTGTGGAAACCTGAAAAAATGTTGACTTTTTAAGGCTGAACTTAACACGAAGTTAACTTCAATTGTATATATGAATTTCCATTTATGAATTAATTAAAACCCCAAAGCTGCATTGAAATGCATTAAAATGATAAAAGTATTATTTTAATAATAAAATGAAGGTCATGATAATTAAGTTTTATATTTGAGGTCAACAGAAACACACTTGAAAGAAAATGTCTTATATGCAAAGGGAAATGGAATTTTCCTAACATATCCTTTAATACAAAACACTCTTAGTTTTCATGCAGTTATCCATTATTACACATGAAACAGATAATCTCATTGCTCATGAAACTTTGACAGCCATTCTGTCGGGCTCTTTCCAGCTCCCATATTACAACGTCTCTTTCTTTGGCAGCACCACATTCATACCAAAAAAATTCACTCAGGATTTCCCGATTAGAGAAGAGTTTCAGTACAGCCTAAGTGCAGCAGTCAAGCTTGATGTTCAGCTAATATTTTCCCTTAAACTTAATGTTTTGTCTAAACACCAAAATTAATAATTGCTTTATGAAACAAGTACTCTGAATTGTTATAAAAATAGAGCCTGACAGCCACTGAATATTTTCTTCTGATTTAATGGGTATCGAGTCAGCTCCATACTTTATAAATTTTATTCCAATACTATGACAAGCAATGAACATTGAAAGACAGATATTATTCATTGCAATCTTACTATTTAATTACTTTAAATAAACAGATAAGACACCATTCTCGTTTAAACTGAAGACTCTTTACATTGTTGTTATGTGTAAAGGGTCCTTAAAGCAAATGCAAGTGAGGATCTTAATCTACAATACAGAGCATCAGTTAACCTTTCATAGCATAACAAGTAAAAGAAACAAAGATATCGGTTCTATAAACATGGGATACCACTGTAGTGTTGTTTGTATTTCTTTTTACCTTCTGCATCGGTTAATCCTACTCCCGACTGCTTTACTGGTTCTTGTCCATTCTGGCTCATCTTCCCTCTGTTAAAAGATATGGTGGTGGTTGTCAATAAAATCATAAAGAGGTAAGATCTAAGAATATGATACACCCAAGCCAGTGAGGCTTGGTTCTCTACAAAAAGACAAACATCACAGGTATTTCTAAAAAAAAAACCAAAAAAGAGTATGTGATTGTATATATACATATATTTAATTTCAAGAAAATAAAGTGGACAATAGGTTTGTTGTTTGTTTTTGGTTTTTTTTTTTTTTCTATTGCTCTTTGGACAGATCACTTAAGAATACTATTTTTTTCTCTTTTGGAGGCAACTACAATCGTATCTTGCTAAGCCTGTATATTCTTATAGAATGGGGCCATCGGGTGCTGTCTGCTACCTGTCCCCCATCAGCCTGGGGTTCCGCAATCAGTCTGCATAGCTCTTCTCCTCTCTTTATCCTGTTATGGTGAACAGTGAAATATATAATAAGGAGTCACAGTTGATAATTGATCTACAATACCATCACCTCAAAGGTAAGGCATGTTTGTGGTCATTATCTTCTTTTAATGATTGCTTTTACATTACAGATTAGGTTTAGCAAACGAAACAATTCAGTTCTGAGACTTATATTAATCTTAGAATAAGGCGAGTGGAATAAACCATGCTCTGGAGGTCCCTATCTTTCTCCGCTGGATGTAGAAAGAACCTGGCTTACAATCTAGATGTTCATTTTTAGGCAATGAAAGTTAGGTAAAATGTATACTTGTTGCAAGCTCTAAGGCATGATTACAATCACCCTCAAAAACATATCTACTACTATCAGATGTTTGCGCTTCTATTTGTGTTTCTCTATTAAGACTCTGAAATGCTGTGAGAGAGAATATAAGGCATTATCTTCAGATGTATGTGATTCCTCTGGGGTTAAAGGGTCAGTGCTGTTCTTTATTACCAACAAGCCAGCTTCATGTATCACATCAGCAACAGAAGCTGTCCAAGTTCACGAGGAACTAAAAAATTAGTATAAAATGTCAGTTTTTAAAGTGATTTGATATTAAATTTTAACTTCTTCTGTGAGGTAATGCTTTATAAAACGTATTACAATTGATGCAAGAATTATTTGTCCCTAGGGTTAGATTCCTTACATATTGTTCAGTTGCTTTCATCTTTGCATTTAAAATTAATATAATTTTACAGATATTGAACTGATATAGATGGTTACACAATACAAAGGCATAGAGAATACAGTCACTATCATAGGTGATAACATGGGTATCTTTCAGGGTATTACAACTGTATAATAAGAGTCTCCCAAAGAGAAAGACTTCAGTAGATTTATTCAGCTGTATATAACTGTATATAACAATAAATTTCCCTTGATACTTATAACAATATTTGATATGGGCAAGTATTCTAATTAGTTACACGATCAAACAATTTCCATGGTGTCTATTTAATTCTTCTATTTTGCTTCATGACTAAATGTTTCTGTGATTAAAAGCATTTGGACTAGGGTAAAGAGTTTAGAACTTGGCCTGTCCAACACTATTCTATTGATAGATCAGAAAATTAATCTAAATAGGGAACTTATAACCAAAAATGTTTTTATATGCCAAGACACTCAAAATTATTACATCACTTAATATTACACATCCAAATTGTGAACTGTGGTCTTATAGATATGCTGAATTAGTGTAGAAGGTCAGAGTCCCTGATGTCATTATTAAGCCATTTTGAATGTAAATGTTGACTAGAATTTCAATCATTTGTATATTTAGATATATAATAACTTTTATCCAGAATTCAAAAAAGAAACAGTTATCTATTTTAAAACATTCTCCCCAGGGATGATCCCAAAGGTCTTTGATGGTCATCAGCAAATTTGTCATTCATTTTCATTACATTGGCATGTAGACCCCTTGAGACTAACATGAAAGAGAAAGCATTTCTTGTCTGTGTAAACGTCCTGTTTAACTTTTAAAGTCTCTGTCTAATATCAATGTATAAACATTTTACTTTAAAATACCATAATAAAAAAAAATATAGTCTAGCCCTTAACAGAAAATAAGCGGGCTGGCTATATTTTATTTAATTAAGTGAAATTCATGAGAACGAATTACTACAAGAGAAAAGCTGGAACCATTGAAACCTCTTCCTGCTTTTCAGTAGAAGTCGGGCTGATTTCAGGCTTAATAAGCTGGTGAATCTGTCGGCCAAATACCATGTAACTGTAGATATGTCACAAGAAAATACACAGTAAGTGATACTATTTGGACTCAAATTTAGCATACGTGAACTAAAAACTTCTATTGAGAGCTTCGTCTTGTGTTTCTGTGCACAAAGATTTTATGCATCTTTGCTTTTCTAAAAATATTATTATTATTTTTTTTGAGATTGTCAAATCCAAATAAGATGGTCTTTTTGCCACTGGGAAGTACAACTCATTTCAACCTAGAACAACATGAGTGAAAAATTCAGTAAGATTAAACGATTGGCACCCCAAACCACCTGGGCTCACGTTGTGCTCCTAGATTCTGAAAATGAGACTGAACTATTAGATTTTTATCCATTTTCTTTTTAGCCATTATAATAAGCTGTAGACAAATACTATTGGGCTTTATTTCAGAAAAGGATGAATACTTAGAAATGTCACAGTTCTAGAGAATGAATTTTGTCTTAGTTCAAGCTGTTTTAGGAAGATTATATCAAGCTCTTGCAACTAACAATTGAAGACTGCAGGGGAAAAGGAAAAACTTGTGTCCCAGAGAAAAACATGGAACAACTATTGCAGACACTGAATAAGTAATGACCACTTAGTAATTTTTTGAGAACAGTCAATCTATAAAAAATTCAGGCCCAAAACATTAAGTTGATCAGGAGCAATTATTTTTTCCTAAAAAAGAAATATAAATGAAATTGCTAAATGAAGATGTATACTGCCAAAGTCGAGAGGAAAAAAGTCCTGGCAAAAGTTTTCTCTGTGAAAAGTCATGTAAAATGACTGAAAATAAATAATTTTATAGGATCATTGCACTGATAGTAGCTTGGTAATTCCTACAGGGAGTCCCTCCGAAAAATTTTTATCAACCAAGAACTGAGAAATTCTACTCAAACTCTTTAAAACTTGGAGAAAGTTGATTTATATCCAGAATCTGAATTTCAGTTGCAGTAGCAACACCTATTTCTAGAAGATCAGTCTGAAAACTTAAACTAAGCATTCTCAGCCCTGCAAAAGTTGCACTTTTAAAACCTAACCCAAGCCCATCTCTTCACACTTGCATCAAAGGCTGAGACTAGCACCTCTCCTGTGTGACAGCAATAAATTCATGACGTTGAAGCAGAGATTTGATTGATTATTAATAATTCAGTGTTCAACAAAGTAGAATAAAATCACAAGCTCGGAAAAATTCTCTCCCATTAGTGGCTATTCTACTGTGCAACTCAAGATTGTGGAGCAAACTACGTAAGAAGATGACTGACAAGTGAAACGACTACACATAGTGCACAGAGGATATAGTATATCAAAGGAAAAGCCTTACATTCTTGGGATGGGAAATAGATTATTCTCTCCTGTGGCACTGCTGCTGCCGTCGCTATCCATGCTGTATCCACTGCCAAAACTACTGGCTGACGAGCCAGTGGAGACAGAACTTTCTGCAGGGCGGTGATTAGTAGACCTTGCTGTACAAAGCAGGAACAGTGCGTTACCAAAATTTTGTAAGACAGCAGTACCATCCATGTTAAGTAAAAATGTAATTTATCAAAATCACGCCTTGCAAACACTTTCAGTTTTTTACTTTGTATTTCAGCATTGTGTTATCATCTTTTGCAGATGATGTTTATTTTCACAGAGAATAAGGTGTTATAAACCAAACAGTATACCACCATTTTTTTTCTCCAGTCATTTTAATAGTTCAAATCAACAGCCTGAAGGAAAAAAAGGAATGAGTTAGATTGATTAACACTGCTTTTCTGATTAAAGCTACAGAAAAACAGTTATCCATCTGAAGCATTTCATATGGTAATCTTGTAAAAATGAAAGTCTCAGTGGGCTGTCTTCATATTCTTCATTAAAAATTCTTTGCATTTGGTGATTTTGAGAAGGAGAGGAAGCTGAAAGGAAATACAGGTACACCATTGATAGTCACAGAGTGTATGAAGACCTCCACCCCTCTTTAGACATCACACAGCTACTGTATTACATTTCTCAACTGCTCCTACTCATCTGGATCTCTCTTACTACATGCCTAGAATTTTAATGCACATATTTTGATGGGAGCTGCCCCAATCTTGTTTAAGACAGTTTGGTGCAGAAAATGTACGCCAGCATATGTTATTTTTACTTCAGATGCTTTAATTTGTGTTTTGGATATTATTGTACTACACAAACGAATCTTCTGGTATTCAGCCTTTAGCAAGTTGAGAAATATAAACAAAACAGAAGACAGTGATATTACATATAATAATACAGAAACAGTAGAGTAGCTATCCTCATGTTGAATAAAGCAATTGTCTGCTAATATTAATACAGATTTTTTGATTTTTTTCGTTAAATTCCTTCTACTAGAGCTACTATTGTAATTTTTCACCTATTCCAACTAAGTGTATATATTGAAGATTAAAAAATACTTCTTTTTAAAGTTATTTTTCTGTGAAGACTTAATGAAGTTTTATGTTATTTTGATGAACTACAAAACTAATGCAAGCAGTTAAAAGAGATTCTTCTTTAAACAAGAAATTGCTCAAATATCTAAATGGAAATGACTTCAAATAAGAGCCAGAGACTCAATGGTGTCTTGCCTTAAACTGGCAACCAATATTATTTATGTTTGACTAAATGAATAGTATTTTTGGTGAAGACTGCTGAATGCTGTCTGATGTGGGACCAGGAAGCTGAGTGTGACTACTCAAACACAATGCAAAAACAGATTAATAATTGAAACTAGAACAGAGGAATGAAGAAATTCACGTATCACCAATCCTTGGGCTAAACTGTGAGTTAAGACAGAACTCTTGCTCTGCAAAGTGATTCTTCACTGCTAAATCGAGCTGTCCCGTAACTCTTTTTTTCGAAAAAACTCTATTAGCTTCCTCTGTTTCACTATTGCCTACAGTCACAGAAGGAATCTGTCAGTCTAAATTATTTTCAGACAAAAATAATAATTAGCTCTATTTCATGATTTTATACATTGATCATAGGCTATTTTCTTATATGCTAATACTAATTAATAAACAGTAAAATCAGTGTTATTAACAGATATTCTCAGTATCTCATCTGAAGAAAAAACCACCCATGACTTTTCTAGCACAGCCAGCCAGAGCACTGCTCAGGCATTTGTGAGCAGTGGTTGCTCTATCACTTTCGGGTTGTGCTACTGCGGAGGAATTCCTAAGACTACGGTGACATTCAGGAAACTACTGTTAAGAAATGTCAGGCAAGAGAGAGATTTCAGAGAGGTGAACCTCTCCTTCATAGCACATGATTGCCAACTGCCCTCTATTCAACAGCTTGTACTGGGGCTATCTCACAGCTGTTACAAATTAATCCATCCAACTTTAGGTTGGGTTGGCTTTGATGAGGACAATCAGGAAAGTCACACACCTGCAAAACCCATGGAAGAAATGACAGTATTGTGCCAGCACAAAAAGCTCTCTTTAGTCCTTCCCTCAGGCACGAATTTGCTTAGTGTAGCATAGATCTCCACCACAACGTATATGGCTGAAAGGGTGGTTCGTATCTGGGCTCTTATTTTTGTTGTCTTTGCTGTAAAAGTTAGTGCCTGAAGTAATTTCTTATATCTTTACTGGTGGATTTCTAAAGCCAGTAAGAACCTAGAATTTAGTCCAGGCCAGAAAAGCTTGAATTAAGCCTGTATAAAGGGTTTAGAAGTTTTGCTACATCTATTTATAATCAAAACATGGTTGTTTCTTTTGAAGCAGCTGTATCCTGATGATGCATTCAGTATGCTGTATTTTTAGCTTCTCTACTGTTTTCACTAATTTACATCTTTTTCTATATTGATGGTTTTTCACATGAGATCTTTTGGCAAATGTTTATAATGGATCCAAGTTTAGATTCATGACTGGATTTTAAAAATTCTAAAGTTCAATGTTATTCTTTTTTTTTTTTTATCCCGTCATCTCTATGAAATTACTATATATCTATATTTTTACAGATAAATCTAGACCTTTAAGCTTCTGTTGCTGGTTATATAGGAAACTTCCAAGTGCTGAAATTGTGGGAATGCCTGCTGCCAGGTAATATTTTGTCTGAAAGTTAGAATAACCATGGTTAGGTTTGTACTCCAAGTAGAAAGTTAAAACTTGTTCCCTGCTCTCATATGCAAGGGACTAGTTTGTACATTCATTTGCAGTCTTGTCCTTTCTTTCTGAACAAATGTAGACGTTGCCTTAGGAACTTTAACAAGAAAGACTGAGGTCATGGTGGTACTCCTCTAGTCTTACTAGCCTATGTAAGGTCTGTGAAGTCCTGTGTCAGAGCAATTGCCACCTTTCTTGGCCAATTTAGTTTCAATCCACATAAAGGACAAGTAACTGAAGTGAGATTAGAGCAGGTTCACTTCTGAGTTATAGAGCTTCTGCTTACAGCTGCCTATGCTAGAAAATGCCTAAGTTCTCAGGTTTTGATACCAAAGTTCTGGTGGGATGCGCCTTGGTCTATAGAAAGTTGAATAGTTTTGTATGGACTCATTTTTTGAGGTCCAGAGGTTGGATACTCTCTTCTGGTATCACAGAGGTGCCTGATGCTACAAGGTGTATGTAGTCTTGCTTTGCCTAAATGTTCAACATGTATTTGAATAGGAGCATGGCAAAGTTGAGTGTCATCATTTGAACATTAAGTAGGCATGGTGTGCAAGAGTTATGTTTCAAAAAAAATGTTATGAAACAAAAACACAACACAACACCACCCCCCCCAACTTTTAGAAACTCATAGAAAGATTTGAAAACTCGCAGAAACTCTTAGGAAAAAAACATCTCATATGTAAGGTTTTGCTGCCAATTACATATGATGCTGAAATAATTTCAGTTTTAGAAGAAAGAAAAGACTCTTCAGACCTCAGCAGATGGAAGAGACTAAGCCTAACTGAAGATCATTACCCAGCATCATCATTTAGCCTCTTACTGGGAGAGAGGAGATATCCTTTCTCCCCTCCCGACCCTTCTCCATGAACTGTTTATGCAGTTTATCAGATGTTAGGTACAATTTAAGGATTGTAACTTCAATGATGTCTGGCTGTCCAGTCATTGGACTATGAAGAATAGAAATAGGGAATGAAAGTTTAAAACTCTAATATGAGCTACTTTCTCTGAAACAGTACAGTTTCCTGTTAGACAAAGCTATTGTTGTAGGTTTGATTTAATTTACATCTGTTAATCCTATTGTAGCTGGTAGTTCCCCAATGAGAAGAAATGTTCTCTTCTTTGAAGGTGCACAGCCATGTCATATTTAGTAGCTAGCAATGTGGTGTTAATGCTGCCTCTGAGAGACACTGTTTTACAGTCTGTTATACAGGCTGGCGTGAGCAAAAGTTTCAGTTCAATCGTTCTAGTGAATAATACATAAGTGAGTTGGAAGAGTTCTCGCTTGCTTACAGGAATTCTTTTAGATTCTAAGAAAGTTGATCATAATGCTATCCCTGGTGTAGGATCAGGGTTTTCCAAGAAAAAAAAATTATTAGCCAGATACTTTTTGTAGTCTGTATTGATCACAAGAAAAAAAAAAATTTCCTTTGACAGAATGAGATTTGTCCACATATTCCATTATGCCTTCTTGGAAAAGAATTGCTGATTAAAGAAAATTGAGGCTAGTACTGACCTTACCTTTTAGCTCCATTTTAAAAAAATTATTTTTAAAAATTGTTTTAAATATTACTTTTAGCACAATATTAGTTGAATGCATCTATGGCAAAAATATGGATTTGCTTATATTTTGACTTATGAACCCACTTAGAAAATCAGCTTTTAGAACGAAGGAAAACATGTAAGTCATGTCTTATTATAAATAAGATATCATTTTAAAACCAGTAAGAAAGGAAAGAATGGAAGCCATATAATTTCACTTAATCTTTCAGAAAAATCTGTTTTTACTACAGAGAAGATGCTTTTTAAAAACCTAACATAGGGAGATAGACAATTCACATAAGACCTATAGCCATGAACTGTCAAATCAGTCAGCAGCAAAATGGAAACAATCCAGCACTGTCAGCCACTCCAGCCATTCTTCTACAGTGAACGGACTTGGGTTTTTTTTTAAAGGCTTAATTTGAAAAATGAGACTATGCTATTCTGCAATTCCTGGATAAAAAACCAGACACAAACAAAACTTTCTCCTGGGGATTAAATTGTAGATGTTCTCCTTTTCGGCTATCTGTCTAGAAGCAGAAAAGCAACTGTCAAAATACATTGGGAAAGCTAGTTCTACTTGTAAACCAAATATGAGGAAGGAAAAGTGCTTTTGGGTATGCATTCAGGATTAAGTTTTGAGACTTGGCCACTAATTGCTTGAAAAAAATTGTTCTTTAAAACAAGTAGTCTTGTGAGAAACCCTGGGTAACAAAAAAGGGTTGATAGCATCATGCTGAGTCTTCTCAAAGAGATGCAAGCCCATGGGAGCAGATGAAATCACCCACCTGTTTTGGTTACTTATATGCTGACCAACAGACTGGGCATGTCACACACAGTGTCTTCTGGCAAAAGCTTGTCTACTCTTCCCTCTCAGTCACCTTGTTTTTTCAAGTGCTCCAACTTCAAACTGACTCCAAATGCTTATTTACCTGTTTTTTATGAAGGGTTTTCTCGCACTAAAAGCAAGCACGGCTCAGGCTTGCTCCGTAAGGGTCTGCACTGTAAAACTCTGTTGTAGGGACTGCTAGTTGCACCTTCTGTGAACTGGCAACAGAATGGAGATACATAATAAATGACTGGTGATGACAGAGATATGCCTCAGGTCAGTTTGGACAGTTTCTTTTCCCCACAGTTTCTCATACTGAACCGTACTTTAGACCATGGTCTCACCCATTTCAGCCACGTTTGTATGTTAGACATGTCTTTGGCTTCATGCTGAGCAGTGATATTTTGTGAAATTTCAACACACAGAGCAATTTACCATTTGATGTGAGTAAAGGCAGAACAGCACTTATCTTAAGCTGTGGTGATGGCATTTTTTTTACCCAGCAAAGCAATTCTGATGAAATAATTTTCTTCCACGTGTTCTGTAGGGTTAGGCAACCATCTAATAGACTTTTGAAATAAGACTTATCAAATCAAGAATCTGAGCAATTTCCCGAAATTACATGTCAGCTTAAAATGGTGGGAGAGTAAATAACAGGAATAGCCAAAGCAAAATGTGCCAGCTATTAGACTGAAACAAGACTCAAAAACCAGCCACAGATTATTGCTATCTGCAGAGTGGGGACAAACTGTTCTGGTTTTGATAATGATTCTTGGAAATGGGTTATTTGTAGCAGCAATATGAAGGCCCATTTAACTTGGAAATTAAGTGACTAGTGAAGCTAGGCATAAAACAGCTTTGGGCAATAAATTATTTAAAATGTGAAGGAAAGACTCTCAATTATTGTAGGAAATTAAAACATGACATTGCCTATTAAAAGTGTGAAAATGCATATAAAGTTTAAGGGACCCCAAATAAGCAGGTATTAAAATCCACAATCATATCCAATACAAATGATTTATAGAACCTAGGAATCAATTTCCTTTCACTCTACATTGCTGCTAATGCCAGTAAACAGAACTTAGTGATAAGGAAAATTCCTGTCAACTTTAATTTTTTACTGCTAAGTGCCTAGAAATTACACAGTGCTGGCTCACACTTGTATCATGGGTTTTACAGGGCTATCAGTATCTTGGTACATTCACCACTTCCCTTTTCTTTAACCTGTTATGCTGACACTTTAAGTGAACTTCTGTCAAAGTTGTTGGACCTGTTAAAGCAGGTATGCTGCCTTTTGAACAAAAGTGTTTTAAACCTAAGGTCTTCGAGAGGTGTAAGTTGACAGGCTTTGGGTACAATTGTGAAAGTGCTGACGCACAGTCTACCTCCTCTAGATATTCCAGCTAGCAGTACGAGCTCTGATAGTAGACCTCCCTCTGAACAGGAAAATCACTTGACACACAGCTATTTGGAAAGTCGTTTCCTCTTGGGATACCACAGAAAACCATTTGTATCATGACGGAAAATTCATAATGTAAAAGATAAAATGTTCTGTATGAGATGGGAGAAACAAACAGGCCCTGGGTATATGCATCAGATTTGGAGGTTTTCATAAAATGTTGTGATTTTAAATTCTCGGAGATTTGAGGTTGGAAAAAACCTTTCTATTACTGAGTAAAAACATATAGGAAAAATAGGCAGAAATTGCTGTACTAATATATTGTTTGTATTGCCTTTAAGTGCTTCCTTGCTCCTGCCTTCTAGTGAAATCTTTGTGGTACCAACAGGTATGTTTGGAACTTTAACTGAAGCACATGTTTTTTTTCTCTAGATCTTTAACATTTACTAACTAATTCAGGTCAAGAGCACAGCAGTGCTTTTCTCCTGGCAGGTTGTTTGGTTGTTTTTTTAATGTGTGCCAAGTAAAAGAGGAGGTGCATCATCATATGATGTTCAAGCAACAGTGTACTGACTTGTAGCCTCTCTTTCATGAGTATCTTTCATGAGTATCTGTTTGAAAGGACAGAAAAACGTATATGACTACAGCGGTGGTCAGGCTTAAGATTACCTACTTAGCTATTTAAATATCAATTTATTGTTCTCCAAAGATCCTAAGAAGAATCAAAATAATTTTCTAGAAATTCTCTTCTTTGATATTTAATAGCTTTGTTGTTGTTGACCATTTGATGTTCTGACGTAATAAAGAAATTATTTTTTTCATTATACAATCATTATACCTTTTGGGGCAACACTGGCACCTCTTCCTCTGCGAACAAGGATAAGCCCATTGAATTTTACCCATGAAGCAGGTATGTTGAACACTCATGTAGAGACCGCAGCTCCCTATAAAACTATGTACTTAAAAAAAAGACCAGTTATGTAGATAAATGCTGACTATATGGTCAACACTATTTTTTTACTATTATTTTGGTGCTCTGAACCTCATATTTCATCAGAAACTACACTTTCTATTCCAGTGAGACAGAGCTGGTGTACCTTTCTACTTCACACGGATGCTGACGGGAAATTTTGCTATTCCTTCTCATTCTTATTCACTTTATTGGATATTAAAACTAAAGCATGTAGATCACTCTTTTAAAACTATAAACTGGCTCTGAAAAAGCTTTTTATGTAATCAGTTCATAACTATATTGCAGAAAGACCTACTGGTTTACATGCACATATCCAGAGAACTGGTAATTATCATCAGAATTTCTGTAACTGTTTAAATATCTGAAGAACTCTAAAATAATTTATTATATTTAAAACCTGAGTGACCTACCAAGAAAATTCTATATAATAGAAAGATACTTCTGTGGTATAAATTACTGATTTAAAAGGAGACGGACTGATTTATGCTGCCTCTAAAACTGACTCATCTGGTGGATAAACTCTAATACACAGATTTATGTTGAAAGGAATAAGCTTTATTTTATTTGAATGTGTAATTGGCAAAGATTCAGATTTTTTATAAAAGTGAAATCAAATTAACTCAAACCTAGGCACTGCTCTCTCCCTCTGGCTTGGATCCCTCGCAACTTCCACCTTCAAAGTTTTGTCCCTGAAATTTTATTGTTCCTCTCTGAGGGGTGTGATAGAAATGTGTATTATGCAATTGGTTTCTTTGTAGATCATATTGTTATCTCTCACAGGCAACAAGGAAATTATACTTCAGGGTTTATTTTTAATTAAATGCTGTAGTTCTGTAATGGAGTTTACAAAGGTGCTGAACAAAGAGCAATGTTTTCTGTTGTAGCTTCATATTAATTTTAAAACAGATTGATTAAAATACATTTTTTTACTATTTAAAATGAATATAGAAATAGTCCAGTCCAATATACTTAAACTCATGCAAGTCCTTTTAATTCACAAAATATAATATGTATACCATGAGTGCTGGTTTTGTTTATGATTTCTTTTTCAATTCTCATTAGACATACATTTAATAACTGACAAAATACAACTGATAGAAAGGTCCCGGGAGTCAGAAGTAGAGAAAGATTTCCCTCAGGCATTCTAAGAATGACTAAGGGTTCCTATTTTGTTTTGTTTTGGTTTTTTTCCAAGTGTTGATTTAATTAAAGAAAAAAGAAAAGAAACTATTAAGACACTAGGTTAAAGGAGAAAATTCTTTCTGAGCATTCTCTTAGGTAGAGGAGGACTGATGATCACTCACAGAATTGAATTTTGCTCATCACCATTGTGGAAATCTTGTTAGGTTACTATCACCTTGTGTGCTTGGGGTGAAAAAACCCTCACAGTTATCCAAAAAGGTTCTCTGATAAATTCATAGAGAAACAGGTGTGGTTAAAAATAATAATAATGTTGTGGATTATCTGTAATGGCTTCCTTAAAAACGGCATTGAGATTTAGTGACAAAAAATTACTAACTTGCCAAGATGATTGTTCCAGTCCATAAAACCAGTTCATCATGGCTTCTTTTCCAGGTGCCAATAAAATAGGCTGTAATGGGGGTGGGTACCCCAACCATGTGGTACCACTGTAGGAATGGACTTGCAAACTGATGATGCCCTAATATTTATGGTTCAATATAGTTTTAACTTTCAGAATTTTTGAACTACAGAGGAAACCTCTCCTTCCTTCATCTCTTCTTCCTCCCACAAAGAACTCCATAAATTGAAAGCTGTTTCGAGTATCTTTGGTGCTTCTTCTATTCAAGGTCATAGTCTTCCTGTTTTGCTTACTTCACAAAGCTGCAATTAGCTAATCTTGCTTTTTAGTTCCTGCTGAAATGCATGAGATTCATTAACCTCAAAATGGTAATTATTGGCCTACCTCATATGAATAAATTAGGAAAAGTAGTTTGGGTAGAGTAAGAAGAAATCAAAACTTCTCACAGATCTGAAACCAGAATTGTAAACTTGGTGTAGGTGACCATATATCGTATGTATTTGTCAGAAGTAAAAAGACAAAAGTACTGTGTCTCTTCATAGTAACTCTAACCTCACTTATATATTAATGATACCAATGTGGGCTCTTATTCCCATAACTGTCTATGATGCTTCTAATATTTCTGAGCCAAATGTATATTGATACATATCCTTTTTGCAATTTTAAAAGTCAAGAAGCTAGCATAACAGTTCAGTGGCACGGGTACTTGAAGCCAACAGCCTAGCTATTTCCCTACCATAAAATTACATGGAAACGCTGATTCAACCTTTCAAGGCTTTAGCATTGCTTGTCTGTGCCAAAAGGTATCATAGGACTACAAGCCTTTATGATAAATCTCTACAGAAATGACATCTCAAAAGATCACAAGAGATAGAACATAGCAGAGTAGAGTAGAGTAGAATAGAATAGAATAGAATAGAATAGAATAGAATAGAATAGAATAGAATAGAATAATTTGAACCGGAAGGGACCTATAACAATCTAGTCCAATTGCCTGACCAATTCAGGGCTGACCAAAATTAAAGTATGTCGCCAAGGGCATTGTCCAAATGCCTCTAAAACACTGACAGGCATGGGGCCTTTAGTTTTCTATGGCATAAAACCCAGGAACAGGATGGGCCTTTCAGTCATCATGCCTGAATGAGTACCATGATATCTTCTGGCCTTTACCTGAACTCAGTGTCTGGAGTTGAACTGTAGAGTAAGACAATAGGTGTGTGGGTGGACGCACACTTTTGGAAGAGTTTAAATTTATTATGGAATTTATATTTATGGAAGAGTTTTTAAGGCTTTCATAAGAAATAATTGATTATTTTCTAAATATAATGTTTAAAATCACTTGTTAAATTTGCCCTTGTTAATTAACAACACACTAGTTCTCTTCATGACTCGTTGTCTTTATATTGTTTTAAGTATCATTCCCTCTTTCTCTCCTACAACATTCTCAGCCAGACTGTGTTGTCCACGGTGTGCGATGGTGTTGACAGAAAAACCTTCAATGAATCATCAGAACTTGGGAAGGGAGTACGGCACAAGAGATGATCTGGGAGTCCAGTCTGCAAGTTTATTGGAATAATTCCTCAGATTCCATGGAAATAAGCAAAATGTTTCAGAAGTCAAAAGAACAGTGCCAATTTGAACCAATTGAGACTCTGGCTCTTTATTTGTGATGAGGGGATAAATTGATGTTATGTGGTATTTAGGTTCGATGTATAGGTGCCTACAGATAGAAAATAATTTTTTAAGAGGCTGATAGGAAAGTTATCATGAAATTGAGCTATATATGGATCGAAACTCCTTTCCTTTCCACTGGCGGTTTGAAAATTGTCTACACTAATGACTTGTGACATAACAACTACTTTGGGAGAGGAAAAAGAAATTATTGCTGTCCCAAACAGAATTCCAGAAACTAAAATGTGCAATTAGTTTTTTGTCATGGTACAAGAAATGTTCAATCATGATTAAGCAGACCAAGTTGGATGCATGCTTTTTATTAGGCAGCAAAAGCAAAACTATACCATTTTCACTAGAAGTTTAAGTCCATCAGTGGAATGGAAGCACATGTTCACTGTTTTGTAATATTTCTTAGCATAATTTTTCATTATGGATTTATGCGCTGATGTGGAAAAATCAAGCAGAGTTCTTGATTCATGTTAACATTTACAGCACTTAATGAAGGGGTAAAATAAATACTTAAATATTGCAATGAATTAGTAGACATGGCAAGAAGGATTTGGGATGTGGCTGGTTTCTTAACCATGTCTTTCTGCTCACCTCCTTCAGGCTTGACTGGTCCATCAGACATCACTTTCCTGAGGGCTAGTTGGCTTTGGTCTTTGTTGTCATTGGCTGGTGGAGGCAGATTGTCAGACTGAGTTCTTTGAATAGGGAGGACTCCTGCTATGCTGTGTCTGTGCTGCTTCCTGGCATGATTAGACTGACCGCTTTTATGTGCTGCTGTGGCAGTGTGGGTGAAATGGAAACCCAGAGTATGTATCCTCAGATGGAACCAGCTTAAATGTTATTCATGCAAACAGAAGTGTTTTTTTCTGAATTTAAGTAAGTAGTGTTTTCAAACAGCAAAGAGACATCACATGCACAGCATTAAAGAGTATTAAAACTGGCTGTTTCTTTATTAATGATAGTGAAGACAAGGGAAATAATTTCACCCTAGTTTTTGCATTATACCATGGTAAATTTATGACAAATCAACAAATCCTGAAGACAAACACAATGATTCCACAGTCAGAGAGTTTTAATTTGCCATCAGCTAAACCCTCAACTAGCAATCGGATACTGCTCTGAAGTATTCTCTGGAGAGCAACCCTTTTGAATGGAAAAGTTTTAATTTATTAATCTATCTAATGTTGTCAGATTAAATCTATCTTGAGCCTTAATCAATCCATGGAATAAAAATTGCTAGAAAAATTCAATAGACTGTGACACCTGGCTTAGCTCTTAACTCCCTTTGACTTTGCTAACTTGATAACACTGTTGAAATCTGATGTTGTTAATGGCTTTGTGTGTTTAATGATTTTGCATTTAATGTGTTTAATGTTTCTGTCTATTGCTGTTCTGCAAATACTAACGTCACTAACATGATTTTATCTGAGATATTAAGATTGCCTTATATTCCCCATTCAAAAAAAAATTAGATATTTACAGTCATGTTTCAAAAATAGAAATTTCAGCCATGTAGTTAAAAAACTTTTCTCTTTAACTTTAAATCTTCTTATGTATATATAGTACTGTCCTTCCTGATTACTACTTATAGATATATCTCGTTGTTAATGTGCTCTCAGTACTTGTTGTGTGCAACTCGAAGAGCTGGCAGCTGGATCTCTGCAGGCTTTGATTATTTCATTGGCAGTTATTTAGTGACATCAAAACATCACCACACAATGGAATTCTCTGTGAGTCAAGCACAACCATGGAACATCATGGACCATGAGTGAAGAGACTGATGGAGAAACAGCCAGTTTCACTGCATCTATATAAATTAAAATAAATAAATAAATAAAAGACTTCTAAATACAATATATTGTAATTATATGTATTCACACACAGGCACACAAAGAAAGACATTGAACAGAGTGAGCACAGTGTGCCAAGAACAGAAAAAAAGTAGCTTAAAAGGGAAGGACAGCAGGGAAAAAGGCAACAGATGAACATTAAGCTGCCATGCTGAGGAATTTATTTGCGTCTTTTACTTGGTTGAAGGCGAAGCTGTTGGACAGCTGCTTCAGCAGCGGCGATGGCTGCCCCAGCGTCTTCAAGGTGGGTTTGAGTGACGCTGGTTTTGCTTTGGCTGCGGGATGGACCGTGAGAGCGTAGATGTCCTTCAGAGGAAGATTTGGAGCTCCCTGGACTGCTGTGGGATTTCTCAATGGTGGGCACTTGCATGTCTACCAAGAAAAGGGAGAAGCACAACTGCAGTGTTTATTAAAAACAAACAAATAATTTCATTTTCTTTCTCTTGACTGGCCTTTCTAGCTGTATTCCAGAACAAGGAACAAAGATTAATCTGTGCAATGCCATTCAAAGTCTCAGGATATATCATGATTAGGAATGTCTTATGAAGCATCATTTTCTACTTCCCCACTGTTCCCTGGCCCAGGGAATAATTAATATACTATCGGGTTTCTGTCACCTGTGAATTATGCCTCCTGTGCTGCTTCACACTGGTGAAATGACGGAGTAGCCTAAAGATTAGTTCATTTTCTACTTTCTACTTCTCTATAGTGCAGAGAATAACTAGCATCACTTACGCCAGTATTGAATATTGTAAGCAGTTTTATTCTAATGAATGCCTCAGCCAAAACCATAGCCTGACTTACAATAGGTGCTGTACTAACCTCTAATTTATAGATAGATCTTATGTAGACACCAACCCCTAGCTAAACATCACATGGAGAAATAGAGAGGAGATGGAGCAGAGTCTTTTCACTCTGAGGCTCTCATCTGGATGCTGTTTAGGATGACTTTTGCTTTGATATGACATACACTGTGCTTTAAGTGAGCAACTGGCCACCAACTACTTAGTATAAAAAAAAGTAGAGATAAATTTCATGGAGCAAGAGACATTGGGATCACTTCTGCTTTTGTAAACATTAGTATAATTTTACTATATCACTCTACTGATTTCTAATACAATTGATACAGCCCATTATCATTGACTGGAAAGGCATATGCATTAATATAGCGTGATTGTTATTCTATCAAATATTAATGCGACATTTCCAGAAGATAAAATGCCATAGAGTATTTAAGGAACATGAAAAATAGAAAGCTAAATATGTATTGAATTTAGCCAAGGCTACCAGAAAAATGAAAAGGGCACAGAACCTATAGTAGATGTGCAAAGCATATAGAGCTTGTAAGCTGCTGTTCTAAGGACACAGTTACTCCGTAAGCTGACTGGCACTGATCAAGTCAAATTAAGCCTTGGATCCAATGAATTAATCACAGAGATAAATATGTTTTTAATAAAAGTGTATACAAACGTCATAACAGTACCATTATTTCTCTATTGGAACTTACACATAGCAAAGGTTTTCCCATCATCTGGGAAAACATTTCATATCAGATGCACCAAGTCATTCCTACCCTTGGAGGGGTCCGGGAAAATTCCATGACTTC
Source organism: Tauraco erythrolophus (assembly GCF_009769465.1). Lineage (NCBI taxonomy): Eukaryota > Metazoa > Chordata > Aves > Musophagiformes > Musophagidae > Tauraco > Tauraco erythrolophus. The sequence goes on along the minus strand of NC_141468.1, from coordinate 11,193,322 downwards.
TGCTCTTGATGACAGATGGTTTTGGAGATTGCTGGCTACTCTGTCCAGAATGGGATTTCCCATGATCAATGTTTTCACTCTGTTCTTTCAGAGGGTACCACCGAGGAGTGTTGTCAAGCTGAGAGACACTGGATAACTCAATCAATACCTACAATTAAATCAAAGTACAATTTATGGCCTGTATCTGATCTAGTAATGATTGTGCACAGCAATAGTTGTGTTACCAGAAGTTGGAATCAAATGGAAGAAGTTAAGGACATAAAGGTGTATGCTGAGAGATTCAGGACTCTCTGCTTATGCTCTGACCTCAACTGATATAAGCTAACTGCGATCCCAAATCCACATTTGTTAGCATATTGATGTGTCTGGACTAATAGATCTTCTCAACAGGACCTCAGTAAGAACTATGAGCTTAGACATAGCTCCATATCAAGATAGCTAGACGGTTTAAAGAGTAGCTTGTGAGACTAGCTTGAAAGTTAGACTAAAAAGACATCTAGTCATTCTGCCTCTGAATGTCCCTTTTGTCAATGTTAGTAAAGGGGTAAATATTTTGATATTTATTTTTAATAAAGTCTTCAGTAATACGAGACTGGTGCTTGTTGATTCTTTAAAAAATCCACAAATGCAGAATTTGTAACAAAAATAAAAGAACAAGGATACCTTTGCACTTCACTAAAATAATGGAATTCAATAGGCAATTTGTGCCTTGAAACTTCACTGAGAAAAAAAAAAAGGGAGATGCAATGGCAATATGGAAATGAAACAAGCAATTTGACTAAAAAATACCCTATCGTAGCTAAAGTCGGCTCTAGGTTACCTGCATTGTTAGCGGGAGTTCTGTGAAATTTTCTTACAAAAAAAAAAGTAAAGAAAAATTAATATTGGAACCTTAATGGTCTTGTAGTTGAGAGGACTAGGAGATATAAAGTACTAAACAGTCATCACAGAGTCTTGAATGAAGGAAAGGACAAAAATAGCCTTGCATTTGCCTCTAAGGTGAGAGTGTTAAAACTAACGTCAGGTAGGGAAGTTTTAAAACTGGTAGACAAACCAAGTGTGCTATTACCTCAGGGAACAACATCTTTGTCTGTTTATTATAAGACTCTGAATTAAAGAAAGCCTTGTCAAGTTTAGGGATGGGGAATTCTCTTCATGACTGATTTTTCTAGAAGGTTAAAAGTCTTTTTTGTTTCAGCTTCACAGGTTGTATTTGACCTGGCTTGGTCTTTCTGGTTAGGTCTATACTTAATCTGAACAGATTAACTATGTAGCATGCTCCCTGGTGTGGTTTTTGGTCATAGCTTTGGGAATGACTTGGAAGGCTGCATGGTTGAGGATTGTTCCCAATAGGCAGTATAGGCCCGGGGCTCTGCTTTGTAAGAGAAGAGGGATCACATTCCATTGATGTGAACCATAATGTTAACCTGGGGCATGCAACTGGTGCTGGCCCTATTCAAGCATATCCTCTGGGCACAACTTGGATATCTCATATTTGATGTTATGGTGCAGGATTCCTCTGGACATCCTGGTCCTGAAATACACTGCGTAGTATTTTCTGTTCCTTTTTAACATGAAGAACGGTTTTCATATTTAAGTCTGAATAATTTAATAAAGAAAATAGTTCTAGAGGTTGAAAATATTTTAAGGGAAAAATTTAAATCTTCCTGTACAAGTAGCTGCTGGATCATCCATTTTCTAAATGTCATAAATAAAAATGATATAAATATTCAGTAAAGCCCTGCATTTGGACAAACTTACTGAACTCAAGAATATTGATGCCGTACGCAGGAAATAAGTAATCATATAGCTGTTTACTACACATTTATTTTCGTAACTGTTCAAATAGTGACACTGATTGGTCAACTTTGTAGTTACACAAAGGGGAGTTGGAGCTGAACTGAGTGCCTTTTTGCAAGATTCAAATGCAGGATAAGCAGAGATACCCTGAGTTACTCTGTATATGAGCAATCAATTTTCCCGGGCTTCTGTTTCTAATTATAATCCTCTTTTGTAATAACGTTTTTAATTACTTTTTTGACATCCCAGTTATTGCTGGTAATTCTGTATTATACATGTGTATGTTTGTTTATTTGCTTTTAATAGACAGAGCGCACTTCTTCCCATGATCACTCATCTCATTTATTATTAATTACACAATTTTGCCTTCAGTCATACTTTGGTAATGATATTACTACTTTGTAGTGTTAAAAATGAGACCTTGATCAGCAAGATCAAATTACTCACACTTGCAGATACTTGTGCATGTGCTAAATTATGGCTTGATGGCAGAATTTAATCCTTTAATCATTTATAAAGACTGATACCTCCTCAGCCTTCCCATGTTATGTTAAAATCAAGGCAGACAGCTTATCAGTCATAACAAGAATTCCCCATTCAGTCACTGTGAAGGCTGTTACTATTACATACTCAAAAACCCTCTTAATTTTCAGTAAAATAACATTGTGTTGAGTCCTAAATGAACTTGCCCACAGTTTATCAAGATAAAGGGAAGGTATCTTTCATGTGTGAATGAAAGAAATCATGACCATTTGTTATGAAGTCAGTAGTAAAACTGTGATGTAAAAAAGGTTTTACTTAAAACACGTACCATACCCTGGAAGAGAACAGTCTCCAAATACCAGCATGCAGTTAATCAGCTTTCTAGTTAGTCAGGGTTAGAGAGGAGAAAATAAGATACTCACTTCACCAAGGAAGTCGTTCGAGGAGAATCGATCATAATCCCAGACAGTCACTTCCAGTGTTTTCTTTTTCAGCTGCAATTTAAGTCAAAGGATAATTAACCCCATTGCCATCATAAACTTCAGATCAAGTATTTATGGTGGTTTCTATTCATTATCTCCTCCTTGTACCCGTCTTCATAGTGACAGCTAGGCAGCTTTTGTCCTCCCATCAACCTTGATCTCAGAAAAAATAATTTGAGGCCATTTGTTATCAAGACAAATGGGCTTGTGCTTGGCCCTATTTTAGGAATTTCCACAAGTTGTTTTTGAAAGAATGTGTGTCCACTACAAGGGCCAAACTGATTTTTAAATCCCCATTTTTGTATTTATGCAGATTTCCTCATCATCAGATCTGAGCGGTCTGAACTCAGGCACTTGCCTAAAGTGCATTTGAGAGTGAATTTCAAATGTAATATTTAAACCACCCTATTTACACAATCTCATCTGTGAGGACCAGGCATTAATACCCCTGTAATTCAATGTAGTCAATGGGACTCTGCAAGTGATCCATTCATGCAGGACAAATTGTACTGTTAGGTATTAATGACAGCCATCAAACCCCATTATCTGCAGGCTTTGTTAAGCATGATAGCTGTGTCAAGCACTTTTCCTTCAGGCTGTAGTAAGAAACAAGTCTTTTTATAAGACAAGATAGTGCAAGAAGGAGAAGCTGTTGACCAAAGCAGTTGACCTTACTGGAAAGATTGACCTGAGTGACATACCAGGGCTCTGTGAGTCAGATGGGGAGAAGACTGATTACTGGCGGTGCATGATGTGGCAAAAGGCTAGTGGGTGGTTGCAGAGTCAGTAATAAACTCATGTGGCTTGAAAGAGAGAACAAAATCTTGGGGTTATGGGATGTCTGCGAAGGCAGACAGAAGTTGTAAGTGAAGAATTTGTTGGACACTTCCAAGCATTACTCAGGAAAACAGGACTCTTTTCACATACTTTAATAAAAGAGCTCAGAATCAGAAATCTTATGTGAAAACTGAGGTCATCATCCTAACAGAAGCAATGTGTCACTCATTAGTCTGACCATTAACTGGCTGCCTGGGACAAAGGGACAACAAGGATCAAGTCATTGCTCAAAATTAGAAGCTATACCATTTACTGTACATATTAGATATACTTCCAAGAAAAGCACTGTGTGCTGTTTACCTCCACTGCCCCTTGGTTTAATGTAACACAGATTCAGACAGTTCTTAATAACTTTAAATTGTCTTTAAATGATAATTTCACCTCATTATTATGTATTCAGAATACCTTCTGCTCCCAGCTAACTTTACAAAAATGAGCAACTCTGCAAAGCCAGTGTCTTTGAAAATCAAGTTTAAATCAACATATCCCGGAAAACCCACACAAAGGGGAATTGTATTATTTTTAGCATCAACAATGTACTCTTTCAACAGGCAACAACATCACTTGAAAGCTAAGATTTAAAAAAATATATATTTGAGGGCAATCCTTTAATCTTTCTCTGTTTTATTCCTATGTAATTAGGCAACATTCTTCTTAAACATTCTTTTAAAAAATATCCTGCAAAAATTAAGGAAAAAGTTGAACAAAATGATTTTCTTTCGAACATCCCTTACAGAATATTTGTAAAGCTGATTTCTTTAACCGAATAAAATTCCTTTTCTTTGCTGTTCCAAGACAGTATTGAAACTGCAATGTGAAAAATAACCTGAAAAAATTAGTTGAGTGGCTGCTGGTCCATGCTACTTTTGGCTTCCTGGATGTTATACTAAGTACACATATTTCTACCCTTTCAAAAAGAGGAACAGCTTTTGGGAAGACATGTTGTCTTCTTGTTTCATAGAATCATAGAATGGTTTGGGTTGGTGATGACTGTGCAAGGACAGCTAGAAGAATGTATAGATCCAGGAAAGTAAAAAAAACCCTGAAGATCTGAAGGATTTTTGGTGGAGAGGGAAAAATAGAGAAGATGTTCAAGTTACTGCAACCCTACTTTGCTAGTTTCTTTGCACTGGTATGGTAATAAAACTGTGCTGAAAACTTGCAGTACTCTACATTTCTTTGAGATATCTATTTTAAGCCTCTTAGTTTAATAAAGCTTTTAAAAACATTATGACACTAAAAAAAACACCAAAAGAGCTTTATTAGGCAGAGTGCATGAAATGAGTTTCAAAGAGGAGGAAAATTTCCTTTTTTGCAGATATATTCACGTACCACTATTGAAGGCAAAGAACACTCAATGGCTAGTGATTTTTAAAGCAGCCATTATACCATCACAGCAAAGCAGGGTTATGTCTTACATCATCCAGTTTTAGGTCATGAAGCCAGAAGTTCAGATGCCCATCAGGAATTTAACTGACAGCAATACTGAAATGGGTTGCAGAAACCCACTATCCATCTGATGGTGAGTTTCTGCAAGCGGGCAATGCACTAATAGGAAAATAAGAAAATGTCTCTAAAAGAGAGAAAGCAGTTTGGTCCAGCTGACCTTACACATGTTGTGAACCCCATTTGAGTTCAAAAAGTATGTTAAGAAAACTGTGTTACTAAGCCACAACTAATTTCAGACTTTGCTTTGTGGAAAAATGAAAAATAAATAATAATTAAAAAAGAAAAACCCACCCAAAAGCATATTACTGCACGTGAACTTCAGTTAGGTTTAGGCTGCTATGGACAGCCCATTATTTAAAGAAAATAAAGGAATATACAGAAACTGCCAACATGAATAATATTTTCTCTTGTAGACGTAACCAACAGCCCATGTACAGAAGTGACTGTTCCTTGTTTTAAATGTCTGGAGAACACTGGGTGTAGTTACGGATAATGCATGTCTGTATAAATAAATATGCATTCTCATTGGTGGATGAGAAGCTCAACATGAGCCGGCAATGTGCGCTGGCAGCCCAGAAAGCCAACCGCATCCTGGGTTGCATCAAAAGGAGCGTGGCCAGCAGGTCGAGGGAGGTGATTCTACCCCTCTACTCTGCTCTCGTGAGACCCCACCTGGAATACTGCATTCAGCTCTGGAGTCCCCAACACAAGAAGGACATGGAGCTACTGGAATGAGTCCAGAGGAGGGCCACGAAGATGATCAGAGGGCTGGAGCACCTCTGCTATGAAGACAGGCTAAGCGAGTTGGGGCTGTTCAGCCTGGAGAAGAGGAGGCTCAGGGGTGATCTTATTGCAGCTTTCCAGTACCTAAAGGGGGCCTACAGGAAAGCTGGAGAGGGACTTTTTACAAGGGCATGTAGTGATAGGACAAGGGGCAATGGCTTTAAACTGAAAGAGGGCAGATTTAGGTTAGATATAAGAAAGAAATTCTTTACATTGAGGGTGGTGAGGCAGTGGAACAGGTTGCCCAGAGAAGTTGTGGATGCCCCATCCCTGGCAGTGTTCAAGGCCCGGCTGGATGAGGCTTTGGGCAACCTGGTGTAGTGGAGGATTTCCCTGCCCATGGCAGGGGGGTTGGAACTAGATGATCTTTGAGGTCCCTTCCAACCCTAACCATTCTATGATTCTATGATTCTATGATTACTTGAAATATTTAATATATATTCCTTGAAAATTTCATACAACTAATGACTGAAGCAAATAAATAATTTTAATACAGTTTGGTTTTCTCCTATACTGAAAGCAAATTCCTATAATTAATTCAGAAATTATAGAAAAGACTGTAGTCTCAATCAGGACATTGGATGAGTAGAAATGAAGGTGTGTATTAGATCACGCATTATACTTATTTGTGTTTACATTCATATTTACCATTTTATTATATTCTTCTCTATATTTCTATACTTCAGTATGTGAGAGGACAAAAGACTTCTGCTAGGTCAGTTGGAAACTTACTTTCTCTTGTCCGAGATATTAAGTAAGAAGTAGGTACCAATATCTTCCTGTTTCATAAGAAAGATTTTCTTACTCTTGGAAATAAGACATAGGCTCCTACATCACTCAAGGATTTTGAAAATGTTACTCTCTTAAAATATATTACCTTCAATTTAAGGACATGAGTACAGCAAGAGCTATTCGCTTTAATGAATTATATCCATGATTTAAGGAAATACTTTTATCTGTTTTCTGACAGGTAAGAAATTTACGCAAACAAATTCACGCCTTATCTTGTGGTCATACATTATACCAATGCCTGACCAGCAACAGAACTTACATCTTTTACCATCTTCTCCTTAAATCATTCTAATACTTTCTCTCATGCTCTGAGCAGGTATTTGACTTGATTTAGCAATTATTATACAATATATGTAATGTGTGTGCTCAGCCTTTCTCTCAAACTGTAATTATCTCGACTGTATTACTTAACAAAATACTTAGATTACTAAATATTCAAAGTTTAATTTATTTTTTCTCCAACTGTCAAAGTAGAATTTGCTACGTGATAAAACTAGTCATTCAGAACTTGAAAAAGTCTGTTTCATTTCAAAGGGTGATCTATTTCCCATAATTATTTTCACTTTAATTTCAGCTAGGTTATGAAAAAGGAAAGGAAAATGAAAAATTGTAGAACCAACTAAAGTCTAGACAGTGACGTTAAAAGGACTAGATTAGGAAATATTTAGTAATACTTATTTGCTGTCAGCAAGCAACCCATGCTTTGATGGAGGGAAAGGAAATATTTCTTTGAAAAAATAATATTTATAAAGATTCATGAATTTATGTTAGGGTATGACTGCTAACTGTATAACTTAGTGTATGATGCAGTTTTACTTGTTTGGTGATCAGAACACTCAGACTATCATGATTATTGTTTTATAGTTCTCTTCATAACCATAACTATTTTGAAATATCCATTCATGAGGGTTATGAGTGCAAACAATATACTGTTGCATGGTGATAGTTTTTCAAATCGGAGAGGGTACTTATCATCAGCATAGAATTATTTGATGATTTAGAAATGTGCTTTACTGTACATTCTCTAAGTCAGGGCACTGAATTTTATAGGAGAAGAATAACTCACACTGTTATCTTACCACTAGATGCAAGCCATGGAAAGGTGTGGAAGGAAGCACTATTCCCTGAGCGCACTTCTATGTGGCAAAAGGACAAAACATACAACATATATTGTGCCCAGATGGAGCTTGCACACTTATAAGCACTCCTATCAGTCTTGGAGGAAGAGAAGAGGACGTGATGTGCAAATAGAACGCAAAGGTTCAAATAATTCAATACGTGACCTAAAGGCAAATTTCATTAAATAATGGTCAAAAAAATGACATCAAAGATATTAGGAAGTTTTCTTTCACAAAAATCTCTGTACAAGAAATCCTACACTAAGATCATTATCCAATTTAAAATCACCGAAACACCACTGAATGTCCAACACCCAAGCATTCTTAATTACAGCTCTGTGAAATGTCACAGCAGAACCTGGAAGCAAATTAAGTGAACAGAAGAGCCTTTCTTACATGGAAAGCTCAGTTTGGAAATATTGCTTAAGACTTACCAACCTTTTTCACAAAACCCAGAAGACTCAGGGCTTATATTGCAGCTAGATAAAAATCACAGTTTTTTTCTTCTGATGTGTTCACTGTCAATGACCTACCATTTATGGAAGCCTACACAAAACAGCATACAAAACCCAGCAAACCATAACCACTACATACAACAAGGCACCTCTGAAGTAAATCTGAGCTATGGCCTGTTAAATTCGGATGTGTAGATTGCATGAGCAACCATGCTAGTCCCTCTGTGGGAAGGGTTTTGCTCCATGTAAAAATTAGTATCTTAATCTATGTTCCTCTCAATGAACAAGAAGAATGAATAACCAAATTTTAAGTTAGGAAGATAATATTGAAGCCTTGGTGTTATGCTGGAGAAGTATATTAAAAGCATTGGGAAATCTATTCACTAAAAAGTCTGGTTATTCTGGGTTTTTTCAAGAAGTACTGAAAGAATAAATGGCCTTGAAAAGTGAAGTTGAAAGTATCAAGAACAAAACACTTAGAAAGGCAAAAAGATTTAGGACTTCATACAGATCCATTATTCTACAAAATACACTTCATAATTTAAACAAATGGATGATCATCATTTTGCTCATTATGCCCTTTTCAAATGGTAAAAAGTCCCTTTTAAAGGAGAGATGGAGAAAAAGAGGACTCAATTGCTTCATACTGCCTCAGTTAACCCTATAGGTTAGCTAGAGTGAGGAAGCCACCAAGAAACAGAAGATTTCCACAGACCTGTTTCCCGGATGTGAGTTAAATCTTTCTTTAACAAGGAAATTAAGTATCTTCTAAATCTTTTTCAGAAGACTCATATCTGAAGGCCATTGCTGTACATTGATGCTAAATCTAAAAATGTATCTCCATGTTTTATAAATACTTTTGCATGAGAAAATCATATGACTTGTGTTTTGTCTGAGCTTGCACGGATCTTGGAACAAAGAGTGACAGTGATTTCTGCATCTAGTTAGAAACTTATGATGTCTTAATTTATTCCCTTACTGTATTCCATTATCATTTTTTAAATTGCCACATCTGTACTTATGACATGATTATGAGTGTAATCCCCACAAATTACCATTTTAATGAGTAGAACTGACAAGAAAAGAGTACTGATCTAGTAAGCTCTATCAGAAGCAAGGAAATAGTTCCAAATTTCCCCTAAATTTCGCAAGACTTTACCAGGGTTCACAGGATTGCCAGCAGCACTGCTACCTTCACAGTAAGCACTGCAGACCACACAAGTAACAACGCAGCAAGTTGCACTGAACAGCACTACTGGTCACGCACCTGCTCCACGGAGATATTTTTATAAATGACCGTCTGATTCCACTCAGGATTCAAGCTTTTCTGTATGTACTTAGTTCTCCGCTTGTACTCGGCACTGAATTTGAACAAAGGAAGGAAACATTACATTAGCGATCTTTTGTTTCTTTTTGTTTCTTTCAGTTCTAACACAAAAAACAACCCACAAACCAAAAAGAGGAAAAAGAAAAGAATTGTGTCCCTCATTTCTGCTACAGTTCAGGGTTACAAGAGGACAATGACAGCCTTTGGGGTTTTTTTCATTAGCATGCTTTCCTGACATGGTCTTTTAAAACATCTCCTGACCCTTCAGCAGGCTAGCTCTGCCAACAACCGTTTCAACATAAAGCATCCGTCAGCACATGCACATATGCTTTGTTCTCCCATTGTAGGTGTTGGGCTCTGATTATAAATTGAAGTGATAATACATCGATTTCTTTTCCAAGATCATCCTCCTATTAGCACTTTCAAGTAGCACGAGTCCATTATATTTATAGGTTACAGTCTCTAATTACAGGAGTCTCATTTCACAAGAAAGTTTAATGAACGCCATGGGGTAACTAATATCCTGTTAATGACAGAAATACTAATTTCTTATTGATCCAGTTCTCTGCCTATACCTCTAACTGTACTGGAAACAAACATAAAAGTGCATCAAGCTCATGATTATTTTTATCAATAGCCAAGAATAAAAAGTTTGGCTGCATAATCTGTTTTTAAAAGGAATCAGTAGTGCTTTCTATTGCACTTTGCATTTCCTGAGTATGGAGAAAGCAATACGCTAACCTTTAACAGAATATGGATTCATCTAGCTCTGTGAGCTTTGATGTCAGATTTGCTTCCATTCCAATTTTAATTGTAATTTAATATAAATTTTAATGGACAACTCAAAAGAGCTGGGTAGAACATGAGAAGCTTTTAATACTTTGAAAACCCAACAAGACATAAAGAACCTCGTTTTGTCACTCTGCAATTTATCTGCCCTTTGTCTTCCATTCAAACCTCCCATACATTAAAGGATTTACTTGCTGTATGTATTAGGAAATTAAGTGTGTCCAGGACTGTTCTGCAGCACTAAGGCCAAGTGGCACAGAATGACCTGTGTCTGCCCTATTAAGCTCTCTTACGGTTCCTCCGCATTAATTTTTGGTAGTGTGCTGTTCTGATTCTCACTTCTGACATCTGATTGAACTGTGTTTTGGTTCACACTGTGGCATGGTCTCGGAGCAAATGAACAAGATTCCTTTCATATGAGATTAACTCAGAAGATGCACTCCAGAGACTCATTTAATCAGCTAGTCACTAATGGTGTACCACACATGGTACCAGATTGGAGAAGGTCTGAATTAACATTATGTGAAAGATGTATGTGTTTCATTGACACATATACGTCAATGTTGGGTCTTCAGCACCAGCAGTTTCACTCTACAAACTCAATTCTGCAGTGCAGTGCTCCCCTCTAATTATTCTGGAGTGTGTAGTGGCCTTATTCTCCAAAACGGAGTGGCCATATCTAAGCTGCTTACTAGATCGTTATCTTTTAATGAAAGTGACTTGCAGCTGTTTTTTGCTCTTGCTTTTTGCTTATAGTCATTCTATGCAGTTCCATTTATTTTCCTGCAGAACATGCTATCTGCTGTCTTCCAGTCTATTGAAAAATGTGAAGGGCATTTGGACCTATGAAAGAAAATACCTGTCCACGTCTGCTTATGGGAACAAAGTAGCAGCTCTCCACAATGCAACCAGTTCTGTCGGCCACAGCATACAATGGTATATTTTGGAAAAAAAAAAAGATTTCTTTTTTCTTGTATGTCAGTAAGAAAAGGATAAATTAAAATCTAGGGGAACCAAGACCATATGAAAAAGAAGCTCATACAAAGTTATTTCTTTGCATATCTTGCAAGAAAAGCTGAAATAAAAAATTTGAATTCTTTTGGAAATTAGGTTTTGATGGTAAATCCTATTCAATAATGCACTTAGATTTCTTAAGCACCTCAGTACCCTTCTTTTCCCACACTCTGATCTGAGAAAAGCATCCTCATCACTCAAAACATTAATGAGATTTGACAGACCCATAAGGAGACATGGGACACCAGCAAGTGACAGCTGGGCTGGCAGCATCTCTCTCTCTCAGCTCACAGTACCCCTCAAGTGAATATCTATTCTGATCAACTATTAATGAAATATTAACTTACTCAAACTCCTTCTACACTCAGAGTAATCCCCTTCTTACCTTAACTAAGCCAGGATAGTATTATGCAGATTGGGCCTGTCTAAATACATTTTCCTGTATGTTTTAAGTAATTCACATACTTTCATCTTTTTGAAGAAAGTAGGAAAGGACTCTCTGTGTACTAAACCAAGAAAATGGCACCAAGACATACTCTTGCCTTCCTGGATTTCCTTTTGCAATATTAAATCTTCATCACCTTTTCAAAATTTCTGATTCTTTTCAGAAATACGTGAGAAGGTGATTCATGCACTGTTGAGTTTCAGATGTGGCAGTGACAAAAGGTAAATGTGTTGTTAACATGGTAGTTCTGGAGTATTTCCATTGAAGCCCATGGAGTACCTGGATCTAAACTGGCAAGGGGGGCATTAGCCCGTGTTCACATAGCCTATGGTCTGGATCTGTTGCGGAGGGAAGCAGCAGATCTTGACCTCTTCTAAGAAGGTGCAGACCCAGGCTAAGCTGGATGACAGTTTAAGGTTTCTAGACCTCTGAAGGATCAGGTGAATACATTAAGTTCATAGCACAGACGTACCTTCCCCACAACAATTATTAACAGGTGATTAAGAGGTGGGGATGCTTTAATAAAGTGCATTCATTAAACCAGTCTATACCTAGCATGAAATAATTTGCTCTTGAAATTCACAGAGTATGCTGTGCAAAAGATAAAAACTGCATTACTCTTTTCTTTATCATTTCTCTGTTTTCTTAATTATAGTTTATTAATATATGTTACAACAGAAAGTACAATTAAAAAAGTATAATAGAATAACTGCATATAAAATGTGACATTTAAACACATTCATTAAATAATTTTATTAACAAAGAAACATACTCATGATAGAGAAGATCTATTTATTAAAATTCATCTGTTGACTTGTTTGGTCAGGTTTCTACTTTTAAACAAATTGAGAATTAGAGTTGAACTACTATTCTTATGTACTTAGCCTGTGCTCATATTAGAACATCTTGAGAATGGAGTTTTGCCTTATGTTTCCAACTCCAGGACAAATAAAGCACCAGTAATTTCACTAACTAAAAATTCAACTTTGTTTATCACAAATAGCCATTTATGTCATCAAGCAGCTTTAAAGCCAGCTGGGCAATTATGTGGAATTACACCTGGCTTTAATGTCTATACAGTGTGCAAGGTGTAGAGAGAAAAATATTCCACTTCATTTCCAATCAGTGCCTGTTTCTCTTGGCAGTAATATCATTCAAAATCTTGACACAAATTCACAGTTAATTATTTTGCAACTTCCAGTGAGTGAGAACGAATTTTTAGATATCTCTGAACTAAATTCTTCCAGACTTGAAAAGGAATTTTGTTTGTCATCAGAGTTTGTCCCTAGAATATTACTGCATCGAGAAACATTAATTTCTTGTTTCCAGTTCCTTCTGACATGGAAATGGGATTCATTAGAGAATGGACAGCAACCATGCTGCAGTAGTGTGTCATCAAAACTCAAGAAGCATCTATAGCTCCACGCCCTGGCTTATCATATCATGCATGCATACAAAAATGAAAGAATAGAATTGGAAGATAGTACACTCTACCTTGCATTTTGGACAACCATGACTTGTCTGCATACCCAGCATTTGCAGAGTTAGGAACACAGAGGAAGCAGTGGGAGAGAAAATGAGAACAGAGATGAAAGAAAACATGAATAACGGGTTGTTTCTAGTATCAGAATTAAAAGAAATAGAGGCATTAGGAAGAATAAGATGTCTAGCATGGACTGAACTACAGATAAAAGATATTCAGTATCAATTCAAGGTTCTACTTTCAGAAACAAGTTTGACACCTTTGAGAAGCACTTCATTTTCTTTATTCCTTAAATTCCCAAGTTACACACAAAAATGTAACATTGCCGTGTTTTAAAATAATGAACCCAAACAAAACTAAAACCCAAATTCTTCATAACTTAGCAGCAAGTTTAAACCTATATTTGGATCTGGCTTAGACCTCTGCAGGGTAAATGTTTCTCTAGTCCAAAGTCTTATTTCTACATCAGTGAATGTACCTGCAAAGTTTCCAGTAAGATTGATTTGACCAGCATTTTACAAGGCTCTTAGGTGCATTAAAAAAACTCTCAAGATTTAGGACTTGTTCCCATTATATTGAGTAATAGTTTTGGGCCCAGTGCCACTGAACGATATTGAATGCTGTACAGCTGGAATTAGCAAGCGACAGAAGAATACGTATGGCTTTGGTTGTACCACTCGTGCTTTTAGCTGTGCTGGCCCATATGCCAAATGCTGAACTGTGACCTGAGCATCCACTTTCCTGTTATTTTGAATAGAACAGCAATACAGATTTCTAGTTGCGTGGTGCTAGTCTAAGAGTCTTTTAGGATGAGTGTGATTACACAAGCAGAGAAGTTTGCGGGAATTTATCTTTGCAATCTCAGGTCTGATCCATCAGCTTAGCTTTAGAAGTCAGCAGTATTATTATAACCATGTATACTTACGCATACGTAGGACATTCTGCAACTTGAGGGCACAAAAAAGAGTTATTATATTGCTAATACAGAAACACAGCTTTTAAAGGAAACACTAATGAGCTGTTTGCAATTACAGAGTCTAACAAAGCAATAGTCTGTGAAAAAGTGGTTAGTGATTTGTATAGTCATTAGACACAAAATTACCAGAATTTCTAAAGTCACATCTTAACGCTTTAAAAAAGTCATTAAAAATCACATGGAATGAATATATTCTGTCTAGTGTTTTTCACCTTTGATATTATACTGGAACCTTAAATTTATTTCAGATACTGTAATTCTGCATGTTTGCAAATTTGTCCCAAATTCAGAATCTCTTGAGCTGAAGCAACAATTCTGTTTTAACCTTATCATGTAGCTTTTTATATTACAGAAAGTATTACATGTATTTAGTACATTTCAGTACAGTTTGTTGTTCTTTTAATACATTTTGCATATATTAGAATTTTTAAATGGAAACATGAAAACCAAGTTAAATCTACAAGAATGATCATGAAGTCCCTGAACTCATTAGCAAAATATGCACATTTGCCTGGGAATAGGATTTGTCTTTCTATTAAAACCTCATAATTTATCCTGGTGTTGTACCTGGATTTTCTGTAGCAGCAACTCTCAGTTCTGTTTATTAGTGACAAGTAACAAAACCAAATTAAAACAAACATCAGGTTAAAATTTTTCCTACACTTACCCTCTCCCTGGCAGAAGATAAACTTTAACAAAGGGGTCAGAATAGCCGTTGTTGTCTCTGGGAGCAAGGTTTCTTGCCTGAAGGATGTGGATGATAAGGTTGCCAAGGTGTTTGTCATAGTTGATTTGAAGCTAGAGAATGCATTAAAATACAGTGAGATTATTTGTTATTTTTATTTCCTAAATGATCCAATATCTCTCCGAAAACCTTTGAATAAAATGAGTTCTAGACCTTTGCTTTGGCTGGAAATAAACACATTTTAGAAGTTCCTGTCTCTCTCTCCTGACTAGAATGAGATGCTAGATGATTATGTCGGATCTCAAAACAAATTTTGCTTTCAAAGTCTGTCAGTACTGGTTAAAAAAAAAAAAAGGAATCGATCTATTCCAGTCAGGAAAAAGCAGCTGAAACATGAATCCTTGATATCATTCTGAGCAATAGCCGGCTTATTGAGTAGGAAATACACAAATTCTGACTACCTGGAGCTCAAGCCAGGGAAGGATGTTATAATGCTATGGAAAGACCCTGAGTGCTAGTATAGGAGAGAAGGATGAACTAAGGGAACAAAAGACAGAGATTTATAGGAAACTAGGCTTCATTATTCTGCTGCTCCCAGTTCCACTGTTTTAAAAAACTAGAGTAAAGTCAGTTTACATAAGAGAGAACCACAAACTTGGCACTGCATGGAAATGCATCCACTGCACAGTGAGAAACCCTCAGCAGTCTTTGCTTAAATTTCTGAAGTGAACAACAATAAGTGCCCAAAGAATAAAGATTAGAATGAATTTCACTACGTTTTCAGCCCACTCAGGAACAGTAGCGTTTTCTGTTCTTCTACTTGTATTTCACAAGCCAACATTAAAGACAGTGGTGAAAATCTATCACTGATTTACATTAGTGACATCTCAAGGGGTTGGAGTTGAATAAGAAATCAGTTAATGGAGATACTGTTTTCTGCAAACGTATTCATCGGAAAAATGCAGCCAGTAGCAATAACAATTTATGCAGCAAAAACTACATATTTACCTGAATTTCTCCGGTGATTGGATGGGAAGCAGACTTTGTAGTTTCAGTGGGCTGCCAGATTAAAATATATAAATAAATACACAGGCATACACTCACAAATATACACATATGCATATTAGAAATAACAGATTTTCAATGTTTTTTTTAACAGATGTTGTTTGTACTGCTGTATTACCACATATTTTTAAAAAAACCCAAACATTTAATTGTCTCCAATTTGTATGCTCAAAACTAAATGTTATAGTATTTCAACAGCACTTAGAGTCCAGCCCAGTCATTTTGATCAGCCTTTATGCAAGTACAGAATCAGGTAAATTGAGTTCTGAGCAGACTGGTCACACAGGGAGGCGTGGGGAGAAAGAGACATACAGCATTAACCCTGTCTAAAAAAAGTGAATGTTGCAAAGAGAAATCAAATACCATGTCAAGCACAACACAGACATATTTCTAGCGAAAGGGAAAGGTTACACTAGTTTAAATTGAGTTTAGGTAAAAGTGAGTAGAAAGTGCGGAAAGAATGGTATCAAAACTGAGTGATGTGTCTAAGTAGATTTCACAATTGCAAGCCATATATATTTTTTGCTTTATTCTGTGTTTTCTGATAATCAATTCAGGTACACCACTTCATCTTCAAATTCCTCCACACCTTTTCATGACATGAAATTTAAATTTTCTGTCCTCCCCTTCATGATGCTGTATAATCCTGCCTGTTCCTCTCTGTTGCCTGTCGCTGAGCTTCTCTAGGTTGCTGACAAAAGCAATAAAATCCTTAGTGTCTTTTTTTTCCTCTTTTTCTTGCCTTATGTTTGTTAGTAGTTGGAAAATAATACCACTATTTCCTCTCAAAAATATGCTGTTTTGTTAAACTTGAGCCACCCTGGACCTACCTCTAATCTGCAAGCCATCAGTCAAGCAAGAAAGCTCTCTCTGGTTCAGTGGCAGGATTTGAATATTTTTGCATTCTCTCCACATCTGCTTCCTTGGTTTATGCAGCAGAAAACAAAGGATGCGAATAAGGACAAACTTACTGTTCTCTGAAGACTGATCTGGAAGTCATCTTCTCCTATTTTTCCAGATGTGACCAACAGCCCGACATATTATTAGGATTTCTCTCACTTCCCGAGAAGAGTAAAACTCATTTGCCACTTCTGTGCTGCCCTACCCTCCAGAAAAACCCTTCTGGATTTTCTCAAGATGCTGGATATGAATTGTTTTAAATTAGGCCAATGCAGAACCTACGTCTCCCAGACCAGAGCATGACATTAACGTGACGCATTACCCTTTTCGGGTTTGTGATGAAGAAACAACCCCTCAATCACTCAGATCTGTAGACCAGAACTAACCAGAAAAAATCCCAGCCAAACACTACCACCAGAAAACAAGGGAGAAAACCAGCCCAAACCTGCTTGTTATATAGTTATATTCACTGTCTTTTGTTGCCTTATATTTACTTATTTTACATGCTTCACCTTGCCTTCTAGGTGTATTTCTTTATGAACAGAAAAAAAAGTGTTGATTTTTCTAGAAATGCATATGCCTCTCAAACCTAATTCTTGTGGAAAACTTAAGTCAGCTTTTCTAGGTACCTCACAAAGCTTTTAAAGAAATGTAATCCCTCTAACAGCTAAAATAGATCATCAATAGTTTATAAAATGTTCTGAATCTCAAATGATATTTTAGATTGATAACAAAGTATTCCTCAAACTTCTTTGGTTCTTGAAAGAATATTCAAAGACAGAATTTCACTTCTTTTGCCAAAAACAGACACCTACCTGAGCATCATGAAAACTTTCAAGGTAGGGCTTAAATGGCTTACATTCCTCATATTTTACCTCTACAAACAGATTTTAGTACACTGTAATAGTTCTGACACCAGTCTGTACTAGCACTGACAATACCGACAACGCTACAAAAAAACAGAGAGTTAGCTGTGCTGCGCCTACAGAATCACTGCAGGAGAGTCTAAATACTCTACTTTTTCTGAAGTCTGAATAGCAAAAACAATGAGTTTGTTCATTCAAAATATCATGTAATGCAGAATGTATTAGTATGAATAATGTAGAAGCAGTTCAGAGAAAAGGGAGGGAACGGGCATGCCAAATTTGTATGGCCAAAGTGGTGGAGTTCCCTTTAGCTGTGCAGTTACTCTGCTTTCATCTACTTGTCTGTAAAAATAAACGTGCATTTTTATGTTTCGATACAATTGTTAAATCTCTGCATTCATTTACAAGGCTGTGATTCAACATATTAATATTTTGTTTTCTCTCTGATATCACCTGCTTTAAAACTGACCACGAAGAGCTACCTAAACATTTCAAAGAAACATGAATAATTTAGACTGAAAGTGACCTCTCAAGGTCATCTGGTCCAACCCCCAGCTCAGAGCTGGGCCAGCTTTGAAGTTGTATCTGGATGGAAAGGCAGAGATGCAAATAAGTATCTTTCTTTATCAGGGCCTCAGTGAGGATTAATTTGAAAAGAAGGAAAAGCATTTCACTGCTGACTTCTCTAGGAGCTAAAGGATCTGAGGATGTAGAAACACTACCCACTCTTCAAGATACAAAGACAATTAAGTATTTCTATAGGGCATTTATATCCTGGATGCAATCTGCACCGTAGAATGATCATGCATTTACATTACAAAAGAAACAGGTCTGCACAGGATACAGTCAGCTTAAGGCTCCCAAAGGTTCAATCTCTCCCGTGATAGCTAATCTAATTTCATTCTCATTTCTTTTTATACTCCCTACACACACTCACACACCTTGTGTAAGAGCAGGTGCTTTGTAATGCCATTGAACTGCTGGAGAAGGTTGCCATTATGATGATGTGAAACTTGCTAATACCAGGCTCTGATGTTCTGCACCATCACTCTATAGTAATGGGACAAAGCACTAAATATGAGAGAACTGGCAGTGCAGGATATCAGAGAGGATCCTATTAACATTTCTGGAGTGCATATTCTATACGAAAAGTTTAAAGAAAAAATCCTACTTGCTAAAAATAAGAACAATAGCAAAAACAAGATCTAGGCAGCTTGGATATTTAGTCTGTCACGATACTTTGGCAAGGCTTCAGCCTGCCTAGAAATGCTGTCAGCCCAAGGCACAGAGCTGTTCCAGAAAGGATGAGCAGTAGCTTTTTCTTCTAAGAGAGCTCAACACCATTATAAACTTGGCCTGCAGTCAATGAACAGAAACTATACAAGTCAACAAGAGCTATGTTTGTTATGAAAGAAATGCCACTCGACATGATTTTCAGAAATAAGCAAAGAATGTTTTAAATATTTACCTGATTAGTTTTGACTTTTGCATCCCCTACATAAAGGCATTAGTTCTAATAATTTTTTGTTTCATCTTTATAAGCCTCCAGCTGAATTTTCATAAAAGATTACTAAACCCTCTGTGAAGCAGGAAATGAAATTTATGCATTTAACTTTAAGTGACCCGCTACGGTGCCAATGTTGGCAACTCAGTCTTCTCATGTAGTCAGACAGAAACACCTCTCCAGGATATACAACAAGGATTTATGGATCGCCACACGCTATGCAGTGAATTTAGGACTGTGATTCATCTAAACAAGTGGAAGGTGTTTCAGTGTAGATAGTGACATCCACACTAAGGGACCTGACCTCTCCTTTCCATGCAGTGCATGCACTTCAATGGCAGGTTTCATCCAGCCTTATGAATTGTACTTCAGAAGTGCATTATTCTCACTAGTAAACATAAAGCACCTGGCAAACTAGTTTCCCTGTAGATGTATACAGGGGATACATAAGGAAGTGATTGGTGACAGCCAACATCGCTTCACTAAGGGCAAATCCTGCCTGACTAATTTGGTGGCCTTCTATGATGAGGTTACAGCATTGATGGATAGGGGAAGAGCAACTGACACCGTCTACCTGGACTTGTCCAAAGCATTTCATAGATTTCATAGATTTCATAGATTTCTAGGTTGGAAAAGACCTTAGAGATCATCGAGTCCAACCATCCCTAATCCCCATTAAACCATATCCTCAAGTAGCTCATCCACCCTATTCTTAAACACATCCAGGGATGGGGACTCAACCACTTCCCTGGGCAGCCTATTCCAGTGGCTGACAACCCTTTCAGAGAAGAAATACTTCCTAACATCCAACCTGAATCTCCCCTGACTAAGCTTATGCCCATTTCCTCTTGTTCTATCTCCCATCACTAATGTAAAGAGCCCTTCCCCTACCTCCCCACCATCTTTTCTCAAGTATTTATAGGCCGTAATCAGGTCTCCCCTCAGCCTCCTCTTCTCCAGGCTAAACAGCCCCAACTCCCTCAGCCGCTCCTCATAAGTTTTATTTTCCAGCCCCTTGACCAGTTTAGTTGCCTTTCTTTGGACTCGCTCCAGGAGCTCAATATCTCTCTTAAAGCGAGGGGCCCAAAACTGGACACAATATTCCAGGTGCGGCCTCACCAGTGCCGAGTACAGGGGCAGGATCACTTCCCTGCTCCTGCTGGTCACACTATTCTTGATACATGCCAGTATCCCATTGGCCTTTTTGGCCACCTGGGCACACTGCTGGCTCATATCAAGCCGGTAGTCAACCAACACCCCCAGGTCCTTTTCCGCCAGGCAGCTCTCCAGCCACTCCTCCCCGAGCCTATAGCGATGCTTGGGGTTTTTATACCCCAAGTGAAGGACTCTGCACTTGGCCTTATTAAAGCTCATGCCATTGGCCTCAGCCCAACGATCCAGTCTGTTCAAATCCCTCTGAAGGGCCTCCCTACCCTCGAGCAGATCGACACAGCCTCCCAGCTTGGTGTCGTCCGCAAATTTACTGAGGGTACATTCAATCCCCTCATCCAGGTCATTGATAAAGATGTTAAACAGAACTGGACCCAGCACTGAGCCCTGGGGAACCCCACTGGTGACCGGCCTCCAGCCGGATTTAGCCCCATTTACCACCACTCTTTGGGCCCGGCCATCCAGCCAGTTTTTAACCCAAAGGAGGGTGTGCCTATCCAGGCCAGCAGTTACCAGTTTCTCCACCAGAACACTATGAGAAACTGTATCAAAGGCTTTACTGAGGTCCAGGAAAACTACATCCACAGCCCTTCCCTCGTCAACCAGGCGGGTCACCCTGTCATAGAAGGTGATCGGGTTTGATTGGCAAGACCTGCCTTTCATAAACCCATGTTGACTGGGCCTGATCACCCGGTTAACCTGTATGTGCTCATTAATAGCACTCAAGATAACCTGTTCCATGACTTTGCCCGTCACCGAGGTCAGACTGACAGGCCTGTAGTTCCCCGGATCCTCCTTCCGCCCTTTTTTGTAAATGGGGGTAACATCCGCCAGCCTCCAGTCCAGCGGAACTTCCCCAGTGAGCCAAGACTGCCCAAAGATAATGGACAGGGGTTTGGCAATGACATCCGCCAGCTCTCTCAGGACTCTCGGGTGGATACCATCAGGCCCCATAGACTTGTGGGCATCCAGCCGAAGGAGCAGATCCTTGACCCGTTCCTCTTGGATCACAGGAGCTTCGATCTGCTCTCCCTCCCTGCACTCAGACACCAAAGGCCAGCTCACCTGGGAACTGCTGACCTTATTATTAAAGACTGAGGCAAAGAAGGCATTAAGGACCTCAGCCTTGTCCTCATCCCTAGTGACTAACGTACCCCCTGAGTCCAGTAGGGGCTGGAGGTGATCTTTAGCCCTCCTTTTGTTATTAATATATTTATAGAAAGACTTTTTGTTGTCCCTTACGGAGCAGGCTAGTCTAAGTTCCAATTGGGCTTTTGCCTCCCTGATTATCTCCCTACATGCCCTAACTTCCTCCCTGTATTGATTCCTGGATGCCTGCCCATTCTTCCAAGACTTGTAGACATCCCTTTTTCTTTTGAGATGTTCCCAAATCTCCTTTGTTATCCAAGCTGGTTTTCTACCCCGGCGGCTCGACTTCCGGCACACAGGGACAGCTCGCTCCTGTGCCTCCAGAATTTCCTTTTTGAATAGTAACCATAAGTAATAGTAACCATAGTAACCATTTGTCCCACATGACATCTTGTCTCTAAACTGGAGAGACATGGATTTGACGGATGGACCACTCAGTGGATAAGGAATTGGCTGGATGGTCACACTCAAAGGGCTGTGGTCAACAGTTCAATATCCAAGCGGAGACCAGTGATGAGTGGTGTTCCTCAGGGGTCAGTACTGGGACCAGTGCTATTTAACATCTTTGTTGGAGACATGGACAGTGGGATTGAGTGCACCCTCAGCAAGTTTGCTAACGATACCAAGCTGTGTGGTGTTGTGGACATGCTGGAGGGAAGGGATGCCATCCAGAGAGACCTTGACAGGCTGGAGAGATGGGCCTGTGAGAACCTCATGAAGTTCAACAAGGCCAAGTGCAAGGTCCTGCACGTGGGTCAGGGCAATCCCAAGCACAGGTACAGGCTGGGTGGAGAATGGATTGAGAGC
Source organism: Tauraco erythrolophus (assembly GCF_009769465.1). NCBI lineage: Eukaryota > Metazoa > Chordata > Aves > Musophagiformes > Musophagidae > Tauraco > Tauraco erythrolophus. The sequence continues at coordinate 11,170,943 of NC_141468.1, read as the reverse complement.
AGCCCTGAGGAAAAGGACTTGGGAGTGCTGGTTGATGAGAAGCTCAACATGAGCTGGCAATGTGCGCTGGCAGCCCAGAAAGCCAACCGTATCCTGGGCTGCATCAAAAGAAGTGCGGCCAGCAGGTCGAGGGAGGCGATTCTACCCCTCTACTCTGCTCTCGTGAGACCCCACCTGGAATATTGCATTCAGCTCTGGAGTCTCCAACACAAGGACATGGAGCTACTGGAACGAGTCCAGAGGAGGGCCATGAAAATGATCCAAGGGCTGGAGCACCTGTCCTAAGAAGACAGGCTGAGAGAGTTGGGGCTGTTCAGCCGGGAGAAGAGAAGGCTCCGGGGTGATCTTATTGCAGCCTTCCAGTACCTAAAGGGGGCCTACAGGAAAGCTGGAGAGGGACTTTTTACAAGGGTGTGTAGTGATAGGACAAGGGGTAACGGCTTTAAACTGAAAGAGGGTAGATTTCGATTAGATCTAAGGAAGAAATTTTTTACATTGAGGGTGGTGAGGCAGTGGAACAGGTTGCCCAGAGAAGTTGTGGATGCCCCATCCCTGGCAGTGTTCAAGGCCAGGTTGGATGAGGCTTTGGGCAACCTGGTGTAGTGGAGGGTTTCCCTACCCATGGCAGGGGGGTTGGACCTAGATGATCTTTGAAGTCCCTTCCAACCCCAACCATTCTATGATTCTATGATTCTATGATAAGGCAATTCTGCCAATCTCTGAAGTTAGGTGCAGTAAATCTCGACATATGGATTTAACTTGTGTATCATAGACTTGAACTAGTTCATTAAAAGTCTATGTGAATTGTGGCCAGACAGAATTACTATCCAAAGCAAACTGATCAATAAATATATTTACAGTTTTTGCTAAATTGCAGGATGAAAGAGTTGTTTGTGTTTCCCCTCACATGAAAGTTCTGTAAGAATATTGAAGAGGTATCTGAAATGAGCAGGCACCATTTGCTGGTTTTTGTTTTTACAGTACCTAACTCATTCGTGGTTCAAATCACAGGCATAGCTTCAACAGCACAAAAACTAAAACATAACACTAATGCAGTAGGAACCTGATAATCCCAAGAAGGAATAAAGATACAGAGAAACAAATATCTAGAAAGTCCATTGTTTTACAATGTGAAGCTTTGCTTCAGTGAGAAGCTGAGTATTCAGGACTGCCATCAGCTTTAGCTGCCTTGCAAACTGTTTAAGCAAATGCAGTCTTCACAAGACTGATTGTCACTTCAGGTGTCAACTTTTTGACACAAAATGCAAAAATGTGAGAGATGACTTTATGATCCAGTTTTCAGTTTCAACTGTGAAAAAATGCTACTGATTTCCCACTCTGCCCTTTCCAGCTGTGCAAGTGGGTGCACAAAGTTCAAGAAGTTCAGCTAAGAAATGGAAAGGATGTGGCAAAGAAAATGAGAAATTTGCTTAAAAAGTTCACAGGAATTAGCTAGTGACAAAATACATTTTGATGGTAAATTTATTTTTCATTCTTTCCCTGGCTTTCAGAGAAATGCTTAATATTGCTTTGGTTATTCATAGCTTATAAGACTTCAAACAGTAGCTTAGCACTGAGAAGGAAATTATGGTCTTAGTAATATCAGTTTCTTCTGTGGAACTAGTACCTCACCATCATGTAGGATGCACTTAAAAAGCAACATCAATGAAGAACAAGAAGGGAAATTACTTTGCTTAAAAACAATAATATTAAGTTCAAGAAATCTATTTTCAGAGCGGGCCAAATACTTCATAATCTTGGATAAATCACATGATCTCCTTTCCTTGTGTCCAAATTCTATATCTTAACAGTAATATTCATCACTGTCACAGAAATGAATTCGTCAATATGTGCTGTGATTTCCTGCTACACTAAAGAAGATAAATAGGCAGTTTCTTCAAAGTGTTACTGCCGCACATCCGAGAAGTTTCTTACCTTGCTGCTGTGACGCTTTTTGCTCACTGAGGGAGAACCAGGCTGACCAGGGCTGGGAACAGCACTGGAGGTGGCAGAAGTGGTTCCAGAATGACCATGGGATCCCTTTTCCACTCCTGAAGAAGCAACCAGAGGCGACTGCTGGAGAGAAACCTTTTGAAGCTCTGCAGCCAGCTGCTTGGGATCAACCCCCGGGGACTTCGCTTTATCTACTGGATTAAAGTAAGACAGCTTTGTATCGATAATTGCTAGCACATTCAAAACCATCTTACAGTGGTACAGGGACAGGATAACAACCTTCACAAATTTTCATATTTTCTTCTTGTATACTGTGAAGATGCAAAAGACAACCTAGAAAAATAGATGTCTCCCACACACATCAACATCCCAATGCCAATCTTTCTACTCAACACTCTGTCAACTAGTGTTACTCATCTCACAAGCTTTCTGAGAAAGTTATTCTCTAGCTGAAGAAAAATAAACCTTGCTGATCATGCTGAATCACACCGAAGCAAATCACAGTTTTAAAGACTGGTCCACGCTTTCACTGTTTGGAACCGGTCCGGTTTCACCAAGTATCTGAACTTTGCCATAACAAGCTTTAATCTCGACTTCTATTTTAATCAACTGGACATTCAATAAAACTGAATTCTGCTCCTGAGATAACTTATATAAAAATAAAGAGAAAAGGAGCTCAAAATTTAGCACTGCAAATTAATCAAAGCAGTATAACATGAAAACAAATGAAGAGTAAAAGCCCTGATTCATCCTTCCTATCATCACACACCTATGTGAGCCATCTGTGCTAGGAGTCTGACTGCTCTCCCTGCTGCCTGGGAATGAGTGGGGAGAATTCACCCTTTGAAGATATTGAGGTCAAGTAAGTTTCATATGTGCCTTAAAGTGTGTAGTGTTAAAAGGATACTAGGCTCAGCTTGCTTTCCAGGTTCTCAGAAGTATGAAAAGTTTAAGGAAACATGTTAGCCTTATCCTGCCTGCTAGGCTGTATTTGGTTTTTCTTTCTAGAGGGAATGGAGGTCGTTCCTTTCCAAAGCACAACCAGTCTGCAAAACCTCGGAGGTGATGACACGAAAGGCTTGGCAGTCAGAAGGGATTTTACAGAGTTGTTCCAACTCAGAAACCACTAGAAGATTGCTACAGTAGGAGGAAGCATGCCAGCAAGAATGGCGCAATTTACTTTTATTTCTGGTCCTTCTCATTTTGAGCTTTCACCATTAATAAAAAATATTACGCGTTATAGCTTCTATCCTTTCAAGAGCCAATTTCAGTGCCTATAAATGCCTTTGGTGTTTTTGATCTGCTCAGTAAGAAAAAAATTGTGGGTAGCTCTGCCTCAAAGCTCTGTCAGACCCAGTGCTTGCTTTCAATTAATATCAATAACATCAATTTTCAACAAAAGATAGCTTGATGGTAAGTATATTAATAGATGGGAAGAGTTACATGGTCAGAAAATGGAAGATTTAATCCAGGTAACTTGTGTACTAACTGATAAAAAAGCAGCCACAAAACCACAGAACTCAGAATGGACCCTAAGAAGCTGAGTAATACACTCTTCTAAGCTGCACTGAGCTTTCTGAAGGGCTGAATTACTAGTAAGACTGTAGATGTTGATTCAAAGTTAGATTAGGTATGACTAACACCATGACTAGAGCCTGCAGTCACATAACAAAACTTCACACAAATTGCAGCCCTGTATCCCAGCAGGAACACAGGCCTGGGGTGACAGCAGAGTGCTGCAAGGTTTGGGCACAGGACAATAGGTGAGGCTCCAGGGCTACCAGCAACTTGTTGGTCAGTTCCTGACACTAATGCAAACTCGGGAGCTGGACAAATCAATTTTAGGACCAACAGAAGGAAAAAAGAACAAGAATCTATCAGATGCAAAGTGCATGATAACCAGTCACGTCACACACAGTGCAGAGCTGCTGACTCCTGAGGAAGGAGCAAGGCATGAAGCTTGCTAGAAAAAAAAAACATAACAAAAAAGACCCCAAGTAGATCCTGAAGCAAAGAGGAAGGAATCATCAAGATCGTCCACCTCCCAGCAAGGAGGAGTCAAAGTCTCTCACCACAACCATCACACTCCTCCCAGCAAATTCCTCAGGACACTGTCCACTTGCTGCAGTGTCTCCGGAGTAACAGCCCTGCCCACAGCGAGGAGCTGCCGGAGGGAGCTGCCCAAGGGGGACCATTATGCCACGGTTTTCTGTGGTGTGTGTAGATGAAGGGGTAGCTAGCAGGAGGTTCTCCCTGAATAGCAAACATTAGCTGCAGCATTGTTACTGAGATTTCCTTTGTAGTAATTAGACAGTGTAGACTGTGTCAGTATGGATTGAACTACTTTAATAATAATAATAACCAACAATAAATGCTTGGCTTTGTGTACAAGATGAAGTCCCCTTTCTGCCCACGGCAAGATCTGGGATGTACCCCCTGAGGTTACAATGCTAGCTTGTATCACATCCAGTTTGCAGCTGCTATTTGTTGCTCCAATATCAAAGCAACAACTTGTCACTTACCTGCCCTTACTGGCTCATGCAGCTCCAGATGCTGGGGATTCTCAGAGTCTGAGAACATGTTCAGGTCCCTAAAGAAATTGATGAGAAGCCTGAGACAAAAGAAACTCTTTCCTTATACCCTCGTTATTGTATTAAGTAGATAAATGAATAGTGGTTCATGACAGAAAGCAGCTCCCAAGCATGACCCCTTCTTAGCTGATACGTATTTGCAATGCTGTTAAAGAGCTGAGAAGAAAAGGTTCTTTCTTTTAAGGTGAAATCTTTAATGGATTGAATGCAAGTTTATACATTTCTCATGATGCTTAAATGGCTTTCATCCAAAGAATACAGATTTCAGTAAAAGTCAAGTCAGTGCTAAACTACCATCTTTTTCTAACCCCAGTAAATTCAGTGAATTGTATGTGTGTTAATGAGAGGAGATTGTGGCCTGACAATGGAGATATCATTGTTTGTAAAAGAATAATTACTAACATCTGCCTCAGTTTATCTTTTCTTATGACTTTCAAAGAAAAACAAGAACAAACAGACCTCCCACATTCACAGTGAACTCTTGCTAATTGTTACATTGATGCTTCCTGCTAACAAAGGTTCCACCTTAACAACTGTAAATTCAAAAAAAAAAAAAAAAAAAAAGCCATGAAAAGCCAAAAAAAATGGAAACAGAAAGATGGGGAAAAACTCACAGTCTTACACATATTTCTGCTTCCCCACTCTGTTGAATAATAATGCTCTGGACTTCTTCATAAGTTTTCCCGGTCAAGGGGATGCCATTCCATTCCAGCACCTGCATTCCTAAGAAGGCAAACAGCACGAGGTCAAGCACTCAGATTTTGACAAAGGCATCAGATAGACTTCTTGGACAAGAAGATTTGATGTGACATTCAGTGAATGTTGTTTAAATGGCACAACACGTCAGCAAAGCCCTTTCACTTCACACAGATTAGACTACTGAATGTAGTTGTCGCCTCAGCTATAACTTACCTGTTGAAACAAGACAGGGGATTAATTCCTTTCTGATTCAAACTATACATGCACTCTCCAGTCTGGGTTGCATGATAGTGAAAAACATTTGCAATATCAAAAACATGCACACCTACCAACACGGCAAGAAACCAAAACGTTTTATATATCAGACATTTCCTGGTCAGCCATGGTCTTGGAAAATAACTGTTGCCTACAGTGGCACATTGCTATTAAGAAGATGAGCCTCAAAATGGGACTAAATTTGTCAGTGTGTTTTGGTAGTTCAAACACATTTTCTCTGCTTTGTCACTTAAGAAAATACAACAAGATGAAGGCAGTTGAGCTAAGTGATTTTAAATGAAAAACGTACCTCCACATTTCAAATATCAGCCTGGAAATATTCAGGTTTAAATTTTTGTTTCATATCTTTTCCTATGAAAAAGTGACAAAACAGCTGAACATAATTCATTGTGGAAGACAGGCACAGAGCTATGATAAACAGGCTGAAAAATACTGTATACAGATCTAATCTTGTGTCTTCCAAGTATCCCAGGAATGAGACAGGAGACTCAGAATGGAGCAAGGTATCACTACAAGGAAGTTTTACGCTCAGTATTTGCAGATTCAACTCCTCTATAAATCATGTCTAGTGTGTTTTGATAAGACAAGAAATATTTTGGTTACAGTAAAATGCTTACAAAAAGCTAACAGTAGATTCATATCTGGAAGTTACAACTCAGGTTCTGTGAGCTGCATTCATATTTTGAAGTAGTTAGTCATAAGGATGACTCCAAAGAGACTAACTTCTCACTAATGTACAAATGTCAAAATCCAAGCCTCAGGCTCTAGAGGAAAAAATTGCTTAATGGGACAAGATACTGAATTCTTAATAGTCCACTAAAAGCAATGTATTACAAAACATCTGAAAACCACATCATCCACACAGCAAGGAAAACCACAAACACTTAGCTTGCTACCACTTACACAGATAAAACCAAGTCTTCACCCCCGTCATATTTTTATTTCAAAATCCTGTGCTGTTGCATATAACAAATGGGAAAAATAATGAAGTGAAATGTGGAGATAAACTGATAGGAAAACATGCTGCTAAATAAAATACAATGAGAATTGTTCATGGAATAAAGCAGATGAAATTATCTGACAATGAAAGAATATGAGAAATAAAGACTGTAACTTTATATTACAAAATTTTCTATAGGATTCTGTGAATTGGAATTTGGAATATCAGATTTGCTCATAACTTTTGTCAGTAAGAATTTATCATTTTGTTTGCAGCAATTTACAGAATTACAAACTGGAAAATGACTAAAAAGTGATGCTCAGAAGGCAGCAAAGGCAGCTGCTTACTGCCAAAATAGATTTGTCTTTTCCTAAAATTTAGCCCCTTTCATTTACCAGCCATCATTCAAAAGCATGATCTTGCTTTTGCTTGTTAGAGCAGATCTGGTTTTAAGCTCAGTTCCTCTGGAATAAAGCAACAGTAATTATGAATAAATGCAGCTCCCTCTGATTTTCTGCCATACAAATATAACAGCATGAACTCTGTCTTTAGAAGGCTTCTAGAACGGAAGGAACTGAAGTTATTTTTGTTTTCTTGCAAATGTGTGCCCTCATAATGCTGTCGTAGCATAGGACCTTGAGCACAACAGTACGAAGCCCTTGAGTAAGACAAGACAAGCCATCACTTCTATGTATTGGCAATGAACAAGAATAAAAGTGGAAAGTTTTAGATATTTAAGAAAGTGGTTAACATACTTTTCTAAATAAAAAGAGCTTTGCTGACAAAATGAATCCAGTTACCGCCCTAGGTTTATCACATCCTGCTTGCATGGTTTCAGAAGACAATTCACCAGGGGAGCTGCTAGGCTATCATCAAGGACTTACTTTAATTTAAAAGACCAGATGGAAGAGCCTAGCTGAGTACTGATGCAGTGCTGAGATTTGGAAATCACGTCTAATTTCCACTGGTGAGTGTTTCCCTACTGAGTGCAATGGCACTGCAGTCACTCCCTCAGTCAGTAAGGCCGAGGACATGTGAACAAAGCAACAAACCGAAAAGAAATTGAATCTCAATGGCCTTGGCTCACATGGAGATCCATTTAACGCTGTCAGTATAGGGGTATATTCTTTTTATTGGCTGCCTTGTGGATTCATGAATGTTTAAGATCAAAGCAATTTAAACATGACTTAATTGATCTGACTGATAGCCCTGGGGTCTAAGGAAGAAGTTTTTAGGCAAGAAGCTGATTTCTCTTCTCTTAAGTAGTAACTGCTAAAACCCTTTTGCTGGAAAAAAACTAATGTTCCTTTAGGAGGAATGGGAGTCTAATCAACAGAAAGAGAAAAGAGGTATCAAGAATTCACAGGAGACTGTTGATAATTAAGTTTTTTGCCTAAAAAATAGTCTTTGGTAGTCAGGACATGTTATTCACATTTCCAAAACTTTGTATGCTTCAAATCACCAGTTTAGTAAATGAAAAACGAACAGGAAGATGGGAAAACTTACACAGCTCCATAGCAACTCTGCTGACTGAGAAAGAACGATAGTAATTGTCCTGAGAATTGAATCCATAGTTTCTTCTAGCATTTTTTTTTAAACTTTACTGGGACGGCTGCATCCTGCATTGATAGTGAGTAACGACTTATTTTTAGCAATATCAGCTCTTGCAGCCAGCAGATCAGCTTTATACATCAAGACCTCCTCGTTGCTCCACTAAGTGTGCTGACAAACATGATTTGCTCAGTCTTTTTGGTGTCTACTTTATGGTAACATTTAGAACCGGGAATCGGAAGAAGTTTATAATTTTCCACTTAGTACAAAATGATTTTTCCAGAGAGGGAAACTCATACGTTCATAACTGCCATGGAGATATCCACATTTAGCTAGATCAATACCATCCTTCCCTTTAAAAAAACATCCTCCAGTCCTACTGTAGAGAGAAAGAAGCCTATTGTGTTCATATATTTTTCCATACGCATCTCTTACGGGCCACAGCTACAGACATTATCAAAATCTAAATGTATCTTTCCTCTGACACAGCATAGTCATCGTGTTGTTCTTTGTAAGTATCAAATAAATATCTCAAAGTCTCCTGTATTTGTTATAGTTGCTGCTCTTGATGCTTAAACTAAAAGCCTGCTCCTGGTGGAAGGGTCAGTGCTTACGCTGCAGAAGTGAGAAGGGGCCCACATTGCACCAAAACCCTCACAGGAAGAAGAGGGTGGAATTTTGTTGTATTGCATTATATTGCTATACTTAATACATACAGCTTAATGCTGTTCAAGATTTCCAGGCTCCTTTTAACAATTAGCAAAGTGTTAAATTTCATTATTTTAGTTTAGGCATGAATAGGTCCATTATCTCTTAACTGATAACAATAAAACCTGAAAACTCTGCAGAACTGATTTCTTTTCTCAGACATTTTGACTAGTCATCTGGCAGCTTGTGAAATGGAAGCTAAGTACTGATGAAACTCGAAATCTGCTTTTAACAGTGGGAAGTCAGGGACTATTATCTTCTATCAGCCCAGGAATGATCACTTGGGGTCCCTGAGGAGCATCTAGTGTGCTTTGTTGATCCTGGAAGATCTGTGAAATTTTGTGGATCAGAATTTTTGGGTAGAAAGTTTGAATAATGCAGAAAACAGATGAGTTTGGACTCAAACCCAGGGCCAGACTTGAGCTTACACCACCATATACAATTTGTCATAGAATCATAGAATCATAGAATCGTTACGGCTGGAAGGGACCTTCAAAGATCATCTAGTCCAACCCCCCTGCAAGGAACAGGGACATCTCCAACTAGATCAGGTTGCTCAGGGCCTCATCCAACCTGGCCTTGAACGTCTCCAGGGATGGAGCATCCACCACCTCTCTGGGCAACCTGTTCCAGTGTTCTACAACTCTCATGGTAAAAAATTTTTTCCTAATATCCAGCCTGAATCTACCTCCCTCTATTTTAAAACCATTACCCCTTGTCCTATCACAACTGGCCCTCCTGAACAGCCTCTCCCCATCTTTCTTGTAGGCCCCCTTGAGGTACTGGAAGCCCGCTATAAGGTCACCCCGGAGCCTCCTCTTCTCCAGGCTGAACAGCCCCAACTCTTTCAGCCTGTCCTCATAGGAAAGGTGCTCCAGCCCTCTTATCATCTTCGTGGCCCTCCTCTGGACCCTCTCCAATTGGTCCATGTCCTTCTTATGTTGGGGACTCCAGAACTGGACGCAATACTCCAAGTGAGGTCTCACGAGGGCAGAGTAGAGAGGGAGAATCACCTCCCTCGACCTGCTGGCCATGCTCCTCTTGATGCAGCCCAGGACGCGGTTGGCCTTCTGGGCCGCAAGAGCACATTGCCGGCTCATATTGAGCTTCTCGTCCACCAGTACTCCCAAGTCCTTCTCCTCAGGGCTGCTCTCGATCCATTCTCCGCCCAGTCTGTATTTGTGCCTGGGATTGCCACGACCCAGATGTAGGACCTTGCACTTGGCCTGGTTAAACTTCATGAGGTTGGTACGGGCCCACCTCTCCAGCCTGTCGAGGTCCCTCTGGATGGCATCCCTCCCTTCCAGCGTGTCGACGGCACCACACAGCTTGGTGTCATCGGCGAACTTGCTGAGGGTGCACTCCATGCCACTGTCCACGTCACCGACAAAGATGTTGAAGAGGGCTGGGCCCAACACGGACCCCTGAGGGACGCCACTCGTGACCGGTCTCCACTTGGACATCGAGCCGTTGACCACTACTCTCTGAGTGCGGCCATTGAGCCAATTCCTTATCCACCGAGTGGTCCATCCATCAAACCCATGCCTCTCTAGTTTAGAGAGAAGAATGTCGTGCGGGACAGTGTCAAAAGCTTTGCACAAGTCCAGGTAGATGACATCCGTTGGTCGACCCTTGTCCACCGATGCTGTCACTCCATCATAAAAGGCCACCAAGTTGGTCAGGCACGATCTGCCTTTGGTGAAGCCATGTTGGCTGTCACCCACCACCTCCTTGCTCTCCATGTGCCTTAGCATGGTTCCCAGGAGAATCTGCTCCATGACCTTGCCATGCACAGAGGTGAGGCTGACCGGCCTGTAGTTGCCCGGGTCCTCCTTGTTCCCCTTTTTAAAAATGGGGGTTATGTTCCCTTTCTTCCAGTCATCGGGGACCTCGCCAGACTGCCACGACTTCTCAAATACAATGGCCAGTGGCTTGGCAACTTCATCCGCCAGTTCCTTCAGGACCCGCGGATGGATCTCATCAGATCCCATGGACTTGTGCACCTTCAAGTTCCTCAGATGTTCCCGAACCTGCTCTTCAAGTACAGTGGGCGGTGGTTCATCCTCACAGTCCCTGCTAGTTCTTTCCACAGCTTGGGTGGTAAGACAAGAGGCTTTATCAGTGAAGACTGAGGCAAAAAATTCATTGAGTACCTCAGCCTTCTCTATGTCCCGGGTAACCAGAGCACCAGTATCGTTCCGGAGGGGGCCTACATTCTCTTTGGACTTCCTTTTGTCCCCTACATACCTATAGAAGCTTTTCTTATTGCTTTTTATATCCCTTGCCAAATTCAATTCCTTCAGGGCTTTAGCCTTCCTCACTCGATCCCTGGTCACTCGTACAGCTTCTCTGTATTCCTCCCAGGCTATCTGTCTCCGCTTCCACCCTCTATAGGCGGCTAACCTCTTCATTTTCAGTTGGTCCAGGAGCTCCTTGCTCATCCACGCAGGCCTCCTGGTCTTTTTGCCCGACTTGTTCTTCGTCGGGATGCACCTCTGCTGAGCTTGGAGGAGGTGCTCCTTGAATGTGGACCAACTTTCCTGGGCCCCTCGTCCCTCCAGGGCCTTTGTCATGAGCCTGAGTAAGCCTATGTCCAAATATGAGGAGCCGGTCTACTGAAACTTGCTTCGACTGACCACATGGTTTGAAATGGTAATCTTCTGCTGATAATTTTATTCCTCATGTAAACAACTAAGCCCTCTAATTTAGACTGACTATTTAGATTTATAAACATCATATGTGGATTAGCTGTTAGAAGAAAAATGCTTACACAACAGTAAGGACTATGTCGGTATTGCTCCCTGTTCTGTCTTGTGAAATGTTTTATAGCTGCTCAATCAAGAAGTCCAAAATGTAACTCATTACTTATGTTCAACTGCCTGTATAAAATAAGGCACTTTTTTATGGCATCCTGTTATTATTACCCAGCTGGCATGAATTGAGTAATTAACTAATTAACTAAGGTTTAGACTCTGCCTACAAAAGGCGGGCCATTTCCTCCTGGCTGTGGAAGATGTAATGGCATCCTTGGAGCTGCAGCTTGGGCTGGTGAGCAACACTTTTTAATCTTAAATGTTTCCATATGTTTAAAAGTATTGCAAAATTGCAGATTGCCCAGAGAGGTTGTGGAGTTTCTGTCCTTGAAGGTGTTCAAAACCCAACAGGACACAGCCATGGGCAACCTGCTCTCACTGATGCTGCTTTGAACAGGGATCTTTAAATAGTTGTTCTCCAGATATGCTTTACAGCCTCAACTATTTTGTGATTTTGAGTAAAATAGTTAAATTTTGCTTTACAGGCTATGCTGATGTTTTATGCTGTAGCTCTCTGTATCAAAGAAAGCAGAAATAGCTGATCCTAGGGATATTAGATCTGCACTGTGATGTCCATAAATAGTTCAGAATGCATTTCCATGAATTAACTGATTTGGTCAACTGAGGAATAAGGAATAAGTTCCTTATCTCTTTGAACTCCTGTACTTGAGTAAGCATGTACTTGTCATGGTTCAACCCCAGCCAGCAACTAAGCACCATGCAGCTGCTCGCTCACTTGACCCTGGTAAGGGAATGGGAAGAGTAAAAGTGAGCAAATTTGTGGGTTGCGATCAAGCCAGTTTAATAAGTAAAGCAAATGCCTTACACACAAGCAAAGCAAAACAAGGAAGTCATTCACCACTTCCCATCAGCAGGCAGGTGTTCAACTATCTCCAGGAAAAGGAGGGCTGCATCATGAGTAATGGTTACTTGGGAAGACAAAACACCATCACTCTGAACATTCTCTCCCTTCCTTTTTCTTCCCCCAGCTTTATATGCTGAGCATGACATCATACGGTATGGAATATCCCTTTGGTCAGTTGGGGTCAGCTGTCCTGGCTATGTCCCCTCCCAACTTCTTGTACACCTCCAGTCTACTCACTGGTGGGGTGGGGTGAGAAGCAGAAAGGACCTTGACTCAGTGTAAGCACGGCTCAGCAATAATGAAAACAGCCCTGCATTATCAACACTGTTTTCAGCACAAAACAGAGACTCATTGTAGCTACTGTGAAGAAAATTAACTCTATACCAACCAAAACCAGCACAGTACTCAAATTATTTATCTGTTTTTTCACGAAGAGAAGTATTTAGCAACAATGAAAAAATCTGCAATATCAAATGATCAGAAATTAGTACCATGGATATTGTTGAAATCTGTGTGTGTTTAAATCTCAAAGCTTCTTTTAAAATCTTGGTTTACACTCAATTTTAAAAATTATATATAATTGTGTCCTGTATCATGGATCACAGTATTGAGGAAAAACTTGCGTAAAAACAATTGTTCTTTGTTCTCTTTCTTTTCGGCATAGGTACTTTGATGTAGTTCCTTTGGGTAGACTCTTCCTTCATTAAGTAATGATTAATTAAACTAATCAACTGTTGTCTTATTTAAAACTAAACTATAAGAAACATCTTGTGCACTCATGTGGCCCAGAAGGCCAACCGCATCCTGGGATGTATCAAGAGAAGCATGGTCAGCGGGTCAAGAGAGGTGATTCTCCCTCTTTACTCTGCTCTTGTGAGACCCCACCTCGAATACTGCATCCAGTTCTGGTGTCCCCACCATAAGAGAGACATAGATTTGTTGAAGCCTGTTCAGAGGAGGGCCACAAAGATGATCCAGGGGCTGGAGTATCTCTACTATGAGGGCAGGTTGCGGGAGCTGGGATTGTTCAGCCTTGAAAAGAGAAGACTTTGGGGGGACCTAATAGCTGCCTTCCAATACCTGAAGGGAACTTACAGGAAGGCTGAGGAGGGACTTTTTACAAGAGTGTCCACTGATAGGACAAGGGAAAATGGGTTTAAGTTGAAGGAGAACAGATTTAGATTAGATCTTAGGAAGAAATTCTTCAGTATGAGGGTGGTAAGACTTTGGAATAAATTGCCCAGAGAAGTTGTGGATCATAGAATCATAGAATCATAGAATGGTTAGGGCTGGAAGGGACCTTCAAAGGTCATCTAGTCCAACCCCCCTGCAAGGAACAGGGATATCTCCAACTAGATCAGGTTGCTCAGGGCCTCGTCCAACCGGATGCCGCCTCTCTGGAGGTGTTCAAGGCCAGGTTGGACGGAGCCTTGAGTAGCCTGGTCTAGTTGAGAGGCGTCCCTGCCCATGACAGGGAGGTTGGATTAGATGATCTCTGAGGTACTTTCCAGCCTATGCCATTCTATGATTCTATGATCTGAGAGCTGACAAAATGAATCATTGCATTATTGCCTCTTTAGAAGCTATGATAAATAAAAGATATCTAAGATAGACCTATAAACAGTGATAAAAAAGTACTACCAACTATGGTCTTGATCCAACAAATAACAAAATATCCTTAATTTTCAAAGTATTTCCTACCACTGAATTTGCCATGCTATGGTGATACAGAACCGTTGACATTAAAATTGTTGCTTTTAATGTTCAATGATGAAGATTAGATGATATTATGGTTATGTCAAATGTCTTAATCTACAAGAATTTCAGGAGTGGATCTCTTTAGTGTATATACAGTCCATGTTCATTGCCAATGGTTTGAGGAGAGTTTCTTCAGAGATGTTGTTCAAGGACCGTGGCTGTGAATGCTTCTTTCCATGGACCCAGACACTAGTTCTCTTTCTACTTACACTAGTTCTAAGGATTCAATTAGCTTTACTGTTGACTTGCACTAATGCAAAACACTGATGCAAATTCTGTTTTAAAAACCAGAATTACTAGATACTGGCTGTACAACAGCTTTGGACCAAACTTTGCTCTGTGTTTGTGTACATTAGGAGTGACATGGAGTTTAGAAATCTTATAGAAATGACAGCTTCCCTCAAATGCCAGTAATAGAAGTGATTCAGAGCCACAACCTTGGAGTATTTATAATATTGTGTTTTCATATTCAGAAGAGTTTTCAGGACAAACACATGCTGCAGGAGAACACCACATAAATTCTCTGAAGCGAATTTCATGCCAGGGGAGCTGTTAGACTTGAAAACTTAAATGATTTATTTATCCACATAAATAATATAGCAAAGCTGTAAACACTCTATGCTGGTGCTTCAGAGTATCTCATGTTAGAAGAGCTACTTCTAGCTTCCCTCTCTGTAACTGGTGAGTCCTTGGCTTTGCGTTTAAATCTTGAACGTTGTTATTTTCATTTACTCCATGGAACCATGTCAGTTATTTATATCCCATGACATCATATACAGCTGTTTGGAGAGGAGCATGTTCCTTTATCCTGCAGCCTTGAGAGAGACGCTGACTATATAGTACGAAAAAACAACCGAAAGAAGGGAAACAGAGCAAAATAACTACAGTGTCAATGATGTCTTCGAGGGTTGGACATGGCCTGGATTTGGAAAGGCTATAGCATCTGTTCCCACATCTATCCCTGACATTCTTGTATAATTTCTTTTTTATGTCTGCTTCCTTAATAGTGATCAAGGGCAGAAACATAGAAACATTTACTTGCTTCATGAGGATATTGCAAGAATACATATACAAAAATATATTTGAAGAGCTCCTACTCTGCTTAGGTGGCTACTCTCAATAAATGCATCCTTCAGTCCACCACCTGGGTGATAAAGCTGTATTGTTTAACTGAATGCACTTGTATATATAACATTGCTATTGATAAAAAAGCACATATTATAAAATATGCAGACAGAATAGATGTCAGTATTAGAGTTTCTCACCATCAACTGGAAGACACATATATATCTCAGTTTCCACCCATCTTCTGCTATTTTCCATATTTCCTATTCCCTGCAGATTCACCTTTAGGACATGAGCTGGCTTTCATTAAAGCTGAAATTGAAAGAAATCTGAAAATCCTCACAGGATTTTATTTCTCTGAATGAGTCCCAACATAGTTGCTTCAAATACAGAAATACTAAACTGAGCCACTGTACTTCTCTTGAATTTTATCCCCATCTGTAACACAATGTACTCTACTATAAAGTCGATCCTGGTCACTTTGCAGACACTGTTATACGGCAGTTTCCTATTCAGTACATCCAAAGTGCCTGAGAAGTGGTAAAACTGTTGTTTGGTGTGCCATTAAGAGTTTGTAATTACTTCTAAAAAATTGGCCTACGCATGTCTAAGAACTATTTTTTCCAGTTTTTAGAGTCTCAGAGATAATCTCCTGCTGGAACTTAAAAAGATCTAGACATTGCCACATTAAAATAGAGCCTCTAGTTTTGGTTACACCGTACCTATACTCACAGATTGCTGGGGTTTATTCTCTGCTTCTTCATAGTCTGCATCTTTTGTTCTTATGCAAAATAAACATGTTCATTTGAGCTGCAGTTTTAATGCATTTTTACTGTGTCTTTCTATTTCATAGAAGAATTAAAATTCAGAAACATTACTTTGAAATCTCAGAAAGTGCTATAAAAGTTAAATGTGCACTCAGAACAAGGAGAAACAGTATCAACTTGCAGTCTGACATTCAACACTAAATTACTTTATCGTCTGTGTTCTCCAGTTATTTTTCTTTTATTTCTAAACCTTTCTGATGGTTAAAAATAGTTTGATGAAAGTCAATGTGCTAATATATTTCCCTGCACCGCTGGGCACGAATCGCACCAAAACTCATTATTTTTCATAGACCGCTTCCTCTCCTATTCATCATTTGCACCCAGGCTGAATATTTTCCATTATTACAATGATTATTATATAGAGAACACTCAGAATTCTTAAAAATTGATATGTTGTTCATCAAACAGAAATGATATAATGGACCTGCCTATATCTCGTGGCTGCTATGCTGCTACTATGAAATGGCATTGATAAAAGTACAGCCAGAGCAAATCAACCTTGTGTATGAGGTGTATTTGGCATTTACAGGCAGCTATACATCACACCACCTGCAGTTATCAGCTCAGTACTAAACATGTCTCTCATTTAGTCTGCCTTCAGATTTCTGTATACATTGGCACATGATTCTGTAGACCAGTCTTCAATTTGAACTATGCTAGGGCCACAAGTGATGATTTGGATGTATTTGTACTACCCAAATTGAAGCTCTCAGCAAGTTAAATTAAGATTAGAATTACTGCTTATGAAAATAACTATGATAAAAATGATAAACTTACAGTGCTTTCACCACTCTCTATCCTCAAACATTATATTACATTAGAGTTACAGACAGAGGATCAGTCATACCATGCTGAACAAAATGCTGTGGTGCATTGTAATCATTCAGTGTTTCAGAAAATAAATGTTTTTCAAAATATACTGTTCACTGAAGCTATAAATTCTAGACCATCTAAAGAACCTGACGGTGCACAAGTCCATGGGACCTGATGAGATGCAGTTCTCTTAGTCCAGCTTCCATCAGTTCCAACAGAGAATGGAGTGATATTTGGTTTTGAAATTTTGTTTTGGAGGGGCAAGAGGGACATGTCATGAGATGCAAGCATACAGTTCTTGTGGAAGTTACAGCGTGTGTCTGAAGAATCACTCCCTCTGTATTATTTAGTTTCTAATCTCTTTAAGAGTATAAAATGAGAGCAAGCATGTCAGACAAAGTCTATATAAAACACTGTTCTATTGTCAAAACAATTAGACTGTAAGCACAACTCTTAATTTAAATTTAAAAAGACTGACATAACTTATTAATGTTAAAGTTTCTTTGTACTTTCAAATAAAAAAAAGCTTTAATGCTCTGTCTTCTACAGCAGAGGAGCGAAATCACCCATACCTCATGGAGGAGGAGGCCCCTTGGCTGCTCCTAAGATACTCAAGGCCTGATTTTTCCTTTAACAAGGTGAATCTCTGCCAAGATCAAGCTCGACAGAATGGATCCAAGACAGACTCAGGATCTCCAGTCCCAATAGCGCTGGTGGCTATATGTCAATGGAGGATTTATACATGACATTCTGTTCTGCTTCCTCTCCATCACTTCTCTTTGTTCAACTGAAATATCCCCCATTAATAAAAGGACACAGGACAGACTGGGTTCAGACCAGTCATCGTTGCTACATCAATAAACCAGCAAATACACAGCACTCTGTGGTGTTGTAGTTGCCACTCAAGTGGCAAGAAAAACTGAGTCAAGGGATAGAAACTCATCAAGATTAGGGTCTCAGCTCTGTCAAGCAGAGCTACATAATAGAAACACTAAGACTGGTATTAATAAAATATGAGTGGGAATTTATGTACATAGGACTCCCAGAAGGAATAGTGGAGGAAGGAAGATTCATGACACATAGGTTAGCAGGTCATCAAGATCCCAACCCATTTACCTTTGGCTTCTCAGGACACAGCTCAGGAAAGGAAAGCAGACTGAAAAAGACAGGGCAGAGCCACGCTTTAGCAAACTGATTAAACCAAAGTGCAGCCTGAAACCATAAAGAGACAATAGAAGGAAGATAAAAAATAGAATTGATGCCATAAGACTCTGAGATAATGAAAAAAAGGTCAGAGAGTAACCCAGTAATATTTTCCAGTGACTCACAGAGGTATGGGGCAGAGAAACACAAGATCACAATCACTATCAGCTTCTAAAAGAGTGTAAAAGGCACCTCTAAGACCATCACATGGTTGCCAACTTAAGAACCCAGAGGATAAGAAGACGACTCAGTAGCTTGCATCCCTGGCTCTCTGGACCTACCACTTGCATATACACACCCTGGTGCTTTGCAGAACACGGGTTTGAAAGAATGGGTTTATTTAGAAAGTACAACAGAGAAAGAATACTAATCCAAAAGAAAAGTTAGTCTTAACTGAGGATTTCCAACCTGCTAGCTCTGTTTGGGCTCCCTGAAGAGGCTCTTCTGATACAGATATGCACTGTCCTGGGGGTATACCCTTGCTTAATGAAGCTCTGGCTGGTTTCCAGCAATGTTACCACTAAGAAACTGCAGTCTAGTTCAGAAAACAATGGAATTATTGGGATAATTTAAACACTGAAAACATGCTAGGAATGAGCAAAGGTCCTGGTTATGCATTGGATGGTAATGCTAATTCAGGACGTATAAAACATGAAGAGAAAGTTTTTGTGACTCACAGTAAGCAAACACCACTGTCAGGTAAAAAATCAAGCCATCTTAATGAGAATGACTGGACACTTTAAAATATCACTCTGTCAATATAGGATAGAGTGAGATCTTTGCTTGATGTGTTCTAATAGGAGTCACTCTGTCAGATAATCATCCTCTGTCTGGGGGTAATTTTACAGTTCTGACACATGTGACTATTCAAATATAAAGTAGAATTTACTCACTAGTATCTCATTTGTGAGAATCATGTAACCTAAAAACTAAGGAAAATGAATACAGACTGCTGGCCAGTGCTACACAGTTGTCATCTCCTGAATGTATCTATTTTTGAACTGTATATGAATAATTCTCCTTTTAAGAAAAGTTTTGGGAAATTATGCTCTTCATAATGCAAGTAGGTAAGGTAAATTCATGGTATTATCTTGGAACTAACACATTGATGTTCTAATTCAAGCTCAGCTGAATTTTTCAGTCACATATCGAGTTTTCAGATAGGCAGATTCATTATCACTGAAGTTATTTAAAAAATAATTTAAACTTTTTGGCATTGTTTTAGCTGGAAAAAATGAAGTAATTCTTTATATTTTTTAAAATAAATAGCTTTTAAATTTCAAAATTATATTTAAATCCTAAATTTTTAATTTGATGTAATACTTAATTTGAAACTGAAGAAATTTTATCTCTGATTTTTTCAGGAAGAAAAGTTTATTTCATAAGAAATCCAAAATTTATTTTTACGCTAACATAGACATAGGCACAGGGGAAGGGGCACAGCCATGCCAAAATATAGTACTGACGTAGAGTTTGCTACTTTTCTTTTCCCCCCAAAAAAGAAGGCTGGGGTTTGGGGATTTTTTTTTTTTTCCTCATTTTTTTCACATTTTCCATCGTTTCATGGACTTTTTTATTACCGACAATAGTAATTTAGTATCACTAAGAATTACTAGGGTAGAATATGGATATTAAATTACAGTATAAATAGATTTGTTTGCAAGTTCTTAATGGTATCTTCTCAGATGGAAATACTTGCTCTAATATTTAATAAATAAATACAACTGCAGAAATTTGACTAGATGTGACAGTAAACTAACTTAGGAGAAAATATTTTATACAACAGCTTCTAAGCAAGAGATATTGTTTTTTCTACAGGGAACAGTAGCCTACTTTGCCCAGAAAAGTTGTGGATGCCCCATCTCCGGAAGCATTCAAGGCCAGGTTGGATGGGGCTTTCAGGAACCTGGTCTAGTGGAAGGTGTCTCTGCCCAGGGCAGAGGGGGTGGAACTACATGATCTTTGAGGTCCCTTCCAACCCTAACCATTCTATGATTCTATGATTATTCACAGAGATTAAGAAATTCTTGATTTCTTATGAGACTTCAAAATATTTTCCTTTCATGGAGTTTTCAGAACTACTGGAATGATTTTATTTCAACCAATATATGCTACGCTTCTCTTGTAGAGGTTAACTTGATATTTGTACAAATTCCTGATATATAGCAGGTCCAGAGCAGTAGGACCACAGTAGAAAGTATGTGAAGCAGATTTGTTTGATTATTGGCTGGTATTAACCATCAATAATCTGAACTACAGGTAAAAAAACATAAAATCCTAACTTTTTTTTAACATGTTTAGAGCAATAAAGAAAAGAGCATGGATAACAGTATGCATGTCTGCAGGGAAGAACTGTCATGCACACAAACAAAATCTTCCTTTTGGTTTTATCTTGTTTTGGGCTTAGAGTTAACGTGCCAATTTTTAGCTGTTTAAAGGTAAGTGTCTTGCCTCAGTAGCTCTCTAGGAATTTTGAGCAGTTAATGAATGAAAAGAGGCAGACTCCTCTTAGGATGGTTCATCTCAATTGACACCTGCTTGGAATGAGATGAATCACATCGCTTGGAGTACCCTTCTTTCACTTGTGGTTAGAAAATGAGCCCATAATAAAAGCATGGGTAAGATATTTACTATTCAGACACCTAAAAATATGTATATTGATTCCCTCATTTGTCATGTAAAATTATAAATCTATCCTGGAAACAGAGATGGACTTTTTTTTCTCAATTTAGCAAACTGGTAGCTGTTCCTTATCAACAATGAGAAGAATGAACTGAAAGCTAGTGTATCTGAAGTGAAAGGGATTAATAGAGCATCATCAGAGACTGAGTTGTAGTTCTGCTTCTCCTACAGTCAGCCAGGTGACCCCCACAGCCAAGCTAGTCAGTCTCTTTGTGCCTCAGTTTCTTTATGTGTTAAAAAGAGGTGATGGAAAGATAATGGTATCATTCATTAACTTTGAGATTTGCAAGCAACAAGTGCTATTATTAAAGCTAAATGTGTTTGTGCATCAAAAGTCTTGCCAACATGAATAGAATTGTAGGAGACTGCTTATGAAGAATTAAGGGCTGGGTATTAACTCTTACGCTCTCATATCCCTATAACTCATTCATAAAGGATTTTAGTGAAAAATGTTAGAATTATTCAACTTTTAAAAGTACAGGTTACATATGTGCTAGACAACATGCTAAAATTTACTGACTAGCATGTGACTGGCATTTTTAACAGAAAAGCTGAAAAAATGCAGGCTTTATGCTTTCAATAAATATCTGTTCTTTCAATCGCCTTGTGAATAAATGATACAGGACTAGCCCCATGATTATGTTATTCTCTGTAGGGTTCTCTAAAAGGAATTTGAATGTACAATTACTGAAGCTATACTGTACATTCAAGATGTGATGGTGATTATCTGGCAGCTATATATCTAATCAACTTGCATGGGTACTCACACAAGATTTTAAAAACAAGCTCTACTGTTTTTACTGTAACTTTTATATTATAATAAGCTTTTTTACTATATTATAATAAGCTTTTGGAACTCAAGTCATAGCTTAAGAACTTGATATGACAAACAGCATCCAGGCAAAAATGGAAAAAACAATCTGTGAAGATCAAGAACTAATCAACTCTATGCCAGATAGGATAGGAGAGAAGCTATAGGAAAGGAGCAAAGTAATAAAATAGTAACACAAGTATGTTCCCATTTGACTGTTCCATACTGGTGAGTCTTTCCATTGCCATCAAATTCTGATTCAAAAGTTGGATTTACATTATTCCCAGAAGACATGAGGAGCACTTTTTATGACACGTGCATGAGTTCCTTCTTCATGGCAGTTTTGCAATAATAATTTCAATAGCAAATCTCTTACAGCTGCAGGTTCTTGGAGCGAACTTATACGACAGATGAAAGAAGAGAAGGTGCTTGAAAGGAGGGGTCCTAAAAAGAAGTGGCCTTGGAAAGGAAAAGAGGGTCTAGAAAGAAGAAGGTGAAGATCCTGGCTGAAGGAGAGATCTGGGAAGTTGAGCAAGCTCTCGAGATCCAGGAGACGGATGGAGACAAGTGCCAGGGCCCACCCAGGGACCCTGGCAGGGGATGTCTGAGACGACAGGCCTCTGTGAGCAGTGGCACAACAGGAGCCAACATGATATCCTGCCCAACCATCACAGGAAGTGGGTAATGGAAGGGAAGGTGGTGGGACCTTCTGAACATGGTGATGGGCTGGGAGTGAGTGAGTGCAAGAACAGGGAAGGGCAAGGACTCTGCCCTCTTTTGGTATCAAAGAAACTCCTTATCCATGTCCTCTGTGTGCAGGCGTTCATGGTCTTGCATGTGACAAGTAGAGGGCAATTAAGGATAAACCAGTCAGAACAGTGGATCACGTTACATTCGTTACCGTCTGGCTTTAGTAATCCAAAGTACATATTTATTTATTTAAGTCCTTGAAGATAAGGGCAAATTCAAGCTAGCTTTGGCATGTGTACTGATCAGCAGCAGCTTCTCTTTCTTCTCATTATCTACACTAAACCAAATGATCTCTTCCCAGCCAGTCTCTGTATACCTGTGTGTTTCTTATGATCACCATTAATATACTGAATTCACCATGTCAGCATCAGGAAAATAAACAAAACAAGCATATGGTACCACATTCCCTTACTGATAACCAGTTTTAGAAATATTATTCATGCCCTTCCAGGGAAAGCAGTTTCCCCAGAGAAGCCGCTGTTACCCTGAGGATGACAACAGCCACAAGAAGACTCTGCTTTCAGCTGATGACAAGCAAAAGGAGGACAGGGCTGGTAATTTCAGAGCTCATTTTCAAGCCTCCTAAAGGCACTTTGGAGCTTTTCTGCTGAAGTAATGGAGTACATCAAAACTCATAGGGAATAACACAGCCTATGAGATCTCGTTTCAGACTTCTTGGGTCAAAGGATGAGGAGTTGGGCTTGATGAAACTGTGGCTTGGTAGAGACAAGGAAGGTGCTGGAAGGATGTGTCCCCAGCCTGAGTGCTGTGTGCTGATGGTGCGGTGTAAGCACCTGTCCTGCTGTTTCTGTTGCTGTGCACCAATCAATAACTGCTGCTTATACAGGCAACCTCTTGCCCTGTGGCAGCAATGGTAATAAGCCCATCTATTTTGATGCGCTCATAGTCTCAACTCAGCAACTACACGCTAGCCCTACAACAACCTCTGCTCCTATATCTTAAAACTCATGTGTCTTAATTACACATCAAAACCACATTAAAACATAGAACCATCGCTGAGTTCTCAGCACTGTATCCTCACTTTAGCTTCACTGAGTGTTGCAATGGCCTATTCTCCTTCAAAAACATGCCCCAAGTGAGATATCGAGCATTATTTTTAAACTGCCAAATATAAGTGTTTGCCGTGGTTTAACCTCAGCCAGCAACTAAGCACCACACAGCTGCTCGGTCACTCCCTCCTCTAGCAGGATGGTGGGAAGAGAATTGGAAAGGTAAAAGTGAGAAAACCCATGAGTTGAGATAAGAACCGTTTAATAATTGAAACGAAATATAATATAGTAATAATAAAAACAATACAAATTGTAATGAAAAGGAAAATAACAAAAAGAGAGAAATAAAACCCAAGAAAGACAAGTGGTGCAAATGAAAAGCAATTTCTCGGCACCAACCAACTGATGCTCAGCCAGTCCCTGAGCAGTGGCCCCAGGGGCCAACCTTCCCTCTAGTTTATATGCTGAGCATGACATCATATGGTATGGAATATCCCTTTGGTCACCTGGCATCAGCTGTCCCAGCTGTGTCCCTTCCCAACTTCTTGTGCACCCCCAGTCTACTCGCTGGTGGGGTGGTGTGAGAAGCAGAAAAGACCTTGACTCTATATAAGCACTGCTCAGCAAGAAGGAAAACATCCCTGTGTTATCAACACTGTTTCCAGCACAACCCAAAATAGAGCCCCATACTAGCTACTATGAAGAAAATTAACCCTATACCAGCCAAAACCAGGACACTGTTAAACTGACATTTCAAATCTGTAGACTCCAGATCAAATGTGTATTATGGGTCAACAAGGACAAACGACTTCGATCATCTCATTATTTAATCTTTTAAGACTGATTTCATTATACTCCTATTATACAGGTCAAAATCTTTTCCCAGGACTGATATATTAAAATTATTAGTGTCAAAAAATGTAAGACAGTAAAATAATCATCTCTGCTTCTTTATATCAAACCACTAAATATTCTTTTCCAGGCAAAACAAGTAAAAATAGTTGTACTTAACTGAATAAAAATTACATATTTTCTTCTAGAGAAAATTTAATCAAAATCATCCTCCTTTCAAAACTGAGCAATTACATCTGTGAAATATTGTGAATAAGTTATGTAACAACAGGTGTAAATAAGGTAAAAATATATGCAGTAATATAAGTAAAAATAATAAGTAAATATAATAAGTAAAAAATGCCAGCTGAAGCTATAAATCCCACAAACATACTGAATACAATAAAAGAGTAAATCACAAATGGTATCATATGCTTTAGAGATGAAAGACTTTGAGCAATTCTCCTTGGGTAAAAAGTATCCAAGGAATTGCTAAATTTTCTTATCAACTCATCACCATTTCAAAGGCATTTCTTGATCTTCACCAAAACTAATAATTATTTTCTCTAAAAGTAATGAACCAGATTCATCTAATTTGATTATTTTTACAGATTATAATAAATATTGTCTTGAATGTATACAACCAATTTCAAAGAAAATAATAAATGCCCAGTCACTTTTCCCAGTTCTTTCCAAAGGCTCAGAGGCAATATATAATTGCCAATTGTATTTCTTCTTTGCAATTGCCTGAAGGCCTGCAGGACCACTCCTAATCATACTGTATATCTCTCTCTTCACAGGCAAATGAAAAGAACCGAACCCATAATGCATCCTGAAGACCTACAAATGCAAACTGCAGATGGAAATTTGGTTTCGTTCACACATGCACTTCTTCAAAGCGTGTGCTTTTACAAACTGAAATTCATCAAACTGTGTATGATTTTACTTGTTCTTCCACTGAGTTCAGTGACAGTTGAGAACCAGGCATGATGCCCAAATTGCAATTCTAATAATAATGCTGACGTTCTACCTAGGCATGATGGTACTGGGAGGGCAGGCTCAGACAAGCAAAAGGAGATGTTGCGTCACACAACATATAGTTACTCTGTGGAAGGCCACTACACTTGAAGTCTAAGGGTAGACTAGGCAAGGGCATGCAGGAAAAATTCCCTGTGGACTACTGAGTAGAAGACATCATGCTGCATACTTGTCTAGGGAGTTCCTGAGTCATACAGTTGTACTAGTTTTAGCTGGGACCGGGTTAGCTCTTGTTTTTAACAGCTAGAAGAGCTCCGTGTTTTGGTTTTACTCAGAGGCTCGCTCTGAGAAGAATGCTGATAGCAAGTTGATGTTTGAGGCTCCAAGGACTTTTCAGTGTGCCGGAGTGCAGAAGCACGGCGGGATAAGGGGGGAGCATAGCTGGGACAAGGGGGACACGATTCCCCTTGTGATTTGTGGTGGAACTTAAGACTGAGGGCCAAACTGGCCAATTAGTATTCCATATCATGCAGCGTCACGCCCAGTATAAAAGTGAGGGTCAGCCGGACAGAAGGGCTTTTGCACTTTGGCTCTTTCGCCGCTTTTGCTCTTTTGCGCTTGCTGTGCTTTTGCTCTATTGTTTTTCTTTCTTTTTCTCTCTCTCCCAGTAATCCCACTCTTGGAGTACTCTCTCTCTCTCTCTCTCTCTCCCCCTCTCTATTTCGGGGCCTCGCATTCGTCCGGGATTTGCAGCTTCAGGACGAGACGGGCTTCGCATACGAGGGGGTGGTGAGCATCTACACTGTGTATTAAATCATCTGTATTAAATTGTTCTTATCTCAACCCACGGGTTTCCCGTTTATCCTTTAATTCTCTCCCTCATTCGTGGGTGTGGGGGAGGGGGAGTGACTGGCTGTGTGTGTGGGTTCAGCCTAACCCACGACAACAGTCTATGTCATTGTTGTGTATATGAACATATATATATGCAAATGGTGTGCGTGTGTACAAACAAATACAATCATACAGACACATACACATGTACATCTATACACATATCACAGATATATATGTTTAATTTATTGTTTATGGCACATACTAGAGGTTTCATCTCATCAAATAGAGATACTCTTATGTGTTTTTACCTGTTGTGCTTTCTGAGGTATATGGCATATAATCAGGTCATCCTAACAGCTTTTGCAGGAACAACAATTGTTTGCAATATTGTTCATTACTACAGTCATTGTATTGATGGAGATGTAGTCCTACTCCTTTTTGTCACTGTACTTTGTAACTGTACAGATGCTGATATAAAGCCCATGGGCTAAAGCAATACTTTGTTGACATAGTCATGATTTCTACTAAGAGAGATAGCTATGTCCCTGGAGTTATAGCAATAAACTTGTTTAAGGATTGTCTAGAACAATCTATCTCTTTTTGACAAAACGGCTAGTTAAATTTCACCTGTAAACATGTCAGAGCACTTAGGTGCAATAATTTAGTTTCATGTGCTGTTACGTTGCTGAAATCAAGGAAGGTGTGTGATGACCCCAGTTCATAAATTTAAAACCTTCTATTATCTGTGGGGCTTAGCAAGTCTTTGCCTCTAAATGATGCATATTACATCCCAAGATACATGATTAAGTATATTGAAATAGAAATTCTTAGTGTGAAGGATTAAAGAATATAGGTAACAGACCTTTATAGATCTCTTGCAAAAGCATTCCTGTATAGAGTTTAATACATTTGAAATCAGGGATGTGAGAGGTTGTCCATTAGGTGGCACCAAATTTTTCCATATGTACAGAAATTGTAGGCAACAAGGAGAAGTGCTTATCTGCTAGCAGCTGTCAGTGCTCTCCCAGCCAGTCTCCATTCAGAGACAGAACCTCTGAGATGGCATTGCAACCCATCGGTGTGCATCACTGATGGGTACTCAGCCAGATAGGGGAGTGTGTGCTTCAGCCCATGTTTAGCTAACCACTCATCTGGTGTAAAGCTGTTTTTAGCTTAACTACCAGTCTGTCTGCATCATACTCAACAAGGGTCATTGTGACACTTGAAGATATTTTCAGTTCCTTCTTTGGATGTTCACTCTTTCCTAAACAGTGAAAAGTGTTTTTCTTGTCTGATGTTCTCTACATCTGCTCGATCAGAATAAAGCCCCTACTTTTCAACTAATCAGTCAGCTTCCAGTGTGGGAATTGCACAGCTATTGCCATCACTGAGACAGGCTGATACTTTAAAGAATAGTACAGTGAATAGTATAGTGGTCTGTGAATAAGAAGATGAAAGATTGTCTTTTCTTTCTTTAGTACTAACACAAACCATTTCTACTTCCCCATTAGCACCAGTCATAAAAGTCCTTGCCTAGAATTTTCCTTCCTTTTATCCTCTCTTTCACATACATCTCAGGAACTCTCAGTTCTCTCTAATCAGTCACTTCAGATCCATTTGGAAAGTATAATCAGTAAACGTAACACAAAACTTTGCTTTATTTCGGCACAAGTCAATGCTTACTTCTATTTAGCAGTCCCCAAATTGTCTGTATGAGCAGCAAATGTACGAATGATATGGATTGATTCCACTTCTCCCACACTATGACAGAACTAATTTAGCAAGCTCTGCTCACACAGTGATGAACATTGCCTGGAATGACTCATTTCCTTTTACTGTGTCATCTTAAAGGTTAATTTCATGGGGTTCTGTTCAGCACATTATCTATTAACTAAGAAATAATCAAACTTTCTACTCACTGAAGTGACCAGTCAGCTCTGCTAAATGACACTGTCATTGTATTTCAGCAGGTAAATTGTACTCGTGTTTCCCATGGAAATAGATTCTAATGATGAACATGTACGATGAACACGAACGATGTACACAGGAGTTTGCTTTCCAACACATTGCGTTCCACACAGTTCTAGAAATATTTTGCTCTAGCACTAACCAGGTCATTCTAATGCCCTCTTGACCTCCTGCCTGCTCTTTTTTACCTTGTGCCTGCCATGCTGTAGCTAATGTGCAGCCTAATCCTCCAACACAGGATGGTCCCAATCTGCTGTGCACTTGTAATCCGGTCTGTCCGCACACGAGCAGCGTATAAGCTCCCAGGCATGGGTTAAGGCACCCTTGGTGCTGTTGGACCAAACAGCAGTGAGGAGACTTCTCCTGGCTCTGATGAGAAGTGCTCAGAAAGAGAGATTGCCTGAGACCCCACAGTGCTCCTGAAAACGGAACCCTCATAGAACAAGGGCTCGTGTGCAGAACCAAATCCAACCTTGCTTGCCTGGGTACTTATCTTTGAAGGATATTCCAGACGCTTCCTCCTGGCCTGAGCTGGTTTGGGATGGGAAGGGAGCAGAAAAGTAGCACATGAGCAAGTAAGAAGAATTCAAACCTCTTCCCTGTGTCTTTAATTGCCAGTTTCTTTTTGCAGATGTGCACCTCTGTCTCTCTACTCTATCCCTGCTGGCCTTTTAGGGATACATTTATGAAAACAAAAAAAACCCCAAACCAACAGAAAAACCTTTACACCTCCACATACTAAAGAACAACTAGAGTACAAGCATTACTACTGGATGATCGTACAGTTCTTTCTCATCAGACAAATTACCTGTATCATCTTTAAGGCCTTATGGACTTCTTAAGACTTAATACTTCTCAGTTATTATCATGTCCTTTTGGTTTGGCAGCAATAAGTCCCGAAGAAAATGTCCCTTACAGTCACAACTAATAGGCATATCCATAAAATTACATAGGTAGGGAAATAAAGCTGATTTTAGATCAAAGAACACGCTGGAGGGAAGGGGGAAGAGATGCCATCCAGAGGGACCTTGACAGGCTGAACAGGTGGGCCTGTGAGAACCTCATGAAGTTCTCACAACATGGCCAGTGCAAGGTCCTGCACGTGGGTCAGGGCAATACCAAGCACGAGTACAGGCTGGGCAGAGAATGGATTGAGAGCAGCCCTCAGGAAAAGGGCTTGGGAGTGCTGGTGGATGAGAAGCTCAACATGAGCCGGCAATGTGCGCTGGCAGCCCAGAAAGCCAACCGTATCCTGGGCTGTTTCAAAAGAAGCGTGGCCAGCAGGTCGAGGGAGGTGATTCTGCCCCTCTACTCTGCTCTTGTGAGACCCCACCTGGAATACTGTGTTCAGCTCTGGAGTCCCTAACACAAGGACATGGAGCTGCTGGAGCGAGTCCAGAGGAGGGTCACCAAGATGATCCGAGGGCTGGAGTACCTCCGCTATGAAGACAGGCTGAGAGAGTTGGGGCTGTTCAGCCTGGAGAAGAGAAGACTCCGGGGTGATCTTATAGCAGCCTTCCATTACTTAAACGGGGCCTACAGGAAAGCTGGAGAGGGCTTTACAAGGGCAAGTAATGATAAGACAAGGGGCAATGGCTTTAAACTGAAAGAGGGTAGATTTAGACTGGATATAAGGAAGAAATTTTTTACTCTGAGGATGGTGAGGCAGTGGAACAGGTTGCTCAGAGAAGCTGTGAATGCCCCATCACTGGAGGGTGATGAAGGCCAGGTTGGATGAGGCTTTGGGCAACCTGGTGTAGTGGAGGGTTTCCCTACCCATGGCAGGGGGGCTGGACCTAGATGATCTTTGAGGTCCCTTCCAACTCTAACCATTCTATGATTCTATGATTCTATTATTAAATCAAATTATTAATATATTTCAGTAGGATTCTTCTTGGCATTCAGAAGCAGAAACAGAGCTGCAGACTCATTACTCTGTATCTTTCTAAATTATTAGGAAACTTCATCACAAAAAATGCAAAGTATTTTCTCTGTACTTCCTTAAAATCAGAAGGCTGACACATTTTTCCACACCTTTTTCATGTGAGATCTTACTATTATTCAAACTTTTCAAAAACAATTCAAGACTTAAATGAAAGTGAAGAGTCATTCCGTATGTTTTATTTTGGACTAACGGTGGCCACAACCAAAGAGAAGAAGGATTAAAATGTTACAAACATATGAAAAACCTACTTCTTAATTTGCAAATGTTTGTCACACAGTAATAAACTAATGAGAAATCCCTTTTGTGAAAGTCAATGTAACACCCAAAATTGAAAGAAAATTCAGCTGGAAGGAGCATCACAGTCCTGTAATGGCTGGTGTGTTTTACAGTTTCATTGGAAATAATTTTTAAGAAAGCTTCTGTTTCATAACAAAGTGGTTTGGGTAATAACAGGGACACATGCAATAATGCCAGGAAAAAAAAGACAATAAAATAATCAAGCAAGAAAAAGTAACTGTGCTGAACTTCTGCAATTCCTATTTGTGTCAGTTAGAGGAGAAACTAACTGCTCAGCACCTCTGACTTTTCTTGGCACATTGCAACATACATTCCTAAGAAAAAAGCAGATAGGAACTTATGAAGAGGATTGACTTGAGCTGTTGAAGAGGCAAATAACTAAATCGAAGTGTATGTCCAGGAGCAAAGGCTGCAAGATCACAACTCTTGCTTTAATTGTGCGTCACATGGCAATACTGAATGAAAGATGCCAATGTCACAGTATTCACTTCTGGACTTTCTCAAAATTTGAGGTTTTGCCTCATAATAAAGTTTTAATAAAATCTTATTAAAGTATTAAGTTTCCCAAAGCATTAATGAAAATTCCCTCATTTTTATAAAATGTAAATATCTATTACAGTGTAATATAGTTTCAATATTTGCCCAATAAAATTTTAAATCTATCGATAATACACTTCTACCTAGTTATCCTGTATTGAGCCCTCAGAATTAGTCCTGTGGATGCCGTAGCATACAAAGAATTGTTTTCAGATCAAATCTTTTAATTTACTTAACCTAACTGACACCCAAACCTTCTCACTATGAACACCAGGTGTGCGTCCTGTGTGTGGTATGTCTCTTGTGGTGCCATTTGTTATGCTAATAATGCACAAAGAAGAGAATAGTGAGCAATTAATTTTCATGTTGTGAAAGATGGCAGCCAAAATACAAGTAAAGTATTGTCAAAAAAAAACCCTCACCAGTATCCACAGAAAAAAAAAAAAGACAGGAAATTTTAAAATTGAACAATATAATATCAGACTTCACAGTGTAAATTTTTTCCACTATCAGATTCAGAGGACTACCTGATACTTACTGGGAATGACATTATAACATTCTTTATAGCTATAAATCATGAAGGGATGTTGTGCCTCTGAGAAAGCCATGGCCACAATCAGCACGGAAAATAACAATTCACTGTTTTATCTAGGTTATTCTTCCAGTGAATATTTTAATGTATTTTCTCCCTTGTTCAGTCTTAAGGGTTTCCTACGTTATATGGCATTCTATTTCAGGTGAATTATTAATCTTAGCCTGCAACTGTGCAGTTCAGTACGAATGGCAACATAGTTCAGATCAATGATAATTCAGCTAAGACATGTTAACTGGCAAAGGTTTTTTTTTGGTTTTCATGCAATTTGCATATTAAGAGAAGGTAAGGATGTTATGGCATCCCTTGGAAAGAACAGGAGACGTAACTTGTTCATCTTTTCACCATCACATAATTTACTGTACCTGTACTACATGTCACGATAACTGAAAGCAATGGAATTAATTGCAAGAAATTTAACACAGATATACTGGGAAATATGCAAGAATTTGGGCCTTAACAACATTATTTGAATGCTTTTGAATCTGTTGGCATGATCATACCTTCCATGAAGACTACATTAGCTTTCAGACTTTCAAAATACACAAGCTATCCGTTCATGCTTTTCTCCACTATGGGGAAAAGTATTAAAAAATGGTTAGGTAGTGTTGAAATTAATATTGTGTCATGAATAATCAATAGTGGATGCTAAATTCTGCACTAAGGTTTTTAAATGAGGATCCAAAGGCTTTCATTGTATTGGCCCAGGACCTGGCTGCAGATTTTTCTTCTTTATCCTCATACTAAATTCTGAGTACAACAGCAAGCTGCCTCACAGGAGTGCAATATACTAGTTAAAGGTCAGCTGACAGTCAGCAAAGAACAATTCAACATTTAATGATTTTATTTTTATTTGTTTATATTTATTTATTATAGATGTATTTTATTAAGACTGGAACAGAATTCTACATATTGTATTATTTCTAAAATGTTCATAAACATCCAATAGTGTAACATAATAATCCAGATTTTATCTTTCTTTTCCACTGCCTGCTACTGAGGCATTTAACGAATCATATGCACACATAAGCACAATGGATTTAGAGAGGGTGCTCCTTTACTGGAAAACTTACAGCAGAGGGTCTAGATATTGTAATTTTGTCTCAAGTTGAACTTTGACTATATGCCAGTGGGGATCTGGCCTCACAATAGCAGTTGCAAAATTACATATAAACAAAGATGGGACTAATTTTAATTGAAAACTGTCGCTTTAAAAATTATTTTCAATGTAATAAAAATCAAGACAACAAAGTACAACTTTCCTAGAAAATTTCTTTAACTATCATATTAAATAAAACAGCTTAGGGTTTATTGTTCGGAAGACAGACAAGCTGCAAAACAGAAAGCAAGATCCAATTAAAGATATAATGGACCCAACTGCCCACTTTTAATGGAATTTAATAGTAAGCAGCTCCATTTCAAACACGTATCTCCTTAGAAGCAGAAGCATCTGAGCAACCGAGTATCAACTGTGTTGGGAAAGGCCCAGAATCAAGGTTCCCTATTCCCTTGGCAGGTACTGAACCACTACGTTTTCACATAAAAGCAGTCAGGATCAGCTGCACTATATATGTGATGACTTGGAAATATTCTTAAAATCTACATGTTTCAAATGCAGTGTGAACAACCTCACATACATGGTGCCCTTTCAGAGACTTAGGCAGAGCTCAGAACCTGGAGAACCTAGTCGCTATCTGCCCACGTCTGCCAGACACCACGATCTGGTCTGAAATCTCTTTGCCTTCAGGTTTTTTACATTTTATATTCTAGTTTTCTTGTGCTGCTGCACCCAAGAAAAGGAAATGTCAGTACAAGCTGACCTAAAAATGCTCATTCTACTATGTATTGTTTGTGAAATTGGATCTGCAATATCCAAAGCAAACAGCTATTACTGTAAGGTCATCACTATATTGCTGAGTTGAAAGTAATTGTCTGCAAAGCTTTGTATTTTGTAATCAGTTAGTACTCTACCCCCACAACCATCCAGATAGAGACTAATTCCATTTTTCTAGAAATGATAATATTTAAGTACCTAAGAAAAACAGTTTGAAAAGTTACCTAGAACATATTAATGTACCTGTGAGGTAATCTCAGAAGTTTTCAAATGGACCATAAAACCCAAAGATCTTAATAGAATTCTTCTTGTTGCTGTATTTAGAGAGATATCAAACAGTTTTACATTCATTTTGGATCTGAGGCACTCCTATTACAAACAAGGAGAAATAATACAGCTTTCAATGAGTTCTGGCTCAAATATTTCAGGATATGTATAGGAAAAAAGCATAGCATACCTTCCTATTTTTTTCAGGCAATATTTCAAGCAACAAGTATTTTTTTAATTAGAGACAGTTCAAAGCTGGAAAATGTCTGTTATCAGTTACTTGGACTAAGGCTTAAATGAAATTCAGAGATCTATTTTGAGTCTTTTTTAATAGTTTTTTTGTTGTGGTTTTTTTTTTTCCCAATAGGTTTTTGTTTTGTTATAATGCGGAAGAAAAATAAGATATGATACTCAATTTGTATTTGATGAAATGATTTCAAGCTTTACTCACTAATAATTTAGATAATTTCCAATTCAGTATCTTCAACTTTAGTCACATTTTAAGTTGTTTTATGACATTACAACTACACTTTAGCAGGGTTCTTTTCAGCCTTTTCCTACAGAAATGTGAAGTTGTAAGTATCTAATTTTATATAGTAAGCCTCAAATATAAACTATAGTCAAAATGATAAATCTGGATAAAGAGTAATGATTTCTAAGCTCTGTTTTCTGTCAAATGATATAATCACCTACTCCTTTCGTCTCAAAAACTCCGGAAGATTCTCATATGAGATTTTCCTAGCCACACCTTGTGGATGATCTAATTAAGTTTTGGAATAGAACATGCTTCAAGAAATTTGAAATAAAGTTTTTATGCAGTTTTTTGAGAGTGGTCATATGATTTTTCTTTCTTTAAACTCACTTCTAAAACATTTTCTGTATTAATTTATATAATATTTCTATTTTGTAATGTACTATATTGCAAAACTAATGGCACAAAATTATTTTTTGTTTTTCAGATTCTTTTACCTTTTCAATTGTATAAGAAAATCACTGTCAGATCAGATTAGGTCAGAGCACAGTATAGCCTAGTTCAGGATCTCCTCTGAAAACAGTTGATACCAGATGCTTCCAAAGATGTTTAGAAAACCTTGCAAAATTCTGGAATAACTTGATTACATTTTTTTTTTCCCTAAGTACCTCCAGAGAGTGATTGATTTAATTTAAGGAATTTAGGAAATATCTTGTTTTCCTCTATTTCCTCTCTGTGTATTACCTGATACTTAAAGAAAACATTGGCTTTATCTATGTGACCACGTCATTTTCAAAAACACTAAAGTGAAGTTCTGTGACCAAGAATTCCAAATTTGTGTCCAAGCCTTACATATTACCATGATTGAAGCCCATCTAAAAGACATAATGTTCTACTCTCAGCCAATCCACTTCCAGTAGTCCTTCCTTCTTCACAGTAAATTGTTAGTAATTAATAATGTTCCTTACAGTTTTGGAAGAATCAGATGTGCATAAACCTATCTAGAAAATAGTTTGTAGTAACAAGTGATTAAATAAAGTCAGCTTGCTGCAGTATCCAGTTTCATTGGCAGGAAAATGTGCTGTTTGTGAGCCTCTCTACTACTGGGAAGTGTGTCTTGCAAACAGCTAACACACTGCCTCCAAGGTACTCGGTGACAGCGGTTATTTCTTTACCTGACTTGCAGCAGAACAATTCTGGGGACGATTCATCTTGGGCCTTGAATCTTTGCTATATTTTACGTTAATATAGCACTCCACAGAATGACAAGACTGGACTAATATTTCTGGAAATCCAGATTTCGGGAATGGGATTGAAGGTTAAAATTGCTATGTGTAGATGTAAAACGTTTTAATGCACTTTTTGGAATCCAAAAGCAGGGGACATTGTCCTTAAGGACATAGCTGTATTTAACCTGTACTTCAGGATGACCCTCACTCTGATTTCGCTGGATTTTTTTCACACTAAAATCACATCAAACTGCTAGTCTGCTAGTTTCAGCTCACAATAGTCTGCACAACAGGAAACGAAATTATGGTCTTTTTAGCTTCCCAGTGCACTGGGAAGTCACTATTAAACACGACAGTTCAGTGGCTATGAAAAAAAAAAGACTTTTTCATGCTGTAATAAGATTTTTTCTTGGAATGCCTATGTATGTGAGCTCAAATACATACTGTTCCTTAAAAAACAACAAACAAAAAATTCTTAGTTTTGTTTTATGAGATATGCTAATGCAGACACTTAGCGTCCAAATTTTAGGTTGTCACTGATCCAGTTCACCTAAAAGAAATACCTAAGTTCCCTATACAGGTATAGGAGGGTGCTTTTGGTGACTTCCACTGGCAAGACAAATTGGTCTCAGTTTAGGTACCAAAGGATTTACATTTGCCTGGTTTCTTTGCAAACCTGCTGCACAGAAGCCTGTCCTTGAAAACAGAAGACAAGAAACAGAGCAATATACAGACACAAGTTTTTGATAGATTCATTCATAGATTCATTCATAGATTTCTAGGTTGGAAAAGACCTTAGAGATCATCGAGTCCAACCATCCCTAATCCCCATTAAACCATATCCTCAAGTAGATCATCCACCCTATTCTTAAACACATCCAGGGATGGGGACTCAACCACCTCCCTGGGCAGCCTATTCCAGTGGCTGACAACCCTTTCAGAGAAGAAATACTTCCTAACATCCAACCTGAATCTCCCCTGACTAAGCTTATGCCCATTTCCTCTTGTTCTATCACCCATCACTAATGTAAAGAGCCCTTCCCCCACCTCCCCACCATCTTTTCTCAAGTATTTATAGGCCGTAATCAGGTCTCCCCTCAGCCTCCTCTTCTCCAGGCTAAACAGCCCCAACTCCCTCAGCCGCTCCTCATAAGTTTTATTTTCCAGCCCCTTGACCAGTTTAGTCGCCCTTCTTTGGACTTGCTCCAGGAGCTCAATATCTCTCTTAAAGCGAGGGGCCCAAAACTTGACACAATATTCCAGATGCTTCAGGTTGAAATTCAACCCCCTTTTAGCACCCACAGCAAGTAACTGCTATGCAAGGGGCAGGCAGGTTTCTGTGTGTCTCCCCACTTTTGTTATTTGCCTGTGCACCAGGTGTAACACGATCTAGAGAATGTTATCTTCTGGTGTGTCTCTTGCAGCGCCGCACAGACTGCCCTGGTTTGACCAAAGCTGTGTCCCTGACCATCTTGGGCACAGTAACTAAAACCATCTCTATAGCTGTGATTCACCTCTGTGCCCACAGCTCTGCACTCTGTATTTTTCCCTTCAGTGTTGGCCAAATCAGAAAAGTCACAGCCCCTCCTCGTCACCTCTGCCAGTGTGTACTGGGAATAAAGAAACAGGAAATACAACTGCATCTCCTTACAAATCTGCATCAATTTGATTTTAACACAGTGTTATACTGTAATACAGTCAAAGGCTGGCCTGCGATCATGCCTTTAAGAATGAACAGATCATCTTAAAAATAATGAAAGAAGGAATTGAACTCTTCTATGAAGACAAATGAACCTGAATATTACTGACAGTGTCAGAATATAGCAAGAACTATCCAAGAAGAGTAAGAGGGGAAGACTGGGACTGCATGGACAGGTGATACCTGTCAATGTGAGAGGCAGAAAATCAAAGCACCCATGATCTGCACGATCCCAGAGGACAGCAGAGAGCTGTACGATCTTAGTGGGAGCCAAGAGAAAGGCTTTGTGGGCAGCCTGGTGACAACGCTGCCTGCTGCGGTTTGTGCTGTGCTCAGAAAAACAGGCTTGAAGCACATTCTCTGGAAGCAATGAGGACTCTTTCCAAGAAGTATCTGGATTTTCTTCCTAACAGGAACTACCCATCAAGGTCCTGAATAATAACAGCTGCCAGAAGCAGTGTGTCTGATAGTTACTAATTACATAGGTCCACATAAGTACTTTACAATAGCTGGTGGTGCCTTCTAATATGATTTTAGTGGAATGTTATCGAAAGCTGATGATGTTTTTACAGGGATCCTCCACAATTTGTATTATCAACCACCTGATGAATGCTTTTAGCGTGACCTTTGGAATTATTCTCCACTTCATTACCTCTGGAACGCCTAGTGACTGTATCTGCATCTACTCTGCTTGAAGCATCCAGGTTATTTTGCTTGTCTCTATAAATTAGACGTATCTATTTAAGACTAAGCAGAAACTCCCTAAAGAGATATTTTGATGCAATTATTTATTTATTATTAAGAATCTTCCGCTATCTGGTGTAGTGGAAGGTGTCCCTGCCGATGGCAGTGGGGTTGGAACTAGATGATCTTTAAAGTCCCTTCCAACTCAAACCATTCTATGATTCTAATTTCCTGACGTAATTTGTATGACAGGGCTTTTCCAGAAATTTTTTTTTTAGCAACAATTAGTTGTTTGAGGTATTTTCAGAGTTCTTGAGCATAAAGAAGGTATAATCTATACTAGCTCATGTGGTGAATAACAGGGCTAAATGCAGGAGTGAAAAACAGGTACCTCATGTTATGAGGCTGGATCTTTACTCGTCCTAATATGAATTAATTTAGTTCTTGTTTCTCATAGTTTCAAAAAATTTATCTTCTGCTTTAGATTACATTAAAAAAGATCCTGAAATCTCAGTCTATACAGCTGCTCAACTACTTCCTAGATCCAAGTTACCTCTAATAGCTATTTTCAGTATTGATGTTTATTGCAGGAAAATTAAATATAGAGCAATTACAGAGCTAGGCAGAAACATTACAAACTCATATTACCTGCTTTATCTCACTAAAACACATATTCTAGGCATACAAGAAGTTTTCTAATGAAGCATCCTTGAAAAATCCCAGTTGTATCATTGCGCTACTAGAAGACTAAATTAAATCTCCATAAACTAGATGCCCTAACTGTGAAACAAGGAAAAGTATTATTTTCTAAGCGTTTTTCAACTGCCACGAAATAGATTTAGTAAATAAAGTTGTGGACAGTGTTACAATAACCAGCTCTCACAGATTTCCATGTCAAATGTTCACACTGCAAGTCTGTCTTCCTGTTTCCTTCTGTAAGCCCCACACGGGTGCTGAAACAATTCTCATTCCTTCTGGTGATTCTGATTTTCTCTCATATCTCAGCAAATGGCCCAACTGAACCCTGAGTACAACTCACCTCCAACCCTATTAAGAACAGAATTGAGACCACTATCAGTGGGATTGCACACAAAATGGCTAAATCAGCGTGAGAAAGCTCTCCTTCTTCCTTGCTTCTTTCTAACAGGTATAAGGTTAATTGTACCATGTAAGTGATACACTTCATTGGGATGTCCTTTCTACTACATTGTTAGAATAGTTTTTTTCTTTTTTAAAAAAACAATTTCTAAATATTTTAATTTTCTTATATGTTGAATGCCCACATCCATGCTTAGCAAGAATGACACTGGACATTTATTAATTATTACTTAGTTGAAAGAAGTACAAAGTAGAACAAAATACATGGACAAGAGGAGCACAACTACACAAGTGAAGATTTACAGCTGATAGGAGGCATTTAGGGGTTTGTTTAAATTAGGTCCTTTCTAAAAGAGCTTTAGGGCAAAGCTTTCAATGGAGCTATCTATGGCATCGCCTGCTATTTTGTGCACGCTTCCTTTGATAAAGTCAGTTTCTGCTGGGACAGATAAACCTGAGCCTGTAGCCCAAGGGACATGTTGAGAGGAAGCCCTCCTCTCTTCTAACCCCACAGAATAAGCATGGACAGCACAATAAATCACTAAGACTAACGCTCAGAGACCATGGTAAAGTTAATTCTTTGTTTTCTCCAATGCAATAATAAATTACAGCAGTCAAGATGCAAAAGGGAAGAAGGATGGGAAGACTATTTCCATTCATTTAAGACCTATCTAAAGTGTTTTTTTTGAGAATTTTTCCTTCCCTCTTTTGTGTTCCTTTTAATTTCTTTTCATCATTTTCCAGCTTCATCATGCTATCTACTTTCTGCCAGGAGTGTAATTACCAGAGGGACTCAAGAAAGGATGCTGGCTCTTCACTATCCCTAGCTTCATGGGGACTGGAAAATCTCTTTTCACTGTCATGCCCAGATCAATGTTTCTAATTTTAGCTGGCTAAACAGTAAACAGAACTCACTACAGCCTTTTAAAACTCAGGAAGATCTGGTGCCTATTGCACTTCCCACCAACAGATGACCAAGATCAGTGAGTGTTACATCTGAGTCCATCTATAACTCAGGGATAAGAGGGAAGTGTGGTGAGAGAAATAAGGGGAAGGATAATGACTTACTGCTTCTGTTATGTTTTTTTTTTATTTAGGTGCCCGTGATCATTCCAGTCATTTTCCGTTCTTCAAGCAACATCCAAAGCACATCTATGATATGACAAGAAAGAGTTTTGATAAGGTGAACAGCCATGACACATTGCCCTTACAAAGGACCTTCTGAAACTGGATCTGGTCTTGTTATTCAGCACTTGATGCTATCCAAACTGGTCAAAAAGTGCTTCAAAGAAGTTGCAGAGAAATTCTTCTTAACACTTTCTTTCTGCTAATTTCACAGACTGGTCAATGATCCAGTTGCATTTCCAACTGTTCTTCTGAGAGGACTTAAATAATGCACTTCCAATGCCAGTAAATAATATGCTTTAAGATGATAAGAACTTCAAAACTTGAGAAGTTATGATTGAAAAGTTATGATCTTAAAACACATGAAGGGAACATCTCTGAGGCAGAGCTGAGGTAAAACAGCTTCTGGAAGTTGGCTAGTTGGCACTTTTACCTGGAGGAGTAAGAAAGCTGCTTGCATTCAAAGACGTTATTGCCCAGAACTCAGGAAATACTTTGCAGATTAAACAGTAATGCTAATATTCCAACAGCCTCTATCCAACATTGCTTATGGCCAGATTCATCTTACTTATACTAGACAAGCAAAGTACAGGTAGTCATCTCCTCAGACTGGCCATCTCCTCTCTAGTCTGCTCATTAGCCTTATTTACATTCCCCTCATTGTAGGTACTATAAATACTCAAGATATTTTTCTCCAGTTAATGCAGACTGCATGTCCTGGAAATAATGAAGAGCTGTGGTAATGACACTTGGACCAATATAGACGAGGCTCCCAGTGAGCCCTGGGTTTTTCTTCTCTGCCTTCAAAGAAATCTCTCAGTATACATTCTTCTGTTGTAAAGGTTGAGGCTAGTGGAGGCTTGAAGTGGGCTAGTTCAGAAGCCAAAGTCCACACCATGGGTGAGAGTTGTAGAGCATTCTGGCTAAGACAGACTTCTGACAGGGCTTCCTGTGTCTGCCTCCTTCTTCAGAGAACTGAAATGGAGTGGGCTTGGCTGCCCTCTGAAGTCCATGGAGGTAATCCAAAAAGGTCTTTGCACCTTTCTCCTATCACATTCTGGTTTGAGTGGAAAACATTTCCCTCTGGGCTAGATGTAGCCCTCTTTCATCAGTCACAGTATGATGTTTTTTTACACACTGTTCATCTCATACATCAGTCCTGATGTGGAAAGCTGTATGGTGACAAGCAGTGAACAACATGTTTCTCTCAATATTGGCTTAGTGTCTGCGAGAAAGTGTTCTCTTTGACACCGTGGCCGTGGTCCATGGCTTCAAGAGATAATGATCTATACCATCTCATGATAGTCCAAGGGAAGGCTCTTAGTTTCAATCTGAGGAATGTTTCTTTGCTCTCATATTAGGACATTAGAGAGATTTATTTCCTGAAGGTATCTTTAAGTTCTGAGATTGCAGAGTTTTCTAAAAATGAAAGAGAGCTTTGACGTTCCCAATAAAGACTCACTCATTCAAAGTACTGTCCTGAGGGGAACCAGCCATGTGGCCTGGAGAACTTCCAGAACAATTAAAGTCAACCAAC
Organism: Tauraco erythrolophus; assembly: GCF_009769465.1. Lineage (NCBI taxonomy): Eukaryota > Metazoa > Chordata > Aves > Musophagiformes > Musophagidae > Tauraco > Tauraco erythrolophus. Next base: position 11,129,701 of record NC_141468.1, on the reverse strand, counting down.
CAATTTGGAAAACTGACCATTTGCATCTTAGCAGTTGAATCAAAGTCTAAAAGATATTGAGTACATTTAAGAACTCATTGTCAATCTTCAGACTTTGATGCTGAGGACATTGGATGTGCTTTTATCTACTCTTGGTGCCTACCATCAGGCTGTAGGCAGCTCTTCCTTTAGGATTTCATGGTGTTCTGAGGGGCGATGTTTCTTGCATTCTAAGAGGAGTAGTTATTCACCTAGATAAAAAAAGTGCCTAAGGACTGTACCAAGGGGCAGTGCACTAACTACCATAGAATTCTCAAATGGCAGTGTATTCTCTTCTCTGACCTACTTAACAGCTTTAACAGGGTGGCATTATCTTTCATTATCTGTACATACATCAGGTATTTTTTCTTATAATATTATTGGACGAGCTCCAGAATGGGGAAGTTTAAAATATCCCCGTATAATGAATATTTTTATTAAATTATAAAACACAAAATTCAACTGAATTGAATTGAATAGCATGTCTCTTTGCTAGCATGGACTGTTTATATACTGAAATTCTACAGTGAAGATCTGTGACTCATAAGGTAGGTGGCATCCTTCCATGTTATACTAGAAATGTTACATTATTATATTTGCTATAAAATAGAATCTGGGGATGCTATTTCAGTATTTTTAATAATAAGAGGTTTAGTCTTCACTATATATGATTTTCCTATTTCTAAGTTCAGGAAGATATTGCTTAAATCAGACATACATGTTAAAAATAAACATGCACCCATGAAGCCTTGAACAAGCCAACAAAAATCTGATCAGTGTCATGGCTGCTGTTGAGTGGAGTGTCAGCAAAAGCAGTAAGATCACCACCAATCAAGTTCGTCATTTAGACCATGCAGGTTCCCCAGAATTCCCAGGAGACTGGAAAGTCAGGGAATCTCTTAATCTTGGTGAATGTTAGCTGGCTTAAACATTGCAACACAGTATGCCTTGCTGATTAAAAACTTGGAAGAAAGACACCCATGGTTCACCAGTTCCCAGGATCTCCAGTCGGCCTGGTGAAATGGTCCAACAAGAAAACCTGAATGCTGAGGCATCCAGCAAACTTGTAACAGCTGGTAACACACATTAAGATTTCGTTTCTGCTCTTAGTACTCTAGGTTCTTCTGTTTATGAAGAGTTCTGGAAGTAGAAAATGCAACTCACTTAGTAGATTTACCAGGTGGAATATAACTGAACTGTTTCTGTCAACGCAAGAGGGAGCACGGACACATCTATCAAATTGACACAGTCCCTGCACTTGATGAGCTCAGTGGAATGAGTCTTCCACCTCCAGTTTTTGTAATGCCAATGAGTGATGAATCAGAGATATTTTTGACATCTGAAAGCAATTCAAGGTGAGGGAACCAAGATGACTGGTATTTGCTATTCAGAACTATAAATAAACTTTTCAGCACTAAGACTCTTCCAAAGCTATTTAAATAGGCTAAAATTTTATGGATTGCTATTCCCTAAGGAAAGGTTATCTGTATTTTAAAGTGTGTCATTTCTTCATAGATGCAGTCATGCAGACAGCAGGTAGAACTTTGCCTTCCTTCAAAACCACAGTAAATCTATTCTTGTTCCTTATGCTGTTGATAGGAATTTCAGACCCGACCCAGTGCTGTTTTTTTTTTTTTTTTTTAGAATTATAGGAATTAATTTAGTTGATGGGATTTTTTTCAGTGAATCATGTTCTTAGAAAGGCTAATGAATCAAGATATTAGCTTATAATGTCATTAGTATATGTATAGTTGATGACTAGGTATATAGTCTAATCTGAAGTCTCCTAGCATTTCAGCAGAAAAAGTGACTCATGATGACTATCCAAATTATTAATATGAAACTGCCATTTACAGATTATGACATATACATTTCTCTGTATGTGATGTGAAAGACAGCAACAAAAGAAGGTTAGCCTCTGTTTTCAGACACAAGTGATACCAGTAACATTAGTAGTTTGGCTGGATTTACACAGATCAATACGAGAATGATTGAAGACCTCAATGGATTTTAGCACTTCTGAAGAGTAGAGAATAAATGTGCATCAGCCATATTTCCACGAAAACAAACAAATGTTCTTTGTTGATCTATGATAGTCATTTAAAAAAACATAAAATGTGAATTGGACATAAAGGCAAGATTTAAAAGGTAAATGACAGTAAGGGGAAGTATTTGTCTTGTATGCTATAGCAATGGTACGTTCTGCAGAAAGCATTTTTTCTCTCTGACAGAACATTTAACATATCAATAGTAAAACACATTCTGGGACATTGTATGGACAAATTCTACAGATTAAGGATAGTGATTTTAACAGAGTTGATTTATGCCAACACACCCAAGTCTAGGATACTTTTATAAAGGTCAGACCAGAAACATGACTGATCATACGATGGGAGAACAAACAAAGGAATAAATATTTTACTGTCCTGTTCATCTTTCTATAAAATATGAATAAACCTTCAAAATACACTATGTGAACAGACAGGAAAGCAAACAGCTATGTCTGAACTTCTCCTGTAGTTATCGTAAATCCAACATGTTCTTGATCAGTCCTAAAATACACCTATATGATGAGCGAAGAACTTCTTTAAGCCTCAATTCCCTTAAAAGAGAGATAATTCCAAACAGTAACTGCTCATCCTCTTTCTTGAAATGTCCAGTCTCAGGGAAATAATCACATTCTCCTGTTTACCTGCTTGGTACTGAAACAATGCATTCATGATCTAGTACAGTTGTGAAAGACTTACTCTTTCGTATGGTGGGAGCCCAAACAAATATTTGTTTCAAAACACACAAAAAAATAAGGTCAATTCTTTCATCATTTGTATGTAATAAATAACATTATTCTGCCATTTGATGAGTGAGATACTACCTGTCAAATATGAATGGCAGAATCAACTCTACAGGGAAAAAAAGGAAGGTATTTTTGTTGATACATCATTTTTTCACTTCAATTTTAAATTGACATTGACATCAGTGTATGTGCACCTTTGAAATACTGGCAAAGAAACCACCAAGGAGTAAAAAGCAGCAGGGTGAATGCAGGTGACACTGCTTTGTAACACCCACAACATATTTAAACTATTCTTTGTGAATACATTCTTTAATCAATTTACTCATCTGTTCTATCTGCAAAGTACTTTTTATTTAATTATGACTTTTGTTGTATGTTCTGCCTAGAAGAAATATTCTTCCTGCTTATCTTCTTTCTTTTATTTTTTTTTCTGGAGATCTGCTTTTATTAGAGAAATAAAAATAATTAGTTGAATGAATTAGAAACAAATGTATTTTATTTTTCTTTATGGATAAACTGACATTTCAGCTGCATACAGATATTCATATGAAAAAAGGAAACAAAAATAGTTATACAAAGAAGGGATCATTTATGGATAGAAATAAATTGTCATTAGAGGGAACTATCACATTTGCCGTAATCCTAGAAAACATAATGATTAATCTAGCTTTAGTTACCTAAAGGAAGATGTGTAGTCTTAGAGTCAATCAAATAAGAAAAATACTCCCAGTTCTTGAAATAGAGGTATGGTAGATTAAATCAATTGCCTTTCTGTAGATGCTTCTTTTTCTCTGTTGCTTTTTGAGGCAGGTTGGATGACTATCTTAAAGTGGAAAACTAAAGTTATGTCAGATAAATTCAGTCAAGTCTGCCTTTAAGGAATTTAAAAACAAGAAGTTAGTGTGTGTAACTGAGAGAGAACTGGATTTGTGATCCATTTTACCTGTGAAACTAAGAAATATAAGTAACACTCAGCATAGGTACTTAGATGATCAAGTCAGTTTAAAGACTTTTAAAATGGCACATCTGTGATATATGTAGATGATATACGTCCATGGTATACACTTGAACTCTGGCCATGTTTTCCTACTCCCAGTACGGACAGCATGTTGGCACGTATTACTGAAGATATGCCATAATACTGCTCATCATGACAACTCTCTTCAGCTACAGAAGTCATAAAATGACCTTCTATCAGTTTTTTTCTGCTTTAAGACTCATGGAGGTTTAGAGGGGCTCTCAGATGCCCTTCATTCCTTGCACAAGATTACACTTATTGTGCAAGAGAGAACATATGATAAATATTATAAATAATTCTACCAAACTCGCAACTGTCCTGTAGCTCTACTTTTTAATGCATTTATCTTACCTTCTATCAGCTTCCCCGTCTGCTCTGCGTTGCCCCCGGGCAAGATCTTGGCAATGTAAGCTCCAATTTCCCCACTGCTTCCTGGAATTTCTTTCCCACCTACAACTCGGATTCCCAGTCCATTGCCTGTGATCAAAAGAAAAAGAAAACTTTAAACAGAGATGAAGCAATGAATAACTCACTGGAAAGAAAGAAAAATGAAGGATGTCACCAATAACTTCTGGCTATGGTTGGAAGATTAAGGCTAACTGCAGTCCCATCTGCCACTTTCCCAAAGACCTAAATTTGGGTAGAAGCATTTCAGCGAAGGAAAAGATCTAGAGTAACTACTGTATGACTGACAAAACACAAATAACTCATTCACTAAAAATTGCATTGAAGCCAATCTCCCCTTCTTCTGACAGCTTTACTGTACTGCAAAGGGACTATTTGCATGGTAAATCTATTTCAAGCAAACCATAATTTGCAGTATTAATTAAATTGCATTAAATTGCTAGAAATCCATGTGAATTGTGGATTAAAAGGATAGCTTTATCATATGCCTAAAACACACATGTAATTTAGCTGAAACATTATGGTAGCTGAGCTTTAGAACCACATAAATAGGGGGACAGATCACTGAGCTCCAGCAGCAAAGCACATGCATTTACATGAACTGACAGATGTTATTATTTTTCCTAAATATTTGCTTTTAATTGACATCTTTTACATTAAAGGATGTACATATTATCAGAATGGAAAACGCCTACAATCGGTATATGTAAAGCATCATCAAATCTAACATTTTATCACTTTTTTAAAAATTGCAAAGATGAAAATATTTTGATCACTCTGATTATTTTAGCTAGAGAGAAACAGATCACTAATCTCTCTTATGTTTAGAACAGTGAGAGTGAAAACAAAAGCTTAAATAATAGTCTCACAAAGCTAATCTTATGCTTTGCCAAGTTCTCATGCTACCTTTTTAAAAAAATAATACCTATAGAAAGAAAACAAATTTCTTCTTGGAACAAAAAGAAAGTTTCATCTGAGATGATTCACACTTTGATCCGGGAATGTAAAGGCTGATTTTCCTACCTTTGTTGTAATGGCTAAATAATTAATTTTCAATTTATTAATTTAATAAGCCAAACCTGCTAAGTGATTACACTAATCAGCTATAGCAAGCTCACTACACAAAGCTTTATTTTTTTGGATTAAAGTTTTTCCTCATAATACTATTAGTGTTTGATAAGTCAGCCCTCAGTTTGTTTTAGAAGCGATAAAGCCACATTGAGTTTCTGGCCAAAGAAGTTTCCACTACTTTTTCTATCTCAGTTTAGCAAAGTCTATTTCCTTTGGGCCTCAGCATTCCTCATAATTGGATATTAGACATTTTCCAAACAAGCATTTACTTTTCTTTCCACCACAGCATGTAACAGGAGAAATTGACTTTGGTATGGTACTACTGGGAGTACAGGTAGGGGTTTTGTATGCATATGATAAATATAATTCATCTCTAGATTATATTAAATTTGAGATAAAGTTCAGATCTGTCATATAAACCCATTTCAGAATCTGTATTTTTGTTTTACCTATGCGGTGACTTTTAGTCTTGATACTTTCAGAACAGAGAAGAGATTTTGGGAATATGTAAACTCAACTCTATGACAACATGAACAATAATTCTGTAAGTTACAACTGTACAAAGATTTGATATGGCAAGAATGTCCTCTCAAGTTTACTTTGTTTTTTGTCCAGTGCACCTTTGTCAGTTCAAAAACCCACTGTGAAACGCTGGGCAGGCATGTCTAAGTATCTTTAGCAGGAGTTGTGAACACTCAGACAATGTCATGAAATTTGCCAGTAAGTTCCTTGAAATTTTTGCTAAAAATTTTAGCCAGTTTGGGTCCTCTCTACATGTTTGTCTTCTTTTTTTTTTTGTAATTTGAAGACCTGAGAAACATCTTTAAGAAAGTCAGCTTCTTGTAAGACTTTACACCTGGGAATGTACAGTATTGCAAATGCAATGCAAAAGAATGTAATAATGCAAAATAATGTAAGTCTTTTTAAGCCTTTTTTTTGGACATGACAAGTGAACAGTTGTCTCTCCTTCTTTTAACAGCAAATTAAGATTTGGTAAAATAGAAATATTTCCACTTGAAGAGAACCTTCTTAAAAAAATGTTAAGGGACCCATACAATAACCATAAACCAACACCACCTAAATTCCCATACTAATTACTGGCATAGGAAATATAATTAAATTTCTGCTACGAGATATATCCAACATGGTAGTTAATATTCCTTTAATTATAAGCTTGGTATGGATGATAATTGATTAACTAAACATATTGCTGCTTGGCTGGTTTCTAACACAAATGATTTGATATACAGAAAGGATGCTGTGTTTTAAACAATAGCTCTATTGGCACTCTGGGACTCTGTTATGGGAAATTCTAAGATTATTTTTGTTGAAAAGAGTAATTTTTCAGTGTAACTGGAATGAACTGCATAGTTATTTTAAATTAATTACCTCATTTCAGTGCAAATTTAAAATTTACCACTAGTAACATTAGTTTTTCCTGACTTGACAAGGAGAGCAAAGCCACCATTCTAAGGATGAGTTTAAATATCTTCTACAAGAGTTGAGCATCTCATTGCATAAAGCGAATATGTACTCCTAGAAAAACATTTAAACATTATCATGTGGGCTGCTCATTGATCAGAGGACTTCTGATCAAACACTATTGAAAGACTCATTAAGAAGCCACAGAACTGAGGCTCACAACTGGGAACTATCAAGTTGAGCAACTCCAATAAACAACGGTTCCTAGTATACAACACATATGAACAAGCAAGCAGTAACTTATTCTTAAACCACAGTCAACAGTGGACTTTTGAACACATCAGTAGGACTGGATGCTTTTCATCAAAAGGGGAGTAAGTCTACAGGTTCAGAGTTTTCTCACTATATCAGCATCTTCACCTCTGATAGCTTAACTGTAACCATAGCAGAGAGGTGGTTTGTCATATAAGTGGGTGTACAAGACCCTCGATTTCAGAGGCAATTCTATGGGTTCCTATGCTAGATCATGGCTGATGTATTGGTTCTGATCTTGCAAATCTAAGGTGTTTGTGTATATAAATAATATAATTAATTAATAACTAATAAAATAAATTATTTTCCATGCTAATACATGAATATTTTTATTCCTAGATGCTTTGAAAAGGTTTATGATTTTATGTTTGCAGGGTTTAGAGTTATATGTATGACTGGCATTCTGTATTAAGTAGGAGCATGCTTGTTAAGGGACAACCATGGGGTGTGGGTGCACACGTGTATCTGTGTGGGTGTTTGCACATGTTCTCGTTGGTGGTCAAATCAGAGGGTATTTCACTTAATTTGATCTGTTTGCACTAAATTAGAAAATTTTATTTAATTATTATTATGTTGCAAGAATATTACTAGAAGAAGCATTTTAACTTAAATTAGAAAACATTAAATTCCTGACAGTGAGAATGAACAATTTAAATTTTGCCCAATGAGCTTTAAGTGCTCTGTTCTGTACAACAAAGAAATGCTGCTTCGATACTGCTGCATTTTCTCATATGAAGATGGGATTTCAAACCTGTTTATGCTGTATCTATTGAAAATATTGAGTTTACTACTGTTTGCAATGACATTGCCCAGTTTATCACCTTGAATACAGACAGCTTAAACATATCAATCATATGCTTTCTCAGATCTCCTTTTCCTTTGTTTGTTTGTCGTTTTTTTTTAATCTTTGAGTCTTAATTTCCATATCCCAGACAATTTTGATATAACCAGACATTGATCTTTCAATTTTAGATTTTCAGGTTAATGAACTGTTTTCGTCCTTAGAAGACACAGGACCAGTTCACCATCAGAAAGTGAATTACAGCGCTTTGAACGAGGGCACCTTTCTGAACTCTGAGTATTGATTTCTATTGAAAATATCTTCAGGAAAACATCTCTTCAAAGGGAATTTTACACATTTAAGATTCAATCCTTTTTAGGATGCTTCAAAGTGAGAAGACTGTTAATTAATTGCAACTGTTTTTACTGATCTCTCAAGGCTGTGATCCTACTCTTCTATCTAATCTTAACTAAAGCCTTAGGATACAGCATGCATCCCCAAAACCCCCACAACCCAAAACCCAAAAAGCCTAATGCTGAACAAGACAGATCATGTAACTAAATTGGTTTTATACTTTGATACACAAACTAATATGGATACTAAATCATTACAGTTAGCTTGTGTGCCTGATTTATATTGCTGAAAATACAAACTTAGGAGGTTTAATGAAGATTTCAAGTGTCTAACAAATGAAGAGTTGCTTTTGAGAGAAGCCTATACGTAGAGAAAAATATTAATAAAATTGAATGGCCAATATTTCTACCCAAAAGCTTTTTTGCTTTTTGGCAATTAACCTACTTTAAGACTTTCAAAAGGACATTTCACTTGTCATTTCGTATCCTTCCAGATATCACAAACTGTTTCAGTGATGCAGATGCATATTCATTATATATATACAGACATATATGTATGCAGAAAACACATATTTGAGTATTGGCTAACAACTTGACACTAATAAATTCTGTCACTGGTGACCTGGCAAGCATTACTGCGAAAATATTTTTAAAATTCATTATTCTCTTTTCCTTAATTCCACCATTAGGTACTTTGTGTCCAATTAAACTTATTTATTCTGAACTTGTGTAGCTCAATGTATCTCAGACCACTATGAAATTGTATCCCCTTATATATTTTGTTGTGTCCCAGTAGCAACACAGCAGAAAGACTACAAACATGACTCAGCTAATACACAATAATTTATTTTGCTGGAGTAGGCTGACCATAACCTGAGCTCTGCAATTACAATTTGATCATTTTTCTCCATTATGGACATAATAAAGATCAGATTGCTGCCAATCTGTTGCTATTGCTCTGGTCACAGGGAACTTCATAAAATCTTATCATCTTTTTACTACCCAGCTGAACAGCCTCACTACAGCCTTTAGAGTATAAACAGCCTAGATTTCCTGGAACTGTTTCAGCGTCTCAGCAATGATTAGACTTGCCTTTCCAAACAAATGTCAGTAGCCCCTTACATAAGTTACAGGTTAAAAAAAAGGACAAAAAAAAAAAAAAAGAACAGAGAAAACCTGAGTAATACAAGGCACACCAAGCTTTTGCTGGTGTTGGTAGTCCTGCCTTTATACAACAGTGAAAATTAAGTTTCCAGGGATGTTTTCTCTTATAAAAGTAAATAGAATTTCAGCAACAAATGAAGGGATTGATATTGTTTGATTATTAGGTAAGCTCCTTACAGCAGCAACAACTTCAACATGGGCATGAGAACGCAGGCACGTGACTCAGAAGCTCTGTGCAAACATTGTTCATGTGCTAACTCAAACAAATATTTCCTCTGGGCTAATTTTTCAAAATGTGAAACCATTTGTCTGTCTAATTATATGAGAACAGAAAGTAAAGAAGCAATTAGAATGTGCAACAGATTTTCAGCAATCACACATGAGTTTGTGCGAACCCGCATAGGAAACTGTAAGTACGAGCGTCAGCAGCAATCTGACTCTTGTCACAGCGAGGAACAGAGCTATATGAATTTTTAATAGACTTTTAGGTGACTGAATTTTTAACAAAGCTATTAAACAACCACTACTGATTTGGATTTCCAAGAGCAGAGCCTTCAAGATGGTAGCTGAATATCACTATTTCTGTAAAACCACAGTCACTTTACCACCTTTGGATATTATGTGCTTTGAAGTTGAAATTATACAGAAGTAAAATGAGGAAAATTGAAATGGGCTGAAACTGCAAAATGCAGATGAGGGCAACAACTCATGTCTCTGAGGAGTTTGAAATGGAAGGTATGTTTAAACCTCAACATAAAGATTAAGTGTTGTATTTCAGATCCATGAGCCAATACACAGACACACCACTGAGGGAGCAAAAAAACCCACAAGTCCAAATATGATTTTCATCACTTTCTAACAACACTTTCAAAAATAAAATTCAAAACCAGAAGGCTGAATCATAGCAAGGAAGCACAAGGGTGACTTTTTGGGGCAAGGTCCAATGGCAGTAATTAGAAAAATGCATGAAGATAAAGAATGAAAATGAGACATTAAGCATGAAAGATTTTGCAACGTGCCAAAATACCATGCTATAGCAATGAGAACATATAAATCAAATAAAACAATACAAAATCTTCTAACTCTATTTGGCTGTGAACAGTGATAGAACATACCTTCCTCCTGTGTTAATTTACTAGACATTATCTCCCCATTCCTCCTCCATCCTTATCTAGACCAGACATATGCTAGGATGCTGGTAGGCCCTTATCTGCTGGAATAATTTTACAACACGTTCCATCGTCTGTATGAAACAGAATTGCCAACCACAGAGAAAAAACAATGACAACTTCTCTTTGGAGAGTTCAGACTTAAAAGTCCCGTGAAAAAATGCAAGCTATTTATTTAGATATCATAGCTGTGATAAAGCAATCTGTAAAGTCTGGAGAACAGGTGGAAAGGAAACACGACAAAGCAAACAAAACCAAGTTAGATCAGGCACTTAGAAAGCAGCAGGAAAAGTAATGTGCATAATAAAACCCAGGCTAATTTTTTAATATAATAATATATAATATTATATAATAAAATATAAACGAAGCCAAATCCTAAGCTGGTGAAATTCAGATGTATTCCAGTTGTTTTAATAGCACAGCATTAATTTATATCAGCTGTAAATCTGCATCATGCTGATTTGCACACTAGTTATCATCCTGAAGGATCATAAAGTGTTTTACAAATTAGCATCTTGGAGCACTTAATCATGTCTACTTGAAAACAAGATACAGGTCTCTTCTCCTTGGATGACCTGTCACATCAGAATCCATGGTGTCATCTGTGGTAGCTTTAAATCTACAAAATCCGACTGTAGCTTTAAATCTACAAAAAAACCTGTAGGCACTGAGATTCGTCTGTGTTTACCGATCGACTCCAATGGTTCAATAGATGCCACTGACTGACAACTGAACTTCATTGTTTAAAACGTTTAGTTTTGAAATCTCTCAACCGTATCAGCTTTGGTACTTAAGAAACAGCAACAGAATTCATGTAAATAGAATAGAATAGAATATTAAACAAAACATAAGATATATAAGTGTAGATGCTAGCTATAATACAATGCATAAACAAAAGCCTTTAGGAGAAGAGTAGTTCCCCATTAAATGCAAAGAAGCCATCACTGCTTCTCAAAGTGGCTGAACTACAGATTATTGGAAGCTGTGAGAATATTGCACTGCGTTTACCCTGGCCTTATATTCTTAAATACCTTCTGCCAGAGTCACAAAGGAGGACTAAACAAACCTTATGTCTAAGCTAGTAAGACTGTTTTTATGTTTAATAAATTTGGGAAAATTTTTCTAACTTCAATAAACAAAGATGATTATTGTATCTGCTAAAAACCTTGCTCAAGGTGTTGCATAGGCTTCTCCAACATACAGTCATGCTAAGAAGGAAGCAAGAAATACATTCCTCTCCTTCATTTTGCATTACTTTTTGGGGGGTTGGAACTAGATGATCTTTGAGGTCCATTCCAATCCTAACCATTCTATGATTCTATGATTCCAATCATGGTGCTGATATTCGGGGAGCACCAGGGCTGTATCTGTCATAAATTCTTTTTATGAAGCTGGTAAGCGGAAAGAGGTAACAGAAGCTGGTAAGCTGGTAAGAGGAAACAGAAACATTACTGCGTTCTGTCACCTACTGGACAGTAGTTCATGCTCTCTATGCAGAGTGCTGATGGTATCCTAAACTAAGATATGCCAATGGTGACACTTTCCTTAAACATACGCACAAATGCAGACATAGTGACCTTACTCACTGTAAACTTGTACTCTGGAGCACCGTGACACTTTTTAGCAAAGGCTGGAAAGATCATTCAGTCTTGGTCTTGTCATCAGGACTGCATTAGTCAAAACCCGATCTGCACCCTTTCCCATCTGTTGTGAATTTTCTCTCTCTTCTTTGTCGTAGTGTTCTTGCCCACACAGCTTTACTGAGTGAACAGGCCTGTATCTAACACCATACACACTCTTTCCCATTCTAAAATGGAAGGATTTTTAAGTAAGCCACAAAATACCTTAGATTTACACATCTTAATAGTTACAGCTAAGCGCAGTGGGGAAAAAGATTTTCCTTTATATCTACTATTAACCTCTCCTGTTTTAACTTATGCCCATTTCCTCTGATCCTGCTGCCATGTATCACTGTGAAGAGCCTGGCTCCCTCTTGTTGATTAGCTCCTCATCCGTATGGGATGGCTGCTACTAGGTCCTCCCAGAAACTCCTCTTCAGGCTGAATAAGCCCTCAGCTTCTGGTCTCAGGGCAGATGCTCCAGCCCCTGACCACCTCAGTGTCCTTCTGCTGTACTCACTCCTGTTTGTCAATGTCCTTCTCGTGTTAGGGGTGGGATGGGGGCATCACTGAACACAGTACCTAGACACAGTCTGATATGAGCTGAGTAGAAGGGGACAGTGACTTCCCCTGATCTACTGGCGTGCTCCTGGTAACACAGACCAGGATGCTGCTGGCCACTTTTACTGCCAAGGCACATGGTGTGCAGATGGCTGTCTATAGAGACTTCCCCGAGGGCATCTTCTGCAGACCTACTCCCCAGTCAGTTGGTCCCCAGCTTGAATCAGTGCACAGGGACATTTTTTCTCCAGGCGCAGGATTTGTATGTGTCCTTGTTCAACTTCACAAGGTTTCTGTTGGCTCATTCCTTCAGCCTGTCGTGGTCCCTCTGAATGGCAGCTCTGCCCTCAAGAGTATTCCCCCAATCTGATGTCATCTGCAAACACTAAAAGGGCATACTCCATCATCTCCTCCATGTCACTGATAAAGATATTAAGTAGTCCCACCACACGGGGTATCTATCTGTGCTGTGTACAGATGTCTGTGGTACTCTACTTGCTACTTGCCTCCAGGAAAACCACGGCTCATTAACCATTGCCCTCAAAATCCAACCATCTAACCAGTTTTTTTCCTCATCTGGTCACCCAGACATCCAGACCTTTATATGCCAATTCCAGGCTAAAAGTTAATGTAAGAAAATACCTGAAGTCTAGAGTGTCTCTCAGCCTACTCCAATACTGTAATTTGAGTCAGCTTCAGAAAACTGTAAAGATTCTTACAAGGATGAATCTACCATAAAAGGCAAGCTTTAATTTGTTCAGTCAATATGTCAGCGAATTGTTCATGACTTTATTGTAAAAAAATCAATCTTTGTGATATTTTAAATACCACAACTATTAGTTGCTTTTGGGGTAAGCTTTTTATTAATGTTCTTCTCAATATGAGGGAAAAATTGAATAGATTTTATTGGTGATTTCCCACACAGCATGAGGCAGCCTTGTCATCAGAGGAGAAGGATTTACATAAAGGATACTCTGTAGGCATATCACAACGTAGTTGGTATATTACGAATCCGGCATATTAGTGGTGTTTTAGCAACTATTATCAGCAATGAATAGTTCAGTCCTATGTGAATGCAATGAGTTTTGTTAGCAGTTATCTTAACATCTTGCACCAAAACTTAAAACCCTTCGGTATTATTTACCTATTTTGGAAAAGGATCTCCAGCTTTTGAACAAAATCTATATTTTGTTAAGAAAATACCAGGAAAAGGCTTGAGGATTTAGCATGTAAGTTCCCTCTGCTATGACTTTGTGTGCTGATCTTGTGTTACAGACTGTGCATAATGTCCTGGTATTACAGATTCATACAAACAGCAGACAGATTAATTATGTGAGTAATCAACGTTGTTGGCTTTGTTTTTTCAATAAAATTTTTAGATTAGAGCAAATCTTCCTGATATTTGTGCAAACGTATGTTGGCGATGGTTAAACAGAAGCTACTGCACTCTACCACTTCCTTTGGGACAGGAGACACCATGGGGAGTGATCACATCATGGAGAACATTGATGGCCTCAGTCAACGTTTTAAGGAATCTGTAGGAAAGATGATACTGCCTGCATCTCACAGCCGCCCAGAAAAGCCTCTGCACACTGGATAATTCCTCTTGAAGGAAAACCAAAGGAATATCTCATCCAAATGACTCTCCTGCACAAAGGAGTCAACTGAAACAGTGCTGCATGGATATCTGTCATGAATAGGAAAGAATTTGTGCAACTATAAATTTTAAGACACCATTCTTTCAAAACAAGTAATACCTGCAAGCATTTAAGTCCTTCTAAAACACTCTGAACTTTCCTCCTTTTCTCAAAGACACTATCTGGTCTTGGTGTATAATTCAATAAAAACATTGTAATATTCATATAAATTACACAAAGTAAGTGAAGGAATTGTAGTTCCTCTGTTGTTAAACTTCAAATTAACTTTTGACTCATTGCTTGGAAAAGGTCCTAAGCCGGTAACAGCAGAGACAGAAGCTTACAGTTTATTCTCAGGAGAGGTATGACAGAGCAGCTTTTCAGACCATCCCCGCGAAGGATGGTGTGGCCGTTTGACAGCTCATTTCTTACAACCATTCAATCTGTGAATGCAGGCGAGGTCTGGGTTTGGAAATAGCAACTGTCCACTAAGACACACGAACCTTCAGGTCGTTGCACAGCCTCTTTCCCTGATGACAGCAGTCACTACCGAACGAGGTTAGTAACTGTAGCCAAGCATTTCTCATCTAAGCTGGGTTTAAGCTCGTGTCTTAAAGTAATGAAGTGCCTTAATTCTGTTGTATCCAGCTTAGGTTGGTAATATAATAATAATAATAATAATAATAATAATAATAATAATAATAATGGAAGTAACATAGAAAAATATTTTTTCCACATTTTAAAGTGAAGGAGTTGATAAAATGCTTTCTAGTTGCTTTTTTTTTTTTTAAAAAAAAAAAGCTAGGTATAAATCTTGTAAGACTTGGTATGTCACATTTTATTTGTCACATTTTATTTGTGATCTATTCATTTGATTTCTCACACAACATGAACATATAGTAACTTGAGTACTGCAAAAGAAAAACAGCATATCAATTAAGGGCATAGTAATTTCCTAGTCACCTTGGTGTTTGTTGAAATTAACCCTTCAAAATGCAGGATTTTTTTGTGACAGGGATAAAGGTAATTTATTTACCTGCACACCTTGTTCCTTTCAACACTGAAGTCTCCACCTCTGTATCAAGAGAAACATATGATTATTTTTTCTACCCACTAGAATAAGTTGTCAAATGAGGGAAATTTTCAGTCTTTTCTGAGAAAATGGTATATTCTCAAGCCAATGACTACTGCTGTCTAAGATATCAACAGGCAGCAAAATAAACATTTTTTTACAGAAAACAAAAAGACAATTCTGATTTAACATGAAAATAAGCACTTTGATATATCTTAAACTTTTTCCTCCTTAAATTGTACCTATTTCAGAAAAATGTGTATCGTAGTGACTAAGGGGGGCTGATTTTTTTTTTCTGTGGGGAGGAAATTCATGTCATTTTCAGGTGCCTATCCTCAGACAGCTTTTGCTTCACCAGCCTTGACTGTTTAATGTCAGCTTCACTCCCTTTCTTGATGAACAGATTTATCAAGGAACGAGGATATTTTCTGGCAAACTTTAGGTTATTTAAAGAAAATTTCTCCGAAAACCCCTCTCCTCCAACTTCTATATCTGCATATTACCCGTAAACAATATTAAAGCAAAAAAAAAAAAACAAAACAACATATAATGAAGAACCGAGGTTTCACTTGACAAAAGCTGCACCTCAGCTTGGTGTAATGATGCTAGAGACAGTCAGAACCTCAGAGTACCCTACCAACCCATGATGAACATTTTCTTTGCATCAGTGGCCTGCAAAATCAAAATGTCTTAACCTTAATCATCCTGCATCCAGATTGCCTGGAAATGTGCACCTAGTGCACTTCAAAGATCTGTACAAATCTGTGATTAGGTAAATAGGGAATGGAAAGCAATCATCCTCAAAATGTTCCAGCACTCTGCTCTGGAAGGTACATGCAACTCAAACAGGCATTTGCCTCGTGGTGATGAGGAGCAATGTGGTCCTTTAGACAACAAGTCCTCTACAAGATGTTTGATTCTTCTGTAGCTTCTTTGTACATAAGTCATATGTGTTCATCTCGTCTAATTTAAGATGCCTACAAGGCAAAAATGGTAGGCTAAGCTAGTCACTTCATGCTCCCTTTATAACCAATAGGAAAACAGCCACATCCAAAAGTTGATTTATTTAAACTATTTCATCCTCCAATTAACTGCTCTTTGTAATTGCCTTGTTCTAGCGTAATTCTTAAACCTATGCATATTTTTGATAGCAAGTATACAGAGAAGGGAGCACAGAGTCTTCATTTTTCACTGAGAATTGTTAAGATAATTTATGTCTCACCTGCAAAGTGAAACCTTAAACTGACATTTTTGGATTATTAACTTTTTCTAATGTCCTTGACAAGTTGCCTCACCAATGATATGCATCCCTGAATGTCTCGTCTTATAGTTCTTCATAAGAAAGAGCTGACTTGCATTACTTATCTCCAAAACAGAGAGATTTCTGGTTTGGCTTCTGTGAATCTCATTCTTTCATGCCCACCTTCCTCTTGGCTTTCGATGGGAACCTGGAGGCCTGACTTAACTCTAACATTCAGTGTTGCAGTGATCTGTTTCTGCAGCCTTTTCGGCATGAGAGCTATGAAAGCAAACTGGACCCTTATAACCAGTAGACACACTGGCCTCTCTCAATTACCTTCACTCCTCTTAAGATCTTATTAGACATCCTTCAAGAGACACTCGTACACTGAAAAATGCACAAACTAAGCTGCCAAAAAGGGTTTGTGGAAAGTACTTTAAACACACACACTAGTGTTTTTCAAATTAAGTTTTAGAAAGAAGGCACATAAACATGGAATATATGGTCTGTATCATTACAAAATGTTTCTAACAAATGCAAAAATCTGTTTGTTTGTGGTCTTTTGTTTATTCAGAAAGACTGAATGGTATTAAGTTCTTTCTAAGATTGCTATTAAGACAGAAACATACATCTTTCCATCTCTTTATTTCCATTCTTGTCCTCACTGTCACATGACTTCACTGGAAAATCTCTGACGTTGTCTGGCTGTAACAGCTCTGCTCCTTTCTGTTTATGGGGTTTTACTTTCTGTGCCACGTCTCTGATAAGGAGAGAGTGTTTGAGGGAATGATGGCCATTAATGAGGGATTAAATCCTTCCCCAGTGACAACTAAGTGTTAGAGGAGGGTATTGTTTTTTTGTGCAAAGTATTATCTCAATTCTTCACAACATTAAACCACAGAAACACGATAAGTAATTCTCTAAGAAACAAGTATGAGGACAAGGGGTAGGTTACACTTCTCACCCTCGGGCTTTGACTACTCCATCACATTCAACACAGACTGACTACATTTAATGTGGTTTTTATTTGATTAGTAATCACATATTCCCTATGCTTCAGTATTTTGCTTTAAGAACTGAATTTTCTGAACTTGCAGGTGAAAGAACTCTAAATATATAGGGTTTTTTATTTAGACATCATCTATAGCAGTAAGGGCTTGATATAGGAAAACTCTTTGAATTCTCTTCCTGTCTCTTGGGATAAGTACCCCATGAGCTGGCATGCTGCAGAAGTGTTTTGGTGTGCACAGGAAATAATAATCCTTATAGAGAGTATGAGGCATCTCTGACGTGTGTGCAGTGTTGCAGCTACCCCGTCACCCTCTTAGCAGTTTCACTGACATCACTGCTAAAGTGAAGATTAGGGATACAGTCTTCTGCCCACAGTCTAATTCTTTACTATAAAGTTCACAGCTTTTCCTGAATTGCTTCTCTGCCTTTTATTTTTTCATTAGAATTGAAGAGGATGTTCCACAACAGGGACAGCCTGGCTGCTTAAAGGTACATTTTGCTCCCTGGAAACACAGAAAATCCTGCCTTTGGAAAGGCAAGAACTACTTGTGACTCAGCCTAAGTGAGCAAAGCAGCAAAATTACCTGTGACTTAGATGCACTCATTGTACCTATAGACCTCCTGAGATGTGTCTGCCTTTGCTGGGTTTTCACCAAGCATGTCTAAACAGCTTTCTGATCAGGAAGAACACAATGTAAGCTTTTATATTTGCAATATTTCCAAAGACATAGACAATGTTTTCATTATCTTCAATAGCCATGTCCTTTCTTCACTTTTTTAAAATATAACTATCATGTGCTAAAAACCAGAAGAGAAAATGCTGGCAGTATAAACCAGTGCTTATGTTGCTGTGCTAAAGGATTCAAAAGGAACAAGGGATTCTCAGTGAAAACAAACAGTGAATTTCTGGAGCGTTAAATACTGCTACATTATCATTCACTGATCACTGCCATCATTGCTTTGGCATCTCAGCATAACAATGATGCCAATTCTTCCTTTTAAAAAAAATGCAAATTATTAATCGATCTTTGCAGAGAAAATCCTTGGCAATTCCTTCATATCGATCAGCATTGCTTGAGGAGGGGACATCGCATACCTTGAAAAGAAGAGCTGTGAGTTCTAGATGATGGCATATGCTAAAGAAAAAAGAACCCTCAAGAGAGAGATCAGCTATCAAGCATAGATTTTTTTTTTTTATTCAGAGCTACTATTCTCTTGCCATCACAATTTTGGCCCAGTTCCTTGTTCCTTAAACACCTCATTCACATGCTAAAATTTGCAGTTAATGTTTTTGTGTGCAAAATTATGCCAGATTATGTAAGAGGCATCACAAGCATCTGTAACTCAGAGCCAGTTTTCATTAATCAAGAAAGCAAACAAACAGAATGCATGTGCACATGACGTGTAGTGATACAGCCTGAATTTTAAACTATTTGGGACTACTCTTATTATTGATATGCATAAAGTGACAATATCTGGATCCATAATCAGGCAGTAACCACCACTAACGTTAAGTATGTGATGAAATTTATGGAATTCAAATTATAACAGTGATATTAGGATGAAATTCAAGCTCGCCCTATAGTTACAGCTGTGGTATAGCTGGGTGCAAGAGCTGACCTAGCACACTAAATCATTAATGGCCAGGTTGGCCCAGGAATTCCCCAATGAGATGAGGTAATGGGCCGAACTACTGGCCAGTTTCCTAGCAAAATGGCTGATCAACAGTTACAGGAGTTCTCCAAGTGGGAATTGTGGACAGTTTGGGAGATTTCCCCATGTAGCTCCTGCTGTACACACTCCAGTTAAGACACACTATTTGTATGCTTAAGATGTGATTATTTCCCTGAGAGGAGAACCTGTCAGTCTCAGGCATCTCCCCAGGTAGCTCCTGCTGCTGAACTGACCAAACTACATGTAGGTCGTTTAAATCATCAGTAGAAACTGTTCTTGCATGTGCAGAAATGATCACATAGCACAGGCTTTTGTGCACAGCTAAGGCAGAGGATGTTTTGTACGTACTGTAAGATCATCAGAAGCAAGGGACCACAGGCCAGCTGGCTTGGAGGAATCCAGCAATACAACAGTTCAGGGAGTCTCATCTGATACAGCTGAAGGTGCTGCTGCAAGGATGGTTGCAACAGAGACTCCCATTGCCACCCGGACAGTGACTGGTTGTTCTCTTGGAGAGATATGACTCCCTGTTTAAACTTTACTGAGGGTTGTTGTTTTTTTTAACAAATACTCTTCCTGTGCCTATGCAACAAGTATAAGGCGAACAGTTAACTAAAATGATTCAACAGCTCATTTTAGTAGTTTGGATAAGAAAGAGAGGGGGAGGGAGAAAGAGGGAGCAGAAGAAGGAGAGGAAAGGAAGAAACAAATGAACGAAAAACCAAAGAAAGAGAAAGATATCAACTAGCCAACGAACCAAGCACGGCATCTAGATAAATATCCAATAATCTTGTAGTGAGTTAGCTGTGGTGGTATAAGAGTAAATATTCATTAATCTACCAATATTTTAAGTAAATTTTGCTCTATAATAGAATTCTAAGTCTGCCTCTGGCTAATAGTCATTGTCTGGTTAATAAAGATACTTGCTATTAGTTTGCAGATAATGTTTAATCAAAATTGAATTTTTAAAAAAGTGAATAAAAACCACGTGTGTGGCTCTGGGAGAGGCCATTTGAAAAGCTGATGGCTAAGCAGAAAGCACTATGCATTTAAAGAGAGTTTCTGTGTACTCTAACCCTTCAGACACAGAGAGAGGGGGAGGAAGAGAGGTATGAAGTCAAGGAGTTATGGTGCTTCAAAGATTTCATAGATTTCATAGATTTCTAGGTTGGAAAAGACCTCAGAGATCATCGAGTCCAACCATCCCTAATCCCCATTAAACCATATCCCCAAGTAGATCATCCACCCTATTCTTAAACACATCCAGGGATGGGGACTCAACCACCTCCCTGGGCAGCCTATTCCAGTGGCTGACAACCCTTTCAGAGAAGAAATACTTTCTAACATCCAACCTGAATCTCCCCTGACTAAGCTTATACCCATTTCCTCTTGTTCTATCACCCAACACTAATGTAAAGAGCCCTTCCCCCACCTCCCCACCATCTTTTCTCAAGTATTTGTAGGCTGTAATCAGGTCACCCCTCAGCCTCCTCTTCTCCAGGCTAAACAGCCCCAACTCCCTCAGCCGCTCCTCATAAGTTTTATTTTCCAGCCCCTTGACCAGTTTAGTCGCCCTTCTTTGGACTTGCTCCAGGAGCTCAATATCTCTCTTAAAGCGAGGGGCCCAAAACTGGACACAATATTCCAGGTGCGGCCTCACCAGTGCCGAGTACAGGGGCAGGATCACTTCCCTATTCCTGCTGGTCACACTATTCTTGATACACGCCAGTATCCCATTGGCCTTTTTGGCCACCTGGGCACACTGCTGGCTCATATCAAGCCGGTAGTCAACCAACACCCCCAGGTCCTTCTCCGCCAGGCAGCTCTCCAGCCACTCTTCCCCGAGCCTATAGCGATGCTTGGGGTTTTTATACCCCAAGTGAAGGACTCTGCACTTGGCCTTATTAACGCTCATGCCATTGGCCTCAGCCCAACGATCCAGTCTGTTCAGATCCCTCTGAAGGGCCTCCCTACCCTCGAGCAGATCGACACAGCCTCCCAGCTTGGTGTCGTCCGCAAATTTACTGAGGGTACATTCAATCCCCTCATCCAGGTCATTGATAAAGATGTTAAACAGAACCGGACCCAGCACAGAGCCCTGGGGAACCCCACTGGTGACCGGCCTCCAGCCAGATTTAGCCCCATTTACCACCACTCTTTGGGCCCGGCCATCCAGCCAGTTTTTAACCCAAAAGAGGGTGTGCCTATCCAGGCCAGCAGTTATCAGTTTCTCAACCAGAACATTACGAGAGACTGTATCAAAGGCTTTACTGAGGTCAAGGAAAACTACATCCACAGCCCTTCCCTCGTCAACCAGGCGGGTCACCCTGTCATAGAAGGTGATCAGGTTTGATTGGCAAGACCTGCCTTTCATAAACCCATGTTGACTGGGCCTGATCACCCGGTTAACCTGTATGTGCTCATTAATAGCACTCAAGATAACCTGTTCCATGACTTTGCCCGTTACCGAGGTCAAACTGACAGGCCTGTAGTTCCCCGGATCCTCCTTCCGCCCTTTTTTGTAAATTTCTGCAGATGTGCAAGGAGTGAAAAATACAACAATTTCTTCTGGCTCAGGTCCTCCCTATTGGTATCCTATTCCACCTTTGGCTCTTTTCTGTACAATTTGCATATAGGACTTTCCATATTTTCAGGGAAATCTATGTATTTTATATCTATGTACATTTTATAGAAGTATGTCTGTGCGAGTCTCCAAGGGTGTATCTGGACTAAAACCAAAAATATGACTGCAGCTTGTAGACACATAGCCAATCTTGCTTACTCCAATTAGAATTTAGGTACAATATAGCACAGCTACAGCAGCGAGCGATCCCAGTGTGAGCTATGAAACCTTAGCAGGATTCTGAGTGAATATTTGATCCTGTGTGATCTCACGCTGTGCAGGGCATTAGTAAATGGGAAGTCGGTATCTACGTCTTGATTTTCCAGTCATTGCTTCCAAGGCATTTACCCTGATGCACAGTGTGTTGCTATGGTTGCCAGCACGAGAGCTAGTGGAGAATTCGGAATGGGCATTTCATTTTGCATGAGGGTAAGTAACTTCAGATAGGAGAATGAGCCTTCAGGAACATTAAATCATGAGATGTACACAGTTGTGTGGTTGTAATTCCACTTGTTCTCGGGTTAGAGAGCAGCTTGGATCACAGCATTACTCATCACTCCGTAGGGTAAAATTCTCCACCAGGATGTCAAGGAGCTCCCAGGGACGGCAAGGGCCCCAGGCAGCCGAGGTGACACCACGGCAGACCCGGTGGCTGCTCTCAGACTGTGCTGTGTGGGTGGAGGGGTCTGTAGACATCCTGAAATCATCAGTGGGCGTTGCGCTGACTAGCAAGAAAACACCTCATAATATATACAGAACACTCATTTAACACCCTAAATATGAGGTGGATACTGGGGGCGGAAGCGATCAAGATTTTACTGCCAGAAACCCTGTGAAAATAATATTTAGTAATTCAAGTAAGTTCGTGCCACTTTGTACTTAATCCCCGAGGGAACACAGGAGCTGGCAGCCGGTAATTACCTCTGCGCAGAAACAGAGTTTGGCACGCAGGATGAGAAAGTTTTAAGCAAATTGAAAAAAAGTCTGATGGCTTCACACCAAACCCTCTTAAAGCATGTACCTCTGAAAGAAGACAACTGGATATTAAAAAACCTTCAAATTCCTTATCAGTATTAGATGTGAGAAAGCGTGATTCCAGAGCTCAGACAGACAGACGTTACCTTCGCCTGATCCTGTAACCGGCAGCCTTTCACAATTCGATCCATGAAAACATCACACTGCTCTCCTGCCCACAGTCCGGGAGGTGAATGAACATAACCTTTGCCACTTTCATCTCCTTTGTAAGCAGGCTCAGACTTACACGAACATTTATGTTAGCGTTAGGGAAAAGAGAACAAACCTGAAGTCCTGTGATAAATGTCTCTACGCGAAGATAGCACAGGAAAATGGGATCTGATTTTTCTGCTATCCCCCTCTATAGAATAGTTCCAATACAGAAAGAATAAAATTCTGTACATGTTGAACACCTACACAAGCCTATTTTGTAGAAACTACTCATACAGAGAATATAGTTACATAAAAAGCAACAGCAAACCAGACTGCTCACATGTATAACACAACAGATTTTCCCTCTGTTTCTAATGTCTGTATAGCTTACGTATCTTGAACAGATGTTGTGACCTTTATTCCGCACTGCTGCTTTCTGTTATAACCAACTAGCAAGATTTAAAATGACCGCTGGATTTCCTGCTGCATATGACACAGGAACTATTTTCAAGACTGCAAATCTTTCATATGATTCATGCTAATCAAATTAATTATGATGTCTCGTAAAGAGCTGTTGTTTTTTACCTGAAACTGTGTGATCCTTCGGGTCTCTCAGTAGTTTGAGCCTTGCATGAGGGAAAATGTACTGCAGAGGCTTCCCGTTTATCTGAGGAACACGAATTTGCATGTCATAAAAGGATAAAACAGCATCAATTGCATCAATAATTTTAGGCAGTTGAAACAGAAATAAGCAAACGAACTTACTTCATCCAGGGATATACCACAACCTCACAATTCAAATACTCTCCCAACTTTCAAGACATTTGTCAGACTGCAAAATCCTTCTGCAGGGGAATGAATATTTCCTTCCATAAAGCCACATTCATTTTCAATATAGTTATTATATTTAGTTAGCTATCATATTCAGTTTTGATCTTTACTTCCTAATGACAAGAAAGTGGTCACTGTCTTCTGTAGCTTCTCTTAATACTAATCTTTGTCCCAAAATCTTTAAGAGAAGAATGAAATTAGATGTAATTCCTGTAATTATTATAAAATCCTGTTCATAAAGACCTAAAAAAAATGGTGGCTGAATGTGTAAACAGCCACGAATTACTGCTTTAGTTTCAACAAACCCACATATTCCAACGTACCATTTGTCATCAAACTTCAATAGCCTTTTGAAAGACCCAACCTAAAACTTTTAGGACTGCATTTTATATGAAAATGTGCAATGTTCAGTTGGGCTGTCAAAGCTGAAAGAAATGCATCTCTACAACCAAAGAGCCAGGTGCCCAGCTGGGACAGTCCCACCTGCCCCACGACACGGGCACAGGAGGGCCATGCAGCAGGGACTAACCCACTTGCCCAAGACGATCACCACGAGCCCAAACCCAAATGCCTTTGCAGAAAGAGCGTTTGTTGCAACACTCACACACCTCACAGCTACCACACGCCCTCTTTGCCTGCAGTTTTGGTCTTTTGGAAGCAAGACAGAATCCACCATCTCTCTGCCTCTCCCACAGCGGTGCCGAGCCTGAGCGCTGCACCCGGACTGAGAGGAGAGAGCGTGACCCTCTATGACTGCTCCAGGGTGCGTGCCAATGGGATGGGAGATGGGGGAGGAAGATTCAAGGAGCCAATGGGACAATATTAATAAGCATGGATATTGCAGCAGTCTGAGTATATCAGCAGCCCACTGCCAAGAGTTTATTACTGTTATTTATATTTAAGTAGCATATAAAGGGATTAAGCTCCTCCTGAACTAAGTACTTCAAACACAGTTTCTGCCCTGGAGAGTTTATGATGCTAATGGATAGCACACATAAAAGACATGAGAGGCAACAGAGAAGTCAAAGGACTTGTTTAGCTCAATCCCTCAGTGAGCAGGAGAGTTTATACATCTTTTGTCGTAATTCAGTTTCTAATCCAGTGGATGATGTTGCATCTAAAAGGGTGAAATCCTCCCATAACACACTGAGAATAGTACTGACCGTAAGTAATCTCAGACAAAAGGGAGATCATGGATTTGGGTTTCCCTGCCCATGGCAGGGGGGTTGGAACTAGATGATCTTTGAGGTCCCTTCCAACCCAAACCATTCTATGATTCTATGATTCTATGATTTGGTAGTGGACAAGTACTTCAGAATAAATCAGAACCTGAGATCAGGCAGTCTTTAGGACTTTTCATGGAAATCTGCCAGGACATAAGGTCTAATATTACCAGAAGTGTATCAAGTGCCCTGAGGCTTCCACACTCATAAATGCTGCTACGTTTTCAATGACATCATCAGAAATTCAGCAAGCATAATTTAACAGTAAAAAAAACTTTGCCATGTGTAGCTTACATAAAATTGTAAAATATCTGAAATAATGAATCTAATTTTATTCTTTATTAAAGAAAAAAAATAGAAAATAACACAAATCAAAAGAAGCAATATGAAAACATTTGAACAGTTCCTTAGCTGGGATACATTTCTGTGGGAGCAATTCAAATTAACTGAGGAACATTGTGGCTCATAATCTTAAATTCACATTTTTTTAAATTGCTTTATCTCATCTTTCTTTAGCAAGATTACTTTTTTCAATAAATAATAATCCAAGAATATTCAATGCCTTATTGTACATGATTTACTGACAAACACATCAGAAAATAGAGACTGTCTCCTACTTTAGTCTATTACTTCCTCATTACTTTCACTTCCAGAATTTTATGATAAGTATAAATCTTGGTGATTCATATAGTTATGAATAAAAGCATTACAGTTTATTAGCATTCAGAGTAGCACACTATTTTTTATTGTTGGTGGGAATCAGTACTTAAATTGAACATGCCATTAGGCATTTACCTTCAGAACAGTATTTATCTGAAAGTGGTGGAATAAATAGGAAAAAACAGTGGTTGTAAATAGATAATGGAAAGAACAGTTACATTGGTTTTGATGGTTTTACTTTAACCACTAATGCCCACATATATCTATCTGAAATTTACTAGTGTATTTGAAATCCTGTAGAAAACAAATTATTTTGTGTTTCCAAGTGTTCACATCTAACTTTCACTAAAGTGATTTTGCTTCACCTGAATATATGCCAGGAGCCCTTCTAGCTGCCTGTTCCCCCAGTTACCCCAGCAAAGACGCAGAGGGATCCCACTGAAGTCACAAAATCACAACAGCATGAGTCTGAGGTATGGTGAAGAAGAGGCATCCCCTCCACTGCACGGCTGCAGGAACGGAGGACCTGTAAGTCCCCAAGCCCAGGTTTAGGTCACAAGGCAAAAGTGATCCTGCTTATTTGCTACAAAAACCCTACAGATTCCTGCCAACTGTCCTTGTCATGGAGATCCTTTCCTCACCTTTCTGTGAGCACTCAGTACACTCAGGTAATGGTTCTTGCAGCTCCTGCCATCCTCTTCTGATCACAGACACATTTTGACTCTCCGGTGTGTTTTCCCTCCTGTTATGCTCTTTGAGCTGACATTGGACTCGGGTCACATTTTTCTGCACATTACTCAGTGGGCCCTTGGGTGTTGCATCCCAGTGAGTTAAATGAGAACCGGACTATAAAGCGTTTCCTCCTGGAATTTAAGCTCTGGTCACATGTTTCATGGTATTAGTCAGCTCAAAGCCCCTCCGAAAACCAGAATGAATGGCCAATAAATGTGCTGGGGTTTTAGCAGTCTGAGAAAATCAGTTTAAATATAAACTCAATTTGCCTTACACTTTTTGTCTGATAAGAAAACTCTACGGAAGCCTCATATAAGGGAATTCTATAAGGTAAAGAGGACAGTTAAGAAGAGTAAATGTCTTTAATGCCTTATATATGTTTAAGAACTAAAATGCATCAAGTGTACTTTAGTATTCCAGCCAAAGCCCATAGCAACAGCTACAATATATTAACTGGGCTTTGGATGAGATCAACACAGTCACAGTAATTTCTGGTTTTAAATGATGCTGCACCTCCCCTTCCACTCAAATCTTAAACAGGGCCTGATAAAGTGAATCACAGCAGCTATGCCTGGCTGTAGTCCTTTGGGAAATACAGTCTGCAAGGGAAATTTTATCTGAGTTAGGCATCCAGGAAATGGACAGTGGATGCTCAAGCTGATGGGTTAGAGATTGTCCATCCTAATTTCTGAATACCACAGGTACTTGGCATGAGTGCACAAGCCCTGTGAAAGTCGGCACCAGGAATTTCCGAATTTCCACAGCTAAGGTAATCCTGTCCCTTCGAACTGCTACATCTCCTCTGTGCAAAGCAAGAATGTGAAGTTCTCTAGAAATCCTAAAGGTGGAAAGTTCTCTTCACTGATAGATCCCTGATGATGGGGGTATTTTGCAAAAGAAGTATTGAAGAAAAACTTAACAAATACAACGTTCCTGCTCATTAATAAATTGCAAAGTGAGTGGCCTTTGCTTCTGCAAGTTGGTCATTACAGAACTCAGACTTTTGATTTAGAAGTCATTCTGTCATGCAGTGAGAATAACATTGCTGAGTGACTGAAACTGGATTACATTAGATTAGATATTTTAACTATTACACTACACTTGGAAATGTCCTATCTATCATCGTATTTCCAAAGAATCTGAATCACAAAATTCCTCCCCCTTCCAAGCCTCAAACAGAGAAAGCAGTTTACTACAAATTAAAATGAAGTATCCTTGGTAGTTGGAAAATAAGCAAAACTAAGCAGGATGGATTTAAAAAATGTGGAACAAAAGTTTTCAGGTAGCCTTCTGGATCTCTGTCACATTTTCTCATTTGAACTCCATTGTTCACCTTATGACTCATTCTTTCATCACCTTTAAATATGCAAGTGCTCCTAAAAAGACATGACTTAAAGGTTATTTCAAGGGAATGGTACAGATCTATGAAGGAAGACGAGCATATACTTTTGAGGTTCTTTAGAAATGGGAGATAAACATTGGAAAGGTTGCATCTCTAGAGCCCTTCCTTCTTAATGTGATTAGAAAACTGTTGCCAAAGCAAACTGATGACAGTACACTAGTATTATGATCAGTCTGGGATCTTATTATTCATATAGGGCTTAAAAAGACTCTCCTACGATCACTGGAAGGTCTGTATTTAAAACCCCTCACTGAGAAGCTACTTATCTCCTATTAACCTACTCTCACTGTCCCTTTCCTTGTCATGATTTCTTACTCCCCTGGCACCTCCTCCTACTGTTCCTTCCCAATCTGTTCAAAATAGCCAGTCTAGTTCAGGATACACAAATAATTTTCACAGACAATAATCATAGAAAAGAGCCTTGATGTCTGGAGATTTAAAGAAGTTTCAGGTCAACTGGCAGCGACTAAGTAAACTGTTGAGATCAACAGGGATCAGTGCTGTTCAACATCTTTGTCAGCAACATGGAAGACGGCATTGAGTGCACCCTCAGTAAGTTTGCCGACGACACCAAGCTGTGTGGTGCCATGGACTCACTTGAGGGAAGAGATGCCATCCAGTGGGACCTTGATAGGCTTGAGAAATGGGCCAGTGCAAACTGCATGAGCTTCAAGAAGTCAAAATGCAAGGTCCTTCACCTGGGTCGGGCCAATCCTAGGCACAAATACAAACTGGGCACAGAGTGGGTTGAGAGTAGCCCTGAAGAGAAGGATTTGGGGGTGTTTATGGATGAGAAGCTCAACACGAGCCGGCAGTGTGCTCATGCGGCTCAGAAGGCCAACCACATCCTGGGATGTATCAAGAGAAGCGTGGTTAGCAGGTCGAGAGAGGCGATTCTCCCCCTTTACTCTGCTCTTGTGAGACCCCACCTTGAATACTGTGTCCAGCTCTGGTGTCCTCACCATAAGAGAGACATAGATCTGTTGGAGTGTGTTCAGAGTAGGGCCACAAAGATGATTCAGGGGCTGGAGCACCTCTGCTACGAGGACAGGTTGCGGGGCTGGTATTGTTCAGCCTTGAAAAGAGAAGACTTCGGGGGGACCTAATAGATGCCTTCCAATACCAGAAAGGATCCTACAGGAAGGCTAGGGAGGGACTTTTTACAAGAGTGTCCACTGATAGGACAAGGGGAAATGGGTTTAAGTTGAAGGTGAACAGATTTAGATTAGATCTTAGGAAGAAATTCTTCAGTACGAGGGTGGTAAGACTTTGGAATAAATTGCCCAGAGAAGTTGTGGATGCCCCCTCCCTGGAGGTGTTCAAGGCCAAGATAAACAGAGCCTTGAGTAGCCTGGTCTAGTTGAGAGGCGTCCCTGCCCATGACAGGGAGGTTGGATTAGATGATCTCTAAGGTCCCTTCCAGCCTATGCCATTCTATGATTCTATGATTCTATGATAAATCTGCAATAGATTATGTATTGATTAGGTTTAAGCCATGTTTACTCTCCTCAGGTAAGCAGTTCAGAATCACTATATTGGGAAATAGTTATTAAGATACTAAACTGCACTCCAATTTAATATGATTTAAGAATACTATGTAGCACCACAAAAGTTGCTACAGAATATATATATTATTATTAATAATACAGTATGTGAGCTTAATCTGCTAGGTTATAAGAAATCCATGGAAACCTGGAAGTTCAGGGTTGTCACTCCATTGCATTCTTGCTTCAAAAGCACAGGGCTGTGCTTTATTTATTACCTTTAATTGTACAAGCTCTGCGGGACGTAATCAAGCAGTCTTGATTTCATCTAGTAAGGAAATTGATGTTTCACGCATGTGAAACAAAATCTCCTGGAATACAAATGTTGTAGTGGTCAGTAAAATATTAGTGTTTTTTTAATAAAGGAGAAAATATAGAAGGTGAATTTACAGTGGATAAGTGTATTTGGAAATTTTGACTGATACATCACAAGCAGATTAGTGCTACTGATGCAAATACTTCCTTTAGTGGTTGGTTTGTGCTCAGTATGGGATATTAAAGGAGTTGGGATGGCTTAACTATTATGCTAACTAGGAAACTGTCAACTGATTCCAGGAAAGCATCTACAACAGAGAAAGCTCTGAGTGAAGGTGGACCTGGACCTGTTCAGACAGTCAAGATGAAGAACAATTTGCCATTTTGGCTCCAGAGTGCATTATAGAATCATCATCATCAAATGGTTATGCCTGGACACTACAGCTCTCACTTGAGGAGACAGACCACATGGGACAATGGATTCAGTAACTTTTTTTGTTACAGAGAAGACAGGGCTCAAAAAGGCTTTAAGGCGTGTTTACTTTGCCTCAGCACACTCACTGGCCTGAAAACTTTATTTTTCTCAATAGCTTTAAAATATAAAATGAATTTAAAAATAGAGATGTTACTACTGATTTATTTGCTTCTATTGGTAAGCAAAGAATTAAGAATTCAATGTGGAGCTACTGAAACTTTTTAAAATGGCTCTGATCCTTTTTACCTTATCTTAAAGTAATTTATTTTCTGGATGTGTCTAGAAAATATTATTTTTTTTAAGTTATCACAAACAAATGTCCACAGAAGATATTTGACATACACAAGTAACTGAGTAACTGAGTAACATTTTCACAAGGTAGACGATGCAGAGCTGGTGAGAGCTGGCATTTCTCTCTTCTGCAGATGCACGGATACTATTTTGTGCCAGTGGTGAATGTCACTAGCTAACCTGGGTAGAAAAAGAAGAAGAGGGAACTTTTGTAAAGCTTCTCCTTCTACATCACTTTTCTTCTACATGGTTTTACATGGCACCACATAGAATTATTTAGAACATGTTCACGCTCCAATTTCCATCCATATTTTACAAAACCTTAAAAATTGCCTTTGGAAAGATTTCAAATGCGGTATCTCTATTTCCATATAAACATGGAGATATCACAACAGTTTCAGGGAGAAAAAAAAGTATATTTTCCTTCAGGAAATAATAAAAAAAGCCAGAAACACTCAGGCCCCTAACCTTCCTCCAGAAAAAAATTATCAAAATCTTTCAATTGATCCTAGTGTAGTGCTATTCATATGAGAGAAAAAACAAAGATTGGACCTTTGTGACTAGTAGCTTGCCCTGCAACTGCTTCCAGGGCAAAATCTCTGGAGCGTTAAAAGTTAAACATATTACTGACCACCTCCATATCACAGAGCTCAGGATAGCAGTAACATCCTCTTTTAGGAAAAAACTGATTTTCAAAGAAAATTTTTAATTTTACATCATGATGCTGTAGTGGTTAAATACAATTACGCATGCTCAGAACAACGCATGTTTCTCATGAGGATTAAAGTGCTCAGATAGGCAATTTTTTATCTATTGCCAGTGATATTACGAATTGTGAAGACTCTGAAACACCCTTTATCCTGCAACAAAGTTGGTTCACAGAGTGAGTTATTTGAATGGATTTCTGTAAGACTTGTATCTTGTAAAACCCTCTTTCTCGACAAGAAATGGTCAGGCTCAGTACAACTTAGGCTGTGTAGATCTCAATATATGTTAAACTAGAGATAGGAAATGAGGGAAAAAGAAATGACAATCTTGTATTGTAAGATACTTGAATACTTACTTCATAAAATCTACAAACTTACTTCACAAAATCTACAAACTTACTTCATAAAACCTACATTCTGTTGTCATATGTCAGTAAAAATGCTCAGCAGCAAAAAAGTTTCTAAGGCTGCATGACATTAGGATATTCCTGATTGTGTGTTATCTGAGAAATTAACATGAGCGATATAAGCTATTAAGTACCACAAAAGGGCCATGCAGTACCTTCTCTTGCATCCACAGCATCTCATGGAAAATAGAGTATAATCTCAATGATCAGTAAAAATGATAACTGAAACAAGCAAGTGAAGATCTTAAAGATTTCCAATATATAAACTTCAATAATACAAAGAGGATATGTGATGGTATGCGAAAGGTGAATGATTTCAAAGTCGGTAAGCTTGAAAAGCAGAATATGATATTTTTCTTTCTCGCTATAATAAATGAAACATTCGAATTATTACATTGATAAGTCTTCCTGATTTGTTCAGTAATTGACCACAAACTGTTGGGATTATACTGACCAACTAAAAGCCGGAAAAAGTGTCAACATGATAAAACTACTCTGTTCCTTAAACTACTAAAAGAAGGGGCTTGAATTTGGATGGGATAAAGCTGATAAGATAAAAGGAGACTGGTTTATTTTTTTATTTTTAAGAGTAATATCTAATGTGTAGATAGTTCTAATTAACAGGTTAAATCCTTTCAGATATGTTTCAAAAATCAAAAGACAACTTGAAAAATTAATACTGAATTGCAGACTAATATTACTGATTTCATTGTCAAGTACTGATGACAAGTACAGGTTCAATACAGCACTTCAGCTGAATGTAAGTGGAATTTGATTAACCCTGTAGTCTCTACACTATTAGATAGTATGATTAAATTGTCAAACATTTAAGAAACTAAAGACACAGCTTACTTGACAGCTTACTTGATCTTGGTGTTGACTGAGTGGTCGAGAGTGGGGCAACTTCTCTGGCAGCCTTCTGTCGAGGCCATGTCCATTCTCCAAACGAGACTCCCTGGGCTTGTCAAACCAATCTGTTTCTTCACGACGGAGATGATAGGCTTTGAAAACCAAGGACAGGTCAAATGTTCTGATCCAGTGCTGGGCAAAGGGCAATCATGTGCATTGTGCATAGCGAACATGCATAGTGGTTACTAATTGGCCATGCAGCTAAAGCAAAGTTATAGGTGAGACTTGAGACATTGAACTCAGGCATAATCTAGCTGTAAGTGATATAGCAGAGTGAGAAGAGTCTGTTTATGTCAAAACTATGGATATTAAATACCAGAAGAAACCCACTGCCGAGTGCTATAGCCATTTCCTTCCTTCTGGCAGCTAAAAATACACTGCAGATTTCATACATTTCTAAAATGTTCGATGAAAAAAATTAGTCAAATTAGTTACTTTGCAGTAGACCAGGGAAAAAAAAAACAAAACCAAAACATAACAAAAAAACCAAAAACACAACAAAAAAACCAAACCAAACCAAACCAAACCAAACCCACAAAAACTAACCCTCAAAACTCAACTTCCACTAATTCCTAAACTTCTGAACGTAATATTGTTCAAAATATTTTGGAAATAATCTAGAACTACTTGTAAAAAAATTGTGACTCCTTTTCGAAATCAGTATCATCTTAAATCAAAGAAGATATGAAGCAATCTATACTCTTTGGAATTTTACGTACAAATATTGCAAGTGTTTACCTTTTGAATTCCATCCCCCGATTTTGCAGTATGAAACTTTGTGCGTGGAAAGTTAGCCAGAATGTTCTTTCTACAATAACTCCATAAGATTAATGTTCTTATATTTGCAACAGTTTTAAACCTATATAAAATCTATTGTGTTTGACACCCTTTGGGGATCAAGTAACATCGTTTCACTGAAAGTAGTTTTGCAAATACACATATTTCTGCCTACTGACTATTGGGTCAACTAACATAGGTTTCACTCTACTGGGATCAGAATCATCTCCTACGTGTTTAATAATATTTCCACTACACAACACACAGATTTTCGTCTATGTTGCCCATCAGCGTAAACCAAAATAATGTACAGCTAATTAGAATGTAACAAAAGTTTGAATTTTATGCTTTAATAAGCAAGATAAATTTGGAATTCAAAGATAAAGATAATATTTGTTCCAGCAAAACCACCAGAATTGCAAACCTTAAATAAGGTCAGTTGTTGCTATAGTAACAAGACTGAATGCAATTGTTCCATGACACAGAAGAGAATTTAAAATGAAAAATGGTAGTAGCGTGCATAATCTTCTCTATTTAGTTGTTGAAGTAACCATAATCTAGTTGGTATAACAAATACTTGGAAAAAAGTTTAATGGGAAAAAAAAAAAGTAGGGTTTTCTTCACTAGTCTTTTATTAAATTTGTCCAGAAAGAGGAATAATGTATAGGCATGATTTTTGAAAAATGATACTTTGTATGCGGTAAAAACAACATCCTATATTATATTAGGCCTTTGGACAATTCTTAAGCTTGGTTCAGACCTGATGCAGTCTCTCCCTTCCTGACTGTGAACAAATTTGATCTAATATGAAACAGTTCGAAGATATTATTTAGATCAACATAAATGAACTAAACAGAAATATTAAAGGTCGATGTTTGTCCGGCTAATGATCAGTTATCGATTAATTGCTCTCAATAAAATATTATGATCTAATATGCAAATCCTTTTGCTTTACACATTTATGCTAACTGACTAGTGCCTGCACACAACATGCTGATTCATAATTCATCCTGGAAGAACTTCTTACTGGAGCCTACATGAAGAACCTAATGCATTTTTCTGGTCCCAGATACTTATGCTGACCGTCACATTGTCTGTCACTAGCTGAGCAGAAGAAAGAAAGATATTTTTTTCTCCGCCTGTCTCAGCTGAAATAACTTTTGCTGGATTTCTTCTTTTGAAAACCTAGCACATACGTAGAATTCCATACTGCAGCTCAGACCAGCCTACTTTTTTATCAAACTGTGATGAATGTGCATATTTTATATGAAATTAAAAAAGTTATGTATGTATGTGTATATAGACACACACGCCCCACACGTGTACATACACACTCAATTGGTTTTGGCTTGATTATTTGCGAGTTGTTTCAGCTGGAAACCTGAGAAGAGCCAACATGACAGATAAATCACTGAGTCTTAGAGGACATATCCTTTTTTCTAAGACTAACAATATGCAGCCAGATAGTTCCACCTTTAAAATACTCCTGCTGGAGTCAATAAGGTCCCATGCTGTTAATCACACACAGTTTAATAAGGTGAGATTGAACTCCAGGCTGTGGAGTCAAGAAACTTGATCAGATCAGATCACTTGTTCAAGTGATCACTCTAAATCCCACAGATGAAAAATTACACGGGTTTAGCTGAGTTGATGTTTTGATGTCTTCATATCTCAATTTTAAACTTCTAAACTCTACGGCAGAATTAACTAACTAGCATATAAACGCAAAAAAAATCCTTTAGATTATAAAACGTACATTTTATATCTTCTCAGCTGACCAGCAGGGACAATTTACATTCATCGAATTGGGTGCTAGCTTCACCATCCTTGAAAATTAGTATCTTCAGCATACTTAACAGTTTGTGGAAACTGTGACAGCTGTGGGGTTAATAAAGAGCTGTTTGCTGGGTCAGAGCTTTTGTGTTACTCAAAACCCTGAGAAAATACCAGGTGCTTCAAACGCTCAAAACGCTATTTATATTCAGTGGGAACCACTGGATGTTGTGCTCTTTTGACATTAAAGCTCTTTTTTTAAACTGTTTGAAGTTTAGAATCCTGCTGTCGGTACTACTTCGGTGTTGAAGCATGGTTTTAAGATTTGTTACAGTACGTAGGTGTACTTAGTGAAAAACAGAAGGTTTGGCCTCAAAGTCCTATTTGAATTCTCTTCTGATATTTGTAATGGAATGTGACTTAAAAAAAAACGAACATAAAGTCAAGCACATCTCTCAATTTGAACTGAAGAAAAATAATTTAAATTTAATACCTTGACTTACATTCATTTAAAAAAGTCTCTAAAGATGAAAATTCAAGCTTTAGCACAAGAAGAGTTTTCCTAAGATGGTGCTTAAGACTAATTTCTTTTAATAAAATCTCATCAAGAAGCAATTGATTAAAAAGAAAAAGCAAATAAAACTGTGTTAAAAGGCTGGATGCAACATGCCAGAATAGCTGTCCACTGTCAAGGCACTACAGAGAAAAGTGCAGCCTGGAGAAAAGAAGGCCATAACTTTCCAAAGAACTGCAATTGTTTCTTTGGAACATATTTTTATATCCAAATTCTATGAATTATTTTCAACTCAAATTACTTGCTATTAGACAGTATATTTGTAAATAATGTCATGAAGTGTTTTGATTTCCCAAGACTTTACACAAAATGGTGCAAAACCAAGCTATTTGTGAAGAAACAAAGGCTTGAAAGAAATCACAAAAATACTGTTGAAGGGAGAAGCCCTGGTATTCAGGAACATATCAATCTAACAGGGAACATGTGAATTGAGTTAGAATACTTCTGAAACAGTGTAAATAATCAGAGACTAATTTAAAACCAAAATATGTTCAGCCTAGGATATAGTGTGGATGCTTTGTACAAATATATAACAGAAACACAACGCACTGCAGTGCAGACAAATAATTCTCTACGACCTGTTTATATGAGGTAGAATAGCACCAAACAGGCATTTTTTGGGCAAGTTTGGTTCTTCTTAGTTTTCAGGAAGAAAAGTCACGTGTCTTTCACAATCTGACCACTGAATGACCCTTAAAAGTCACAAGTTGAGTTGAGACAAGATAACATCTACTTATTTAAGAAGCATGATATGAGTTGCACCTTGGGGAGTTCCTCTCAACGGCCTTCAGATTTAATTATAGGACTCTGCGTGCTAAGAATTTAAAACAGTGAAAACACTTGAACTTCTGATAAAAATCAAAAAAGCTGATGATCCTGAGCCTCTCCTGAAACACAGAATTCATAAGGGGGTTGTAAATATCTAAGAAATATGAAAAGAAACTTACAGCACAAAACCCTTCAATATATTGTAGTATAAGGAAGGCAAACAGATTCAATTTTCTAATGCTTATGAAAGATTCAGCATATGTAAAAAAACAATAATGGAATAATGAACACTGAGGTTAATATAAACCTGAAAAATAAACCATACTACTTCGTAATCATGCAAATGTGTCTTTTGAGACAATCATTGCCATTTACAGACAATATAGCGCATGCAAAGTCTCTTTTATTGTGCAGTAAATACACATAAGAAAAAGTTAAGGGAGCGCATACAATTTTGAACATATTAATTTAATTTTCTTTCAAACTGTCTTTACGATATTTAAACAATTTAGAATATATTAAGTCTGAGCTGACTCAAACAAAACTGATACATAATTTGCAATTATTTAGTACTCAACATCAGCTTTAACATTCTGCTGTACTTACTCAGAAGAAACATTTTTAATTGCACCATTTATAATACATCAGAAAGGTTCCTTTCCTGAACCTAAGTGAGATAAACTCTTGTGCTTATTTGGCAAACGTACTGTACGGGGTGCATATAAAACCAGCTACACTGCATAATCCATCAACAGAAGTAAAATGCTTTATGTAAGTTTATTGAAGGATGAGATTGTCTTGCACCATCCAGATGACAAATTATCTTACATCATAACAATTTTGAATGCACAGAAGCCCACATGACAGGATGCTTTCAACAAACCATAGGTAGAATGCTATTTTGCTATCACATTAAACTCTATATGGTTCTAACATACAAATGCACTTAATGAACATACTATTTCTATATAAATGCAGATCTGAAGTGGTGCATCGGGAGATGGAATTACCAGTTCTTGAATTCTATCATGAAATTTCATGCAAATTAGAGATTTGGGAGATTATTTCCAAATCCCAATAAACACTGTTGCAAGTAAGTTCAATGATTCACAGCCACTGGAGAAGGCTCCACATAAAGACTGATGGCAGGGTCTGTATTGTACATGGAATATTCTACACAGTATCAATAGAAAAATAGACATCAACAAGTGAAAAGGAAAATGCACGAGCAAACCAAAAGGAAAGCAAATCAACAACAATATAGTGAGCATGCTAGGGGAGCTGAACACCATCCAGAAACTGCTGCTAGGATAAAATAAAAAATAACAAATAAACCAAAACAGACCAAGCCCCA
The DNA here is from genome assembly GCF_009769465.1 of Tauraco erythrolophus. NCBI lineage: Eukaryota > Metazoa > Chordata > Aves > Musophagiformes > Musophagidae > Tauraco > Tauraco erythrolophus. The sequence continues at coordinate 11,091,908 of NC_141468.1, read as the reverse complement.
AAAATGTAGATACACAGAAGATGCACCAAGGAACAGAAGAAAGAACAAGTCTTTGAAGTATAACAAAAATTAGACACATGCATAGAAATGAGGATTTGCGTTGTGATAGTAAGATACCAGTCTGAGGCCTAATTTACCTTCACTGTCTGACATGGCATGCTGGAAGTCATCCATGATGAAGGCTATATCTCGATCATAGCCTCGAGTCCGTGACTCCTCCCTCATATGTTGCTGGACCTCAGGTAATGAATGGCTCGATCCAAACTGGTCCCTGGTATCTGCGGATATTGGTGGCAAGGGTCCAGCTGCTGCTCTTGCCATTCCCATTGGCTGGCCAACAGGACTTAGTGGACTCTCTTCCTCTGAGTTCTGTGCTACAATTGGGATCCTTCCCCTGCTTTGGCTAATAGGTAGACTGGTGGGTTTAGTTCTTCCAGAAGGTGCTGCATGGCTAAAGGAAACATCTAAGGGTTCTGCTTCTTGGGCTTTCAGTCTTAAAGAAGAACTGGAAGAATCCCTTTTCAATGACAAATCAAGCCCATAAACTGAGGAGGGTCTAGATGAGGGCCTAGATCTACTACCACTGCTATAAGACTTGTCTGCTTCATCTTGTAATGTGGATCTCATTGTTGGACCTAGTGCAGTCCCAAGGCCTGCTGCAATGGATGAAGTCAGTGGTGGCCCCATGTATTTCTGTTGGTCAGTGATGTTTTTTCTAAGGCCAAAAGTGATATCATCCTGAAGAAGCCTTGCCCTAGTAGTAATCCCCCCAAGTGTTGAAGTGCTAGAAGTCATATAGCTTGAATAGTCAGGCTCAAGGTCTCTGCTTTCTTGGATAGGTGAAAACTTTGTTAGTTTGGGGTCTATCAAAGCTTTCTTGTGTTTTGACTGCTTCTGATAAAGGAGGGCTGCTGGGAGCTGCTTAGCAGCCTGTTTCTCAAGAGTAAGCCTACCTATGCTATATTTCTCAGATTTTGGGAAATGCCTGTAGCTGCCCTCCGCGTGGTAATACTGCGACAGGCCAGCCAGATGATCAAGACTTTCTGCACCTCTACGGAACTCTTGTTTTATCTGGTGCTTCAGAAGTTTGAGCTCATAAGGGTCCTCCATTGGGTCTTCATCAGCTTTTACATAGGAATGTAACCTAGAAGAAGTCTGCAGTGGTGCTAGGAAGTCTGACACTTCTTGTGCCCTCCTGGCCTCAGTTGTGCGAAGCAGTCGATCTGTTTTGGTCAGATCTTTCTCATGGAGGCTAAAACTGGAACCAAGTGCTCCTGTTCCTTTAGTAAGTTCTCCTATGTCATCAATCAGCACATAATTTCGGGGTGTATGGTGGGGGTCTATATCTGCATAGAATGAATCTGCAGATATGCTTGATATAGGGCTGCTGGCTATGCTATTTCTCTCGTCCAGTCCTATCCTTAAGTCCAAGGTAGAGTATTTACTGCCCAGCTGGGAAACTGCATAATCTTTGTCAGTTGAAACTGGTGCTATCATGAGAGGCTGATTGCGAATCACATCATAGTTTGTTGTTATCTTAGGCTCCAAATATAATGTGGTTTGTCTTGGCTTTGGCTGTATCACCATCATCTGTGATGGGAGTTGGTACGATGGCTGTTGAGATGGTGGAGGTTGAGCCTGTGGAGTAAAGGACATAGTAGCTCCTGTTTGGAAAGCTGTCTGGGTCTGATAGGGTGAAACCTGCTGGTGATACAAAGGCTGCTGTTGTTGGTAATGTGATTGCTGTGTGAACTGAGTTGGTGCTTGAGTTGGCAGGGCAGGAGATGAATACTGATATTGAGCATATGGGCTTGTAGCAGGGGCAAACTGTGTTTCTGGCTGGGTTTGTGGTGGCATGAACTGGTTAAATTCTGTCTGGGGTGCAGTACGTGGTCTTTCCAAGCCGTGCTGAGTTTCTATTCTGTTTGACCTGGTATTATTAACTTCACTGTCTGACATATAATCACGTTCTTCTGCTACTCCTTGGAGATAGGCACGCTCTCGCTTTTCTCTTTCTTTTAGTAAGGCTTCTTTCCTCCTATTAATGCCCATTTCCAAGTATCTCAGCTTGGCATCTATTTCTTTTTCCTCCTCATCTAGCTCTGCTTGCTTCTTCCTAAGCTTGGCTGATTCACGTTCGACCAGATCCAATTCCCTGTCTATATCCTGAAGAATTTTGGCTCTGGCCATAGTGGTGGTCCTACAAATCCTTCTGCGTGAAACTGATCCCACAGAAGTATATGGTGACTGAGTTCCTGTTGTTGCTTCCTCTGGAGGTGGGTTGGGCAGAGTCCTCTTCACCTTCTTTTGAGTGCTTGATGGAGTTATGCTTGAAGAACCTTTTGTCTGCAATAGAAAAAACAAGCCTGAATCACTATTCTGGAGGCTTGATTGCAAATTAATCACAAGTTGTTTAAATTTTTTTCATGGTATGACTTTATATCTTAACCACATACTTTTTCTAAAGGAGAGGAAAGCTTGTGGTATCTGTGAATAAGCACCAGAAAATGGCATGAAAAAATGCCGTCAGTGTGCTAAAGGTCAGGAAGATAAGCAATCCATTGCAAAATAAAGGCGACACTCACTAGGACTTAGTTTAGCCTAAGATTGAAAAATCTACTTTATATTCTTGAAGTTGAATTGACTGTAATTTAAAAGTATTTTTTTTAATTTCCATATGTTTATACATAAACATATACAGTGCATGTATGTGTGGGAGGGGAATATAGACAGACCTACGCACCTTCCTTTTATATAACATTTCATTGAAAAATATATGCATAATTATCAATGTACATATACACATATTCATATATAAATATATGTAAAATCTGTATGACTGAATAAAAGTCTCTGAGCTAGACACTGAGGGCATACTGAGCAGCTATAACTTGTACTGAAATCGAGATATCAAAGAAGGACTTTCTGGTGCCAGCAAATTTGGCACAATAGGTAGTTCTTAGTCGATCTTGTAACTTTTGCCTCACCTCTGCTGTTACACGTGTATTTTCAGGGAAGATTTCTGTGCTTTACAAAAATGGTGTGTGCTTTTTGTGCTGGTTTTGGCTGGGATAGAGTTAATTTTCTTCACAGTAACTAGTATGAGGCTCTGTTTTGGATTTGTGCTGAAAATTGTTGATAATACAGGGATGTTTTTATTACTGCTGAGCAGTGCTTACACAGAGCCAAGGTCTTTTCTGCTTCTCGCCCCACCCCACCAGCAATTAGGCTGGAGGTGCATGAGAAGCTGGGAGGGGACACAGCTGGGACAGCTGACCCCAACTGACCAAATGGATATTCCATACCATATGATGTCATGCTCAGCGTATAAATCTGGGGGAAGAAGAAGGAAGAGGGGAGCATTCGCGGTGATGGGGTTTGTCTTTCTAAGTCACTGTTACGTGCTTTCCTGGAGATGGCTGAACACCTGCCTGCCATTGGGAAGCAGTGAATGAATTGCTTGTTTTGCTTTGCTTGTGCACGTGACTTTTGCTTTCCCTGTTAAACTGTCTTTATCTCAATCCATGAGATTGCTCACTTTTACTCTTCTGATTCTCTCCCCCATCCCACCACAGGCGAGTGAGCGAGCAACTGTGTGGTTCCTAGCTGCCGTCTGGGGTTAAATCACAACAGCTTTCTTCAGTTCGTTGAAGGCTTACTTAAATGAAATTTGTTCCAGTTCCAAAGCTACGGTACAAAACTTAGAAAAAGTTAAGCAGTATCAAAATATAGGAATCTAGTTCAGTCCAGATGTCCAGACTTCCCCACAGTTAATGAAAGGATGATTCATGCTGATCTAGAAGTATCTACCTTAAGCTGATGAGTTATTTTTGGAGGTGCCTATCTCTCTTCATCAACTATGAAAGTAGGCAATGCAACTGGTTAGATGCAATCTAAATTGCACCTTAAATTACTAGGGGTTTTGAACAGTTCCTTTCAGTTTTGAAGTAAATTTAGGCTCCCACACAATGCAGCTACATAAAGAAGTGGGACTTGAATGATTTTGAAATTGCATCTTATCTCCCCAATAGCTTCTTATAAATTTTGCCACGGTAAAGGAAAAGAGATTGATCTATACACCAAAACCAATCACCTCAGCCATTACAGTATGCAAAATATAGAAACAATTTAGCACTGCTTAATAAGGGAAGCAAAAAGAGTACAAACCAACTTGACTCTTCTGTCTCTGCAGGCAAGGACAGCACTTTAACAAGCATTAACTGTTATGAATTAAAAATGGAATTTCTTCTGAAATAAATGCTACTTCACTCAGATAAGAAGTCAACAAGATTAATTTTAATTAGGAGATAATAAATTACTATTTTATCTGTTTATTGTAATACGCCCTCAACAAATTGCAAAAGTTTTTAAAAAGTGTTGAGAACCCTCTTTTGCTGCTCCCCTGTTACCTAACCTTAGGAAATCATAATAATCAACACATCATTTGTCACAGATCTTTAAAGAAACATTCACTACCTTTTCAAGTGCCATTTAAGCTCTTTTCATCCTCTTCATCTAAATTCCATCAACTTTTGCACGTTTCAGATTTCAATAAATGCAATTTATTGAAATTTAATTTTGTTTTCAGCTTCCTGCGGCCATTTCCCAAACCCATGTTGTGCCAACAAATCAAAGAAACTAATTTTCTCTTGCTCAGTGTGTACTTATAATCAAAGACAAATTAATCATCTGCAGTAGGTCTAGTTGGCTATTAATTTGTATTGTAAATTCAGTGCAATACCACTGTTATTTCCCCCTCCCAAACTGAAATAGCAATCACAGATGGTGAAGCAGTTCACAGATGGTCACTGATATTGGGGAAAAGCTATTAATAATACACTAATTAAAAGGTCTATAATACTTTATGAAATTATTATTTTCAGATGACAGTTAAATTGCTGATGAATAAATCTCAGCATCAGCTTATAATGCATTTTATAAAAAAAATGCAACCATATCTTGGTTTTATATTTTTGACTACATATAAAGAAACTCAGACTAATAGACACTGTAGGAAGATGTACCACTAGCTTTTGAAAATGTATTGATAATCTCTAGTTCTCAGCTGCTACTCTCACAAAAGGCAACTCTTACATATTTTCACTTGATATCTATATTGGGATAAGAAAAAATAAATAATTTTAGTACTGTGATAAAATGTGTGGGTTTTTTTCTTCTTCCTAGATATTCAGCCTGTTCAGCCTGGAGATTCAGCCTGTTCAGCCTGGAGAAGAGGAGGCTCCGGGGTGACCTTATAGCGGTCTTCCAGTACCTCAAGGGGGCCTACAGGAAAGATGGGGAGAGGCTGTTCAGGAGGGCCAGTTATGATAGGACAAGGGGTAATGGTTTTAAAATAGAGGGAGGTAGGTTCAGGTTGGATATTAGGAAAAAATTTTTTACTATGAGAGTGGTAGAACACTGGAACAGGTTGCCCACAGAGGTGGTGCATGCTCCATCCCTGGAGACGTTCAAGGCCAGGTTGGACAAGGCCCTGAGCAACCTGATCTAGTTGGAGATATCCCTGTTCCTTGCAGGGGGGTTGGACTAGATGACCTTTGAAGGTCCCTTCCAGCCCTAACCATTCTATGATTCTATGATTCTCATCAACAGTTATGTCAGCAGGCTACCTGGGAACTGCGTTAGTAGACTGAAGTTCAACTGCAGTATTTTGGCAGATAACTTCAGAGTAGCAGTTAAATTGATTTTTTGTATTTCTTTTGAATTTGTTAACTAGCGCAGAAAAAAGACAAGCTGGGGCTATCATCACCAAATTCTAATCTCTTTATCACAAAGAATTGGGAGTGGAAAGGAGTAATTGTGCTGTTGAGCCCTATGTCTGCAGTTTTGGTCCCTGCAACACATTTATAAAGTTATGCTCATTTTAGGTTTAAAGTATCCAAAGGAAAGATGGGGCAGAAACCTTCATGAGACTACTTGGGAGCCCAATAAGCCTACCAAATACAGGCAGGCATTCTTAGGCCTTACAATTACTTGTTAAAGGTTAGGTTAGATGTCAGGCAGATGACCTACCTTAGCAAGCTCGCTGACTGAGTAAGCCACAAAGTTTTCTACGATATTTTATCACATTTTCCATCTTCTTCATTCTAACCCATTTACTTCTGGCTATCTACTGTCACCCTCACTAATTTTTCAAAATCATTCTGTGTTTAGCAAATGATCACTCTAAATGCTGACTGTAAATCTCAAGAACTGGAAGTAAATTATTCTGCTTCTTGTTTCATCATGAATACTTTATAAATGTCATTGCTTTATTGCTGACCCTTGTATACAGAGAGAAGAATTTCTGGGACAACCTTTCAGAATGGACACAAGGGTAATCAGATCTGCTTCTAAGGCAAAGCTGACCTTGCTAAAATAAGTCCAAAGCTTGTGCTTGAGATACAGTTACAGATACGTTCTCCCCAATACTACAGACTAAATGACTGAGGAAGAGACAATCTTCCCCCTCCTCCACCAATTTTTAAGCTTAAGAACGTTTTGATAATAAAGACAGGAGAAGAATGCACTCCTCAGTCTTGCTGTTCAATGGTAAGATAACATCACAGTGAGGAACTCAATACACTGACCTGAAGGTTGCGTGCAAACAGATTTAGAAAAAGTTTCCTTTTCTGCCTTGCCAATACACATTAGCCTTGATGTGCTTTATCTTCTGAGTTTTAATTTTTAGAGGTCATCTGGACAAAGGCTTGTGAACCCTGTTAAATTGTGTGGTGACTTTGGAATAATTCCTTTGAGATGACTATCCTATTTCTTCTGAATCTTTGTGAAAATACTTTTTTCTACCTATTTTTGTCTCCTTCAACTTGATGGCATTGCTGACAAGGCCAGCAAGATTCTGAACCACTACAAGAATCAGTCAAGCACCAGAAAATACTCATACATTCCACTGCTTTTTATCTGTTTTAAAGAGAAAGTTAGGTTTTGGGGACTGAATGGCTCAGGACATCTGTGATGAATTTCTACCTCTAAACACTGTGTTTGATTCCAGTTACTCAATCTTTCTCCTCCTCAACTGAATTTGTTTGAAAATGACACGGTGTTGTTCTTGCATCCTCCTCTCTCTCTATTCATCTAGCCATGCTTGGATATTGCTTCATTTTCTCCAATAACCAAGCTTTCACACTCAGGCATACAACTCGTTATGCTTCTTGTATATTTTGGATTTTGGTAGCAAATCTGTAACCCTCATTATTCATTTTCTTTTAACATTTTCTGTGATCACAACACAAACAAGCTTAACTTCTTCTTCTGTCCTCTTTATAAAGAGCTGATAAAATAGATCTATAGTTGTATATGTATTTTTTTGGTATAAGTAGGGACAAATCCTGCAAACAATGTATACAGTATGTATACACATACGCATGTGCACAAACCAATTACGATAGCAATGACAGCATCCTTAGCAGAGCTTGCCACCACTAGATTGTCTATGTAATAGACACAGTGATGTCAGACTACCTACCATCAGTCTGTGACGCTACGAAAAAGCAAAGGTAAAGTGGGTCATAGCTGAGGCCGCTCCTCTACCACAATTCTCTGAAGACTCAACAGCATGATGGAAAGCCTGTTCTACACCGTGGAGGAACAAAACCTTTTCCTCTGCAGGGTAAAGTTTCCTGAAGCATCTGACGTTGACTTGCAACAGACTTGAAATGTCAGCAGAAAGTTGGCTTACTCCAATTACCAAAAAAAAAAAAAGGAAATAATATTTTTTGTCTTCAAAGAAGGACTATGCAGTGAACAAGCTTGCTCAGCAAACTCATGACTAGCATCAGTTTGAGAGACGCACACTGATATGTTAAATGAAATTACTGGTTGCATCTAGAAAATATGTCAAGCAGTGGAAGGACAGAAATTACTCTCTCATCCAGAAAAGAGGTCACCTTAAGTGAGGACCAATGCAGGTTACTAAAGCAGTGATGGGGTCGAAAGTGAAGCCAGTGCTGTAGCTCTCTGTGTTCCAGCTCTCACATCTGGGATTTTTCATGTATCAAAAAACTCCCCAAATGCAACCACTCCGAACCCCAAAACACACAGTAAAAATCGCAACTGTAATGAAGCTGTACAACTTACAAAGGGTTGGTATGTGTTACTGAGTACTATGGTATGTGCTCTTCACCATTAGAAATGCATCAGTAAGAACAGTTAGAAATTTTGGCAATTAATTATTATGAACATTTAATTTACTTCAAAGAACCTATGAAAATCGGTTATCACTCGTTAAGGACCTTTCAGTAATTTAACAGTATCTTTAAAATTGCTTGTAAATGAAACCTAATTGCAAAAGATACTAACATAATATACTAATATTAGGTTACTTCACTGTAAGTATGGAATCCTTAACTGCATCTTCTTGTAGGATGCAGACAGAGATACAGGACAATGTTTTGCAGCTTGTCCTGTGCAAAGCAATAGTTTCTCATGTCAGTTTTTGTAGATCCTTCTGGATTTAGTATCTATTATGTGGTAACCACTGATTAGAAGGGATCAACTTCATTAACCCTTGATAACAATATTTGAGCAAGAATATAAAGAAACTTCTTTCCAGTGGCTAAGGCTGACATGGAGTTACTTTTGTGGCATGAAGAACCATAGAGTGTGGGAACCCCCTCTGAAGTCAACAGGAAAAGGGAAGCAGACAAATTGTTCATGGCAAGGAAGAGATATTAAAACATGTATGTATAGAAGCTAGTCTCATCAGTAGTCCTGAAAATGGAGTAATATATGCTCTGAACAAATTCTAACCCTTAGTAAAACCCTATCAGGCAACCTGTACTGTCTTGGCTTGTGTGCCATTGCTGGCAAGGGGAGTGGAAGATGAATTTGATGAGTTGAGTTTGGCCTCGTATATGGGAGGGAAACACCCTGCTTCATGAGTAATATACTAGAGCTTTCCTTTAATGTAACTCTTGTCTTTTTCGTTCCTGCAAGTATTTTGCTCTGGGGACTGAGCAGTCATGCAGAATGCTAGTTTCTAAATCACTACACAGCAGCACTGAGATGCCAGTCAGTTTGATTTTCTCCTTTTTTTTTTTTTTTTTCTTCACTCCTTTGGAGGCTCTTTAAAGATAAATTTCTCCTCTGTTAAAGCCAAAATAAGTTTTTCAGAAATAGTCTATTCCAAAACAATAAGCATTTTTCAGAGTTTTTTTGCTTTCGTTCATGTCAGTCAGAGAGGTACTCATTCCTCAGATGAGCAATTCTGTACCCTCCATCCTCTTGCTGCTTTCATTTTCTCTGTGAAATTGTTTGAAATTGCCATTTTCACTTCAAATGCGAGGGGAACAGCCCAGTGCACTTCCTAACAGCTGACGTGACATAAGATATCAACTTTTTTCCTCATTTAAACACATAAAAGGCCATATGCTTCTTTTGATCTTGGAGGGAGAAAGGAGAAATTCAATGGAAATTTGATATGCAAACTACAGACAGATGTGGCCCTTACGCAGTGATTTTCAAAGGGATCTAAACGTCCGTTTCGTCTACCTTATGTGTGTAGGCCTAATAGTTGTTCTCAGTCATTTGCATAGAAGAGCTGGTTTTACACAGACTAACTGATTCGTGATTCATTTAGAACAGGACTGACAGCTTTTGCCTACAAGGGCAATGGAGCACCTCCCTCTTCAATTTATACTGGTAAAAATGAGGAACAGCAGTTCAAATCAGCAGAAATACATCAGTGGAAAATCAGTTTGTGAGAAGAACGAAACCCAATGTTTTGAAACTTTGACTTTAAATGTTACAACTGGAACAATACTCCATATGTATGCACTTCACTGATTTCAGACAACATACACTTTATTCACAAGCTTATGTTTTCATTTCCTCAGCTCATATCTACAAACAGTATCTGTACTGTTTGCTTTTTCTGCTCACTGAAGACAGTCTCTTTACCCATTGCCCATAGTATAATTCAACACTGTTTGTAAATTTTCCCTTATACAAAAGGGAAATATTTCTGACTACCTCATACAGTAACATTATCTTCAAAACTCACCTGAAAACAGTCTTTTTTTTTTATTATTATTCATTTCTTTTTGCCTCTGCTCTTCTTTATTCTATTTATCTTTGTAATCATATTACTTATATTTGCAAAGTATTCTGGGATACAAGCTTATATAAGAGATTAGCTGCCCAATTGTATTAATTGTATATAGAATTATATGTATCTTAGTGTATATATATTATATATACATATTTTATATATACATATTATATATATTATATGTATCTTAGCTACTTTATAATAGAAAAAAAATCTCTAGCAGATTGATTCAGACAATGGGCATCTGTCAAGCTAACAGAAAGTCAAATTGTTAGAGTTGAGCACTGCTTTTGCATTGAAATCTCTATACCAAATGGGCTCAATACTTTTTCCACTATTCAATCTCTGAAAAATCAAAAAAAAGGAAAAACAGGGAAAAGGAAAGGGAAGAGGGAAAGGAGAGGAGAAGGGAAAAATCCTGTCCTCAAATCCAAAGAATATGGTACGAATTTCTCTGAATGACAAATTCAGACTTCTTACTTTGCTATAAATGGCTTGAAAACACTGAAGGAAAAATATAGCTGCTATGTAGGCAATATCTACTGATGCTTACTAAATGTTTTGTTTTACATGCTTTGTATTAAAATATGGTAAATATACTTAAGTATTTTTTTTATATGTTAGTATATTAAAAACTATCAAGGAACTTCATAGAAAGAAAACACTGTTCTCCCACTGCTATAATATAGTGTTTTTAGTACCAACTCCAGTTAGTACTCTAACTATAGCTCTAGCCCGGGACTGATGCTTGAATCTGATAAAGAATTCAGAACAAATACTTTTGTCTGTGAATTAAAATCTTTCCTCATTTGTAAATTACTTGTGAATTTTAAGAAGATAGTCCCATTTTTATTTTTTAAAAAAAAGGATCCAAATGGATTTATTAGATGCTATCTTCCTCATGACTCATGAAAGTTTCTGAAGAGGAGGTTTCTGAAGCATATTCTGCTTAGAAAACCTGAAAGATTATGAAATAAATGACAAAACAGAGGATAAGGTATACGGAACTCTACGTACTGCATAATAGCAAGTTGGACAATTTCACCATCTGGAAAAATACTAATGGCACTGCCAGAATTGCTATGAGGTAGGTGCTTAACAAGATCAAGACAAAGTCTGTAGATTCATGGTGACTGTACTATACTCTAACATACCACACTACATCATAACATAATTACTGTTTCTTAACCAATCATCACATCTTTTTTTCCCCTATTGTTTCACTGACAGTTTAAGAGGCATTTTACGTAAATACAGAACTGCAGAGACTCGGAACTTCTCAGCCAGACTTGTGGATAATTATCAAAAGTTCTATGAAGTGGATGGACCATTTGATGCCTGTACTAGGTTAAGACACAAATATTGTTTGCACACGATGCACCCTGTCTCCAGTACAGCCTGGTTTTGGATTTAACTAACTAATGATGCAGAACTGTACCTCAGTAATATGTTCTGATACAGAGGTGATGTGATTCTGTCGTTGGTAATTCAAAACAGTTATATTAAAGGATAATTTACCAAAGTATTCATTGTTAGCTTTGGGATTAGTTGATAGCAAAGTTTTTTGTGGCAATAGAAAAAGACATCAGTCATCTTCATCTTGGAATGATGAACTCCTTGTAATAAATCTTTTTGCACATAATGCAACATCCTTAGCATGGGCTTATTCACTCACAGTAACTAATAATACACTGTTTCCTCATCATGTAACACATAAATCATTATATGTCATTCCCCTCAGTCAGAATAACAAATTTTATTTGAAACCTGGATCTCATCTATGGAAAATTTTACTGGATTATAAAGAGTCTTCTCCCAGTCAAGGAGAACATACTTCAAATTCTCTTCCTTTGCAACCTAACTGAGAATCTTGGCTAGAAAATACTGGTGAGAAAAATTCAGAACAGTTTATACTTATCAGTAGGATATGCATATGCTGAATTAACACCATCTGTTTTCAACTGATATCAGACTGCTTTGCAAACTTTCAGCTACAATTGAAAAAAAAACAACAAAAAACACCACAAAACCCCCCAAAACCCCTTCTATCTCTGAAAGAAAGGAAATATTAATCTTGTTTCAGAGGAAAAAACCAAACAAACAGAAAAGGTGTGAGAAAATCTTGGCTTTTTCTGCCTCTCCTTCACTGCTGACTTCCTCCAAAGAACGGTGGCTGACGAGACTCCACATGCTGTGCCACAGCCCTTGTTTATTCGCAAGAGTGAGGATTCATCTGCCCCAGCACAGACATAATGTACAGAGCTAATCTGAGCTAGTCCTCCAGACTACTGAACTGAAAGAAAGTGCAATTTTTCTTTAGCTCACACCATAATCACACCTGTTTCTCTTACAGACTGTAGGAACAGCCGCACGTAACACAGATGTCACCTGTAAATGTCTCAAGGCAAAGGAGGTCAGTCCCACTCCTAGCAACTGCAGCAGTCTGAATTTCTGCTCTGGCTTCTCATGTGGGATCTGTTTTGTAGCAGAGTTTTAATCCTTTTCTCCATGCAGGAATCTTGCCACCTCTACAGTTCTTCAGAAATGACACCTTTCCTCAGCAATCAAAGGCTCTGGGCTTGGCTCAGTTTGATCATCCAGGCAGTATTCGTTTTATTCTACGCTCACGATGCTTTGGTTCCCTGGTCTGAGATTAAAGGTGGCAGAGCGAGTAGAGCCCTAATTAATCACTTTCTTTAAAATATGGTTCATGCTGGGGAACAATGGCCATGTAACTGCTGTTGTAAGGCATGGATCAGACAAACTCACCCAGTGGCTAACTGCCTGTCTACAAGCATCACAGCTAAGCCTTGTCTTGGTCTTTTTTTGCCCAGCCCAGACTTCACCCATACTGCTGTGCACCTGCAGAACAGCCTGCATCAAATTTCTTTCCTCCACTTTCCAAAAGTGCCTTAAAATTTACCGATGAAACACATTCTACTGTAGAAAAACATACTTCTTACTCTGCTTTGGTACAATGTATAGCTCTGTAAGGCTTTTCAAGTTCTGTAGGTGCCAATAGTCCTTCATGGTGGTTATACAGTTACACAGTTGTCAAAATCCCAGCATTACACACTATTAGAATAGAAGAGAAGCAAAAGGAGGTTTATGAAACTCTCTTCAGTCACTGATGCCTGGCTTCCAGGTTTCACTCTATTTCAACAACTCACCAGCTTTCTGGTCTCAAGTAAATTCTGCATAATCCCCTCTGCCTCAGCTGGACAAGTTACTTTCTCCATCAGCTTGGGTTGTGAGTCCATTTCTCTCTCTTCTCTGCAGTTTCTCAGTATCTCCCTGAACTTTTGCCTGATTTTTTTTTTTTGTTTCCCCTCTCCCTCCACCCTTCTTTTTCTGAAGCATAAGAACTCCCCCTAAAAAATGCTCAGTTGCTCCCAGGGCAGGAGCAACCTCTCTCTCTCCAGAAGCTTCCAGCCAACCCAATCCTCTCCCTTTTTAAAGGAATGTAACTGAACCTGATAATAAACACACAGAATAGATCGTCTACCACAGATGGCTAAACTTCTGAAGTGTGAAAACCACTCACAGTGTGTCCAGATTTTCCATTACACTTCTACAGCGAGAAAGTGTACTAGCCAGACCACACAAAACCCCATATTCCTATTCTTATTCTCATCTAGGAATGGCATTTCCAGTTTGATATAAACCCATTTCCAAGAGACACACTTTAAACAAAACCAAATTAACCTCTCTTCCCACCCCACCCTAAACCTTCAAAAAGCCAACTTTTCAAATAAGGCATTAATACTTGAATAATCAGGTCCAGAAATTTGTTATACTGCTTAAAAACCAGAACATCTTCTCATGGAAGGAAAACAGCTTTCACTATGTTATCTGTCAAAATTGATCTCTCTTTTTTTTTTTTTTTCCAAACAAAAAAGTCTTTTAAAAGGCATGAAACTATGTTTTAAAGTTTACTTTTTTTCCCCCCTTGTTTGTTTTTTTTCTTGTATATGTATTCTACAGTCTGATATTACACCAGATTTAATCAATGGAGCTAGGAAAGAGAAGTGGAAATGTCTCAGCATTTGAGAGCATTTAAAACCAGAATGGACATCAGCACCAGCTCTTCATGAAGGAAATCTAGTCAAGGTATTCAACTCAGCCTCGATCAGCTCAACTGTGAAAAAAACTGGGAGAAAGTCCTAATGAACAATCTCCATCTTCTCTTTTTAAGTATAAATGAATATAATTCTTATACCCGATTTTTTTAACGATTATTTAATATGGTTTATGTGACTAACACTGAAATCTAGATTCATTTTCAGAAGAAGTGTTCTACTCCTGGATAAATTCAATCAGATGACAGCCTTGCAGGCAATGTGATATTTAATTCAACTGTGTAGGGCTGGGGAAAAAGAAAGCAGTAACCTTTAATGAATTTTCTTCCTACTATTTTAATAGCAATTATACTATTTTAGAATCATGACCTTCCTCTTCCCATTTCTGCTTACCGTGACAAGGCAGGACAGGAAGATAGAAATTTGGCAAGCTTACTTTTAAACACTAATGAAGTTAAAAATAAAGAAAAGGCAGCAGAAAAACTGAAGTTAATGTGAAAGCTGTGCCATTTGCAGTTTCTAAACCTACATAGTATTAAAAAAATGGAGAAACAGAACTTAAACCAATTACGATATTTCAAGACACTACATAAAAATGAAAATTCTTATGGCTGACTTGGAATCTAGGGTATACTTTCACTGCAGATACAAAAGGAAAAAAGTTCTTTTTCCCCCCTCATTTTTGTTTCCTCCCTCATTTTCCCTATTATTATTGTTCCAAGCCATTCTTTGTCCATCACTGCCGAAGGTCAAAATAAATCTAAATAAAAAGTAGCAGTACTTGATCACATTCATATGGACTATACCAGTTACCCTAAACATGCAGCGCACAGTGAGTTTTACTATAGAAACACAGAAAACAAACAGTAGAAGATGTTTACAAGATGAATACACATTTCGGTTGGTTCTCTTCTCTGTGGTTTCTATGTGTTGTTCTCACTGTTTTAAAATTTCCAGTGACACTAATAAATCTGAAGTTGATCTTACTGACCAAACTCAGAGTTTACAAAAAAAAAAAAAAAAATGGGTTGAAAGGGGAACTGATGGGTGCAAGTGTGATTTGTCAAAGATGTGCTCCCTAAAGACTGGAAAAGGCAGAAGTGACTAATGCTTTTTAGCTGTTGAGGATGTCAGAAGAAAATGTTGTATTCATAGAATCATAGAATGGTTAGGATTGGAAGGGACCTCAAAGATCATCTAGTTCCAACCCCCCTGCCATGGGCAGGGACACTCTCCACTACATCAAGTTGCTCAAAGCCTCATCCAACCTGGCCCTGAACACTTCCAGGGATGGGGCATCTACAACTTCTCTGGGCCTCACCACCCTCAATGTAATATATATTTCCAACACAATAAAGGTTAAAGAAAACGGTATTGCACAAAACAAGAACAGTGAAGGTTTCACAGTATCAGGATAAACAAGACAAGAACACTTCATTAGTTAATATTTAGTTGGAAAACAGGAAAAAAATGGCTGTGCATAAAAGGGTTCTTCTAAACCTTCACTGCACAATGCTACCACTGCGTGTAATGATAATGGAAGAACTTTAGCTAGGTATATAAAATTCAATTTTTCTCATTTCAAGACAAATCTGGTTTTGTGCAAGTCCTAAGATCATTAGCTTTTAAGAGTACCTTGATCTAAATCACAAACTTCATAAAATTATTGTTATTTCATATTTTGCGGATTATTAATACTTTTTATATCTATTTAAGGTAATCAAAGCAACATTGCTTAACTGAAATATTTTGATTCTGCATCATTAAGTTAATGCTTAAAGGATCTCAAGCTTACTAGCCATTAATTTAATTGCCTGTGAGCTAAGATTGACAAAAGGTTATTGTTGAGCATCAATCATGCACTGATTTTAGAGCCTTGGACAGACCAAGATAGAGATCATCAAGTCATCTCCCATGATGAAGATTTCTGCTATTTAATTCCTAAGTCATTGAGGCAGGAACCTAAACGATTTTCACTTCATTTTCAGACGACAGTATTTATGTTCACAGATATTTGATAAGTCCATAAACAAAAGTAAAGAACCTTTCTATAAGTATTACAGAACTGGTAACACTTATGGAACCGGCTGTTTGCATTTCAGCAGGAAACACGAAATCCTTTAATTCTCAGATCTCTCATCTGGTATCCGAAGGCACAGTAATCATTTCAGTACACTGCTGTACCTATAGCAGACAGGAGCCAGGCGGGCTGAAGAGTGATGAAGATTATCTTGCCTGACGAATTGTTGATGGCACTTACCTCAGCATGCCTTATCTATGAGCTCTGTGTATTAGTGGGCAATTCCTAATCATCTTGTTTGAATATGAATTTACACATAAACACTAAGTACTGAAGTAATGATTAAACATTTTTCTTTATCTGCTCTGCTCTCTTTCTGGAAAACATTTAATGACTTTGTGTCTGACCATAGCCAACACTTTTAATCTACGCTGCTTTTTCTGTCACTGTATTGATTCCTTCTTAAGCATTTTACAAATTATATATTAATGAAATATAACTACAATGCTGTAATATAATATTAATTTCAGATATGTAAGATGACAAAGAATGAGAAAATGGAATACATATCAAATATGTTTTAGCTAAACATAACATAAGAAGAACAATGTTTTTTTTCAAATTTTAGAACAATTAAAACTCAGGACCAAGTCAGAGAGGAGCCCACTGGCACAAGAGTCTCCTCCGAAAAGCAAACTTCGAGCTCTTTGTAAGACTTAAAATGAAGACTCTGAAGCGGAGAGAAAAGGTGATATCATTAATTTCTAACATGCTCATAGGTCTGGGTCAGAGTACAAGATCGGCCTATTCCTTTCAAGTGAAATTTCCTTTACACCTATGCTCATGTCATGAAGCCCCAAAACCACAGAGTCTTCCTATGCAGCAGTTCTGAAAGAACACTGGGAAAGCACTGTATCGCTTTACAAATATAGTCATATACATGAGGTGTATACTCTATGCCTTGTGAAAAATCATGTGTTATATGTAAAAAGTATGTGGGGTTTTGTGCACAGTTCTCTAGCTCATCCCAGGAAAGGTAAGCACTCGGTGATCCAAGTGATTCAGAACCAATCTAGTTATTCAGAAACCACTGTGCTTGACACTTTGGAAACATACAATATGAGAAAATGTCTGTTGCAGACTTTCTATATGAAGTGGAAGAACAGGTTCAGAAAAGAAACAGAACTCTGTCCCAACAATTTCCTTAGAGCACTGAATATTTTCTAAGATATAATAAATATGAGCATTTCCCTTTCCGTCTTCAGATCAAAAAAAGGAACATTTTTGTGGGTAAATAAAATATGTTGTATTTAGTAGTTAGCATTAAATAAAAAATTAAAAAAAAATATTACGTTAGCTTTCTGGGAGTAAGCCAAGTTCTGTTACAGAGGACGACACCTAACCTCAGAAGCTATCTCACCCTTTTCAGAAAATGAATGAACTGGTCACTGCCATGGAGAAAAGGTTGAATTAGATGGACTTTGATATGAAATTGTATTTCAGATCCTATCCTCACAAAACTACATTCTAATTGTCGAACTGCATGTGAAAAAGAATAAACATCTGAAAATATTTAACTTGTTCTTCAGTCTATTCTTTCTGTATGACCAACTCAGGAGAAAAAAGCATTGATACAATTAAGCATCGATTTCAATTTGCTCTTTCTTAGTTTGTCTCTAAATTCCAAGCTACATTCTAACTCCGAATATTCTGAACTGCAGGATAAATATTTTTAACACATTTCCTTAAAAAATTTAGAGTTTAAAAGTATATTATTAGTAATACTAATTACTAATACAGTAATACTGTAACTTTCAGCAGAAAACTTAACAAGTGTTGACAATGCTTTTCAGATACAGGATCCGAAATATACTGGTATTTTAAAGCATTTACATTTTTTCTCTCATATAATTATCAGCTGTCTAGTATAATGAAGTTAAAACATATTTTATTTAAAAATTCTATGCTTTGTGAGCAGGACGCCTTTCTTGTTCCACCTTGTTTCTTAATTTATTGTTCATTCCAGTGACTGTGTAATGTAACACATCAATATGGGTAAGATATATCTATATATCTTATCTATATGTAAGATATCTATCTTTTTACTTATCTATAAGCAAAAATAAGTTACTAGAGACTGATAAAAACAGAATCACAAATCTGATGCAAAATAAGACTTCTACCATCTCAGTTATTCTATTAATATCTCCAGTTCCATACACACATTCAGAGCCACTCCACACATCAAACCCCTTTCTGGGCTTTGCAGCAAATGAGCTGATTATCATTGTCTGTCACTTCCCATCATTTACTTTATTGACTGTATTGTCAATACTTCTAGAACAAGTCAGACAATTGGAAATTCTTCTCCATTAATAGAAACTTCTTTTTTTTTCCCCAAAATATTTCCAGTAGGATCAGAAGTAGAGGAAAAAACAACCCATGCCTGTATGTGTTCGTGGTGGGTGTTTTTCCTGTGGTTTGTTTTGTTTTTGTTTTTTGTTTTTTGTTTTTTTTTTTTTTTGTGGTGGTGATTTGTTTTGGGTTGTTTTTTTTTTTTTTTTCGTTATTTGTTTGTTTTTTTTTTTTAAAACCTAGATAGGAAAAAATGTGTTTCAGGAGAATCATTGTCCAATTTTTCAACTTGCTAGCTGCCAGGGCCTCATTTTTACTTTCTCTCCATAGACAGCTGGCAAACTATCACTTCTTTTTTTTTTTCCCTACTATATAGAACTTCATTCTTTTTTTTCTGTGCAAACTTGAACTTCTCCAGTATAAGATTCAGATTTAGGAGATATTTTCTACTAGAACATTTCCAGTTGCACTGTTTCAATCGTCTAAATGAACAGCCTTTCTCCCTGTTCCCCATATTCCATCTATTTGGGTGTCCGTTTTTTGTAAGAATCAGAATTGCGAGATTTTGTTTTAAAGAAAGCATAAAAAAGCCTCCTCACATTGGAAATAATGGAATAACCAGTTCAGAGAAAAAAAAAAAAATCATTCTAATTTCCTCAAAGTATGATCCATGGCTCACTGGATTAAAAGATTGTACCACTAATTTCACAGTTTTATGAGTTATCTAGTTAATGTCTTCTGCAACGATCCCTGAGATATAAGCTTCTATGGCTTTAAAAGTCAAAAGGACATAGTTGTGAACTTAAGCCATTATAGATCACAAACGGTTCAGCGGTAATTCTCGTTTAAAGTATTTCCTTCTCTCCTACTACTCCATATTTCTCTTTCTGCATCCTCAGTTGTGCCTGTACACCAGAGTAAGCTGACAAACTGCAGCAGACACAATTTTGCTGCTGAAACCAGTATGTAGATTAATGGGGCAGTAAGTCTAGTCTTATTAAGGAACTTTTAATGTGCATTATCTTTCATGAAGAGCAAAATTAATATAAGACTTCTAGTTCTTCAAGTAACTTCTTTACAGCCAGTATAGATTTCTCTACATAATGCTACTTGGGTTTTATTATGAGCTGGACATACATCTGTTCTCCTGGACCATGCCTCTCCTCATTTTCTCACATTTAATTTTGACATCTTTTGAAGTTTATTTTTGAGCTCGATCCATTTCATGGCAGTTCTCTGTGCCCCTTGTCTGACAACATTCCTATCCTTGGTGGTTAAGGTGGCAATTTGGCTGAGATACACTGCCAGAGACTCCTGTGAGCATCAAAGGTAAAAGATTCATGAAGCCAGCAAACATTCTTTAAAGTAATGACTTGATGGTGAAAATACAGAAGAGAAGTGACATGAAGAAACATAAAAAGAAGAAAAGAATACAATTAGTAAATGATAAGAAGAAAGAAAGGGGAGCAGGAGGACTAACAAAAGTTCAAAGAATGGGTGGAGAGGTTACACAGGCTGAACAAAATAGGAATATGTGCATCTTAGTATTTCTTCAAGACCTAGGGTCATACACCTCCAGAATCTTTGAAAAATTTATAAACAAAGTAGAAATAAGAATCAAAACCATTCTAGTCCCAGAGTCACTGTTCTGTAAGAAAATTTAGAGCTACTTTAATACAGACATTTGCTTAAAAATTATTTTTTTTTTAAATTAACTGTTCCAAAATAGAGGAAAAGATTACAACACTAAGATTCTAAAAATCATATTCAAAGAAATTCTGAAATAACAAGGGATTAATGAGTGCCAACTTGAATTTGGGATGGTGCTGTAATCGAGAAGTATTTTGGTGGTGTCCCATCAACTATGTTTCTATTGTAGTTTCTTATTATTTTTGCATAAAACATGGAAATACTTTTTATTTCATATTTTTGAAGGAAATCCCTCACAGAGATGTTTTATGGAATACTATCACTGGGTGTGAGGCATCTTTATTTTCAAGTCTAGTTTCCCATAACATGGGAATGAAAGAGGCATTTTCTAATCTGTTAAAAATCCAAAATACATTTATAATAGATTTTCTCTCTATAATGATGACACTGAGGTACTAGTATCTCCAAATTTATATATCACCTACGCATTACATGTCTATAAATAGATACTAGTTTTTATTATGAAAGGACAATTTCTCAAAACGTCAGTATATCAAAAAAACATCTAGAAAAAAAGGAGGAGGTTTTAGTGGCAAAAAAACCCACAACGGCCATTTCCCAAATTACTCTAACAATTACCGGGTTTGAGAGCTTAATGGGGGGCATAGGCTAGTGTTTCCTGTACTGTACTGTGTATTTCTTTATAAAGCAGCAGAGTAAGTGCCTGAGAGAACATATTTTGCTTCTGAAGTGAAGCAGTACTGCAGTTCGAGTATCACTGCACTCCAGTTAATGAGAACATCACCACTAACTAGGAGGACTTGGGAGAGGTTCTCATACTCTTCTCATCCTGTTTTATATCCACCCAAAGCACTAACAATCTTGGCTAAAGAGCCTAATGCAGGCCCAGCAAGATGGTTAGGGCTTGAGAGAGTGGTTGTTCTATGAAGAGAGGCTAAGGGAACTGAGCTGCATTAGCTTGGGAAAAACAGCTAATTGCTGTCTTCAACTCTCAAATGCAGCACTACTGAAAAGACACACTCAGACTCTTCTAAGAGATGCAGAGTGAAGGATGAAAGGCACAAGGTGCACAAGGGAAATTAAGCGTTCTCCACTGTGAGAGCAGTGAAGTCCCAGATCAGGATGCCCAGAGAGACAGTGAAATCACCAGCCTTGAAGATTTTCGAAACTCAACTGGACAAGCCCTCTGGTCATCTGATCTAACATTGAAATTAGCCCAGCTTTGAGGCGGTGGTGGGACTATATAACCTCCACATAAACTTCCCAACCAATTTGTTATAGATCCTTTTCCTGGTCACTGTGATGGCTGAGGAGTTTAACTAGTTAATGCTTGCAAAACACAACACAGACACCAGCATCCTGATGGATTTACTGCCAAGATGCTGTGGAAAGTGTGAAAGAGCCAGATCTGCAGTATTTCTTTTTATTAAATAAAAGCTTTGATGTAGAAAATAAATGTTCTATAACTGCAGTGTCGTGAGATGAAAAATAGCTAGGTATGCTCAATAAATACCCTCCAGAATGTTGTTTTAGAACATTGTCAAACCTTTTTGTTTTCTTTGGTGAGCTCCTGGGCCAAATGATGAAGAAATTAAAAAAAAAAGAGATAAAAATGGGTTCCTCTGCCTGGGTTACGGTTCTCTCAGACAAGCAATGTCCAAACAGGTTGTAAGAACATAAGGACTTGGAGCAAAAGGACTACTGCTATCAAAACAATGACTTTTACTGCCTAAAGAAGTATCTGGAGGCATTACTATAAAACTCACTATTCTACTACATCACTGATAAATCAGCAAAGGACTGATTCCGTTTTGTTCTTCCTAAAAGGCCATAATATTTCTACTGTGGATTATAACTTAGGAATCATAAAAGGAGTATCAATATGATGTAAGCGATTAACCCAGACAGCAAAATTTCTGAAAAAGACAGTCATTGGTTCCAACTTCAACTCAGAGAAGAAGTATAATTTTATTTCACTGTTACCCTCGTACATCATTTATATAAAGCAAAACCACAATCATGAAAGAGGTTACAGAAAACGTGCTCCACAAGCTTATGAAGCAAATATTACTTCCAAGCTATCTTACGATTTTCTGAGGCTTATGTCACTGTGTTTTATTAATGCTCTGGAGCAGCCGAAAATAAACACTGAGTCTCAAATTAATCTTCCCTATATTAGGCTTAAATTTTAGGTGGGTAACTCTCATTCTGATTCACCCCGTCCATCATCCTTCCTGACTATCTTTTCCCCTCTGGCACCTGCTGACTGTCTATATCAAGTTGTTACCCAGATTTAGAGAAATCAGGACTGTTAAACTTCACATCTCACACACATTGAGGAAATCTCCAGCACTCAATCCTCCTTCAGGCCTTCCTCCATACTAGTTACTTAATTTCAGAACTTGCCTTTACTTTCAGTTAATGGCTGGCCCATTTATCCTGTTTGGTATTTGTGATCCTACACCAGGGAAAAGGCTTGCCAGGCAGTGTAAGAGCACCAGCAGGCTCCATGCTTGAGCAGGATTCCACATTAGCAAACAGCTTGCAAAGTGAGTAAGGTGAGATAATAAAAGCTGTATTTTGATAGGAACCACTTAGATTGGATGAGAGAAGGTGTCAGAGAGACACCGGCTGGGAAACAGAAGCAGGGTTTAGCAAGGAGATTAGAGGGAAGATATGGACAGATGGAGAATGGGAACAGAAATTGAACTGAGACCCAAATTCATCCTATGCAAAATGCAAGAAGTTCTGGAGGATGAGTGCCAAAGGCAGGCTTCCTCTGTAGTCTTGTACAGAGGAAGAGGAGGAATATGAAGAGAGAAATTTCAGGATCTGCATCAGAGAGATGTCTAAGCCATATCCTGTGACAACGTTTCAGACTTACGCCTGTATTTGGAGTTTCTAAAAGGCTGACTTAGGCATCACAGCACTGAGCAAACTGGGATCTGTTAATTCCTGTCTCACATCTTCATTCTAAATGCAGACTGTAAGCACTTACTATACCAGTACTCCCTGAGCTGAACATTGCAGCAGGTAAATCACTTAATTTTGAGTTTCTGAAAAAGTTTACCAGTCCAACTCCTTCTTGGTAAAAAAAATGGAAATTATTTGGAGAAACTGAACTGAGAAGAGAAGCACAAAGGAAAAACTATCTCAGTCTCTCCAGGTCAGATTTGAGAACTGGATAGCTTCTGAAAGTCTGATTTTTGGTCAACAAAGTCAACCTTGCTCTGTAAATAAGAGGTTTGTCTGCACTATGATGCCCATCTGTCAGCAAGCCATTCACCTTAAAAGCATGTTGGGAAAAACTGGAAACTATTGGAAAGATTTCTTTTTTTTTTTTTATGACATTTCAGTGAATTAAAGGAACATTACTTATTTTTAATGAGAGAAAAAGGAGGAAATAACACAGAAGACTCCAAAGACAGACTTTTCAAGAGGCCATGGGATTCACCTGACCAAAAGCAGTCTCAATCATCTAGAATCTCTTTCTAGTCAATGGAGAAATGGATGAGACTAATCATGTTTTAGAGTACAAATACAAAATAAGTAGACGAACTGTTGTTCCCTTCTGCCTGCAGACTATAACAGGAATCTTAAGTGACCATGGCAGGTGTGATTTTACGTGACCAATATCTAACATTAAACATGACCTTTCCAATCCTTCATATCTTAACTAGATAGCCTAGGGCCTTGTGTCAGTCAAGAAAGACGCTAGACGTCTCTGGGCTTCTGAAGAGAAATGCAAAGAGAGGAAAGTAAAATGGGGAATGAATGCAACTTCAGCTAAGGGACAGAAGGAACAAGACAGGTGGCATTTAGGCTATTTGATTATGCACCTCTTTTCTTTGTCTCAGCTTCCTGTCCTTTAAATTAAGACTGTTACACCAAGGTCACTCAGGTTATAGAAAGAGCCCTATATGGTCTGAGAAGTTAGTTTACTCCAGCAGTCTGGGACAAATGTTGTATCAATACAAATTGATAGCAATAAAGTGGATGATAATGTGTAAAAAGAGCAATGAATACTAAACAAAGTTGTATTTAATTTTAGAATTCAATTTTTAAAGATAATGCTGTTATTCTTACTGCTGAATATATTCTCGGCTTGGAAAGGAAATCAGTCATGTAGGCCATCTATTCTTTTACGTTATTCCCAATATTCAGATACAACAAAGCTTCACTAAAATGTATGGATTCTAAGGCATTTGTGCTATTGTAGTTATCAAGTTTTTGTTCATATCTACTAAATATCCCAGGCCACAAATTGAGAAAATCCATTTCTTACCTCCACTGGACATGAAGAGTGGTCAGTAGCTGTCCTTTTATGCTTTCTCTTTTGCAAAACTTTGAATTTTTTCAGTCTCACTAACTCTTAAGTGGTGCTGACCTAAACTGCATGCAGAATACATATATAATATAAAATATATAGCTGCATTGTCACCAAGCACTGAGTAGGGTAGAACAATTACAGCACATATCTTAAACATGTAAAATTTGTCAGCGTTTCCCAGGAATACCACTGTCTTTCTTGCAAGCACTTCATATTTTTAAGTCTTATTAAGCCTGAACTCTTGCCACTACACCTGAACATTTTCAGTATTGCTCTTGCCTAAACAGATATATTTCTGAATATTGTTTTTTCTTTAGTACCTGTAGTGTCTGTATCTTTACTGAATTTGATTTTGGAACATTGCTCTGAAATGCAATTCTGCTTTCCAAAGTAATTGCGTTTCCTATATTGATCTGCAAATGCTATATGAGTGCTTTCCCCATACTCTAAATTGCAATTGAATTATTAAAGAGTCAGGCCTATGACAAACCCTTGTTTGACCCACTTAAAACTGCCTTCCAGTTTGACAGTGACCAATTTGACCTAAGATATCTACTTCCAGCTGGCCGATGGAAAGTAAACTTCCATTTTAAAATAGTAATTGCAAAAATTTTAATTTATCAATAAATAATATTGTGCTGGAGTAAGAAAGTAAAAAAGTACACTAGAACGGGCTATTTTTATCAATTTGATTTTGCAGCATCAATATGTAAACCAGTATGCCTACACCTACTTTAACTTATAACTGTAAATACAGCTATGTATCTTAACAAATTATTTTTCATATGAAATAACTGACTCAGAAAACCAACGCCTGAATAGAAGGATTTTGATGATCAGAACCATGGTAATCATAGAATCATAGAATCATAGAATGGTTAGGGCTGGAAGGGACCTTCAAAGGTCATCTAGTCCAACCCCCCTGCAAGGAACAGGAATATCTCCAACTAGATCAGGTTGCTCAGGGCCTCGTCCAACCTGGCCTTGAACGTCTCCAGGGATGGAGCATCCACCACCTCTCTGGGCAACCTGTTCCAGTGTTCTACCACTCTCATGGTAAAAAATTTTTTCCTAATATCCAACCTGAATCTACCTCCCTCTATTTTAAAACCATTACCCCTTGTCCTATCACAACTGGCCCTCCTGAATAGCCTCTCCCCATCTTTCTTGTAGGCCCCCTTGAGGTACTGGAAGACCGCTATAAGGTCACCCCGGAGCCTCCTCTTCTCCAGGCTGAACAGCCCCAACTCTTTCAGCCTGTCCTCATAGGAAAGGTGCTCCAGCCCTCTTATCATCTTCGTGGCCCTCCTCTGGACCCTCTCCAACTGGTCCATGTCCTTCTTATGTTGGGGGCTCCAGAACTGGACGAAGTACTCCAGTAATGTTAGTTCTAACACAGGCAAGTCTTACTAATTTAAAACAAAACTAAAACTGTTAGGTGTTATTAGCCCACATTGCAATTTGAAACACTGATAGTACAAGAGAACCTGGCCTAGCCAGTATTTCTAGAGATGAGAAGCAAAACTTCAGGGCTCTAGTAAATGACTTACAGACTTAATAATGCAGTGATGAGTATTAACAACACACATTGAGCCCAAAGATTACTGGCTACCTTTACTTCATCCTTTTATTATTTTTACTTTTTGGGGTGATCATATGGGGTATATCTAGCTCTCCAGGTATTTTTCGTATTTTTCTTTTGAGGAAAACGCAGAGTTTCAAAATTTTTAGTAGCTCATATGCTAAAATTAAATTCATTTCCAGGGATAAGTATGCCCCTGGAGAAGGTATGCCCGCCCCTAGAGAAAGTACACCCTTGGAGAAAGTATGCTCAAGTATCAGAATTTAATGGGGATGCACCCCTTTAAATTTTAAGGAAATGATTGCACAGAATAATTATCTTCATACTGGCATATCCCGAACTGTTTCTAAAAGAAATCTAAACAGCAAAACACAAAAACAAACCCAAAACCAGAAATCAGGGAGAATTTTAAATGCATTGATATATGTTAAAGGAACATATTAGAGGCCTCACATGCAGAGGAAAGGAGGAAAGGTAACTGTTCTCACAGTGGAGAATGAAGATGTACACAGAACATTTTTTTACTGTTCTGAATATTTTTTTGTATTTAATTAAAACTGATGTACTGTGGTTCTGGCTTTCTTTTTAGTAATCCTTATATAGGACATATGAGTTATCATGGATTTTTTCCAGTCTTGGACCACTTCCAAGCAACATTTAATCACATTTGGATGATCAAGACAATATTTTACAAATTTGAAAATATTTTAATAAAATGATGGGAAAAAGTGTTGAAAATAAAACTTGCATTTTGATATGAGATGAAGTTTGGACTACTTTAACAAGAACAGATTGGTTTTCTCTAGGTAGTGCACATTGCTACAGTTTGCAGGGAGGTTTTCATGCATGCAGACTAGACTCCTTCTGGAGAAAACCAAATAGGAAGCTCTGTCCTAAGTGTATCTCAAACGTGCTCAAATCCCAGTAGGGAAAACCAGACCAAATCAATGACTGGCTCCTGTTGGACAACACCACAGTATACTTGCAAATACTATAGCATCAGCCACTTTGATCTACTGTTCTGCTTTTATTGTAGCAAACAACTCGCTAACATAGCGCAGTCAGTTCTTCCTTTCTAGGGAAGATTTTTATAGACATTGGTCTTCTGCTTCTTTTGGAGAATGTATGTTCATTTGCTCAGTACAATATGATTTCCCTGTGCTTCAGTCATAGCTGCTCATAAAAGAGAGAACAGAATAAAATGCAGGAAGCCAAACTTATCAGCAGAACATGTGAAAAACAGTCTTGAGTTCAGTCAGGCAATTACAGTAGCAGAAATTTTATCCTCCTCCTACTTATTCAGGTATCAGGTAAGATTGCTTCTTCAGTAATCAATGGCTTGTTAGGAGATGAGAGTCTGAGACAATGCAGAGCTGAAGTAGGCCAGAACTTACAGGTCACTATATGCTCTTCTGTCATTCTTCTGTGCCTGCTTGGTTCTGCTGTACACATTTAGATGCTGTGTTTATTACTTTAAAACAGGGAACATGATATTGGCCTCTCTCCACACCTGCAACTCAAAAGTATTCCTAAAATGGATAACTAAGACAAGCAAGTCAGTTGAAAATGAGTGGAAAGATATTATTGTACCTTCATTCTTTGTCTTTTATGGAAGAGAAAAGAGTGAGGAACAGGATTTGTGGCAAGGGGTGTTTTTAAATGTGTATATGAGAGCTGGCTTAAGAGGAAGATGGATAAGCTGACAGCAGGTGAGAAAAGGCCCAACTGACAGAAAATCTAGGCTTTTTGTCAACTCTGTCACAAATCTCATGCTTTATAAAAGATTGTTAAGGATCCCCTTTGAAAAGCAAAAGAGTGAATACCATAATAATTTTCTATTATGCATGAATGTCCCTTGGTTGAATAGAGAAGGTGTGAAATCAACTAATTTAAAAGTATCAGGCAAGACAGACTGACCCAGTTAAATGTGCTTTAGAAAATAATGTTTATATAGTGTGCTGACTGAATGTGAGGTAGTCTTTCTGTTTTGCAGATCTGACAGATGGAAAAAAGATGTCTCATTTGAGTCACATAACCGTTATTCCAAAGGATTTTAAATACAGCACAGGAAGCTGTAGCTTGAAATGTTATCGGGACTTTAAAATGTAAATAATTCAAACCATGAGTGGAAAAAGTAATCTTAAATCTAGCTAAAATCACAGTTAATGGAGAAGATAGGTAAATCCTATTTTACTGTTTACGCAGGGGTAAGATTGTCTAGAATTGTTTCTAGATATGAGTGAGACTTTTTTTTCAACTCAGTTTCCAGTGAACTTTTTTGAAACACACAAAAAAAGTGTGTGACTTGATAATCAAGCACAAAAGGAACTCAGTAGGTACATCTACACTTTCTCTGGATTGCTGGCCTGAACTCCAGATAAGATTTCCTGCCCTTAAGCAATGAACCAGCCTCACATGTAGCTGCAGGGCACTCTCAAGGATGCAGGAACCCCTGTGTCTGATCAGACCCAGGGACTTGCCTGCTGCTGAGGGTGTTAACATACCGTCAGGCAGACCCAACTGCACACATACCATACGAACCACGCAAATCAGGCTGCTCCCACACTGGTGTATGCATGGCGAAAATGAAGGACCAGTTGTCACCAGTGCCTGAAGAAGTGTTTCATTAAAGCACAGCCAACAGATATCACTCAGAAGCAAAGGGAAAAAAAAACCAAAACAAACAACTTTAAATCTAGGTTACTCTAACATACTACCGAAGACGGTTCCTCACTCAACACTCATCTGTACTTAAACCTAAATAGCAGCTGTTTCTGCAAGAGGTAATGGCTCCTTTATATTGAAATATAATTTTTACAGAAAACAAAATGTTCTTCCTTTTTTCTGGACTGCATCATGGGACTAAAATGGAAAATTAAAGTCACTGAATTAAGCCTTTTGCAGTTATAACCATGTGACCACTTACCTCTCAGACCACAAAACACTTCGGAATATTTTACAGTAACTGGAAGAGCTATGACAAAGTACCAACTCCTTTTAGCTGGAATTAAGCCTACATAACAAGAAACCAAGGGAAACATCAATGTCCTGTGCTCCAACATTAGCAGAAATCTGTTACCTGAAATTCTGGCATGAGCTAAGAAATGAACCTACTCGCTGCTTCTGAGGAAGGTAAACAGAAATAACCAACCTCATACCAGGTAATTATCCCGACTCTTTCTCTCTACTCATCACCTAAACAGAATGTGCCTTGCTGAAATACAAGTCTTGTGATCCAAATAAACAAGCAAAACATCACAGACATGACACATGGAAGCTTTTAATTCTACTGGGAGCAACTACTGTTTCTCCTCTTCAGTGCCCAGATGTACAGCACGTCTGACACAGTGAAGGCCAGCCCACATCACTGAAGTCCTAACCTTCAGTTTTAAAGTTGAAAACTTCAGAATATCATAGAAGATAAAATACAGATTAATGTGCTTGATTTTCTTTTAAAACTTTTAAATTTATGTCATTTAAAGTAACTCACACTTTTAAAAACAGTATAAAAATCACTTTTGCTCTTACTACAGCAATAGATGAAGTCCTGCAATTGTTACCTAAATAAAGACACAATCTTTTGGGACTTTGCTTGAAATCTTGAAATCTTTTTTACTATGGTATACAGATTTGAATTATATTTGCCTTAATAAGTACTGCAAATCACATGAGACAAAAATTTCAAGAAAAGTCTGTTAACTCTCTTAATAAATAGATTGATAGAATTTGTTCTAAGTGTTGAAGCTTAAATGTACAATTTCTACCCTGAAGCTGACAGGCTGTTGACAGATGTGTCTTTGCATTATTTTCACTAATACAAACACTTCTGCTGAGCCTTTATGCACTGTTTAGCTGTAGATGTTATATGTGTGTGACAGTTAATGTGCAAGATCTTCTGCAATTTGCTTCAGTTTAGTCGAACAGGCATTTTGCATCCAAAGGCAAAAGGGAGACAACTTCTGTCTTTCATTACACATATGCAATGTGTACAAGTGCCAAAGTTGACTGTGACTGGCATGTGACTTGATTCTGTGATGCACTGGTCTAAAGCTATTTCTTTATTAAACTAGACAGGTAGCCACAATTTTCTGTTGCTGCTGAATGGACAAATTTCAATCTCTACTTCCAAACTCTACTAACGCTTCCCAGTGCCCTCATGGAAACCACTGCTATGGCTTTGCACTCTGTGGAATCCTACCGCACTGGACTGCTGGACAGTCTATCAAACTCAGTGCGGTAGAGCTCATTGCCACTGGGAGCTCAAGTGGCACAAAGCTCACAAACCTGGAAAATTAGATATCTTTGCAAAGCATCGATTCCAGATGGGTGACTTACACAACTTTTTTGGGTGCTGACAACCTATAGCTCACAATTTTTCTGTGACACAGTTACACTTGATAACTAATGTATATCACAGAAATGTACAGCACATAAGAACTACCAAAAGGAACATAATGGAAAGCAATACTTTTACTTTGGATGAACAGGAAGCTACCGTCTATGTTCATTCAAGTGTTCAAATAGAGGCAATGACTACAATACACAGGAAATGAAAACGTAATGTAAACATAGGACTTGGTATCTGAAAATTAAACGTGCCATCACTGAAAGTGATATTACCTGGATACTTATTATTATGTGATTAGCTATCAAGTTATTTTTCAGCCTTTCACTTATACTAGTTATTATTACAATCATAAAACATTGTAATAATTTTCTATAAAAGGTGCATTAAAGAATAAAATTAAATGTAAAGCAGCAGTTCTAAAACATAGAGAGGTAATCTAGTCATCTTAGTCATAGACTCCATAATCTTTTTTCTTGCAATGTTGTAATAAATATATTTTAATGGAAGAAGTGCATGAATGATGAAAGTGCACTGCCTGAAGGACAAGGTATCATTTCATTGTAAACCTTAGAAACAGACCAATTTTATTCTTACCCTTTTAGTCCCATTGATTGCATAAGGATCAACTTTTTTGATAAACTGTCATAAAAAGAAGCCTATGAAACACTTACATGAACACATGAACACCCTTTTCACCTGCAAAGTTTATGAATACAGACAAAGACATAACCCTGAAACAAGAACTGTTAAAAAAGTGATGGGATATTCATCCATGCAAAAAATATTCATATACACACTCCATTTCCCTAAAGCAGTGAAAGATCAGTCTTTCATTTTCATTTTATTCTTTTATGTTCAGCGCTAGTAAATTCTGTTTTCCAGAGTGAGCTGCTTCACCAGTTTTTCTGCACTGAACTTCACTTTTTTGAAGGACATAACTGATCCCTCCTACCTTTCCCTTTTTATAATTAGGCAAGTAGGAACTCTCAAGTCAGTATGCACAAAAAGAGTACACAGAGAATTAACTGACAAAGACTTTAGCTGTTGTGGGCACTGTACAAACAAAGAATGAAAATACAGTTCCAGTGCCAAAAATATTTTAAAGTTGAGGAAACATCTTACTTTCTCACTTAGCAGGATAATGCAAAAGTGATCTTGCATTCAAACACAAGTATAACAACAGTATGTTACTATAACAAGAGAGTTCTACAGTTGAAAAAATGTCAACAAGGCTTTGGCTTTGTCAACAATGACACTGTGTGTACGCTAACTTTCAGGAAGAATTTTTGAGTGTGACAAAAGGTACAAAAGAAGAAATCACTGTCCGCTTTTTCCCATGCTTCCAAGATGTAACAGTCCTAAACCCATGTTCTCAGCTGGTATAAACATACGTAGACATGCTGGAGAGAATACTATGTGTCTCTTGGAAACTAGGAGATCATTTAGATCTTATACTGCAGATCCCCCCTTCCCAACATAACTGGACTGAGCAATCAAGAACCAAAACTGATATAGCAACTGCAAAAGCAATTTATGCCCATATTTCCAGATTCTGAAGAGGTCATTACATCACTTAATGTAAATTTCACTCTAAATACCCTCTTTTTTTGTCATATGCCTCTTTTCCTCCTTTAAATTTCATGTACCTGATCCCAGCCTAAGCTAACTGAACCTCGGATACTTAACAAAACTCTATCAGAAAGAGAGGGCATAACAGACTTAATGCTTAACGTGACATCAGAGCTGAAAGCAGCCGTGATGGTCATGGGAGGTTTACAGAGCAGCTTCTCACCATACGCCACATAACACACTGCAGCACACTTCGCATTCATGGAAGTTTTTTATTTTCCCTGCCCTTGTCTACTTGCACCCCATGTTCCATAAAAATGTGCACCTCATTTATTTAGATTGTAAGTACTTTGAGACATGGGCTATTTGCTGCTTGATGGCTGCATACTTATAAGAACAATGCAGCTCATTACTGTTTGGGCTCAAGGCAAAAGGGTAGTAAACATGTAGGGAAAAATAAACAAAGATGTACAAGCACTTTGTTTCCATATCTCATTAACGAATACTCTGTGTGTGTGTGTGTGTGTGTTCAAAATCTACTGTAAAAGCCTTTAAACAATCAGCGGTTTATAGAATTTATCATCCATCACACAAAGTATACAATTCATATAAATTATGTATGTATCTATGAAATAAGTAAACTGAATAATTTTCCTCAGTTTCACTACACTGTTATTTTACAATAGTATACTTAGTTTCCAGTAATAGTTTCACTACATTGGCAGTTATTTTACAATATTATACCTATTCTCCAACATGTAGTAGAACCTAACACTTTCTAACTCGTGAGCAATGTTCTTTAAGATGCAGTTCCAAACCATCTGCATGAAGCTTTAGTGCTCATGCTATAGTTTCTCCCACTGTGCAAGTCCTGCATTAAGGAATGATGCTGATACGGAGTGCCAATGTCATGACTACAGTTTTCCCTTTCAAACTTCCAAGTGCCGTTTTCCAAGCAGTAACAGCATAGGAAGCATTTAATATTTGCATAAATATGTGAAGCTGCAGAAATTGCTTACAGTGAGAGTATAACCAGATAATTCTGCATCTGAAAGCCACCACAAATTATCAAACATAGAGAACAAGCCCTCTTCATTCTATCCAGCCAGTACTAATCACTCATGTATTCACAGATAACAAAATAAAAGATAAAAATTGCTGAAAAACTCAAATGGCAACTCTTCTAGAGCTCTGACAAGTAAGATACTGACCCTGCAACTGACAGAAGGGAATGGACTTGGACAAAAGGACAACCAAGAACATGTTAAATTATAAAGGTTTTTTTTAAGCCAAGACTTCTTCCTCTTATTCATCAATAACATACTGATTCTCAAATCAGAAATCTTAATTCTCAAGGAAAAGAAATACTGCAGAAATGAAAAATTTTAATCCTGGTGATGTCAGTCTTATTCAAAATTGCCTCCTCGGACCCCATAGGGAACAGCTCTCAACACTCGCCTAACTTCTGGATAATCCTCCTTATCCAAAACAAACAAACAAAAAATGGCTTTGCGATATGAGACCTTTCACTCTGGGAGAGATAAAAGACGTATATATTGAGACACAAGACTACCCACGGAATCACGAATGGCCAAGAAACCTCAAGAGGGTCAAAAAGGACAGCTAACTAAGGTAATTACAAATCTGGTGTTAGCTGCCTCTCAGAAGGCACATGCAGTAGCTTCAAGGTGAATGCGCTACAGACTGTGCCACAAGAGGTGGGTGTTGTACGATTAGAAAGAAAACGCTTTTCATTTTATGAAGAACTGCTGATAACTACTTTATTGGCAATTAATTGCCACGTAAAACATAAAGTGACTTCCAAATTCTGATCGAAAATTTGTTGCGTGCTTTTCTGAATCTTAGTAAGGCTGTAATACGGATTTGTTTGTTTCCAGGCAAAGCAATGAAGCAAATAACCATTGCTCTAAACAGCAGATATTCCTTGGGACTTTTCAGAGAGATGTGCAAAAAGACTATATACACAGGTATGGCAAATGAGTGTGTCAGCCCTCATGCTGTACTGATAGCTGTAGAACTGCATATTAAAATAAAAAAAAAACAAAAAACAAAACCAAAAAGCAAGCAAGAACTTCTTACCATGAAACCCTCAGTGTACTGAAACTGAGCTCTGGAACTGTCTTCTGCTGTGGGACTCAGGGGCTTAGGATCAGACATAGAGCGTTGCATCATCTTTGCCGCCTTTGGGCTTGATGGAGGAACCTTGGCAATGTCAGCATGCAGCATCTTCTGAGGGCTGATGTCATCAGTGATGGGTTTTTCATAGGGTACAAATGCTGACTCTATAACTTTGCTTGGTGAAACAGGTGAAATGGGTGAATAGAGAACTTTGGGAGATTTGGGAGGGGAAGGGACTACCTGCAATGTGGAGTCTGGACGAAGGTGGGATGAGTATCCTATCTCTAATGGTGTTGGGCGTTTTTTATCTTTCTGAGGAGATGAAGCTGACAGATATGGGGGACTCTGAGTATCTGACTCTGTCTCTGTTTGGCATCCTAAACTTTCTCCTTTATATGTCTTTTCTGGAGCTGAAATGTGCTTTATGATTTCAACCTTAGCATCCAGTCGGGCCCTGATTGAAGGCGTTCTTATTGTTCCTACAGGTTCTGTTTGTACTGAAATCTCGGCCACTGTCTGAACCGCAATACTAGATACTTTGGAGAATTGTTTAGCTTTGTCTGCCTCAGTGGTACCCTCACTGTATTTCCCTACACGAGGCTTCCTTCTGGATCTGCTAGAAAGATCCCATTCATCTTGATCTTCGTCATCTGTCTGAACACTCGTATCAACACTCTTCTTACTTCTCCGCCTCCTGTTTGTGTAACCTCTGTCTGCTCCGTCTTCATCATCAGTTTGCACTCCACTGTCCACTATCTTTTTGAAGCACCGAGGTTCTTCTTCCAGGGTCTCCTCAAGCTCCTCATATGGACCACGTAATTTTGGCATAGAACTTCTCTTTTTCAATTGCTTTTCCTCTTTAACATCAATATCCTTAAGAGACATTTCTGAAACCGAGCTTAGGATACCAGACCTAGGTATGTATTGGGTAATGCCATCAGACTGAACCGTATACCATGTTTGGCTTTGTGGAATTTCAATACCCAGTACTCCTGAAGCCGTAGTGGTTGTGTCATCAGTAGGCCAAAATTGGCCATTTTCTGTGGTTGCATACTGTCCTTCCAGAAGTGTTTGATCTGTGGTAGTTTGTGGCGACCCAGTTCCTGAAGGGTCATAACCATACTGATATATTTGCCGAATTTTCTGCTCCTCTAATTGTTGGTGGAGCTGCTGTTGAAGTTGTTGGAATTGTTCAAGCTGCAATTGCTGCTGGGCTAATGTCTCTTGCCTCATCATAAACTGAGCTTGACGTTCCTCCTCTTGCTGAAATAAGAGATGATGTTTCATGGATTGCAACTCCTCAAGCTTTTTTTGCACCATAAACTTTTCTTGTTCCCTAAATCTTTGAATTTCCTGACGTTCCCATTCCAGCTCTTCTGCAAAGCGCTGCTGCTTAATTTTCTCAAGCTCAAGAAGTTCACGCTCCAAATCAAGCTGCTGCTGTTTACCTTCTTCAGGGGCAATGAGAAGGGCAACCTCATCGTCAATTACGTCTGTATAAACTTCAGATGCTGTAGTTAAAGTAGGTATCAAGTTGGTTGGCTCAGAGGTAATAGTTTCTATAGTAAGAGGTTGTAACCCTGTCTCCATATCAATGGCAGTAATTGCACTGTCTTTTTCAGCTGCCACTGTTGTCAAGAAACTGTACGATCTGGGGAGTGGTTGATTCTGTTGCAAAGTTGATAAAGA
Organism: Tauraco erythrolophus; assembly: GCF_009769465.1. Classification (NCBI taxonomy): domain Eukaryota; kingdom Metazoa; phylum Chordata; class Aves; order Musophagiformes; family Musophagidae; genus Tauraco; species Tauraco erythrolophus. The sequence continues at coordinate 11,056,060 of NC_141468.1, read as the reverse complement.
GGGCACTGAGTCAATTGTTTGCAGAGTAGGTAGATCTCTGACAGTTGTACTGAAAATAGAACCAGGTTGTGTAGTGATGGCAAACGTGGATGGGATTGGAGTCGCTACTGAAGAATAAACAACACCATTGGATGATCTTAAAACACTTCCAATGCCAAACTGAGAACCCAGAGATGACACCATTCTTGCTTGGGAATACTGTGGTGTACTGAGCCCGATGCCAGAAATCACCTGCCGAGTCTCTGGATAAGGACCAGTGGTCTTGCTTGAGTAATCCATAACCTCACCTGAAATTACAGGGCAAAGTTACAGTCCAGTCCCACAAAAGAATGCTGCTTCATGGATTCTGAAAGTCATTCCATCCTGATGAATTAAATGGGAAGGGGAAACTGCATGCAAATCTTCAGGTTAATGATCTACTTTAGATGTGAAGGAAACAGCATTTCTGAACATGCAGGCACATGCAGGCACCTCTGTGCAAAACACATATGTAAAATGAAGAAATGAAAAACACGTGTAATCCAGAATAATCTGTCACACTGTCCAAAAGAAAACAAAACAACAGAAGGAGGGGAAAAATAATAAAAAAAATCATCCTGAAATGAGGTGAGCAACATCGAAATCATATTTCAAAGAAAGATCCGCAGCTGTGTCATACTGACCTGTAGTAACTCTTCCAGAAGTAAGATCTACTGCTGCATCAGTTGCCCCAACTCGATAATCAAAGCTATTCTTGCTTTTGTATGCAAACAGTCCAGCTTCCGATAAATTTGTGTCTGACATAGAGGGTTTCATACCTCCCATTCCTCGGTAGCCATACGACCCTGAACGATCATACTGATAATGGTCGTCTCTGTAACCAAAGCGATCTTCAGGAAGTGTAGCTGGCGGCTGCTGCGCTGTACAGCTCCTACCAAACGGCAGTTTATAAACCATATCACAGCAGACAGCTCTTCTCCCCGCAGTCAGATCCACAGGCTTTTCATCATCTTCTATTACTGTTGTTACGATACCTGAAGTAGTTTCATCCATCGTTACTACTGTTCTGTGGGATTTTGTAGTGCTAAGGTCAACTGCTCCACTCTCCATCGGCTCCTGAGAAGTGGAGAGATCGGTCCAACCATTTGTAACACCAACAGGTGGTACCGTAACGGGCTTTGTAGTAGCCCATGTCACTGCATGTGCTGAAGTACCGAGGGATAAATTTATTGGCACTTCATCTCTACCTGCAGAGAATGCCTGGCTGCCTGTTACTCTGTATGCAGGCTCAAGATGTTTTGATGTTGTTAGCTGAAGTGGTGTTGTCATCGCATGTCCCAGATCCACAAGGCTGTCTGTACTGGCAGTGTAGCTTACAGTGGTGGTGCAGGTCATTACTGTTACTGTCTCAGTGACTACAGACAGAGAAGGATCCGCAACACATGCAGTGCTAAGATTTATTATAGCTGGCTGGACAGTACTTACTGGCCGCCCACATGCATCACTTGTTGGCATTTGCCTTCTCACGTCCATGGAAACAGCAGACAGATCCATACAGCTGTCTCTCATTTTGATATCCATCTTAGTTAAAGTGCGAAGATCTATGACATCCCCCAAAGGATGGAATCTTCCATTCTCTCTATACCTGGGTTGATCTCCTATATGTATTGGCTCTGGAGGTATAGTAATCGCGACACTACCTAAACCAAAACCAGGCACTGGGCCCTTAACCACAGACACTGTGCTCTTGGTTACCTCTGTTGTTACTACTTCTGACTTTGAACTGGGTATTTTTGCAAAAGTTGATTGTGTTGTGACAGGAATAGTTTGCAAAGCACCTGAAATATACATGCTTTGATCTGCCATACTTTGAATTTCCATAGTTTTCATGGATGGAGTAAAAATTGGTTGCATAGGCTGGGGAATCTGTTCTTTAGAAGGTGCTTCTAAAGGCCAGCTGGTAACAGCCTGGCTAGTTATAGCTTCCGTGGGAGTTCCAGGTTCAGATGGCAAGGTGATGACAACATAGGTTTCCTGTGAGGGTTTTGTCAACCTTGGTGAAGATTTGTTAGAGTGTGGAGACAAAGGGGAAGTGGGAGATGGTATTTTATATTCAGCTGCAGAGACCAAATTCAGAGTCATACTTGAAGTCAATGACAAACCTATTGGTTTGGGCTGTGTTTCTGCTGGCTTATGAACAGATATTGGGAGCGGAGGAACTGCTGGTTTAGGAGCAATTGGAGGTTTAGTTACTTCAGCAGGCCTGTGACTGAAAACAAGCCCTGCTGGAATGGAGGATGGTTTGGGTGGTACAGGAGGTGGTGTTGGCGTGTATGTTTTTGTGATAGGTACCACATGATTCTTTAATACAGCTGTGGACTCTAGTGTTGGAACACCTGTGACTGAAGGTATCACTGTGGGAGCTGTTGCTGCTGGAGTCTTAATCTGTGACTTCTTTTTGGGATAAATGGCTGGCTTGGGTAAAGTAGGTGGAGGTAATGGAGGTGGAGGAGGTGGTGGAGGAGGAGGAGGAGGAGGCGGGGGTGGAGAAGGTTGTGCAGGAGAATCCAAAGAAGAGCTTCTAAAAAGCGAGAATACTTTGGATGTTACAGCAGGAGCTGAGGAAGGCACAGAGACCATGCTGGTCTTACTTACAACACTGGGAGTAGGTACAGAAGATGTTTTTGATGCAGGCTCTGTAACTGGTACTGATGCTATACATACAGGCGGTTGCTCAGATGTAGCACTAGTCAAATTAATCCTTGTCATATCAACACCCAATTCTTTGTGTGAATCTTCATGATGAATTTTGACAATGCCAGCCTCCACTGTGCTTTTCATTTTTCTAGCTCCTTCCTTTTCTGCTTTGGAGGTATCAAAGGTAATGGCATCAGTTGCATATTGTTTGGGTTTTATAACTGTAGTTGCCACTACTGAAGGTGCAGTTTCAGGCAAACAAACTGCAGCTTGATCCACACTTCCCATATCTGATGCTATAGATGGCTTTTTAGTGGCTCCAGTAACAGATTCATAAGGCATGCTCGCTTCAGAGTACTCTTCTGTAGATGCTAAAGGAACTTGGGTTATTATCCTGACACCTTCAGAATCTGCTAGTTTACTCACAGCATCTGCTGTATCTACATAACCTGTGGTTGCACTATCTATAGGTGATGAACTATCTGTGGTACAAACCGAAGATGTAGATGATGTTAAGGAAGCTGTATCAGAAGGTAAAACTGATGCAGCACCTTCCGATGTCTCAGAGTATGTCAACATTGATGTTTCATGAGAAATTATTTCTTGAATTTCTCTGGCATAATCTGTTAAGTATTCATCTTCAATTTCCTCTGCCGTAAAATGCTGTGTGATTTTAACATCTGGAATAGAAAGTGCTGTGCTACTGACAGGTGATATATCTGAGATTGCTGAAGTAGTGCTTGATGTTAAAGATGTACTGTCCACTATTTCTCCAACACTAGGTACCTTTGAATCAGATGTGGGAACAAAACCTGAAGTTGGTTGTGTTGGACTGGACCCGGGGGTTAGCTGCATTCTCTGTCTTTTCATAAGCTCTTCATAAGCAGCTTCTGCATCTAACAACTGCTTTTCCTCAGCAGTGGAAGTTACTGTGCTGCCTAATACAACTATTTCATGACTTTCTGGGATAATGTAAGAACTAGAAACTATATCTTCTTGAGGCACAATAGAATGTAAAGTTTCAACACTATAGTAGTCTTTTTGTAGATCAGTAATTTTCTGTGGTTCTTCATAGATCTGTTCTGAAGCTCTTATCTTTTTCTCTTTCCCTCTCTGTTGTATATATTCACTGCTCTCATCTTGTCTCATTACAAGATTAGTATCAATAGTTCCATTGTACGTATCCTCTACTAAAGATTCATAAATATAATCCTCTATTAGCATTCCACCATATAAAGACTCTTTTTCAAATACTTCATCCTTTTCATTTGTAATTTGAAATGGTTTGGACTTATAGGTCTTATGCATCATCTCCTCATATACCTCTTCGGCACTTTTCAATGTCTTTTGACCACTGTCTTCTTTTGGGAGTCCGATCGGTTGTTCATCTGTTGGCGAGTATAGAGAGACAGCAGTAGGCAATTTGTAAACTTTTTGTACTTCTATTATTTTTTCTGGGCTGATTTCAAACCCTTCAGGATCGGACTCAATACTAGGTGAATATTCAGAACAGGAAGATCTGTGTAGCTCTTCCATTTCTGCTGCCTGTCGTAATTCTTCTGTTGGAGATGCATCTTCAATGGGAGAAAGATTACTTGGTGGAGTCTTTGGACGTTCTCTTCTCCTCTGAGCTCTTAGTTCATCCTTGTCCTTTTTAGATTTTTTGCTAGAACTTTTTCTTTGTTGCTGTTCTAACTCACGCTGTTTCTCTTGTTCCTTTAGCAGTTCCTCCTCTTCCCGTAGTTCTTCTTCTTCTGAAGAATCTTCAATAGTTGGAAGAAGAGGACCATGTGACCGATGCCTGGCTTTGCGCTGTTGTTTGCTTTCCCCTCCCAGTTTTTTGTGACTAGGACTGCTGTCACTATCTTCATCAAGTGATGACACTGAAGTAGGAGATGTACCTGGTGTGAAACTAGAAGCATGTAAACTAGAAGATCCTTCTCCTCTAGATCTATCTTCTGGTGAATCTGTAAGACTCTCCATCTCTAGCTCAGGCTCTTCGTCAAAATATAAAATACCTTTCTGTTGTTCAGATGCTTCAGAATATTTGTTTGTTATTGTACTATTTAATTCTATTGTTTTGAAACGCCGGAGGCCTCCTCCTCCAGTTACTGCAAGTTCTTCACTATCTTGACTTTTAGTTTCCCTGTATTTTGGCTCTGGGCTTTCATCAAAAGCCTCATCATCATCATCATGCCATGAATGTCGCCTTCCTGCATCCTCATCATAGCCTGCACTACTTTTCCGTGCCATTCTTCTGTGTTTTCCAGCTGTTCCTTTGGTTTTGCTTTTCATTTCATCTTTCTTTTGGCTTTCGGTTACACTAATCTCTTTGAGCTGATTTCTTATGAATTCATCATCTTCAGAACCTGAGGCATCTTCATCAGCGCTCATTTCTATAATCTGTTTTCTAATGAAGTCTTCTTCATCACCTGATCCCTGACTGTCATCTCGTTTGTATTCATCACTGCTTGAAGAACCAACGCTAGCTCTTCTTTTTCTCCTTGGGACAGGTGAGTTTTCACTCTCACTGCTGTCTTCCACAGAATCATAGCGTTGTCTTCTTGCCGATATGTCATCTCTTTCCTCTTCTTCCTTGTAGTCTGCCCGGGACGGAGCACTTCCTTTGCCAGCTTCTACAATGGTTCCTTCACCTTCTTGAATAATGTCTAAGTCTTCCTCATCTGAACTGTAAGATTCTGGAGTGACTGGCAAAGGCTTTGTTTTATGTTGATCCTTTGTCTGTTCACTGTATGTTTCATAAAGCTCTTTGCTTTCCGCAGATTTTTCATCAGAAAGTGTACTTGCCTGAGCTTCCAAAATAGACAGTACAGTACTTTCCAATTTGGCAAGATCTGAGGGGCTTGGTGGACTTTCTTGTGAAATAGTGTCTTTTTTACCAGATTCTCTAAGTAAATCCTTTTCATCACTGGGGATATGACTTGGAATTTCACCAAGCGAACTTGATATCCCATCAGAAGAATACCCGGTGTCACTCAGACCTTGTGGACTTTTCTGTTGCTGAGAACTTGATGTGTCTGATTTGTCATCCTCCTTTTCCTAAAAAAATAAATACATACGCGTGTCTATATATTTATATATAAATTCTTAATGTCTCCAGGCAATTAAATACATGGATTTTTTTTTTCTAAAAGATAATTTTATGTATCAGATGAAAAATTATGATGTCAAGAAGAATTATATTAAACCATAAAAAAATCAATATTAATTTTGTTATTCAAAGCTATTCAAATAATGCAAAAAGTTCTTCAAATTTTGAGTTTCTGCATTGAATCTAACCGTGCTTTGCATGGTTGTCCACACTGCCAACTGATTTTATTAGTTGTAAGATGATCTGTTTCTCAATATAAACAAATACTGTAGTTAACTGTTTTCAGAACACTTAGTAAGGATAATCATTTATCATTTGTTCATATATGCATGGGACAAATTGTTTGGGAGTTAATTTAAATGAAGCTTTTAATTACCTATGTTCCCAAACAGCCTACATAGCTCTAGATACACAGTAATATAGCTTGCCAAACATCAGCCTGCTGTATTTCTGGGGTCTGCTCCTTTCTTTGCCCATTTAATCTTTTATAATTGTCTAGAAATATGTCAGTCTTCTCAAATTTTGTTTCATTTCATTTTGTTGATTTATGTGTTACACATTGTAACACGCAACAGAATACATGGAGTATGGAAACATAATTTAATGCAATTTGGAATGTCCCCATATCTGCAGTTCGGCCCTGTACAAACATTTTCGGAGTACCTCATAAAAAAGAAGTTTCTCAGTGAATTTGTAATGCGGAGGTAAGCTGCTGGTAGGAAAGTGCAATTGTAGGGATGAAAGCATGATGGTCAGCTATTGATCAAAGGAAACAAGGAAGCAAACAAGGCAGGCACATCTGACTGAGCATCATAACCAATGTTCTCCTTCTCATCCCTAATTAAACACCTTTAGTCATTCTCCTAGCTTCTAGATCCTTCTACATCATTCTGAATGACAAGCACCTCTATCTCCTTTAGATTAACAAAAATACCAATATCCTATAGCAAGTATTTCCACACCAGTTTCCCTCCTGTTTCTCTGAATTGTGAAATGCTCTGTACTTAGTGATCTCACCATCTAGCTAACACAACAGCTCACTCTCCAAGCAACAGGTCATCTTAGCTGTCATCTTAGCTGACAATCTTGCGAAGCGTCTCCACCTCCACCAGTAATTTGAGAACAAGCATCCCAAAGTCTCCTGATCTTAATATGATGTGATCTTCATATTTGTTATGGCCCTCAATAATACAAGCAGGTAGTGTGCATCAACTTTGCTAACCAAGTCAATGATTTCTGAAGTAAAGGAAAACATTTATTTAAAGCTTTAATTTATCAACTTCCTCGGCAATATGCCAAGTTGAAAAAAAATACTGTGCGATAAAAATATTAAAAAAATTATGACAATGGTTAATTATAATTTAAAAGTACATTTACACTCATGTTAAGTTGCTATTAATTACAAGTATTTTCAAATGTTTATTCATATTAAAGTGATATTTAATACCAAAATATCATAAACTATTTGTTATTGTCAGTTATTTCATTTTCAAAAAAGCAGTTTTTTTCATGATTTAATTTTCATTTAAAGTACCTGTTCTTGCCTATAGACATATCACTGTGCACATAATCCTACATTAAAACACTAATATTAACATTAATATTAATATTACAGCAATCTAGTAATTTATATTTTGTAAAGCAATCTCCATTTCATGGGAGTGATTTATTATTTGCATTGCAAAAACAGATCTACCTTGAATATAAACTATATTTGTTCTTAACAATATTGTACACAATACGATAAGCCAATTATTTGATATCAGAGCAAAATCCATTACAATTAAAAATCAAATGTGAAAACAAGTATTGTTAAGGACAATTCTAATGATAAGGCTGTGATTAATATATAAACATGGAGAAACTTAGAGTACCCCAAAAAACATAAGGAAATCATCACCACTCCAACACTTCAGCACTTACTATTCTGAAAAATGTACTCTTGCCTATAATGACCGAATTATATATACTTTTCCAAAAAAGTCAGCAATGAAGCATAATTAAAAATTTTGGGGGTTGTATTGTTATATTTACATTTTTGTTCCCTGTTTAAGGGGAATTTACTGAACTATGTTTTTAAAAAATACACTTTTCATTAAAAACAAAGGATTTTTCCATCTAGATATATGATGCTTCTCACAAGAATTTCAGCCATGACATTTGATTGTTATTTTTTATTTTATTTCCAATGTTTTCATACTTCTAAAGACATACCCAACCAAACACACTGTGATCAATTTAGATGAGCTACCAGAAAATCCAAACATTGTTCAAGCTCAGAAGGTCTCCTAGGAGTTGATGGACAGATTGTGTCCCATTAGTGAATCTGTCAGATCTTGGGAGATGATGTGATTTGTAAAGCAGAGACAGAAGGCGTCAACTAAACAGTTAAGCTCAGAAATAGGTAGGCAACAACTGGTCATGGAACAACTCTAGCTTTTCTCTTTGTAATTTGTGATGGTGCTACTATCTGTGAGTCCAATGTATAGAACCTACTCAATGACCAAACCAGAGGAGACGGCAATGAATATTGCTATTGCCCACCCTCTTGTCGAACCTAAGTGTATGCCATGATATCGTTGCTATCAATAACAGGAAACCAAATACAGGAAAGACTGCTATTTGTAAGGAGAAGAAGAAGGTCTACAATAAGGAGGGATTTCTTCTATCACTAAAAATAAATGCGATGAGAAAATCCAACCTTCTTTTTAAGGCTACCACAACACAAACATATTTTCTATGATTTTTGTATGTATAGTTGTCTGACCTGTGATACATCATGCAAAAATTATCCTGCACATCACGTTTCGAGATCATATGCATGCAATTTACAATAAATAATATTTGGTCTTTGTGCTTTTTCCCCCTATTTCCTGCAGCCTGAGAACAAGGATATTGTCATTAGCTACTTCTATTCTTAAATGACTGGTAATTTATTTTCTATAGGGTTGGCCATCACATACACAAAGACAACATCATTATCAAACTTGCAAACACACTATAAATGTAAGATTTTTAGATGAGTAACAAAATATCGCAGAAACAATGCTGCTAAGGATCATATATATACTTGACTCATGGAGAATGAAAAACGTATTTTGATCGATACGAAAAAGAACACACTTTTTTCTTGTAAAGTGCTTTGGTACATGTTAAATTTCTGGGCCTTTCGGAGTAGTTTAATGGCATTTCTTCTAAAAGTTTGCCTACTGTAAGTTTTTAATACTGGATAAATTTAGCTCTAATACAGACATTGATGGAAGGATCTTTAAATTGAAAGAGGGTAGATTTAGATTAGATATAAGGAAGAAATTTTTCACTCAGAGGGTGGTGAGGCAGTGGAACAGGTTGCCCAGAGAAGTTGTAGATGCCCCATCACTGGCAGTGTTCAAGGCCAGGTTGGATGAGGCTTTGGGCAACCTGGTGTAGTGGAGGGTTTTCCTGCCCATGACAGGGGGGTTGGAACTAGATGATCTTTGAGGTCCCTTCCAACCCAAACCATTCTATGATTCTATGATTCTATGATTCTATGATTCTATGATCTTAAAACATGAGGAACAAAGAGACTTATAAAAACTGCCGTCTGGATAAGACTTTAAAAACAGCAAACGCAACCTCTCTAATGGTAAAAATTATATCATGTAGGATGTATTCATACTATTCTAGCAGTATTTCAACAGTGTCAGTGTCAATACATCATACAACTATTTTGGCTTAGAAGTTTTTGCTTTAGAAATTATATATATTCTTACACTTCCTCACTTTTAATATTCTTATTTGAAAATATAAATCTTAGTGCTTTAAAAAGTCCTATTGGTTATCAAATTCAATCAGAACTTTATTGAAAGAAAACTGTGATATAAAAAAACAAAATCTTGTCAGGTTTTTAATTATTTATAGCTAGCAATATTGCATTCTGTTGCACAGAAAAGAAAATTTAGTTTGGAAAGGAACTAATGATTTTTAAAAGGCCATTCTGTTTATAGAAGAAATAAAGATATCTACATTATTAAAAAAAAAGTTTCAGAGAGTGAAAAATTTGGTTGACTAAACTAGTTAATCTGTATTTGAATTTTTTGTTATCAAAATGAACATTTCATTTGTGTCCATAAAAACTGCTTACAGATAAGCCTCTTCCTCATTATTCTTTCTTCCTGGTCTGTGTTTTGTCATTAATGGCATGTGTTGGAATAATGATGTCAATTTACAATATATTAATTTCTACCTGGTTCCTCAACCTAAGCATGCAACCATTCCTCAGTAAACATAAGAAGGTACTAATAAGGGCACTTACATAAGACAGCTGATGTGTTGTAAATATATGTCTAATTTACACAATGGTAATGTGTTCATGTAGATATGCTGAACTACTTATTTGTTAATTTGGGAGTTCAAGATGACTGTTTTGTACTGACAAACTGTATGACATAATCATCCCAGATTTCTAGGCAACCTTGTTAGAATAGCTAACTGCTGTTGCACATGTTAATAGTCAATATTACAAGATGGTTTCTCAGAAAGAGGATCTGTAAGTCATGAGCAAAGTCAGTTTATTCTTCAAAATATTTTTGAAGAAATTGAAGTTTAAAATATTACTCAAAAAAGAGTATTTTTAATTAAAAAATAGCTTTACGATAAATCATACTTTGAGACTCAAATATTTTAAAATGTTTCAATATTTAAGTTACTTTTGTTTCAAAGGATGTCAGATCTCTAAATAAATAAATTTTCCAAGGATCACTCTACTGATTGTACTGGATCAGAACTTTAGCCTCTTCATATCTCTAGGGGCTTGCTGGGATGTTGCTCTCTTTTTTAGTTTTTAGTGAAAAATGAGGATAGTATTACTTACTTATCTCATTAGAATGCTACAAGAGTTAATAATTACCATTTGCACAGATTTGGATATAAAATGGCACCACCAGTTTGTCAAGTGCAGAAAGTATTAGTTTTTTTCCTTCCATCCCTGTTTAAAAATAGATCTATCTCAAATCCTTCATGTGATTCTGTCCTGAAATACATGTAAAATACATTATTCAATGTCTAGACATTGTCCTTCACCCACTGAAATGGAATCAATATGTGATACCCTAAATTGTTATCTCCTCTTTCGCTTCTGTCACATGCTGTCTTGGAGACAATTCTATCTAACAATGTTTGATGTACAGCACAAATAACATTAAAATACTTCGATACAGAAATTAAAAAGATGAGAGCTATTTTTATGAAGTAAAAGCTAGGTGAGACACCAGCGCTATCTTTAATTCTGAACAAATTGAGCTGCTTCTTATTTTTTTTTTAATAAATTTTCCAAGAAGCCAAATAAGGAGGAAAAAAGGGGAAAAAAGTATTTTTGTGTAAAAAAGCTATTCCTTTTCATTCATTTCTGTTTTGTATTTCCGAGTGTTCTAATCTTAAAAATACTTAAAAGTAGGTATCCATGGGTTTTATTTTTTTATTCATGAAACTTCTGCTTTACAAACTTCAGCTAAGTGTTCTTCAAAGTCTGACAACGAGAGCAGAAGAAAGATAATCCCTATTTATGGTACTGACTCAAGAATTCCTGATTACAGTTAGAAGGCAGTGGAAGGAAGTAAAATACAAGCAAAATAAGAGGGAAATGTATGTGTGTGCACCACATTAGAAATCACTAATTAATCTGTAATTAAAATCTGCTGCTATTACAGATGGAAATCCAATATATGTATCTTAGATTTGTGCAGAGTATAATATGCTTTCAACTACTTACAGAAAATAAAAATGATGAGACAGGACTGAGACTAGCGTGTGATGAAAATTTTCCCATATAAATGTTTTTCAACAGAAACAAAATGAATTTTTAACAACAGTAAAAAAATTCTAACTCTACTTCTTAGGTTTTGTGATATGAATTTAAAAAAATCCCCAGAATTGACATTTTGTTAACACAATTAAACTTTCTCTTCTTGGAAAGCCCTGCAGTAGTGCTTTATGTTTGATACAAGATCATCAAATTCATATAGGAGTCCTTCATATAGATCTCCTTCTTGTTTCCTCCAGAAGGGAGGATTTCTGGCTATGTTACTCTGAGCATAATTCAGAGATTCCCTCGGTACAATCAGGGAAGACCGTATCTCTTGATATCATCAAGAGGAGGAAACACAACATGTGATAGGAGATACATTTCAGACAGGAAAGTTGGTTTATAGAAATAATAGTATTTTCCACAGCACAATTTCTAAATGAGAATATTTTCCGTCCAAATACATTGGTTATCACAAAGAAAAAAAATAAAACAAAAAAACCCTTGACCTCTTTGACGGCGATTATTTGAAAACCTAATTTCGGCAAAGGTTAAACACTTTTCCTAAATCTACTCCTATTTTCGTAACATCAGAATCAGCACCTAATTTGCAGTGCTGATAGAAAACTCCATCATTTTTCATTTCTTAACAAGTTGTGTATATTACTGGCTCTAGCTGATAAAGTGACTTGTCAATGACTTCACATCCAGCAAACGCATTTATTTAAGAAATGCAGCCCTCTAGTACGTGCTGTCATAAATCCATTCACCTGACTTGAGATCCCACCAAGAACCCTACCTAAAGGTGCTCGTCCATACGAGACAAGCAAATGAAATACTAAAAAGATGTAAAGGTTGCACACTTCAACATACCATCTTCAGGCATCACAAAGTATTCCTCAAATGTTTATTTTACTTTAGTATTGCAACACACTGCACATCTTTTGTGATTAAGAACTATGAAAACACCCCGATTTTAACAATTAAACTCCAAAGTCCTAAGAGTCTACAGAAGCAGGTAAATAAGTCAGAAATATTGGAAAAATGATTAAACAGGAACTTTGCCTTAGTTTCAAACACTTAACTGCTTGAGGCTGAAAATCATGCAAAAAGTACAAAAAAGTTGTGTGTAGAGCATAGGACTAACTGGTGAAACTTTCACCCAATGGGAGTCATTGATTTTATAATTTAGAATCATCCCCTACAGTGAGTAACAATAAAGAGCAGGAAGACATAAAGGAGAGGGTCTGTCAGGATCAGATTCTAAATCGTAGTGAAGGAGAAGGGGGGTTGGAGGAACAAAGCCACTTACTATTTTTTCTCTCACTGCTTCCAAATGGTCAGTTCTTGGCAAAGGTGCTGTTTGAACAGGAATTTCTTCTTCCTGAACCTTTTCAGCTTTCAAAAACGTTTGTGGAATCCCAGTTGTCAAACCCTCTTTCTTAACATCCTCTTGCTTCTTAGCTTGCAGTCCCTCGTAAGGTGCTTCAACTTCTGCTTTCTGTTCAGCAACATGGTCTTTAGTCTCAGCTGTAATTTGTTCTTTTTTGTCCTCTGGATGTGGTGTGCTCTTTTCTGGGAGCACAGGTGTTTTATCTTCTTCCAATGTGCTCAGGGGTTTCTTTTGATCTGAACTTACTGTTGCAGGAATTTTATCTGTCGAAAGTGTTTTTAACAGTTTCCCTTGCTGAAGTTTTGATTCTTCTTTTTGAGCTTCCTGTTGGATTTTCTCCACTGATGAAGTTTTCACGATTTTCTCATGTTGAAGTTTTTGATCTTCTTTCCGAATTCCATGTTGGATTTTATCAGCTGAAACTGCCTTTGACAATTTCACCTCCTGTAGTTGTGCATCTTGCTTCTGAGCCGCTGGTTGGATTTTGTCAGCTGACAGTGCCTTTGCCATCTTCATTTGTTGGAGTTTTGGGTCTTCTTTCTGAATCCCATGTAAAATTTTGTCAGCTGAGGGTATCTTTGTCAATTTCACCTCTTGAAATTTTATGTCTTCCTTCTGAACTCCATGCAGAATTTTATCAGCTGAGGATGTTTTTGCCAGTTTTGCCTCTTGAAATTTTATGTCTTCCTTCTGAACTCCATGCAGAATTTTATCAGCTGAAGATGTTTTTGCTAGTTTTGCATCCTCCTTCTGAACCCCATGCAAAATCTTATCAGATGAAGCTGTCTTTGTCAGTTTTGTTTGCTGGAGTCTTGGGTCTTCCTTCTGAGAAACACGCTGGATTTTATCAGCTGAGGGTGTCTTGACAAGTTTTCCCTGCTGAAGTTTTGCATCTTCTTTTTGAATTCCTTGTTGGATTTTATCAGCTGACAATGTTTTTTCTAATCTCCCCTGTTGAAGTTTTGGAACTTCCTTCTGAACGCCTGGTTCTTCTTTCGGTTTTGCTGCTGCTGGAGTAGGCGGTGTGGAAGTCTTCTGAGGGGAATGTGAGACAGCGGGCATAGGCTGTTTTTGAGGAGTAGCAGGTGGTTTGGATACTGGTTGTGAAGGGCCTGTTTTCGGAAGTGGCACCTTGCCCATATCCCCAAGTTGTCCTGACATTGCCCTTTGGGTCTGGCAGTTTAAGCACAGCCATTCCTGCACCTGTGAGACAACAAATATATGAAGTTACTTATTTGAAAACTCAACAGTAAAATCATATGGTGCTTCCAACTGATACAGTTGAATACTTTTAATCTGACACTATGCATACTGAGGAGTTATTTTCTCTATTTGCTGCTCTTGCAGGAAGATCCAGAAAGCCAAGCTGAACAAATACAAAAATACACTGTGAAAATTAACAGCAATTACTTTGTTCCAAAATATTGATGACCTTTATATACAAAGTTTGCTTATATATTTCTAATATCCATTGTTTTCTAAAGCCTCTATAACCTATCAATAGGTCCCTCTAATTTTGTAAATCTGAGTAAAAGGGAAGCAACTGAGACTCACAGCTCTTTGTGTTTATCTTCAGAAGTTACCTTCCCCTCTTGAATTTGTGTATATGTATCAGTGTATAAATTTAATGTGACTGTAACCAAAAACGAAGATCAGAAGATCACCTGTCTGCTTTCTTTACTACTAAATCTCTGCTGCACACTGGCTCCTTTTACTCTTCTTCCCAGAAAATCAAGAGAAAAGGACAAATGCTTATATCTGTGCAAAGATTTTGTTGCCAGTTGCTTAGCTACTACATGAGAGGAGTAATCAGACTGTTTCCAGTGGGATTTGGGGTACAGTTCCTTCAGAATAGCAAAAGGAAATTTTAACACAGAAAAGTACTGAAAGGAAAGAAAAAGTCTGGAATCTTCTGGATACTAGGATAGATAATGAAGCTCTACTTCAGGAATGCAAAATGAGCTTTACTGGAGGATAAGAGGTCTATGCTGTACATTAAAATCTTTGTATGCTTGTTTTTAACTCCTTTTTCTGTGATGACAGAAGGTCTCAGTAATTCAGTTAGTGTATTTCTCTCATTTAGAGAACCTAGTGACCTACTGAATATGAAGCACATGAAAAACAGAGCAAAACGTTCTATCAGTATTTATATAGGCAACACTGCAGATAATATTAGGATAGTATGGATGACTGATCAGTTATAGACCATTGAATATTTCAGAATATCCAATGGTATATAATCAGCTGCCTAAAAGATGCAGCATTTAGTCAGAAGAAGGGGGATCTGGCAGAAGTGTGCAACCCCAGAAACATTCATGCATTTTGCATTAACAAAATGCATGAAAAAAAATTTATACAGTAATAAATGAGGTAACATCCAAAGCTGACACTGGAGCTCTAGCTCTGTCCCTGCCAGCTAAGAATGCCCAAATGACCGAGGTGTAAGCACCAGGCTCCCTGCTCTCCTTCTGACTCCATGTAACCTTCCTTTCCCAGTGTAAAGAAGGGCCTAACTTCAACAAATGCACTGGCAGATTTTCCTACCAAGAGTACTAAACACTTGGTGATGCCAGCATATTGTCATTGATAGGGTGATAAGGGTTGGTCATGACAGGACCACAAATGGCTTTTCCAGATAGTTAACCAGAAGTGAGGCATCCTCTATTCACCTCTAACAATGGAGCTTACCAGCTCAGCTCCCACATCCCAACCAGGATATTTCTAAGTGCATTTGTGATTAGCACAGTTTCTGTGTACAGTAGGTATGTCCAGGATACTATGATTTTTGGTATCTTTAGAACTTAGTGCATTTTCATAGAATCATAGAATCATTTGGTTGGAAGAGACCCTCAAGAACATCGAGTCCAACCATTCACCCTGCATTGTCAGGGTCCTTAAACCATGTTCCTCCTTTTGAGACTAGCTTCTTTCAAACACTTTCTGGAATTATCTAAAATCTACCCAAACCTCAATTTATTAATCCTATCTGCATGCTTCAGATCCAAATCCCATTGTTAAATGAGTTTACAATTCTCTTGGTTTTAAATTGCTTTTCAAATAATTGAATCACTCCTATGATGCTGTCCCTTTGAAAAAAAAGAGCTGATTAAGCTAATAAGTGAAATACAAATTACAAAGAATGCAGATGAAACAACAATTGCATGTGAAGCAAAATTAAGCAAGAAAAGCTCGTGGGCTAATTTTGTTGAAATACAACTAAGGAGAGGCTATTTTACATATAAAATTATTTTCTTTGCCTGACAATTTTTGTTTCAGGCACAGGAAATGCAAGAATGCATGTATTATCATTCAGGTCACCTAACAATTGTCTTGTGTATTTATTATTCTACTTTTACAGAAAATGATCAAACTAGTGAGTCGTTGTAATTGACATAAATAAATATTTATTAAAAACATTTGGCAATATTGTCCCAATAAATGCAGTTTATTGACTGAATCAGCTGTCTCCAAAAGCAATGAAGCCCCTAATAGCTACTACATCCTTTGCAATTCCAAACTGGATGTGGCTCTGTGTCGGACTATCAAATATAATTTCGGTTTAGTTTTTCTGTGGAAAAAACCATTAAAACATAATCCTCCAGGGAAGTTTGTTCTCCTCCATAGGCCTTAAAGTGCCAAATACACATCATTTGTCTGGGAAGCATGAATTAAGAAATACAAACAAGAGTAACTTCTTTTTTAATGTGTAAAATATAAATTAGTTCTCTTGCAAATATTTCTGTAAGAGGAGTTTATCTGGAGTTTTTACTACAGCTTCATCCCTTTTTATGGGCAAAACCATTTTTTTCCTAGAAAACAATCTTGGAAGCCATAAGTATGCTGTGAACTGTCTTTTATAAACTTAAAATAGAAGTAATATACCAGGAAAAAAAATTGGCCCACAGAAAATCAAGGTGTTAGTATTATCAGGAGTCTGTAAGTGCCTAAATATACTAGATAACATTTAGCATAAACAGACTACAGAAAAAAGATACAATTTCATAGAATCTTTAATTGGTTTTTTTTTATAAAAAATGTAAAGACCTCTACACAAAATTGACTGCATAATTATGATAGATTTATTTATTTTATTTAACTTATTGGAGGCCCCAAAAGATTTAAACTCACTAAGAGGGTATTCCAATCAGCTTGACAAATACTTATTTCACAAAGTAAGCAGAAATAATATCAGTATTATTTGTGCTAATATAGCTTCTCTCAGGACGAGGCATGGGAATAAGACAATACTTAAATGTTATTAAGCTCCTCCCAATCTAGCTTTAACCATCTCTAATTTCATAAAAACATAATTAAGTGGCTTCTACAACAAAATAATCCATGGTTCAAGAGTTTGCTGAATTTCACTTACATGTTATATAGATATTCTTACGAACGTGTTACTTCATACATTAAAGGCACATGTTCTTTTCACAATACCATTTGTTTGTGACATAATTTACATATATTTCCTTATAATATATACATACCCAGTTTCTAGTGTCTTTATGTTTGCTTCTTTCTCTATATCTACATTTGGCTTTTATTACTTCTTCTAGCTTTGCTGGTTACACAGATCCTATTTAGTATCTCTTCACTTGCAGCCTACTCACTGCTCATACACTTGCTCCTCAGATTCATCGAGTCACATCTCTTGCCTCATTTAAATCCTTCACAGACTCAGTTCTTTGAACTGAATAACTTTAGCAACTGTAGTAATAGTATTAAGTATTTAAAAATCGAAACAGTTACCCAGCCACTGTTCCCTCTCAGCTTTGCTCCCCGTCCCTACTCAGCCTCTTTTCTCTGGAGTAAAGTTCTTCAGCTCAAGAACTGTGCTTTGTGCTTAGCACATAGGAGAACAAGTCTCTTAAAAAGGAAAATAATGACAATTAACATGAACAAAGGAAGGTGATGATGAGCAAATCGGCAAACTGCTGGAAATCTTGTCAAGAGATAGAAGTCCCAGTGTTGCCTCCCTGGCATACTGATGCAAGTGATGTTAGTGAAATGACCTGGAATTGTCCAGATACACAGTGATTTAATGAATCTTGCCATTGTCCTCTTGGACTTTTGTTATAGCTGCATCCATTTACCGCTTTATTTTTTAGTGTTGCTATATAGGCATGGCAAATAGTCCTCCCAAGCCAAGTGTTTTAAATTCCAGTCTAAGTTTTTACAGTCATGGGGGTATTTGAACACAAAAGAGCCTATAAAAACCTTGTATTACCAGCCCTTTAGCTCCTGATTCTCTGTCAGAATGGTTCTCTATAAAATCAAATTTTGTACCAAGAAGTCATATGCCTCAGTTTTAGACTGGTCTTTTCCTCAGTTAACCTCATGCCCTGAACACAAGCTTTTCCCTAAGGGTATCTTTTCAGTTAGCCTGTCAACTCAAATTTATTAGGACTTGGGAAATGGACATCATCTTCTTTCAGCAGCCTTCACTCGATAAATCTTCTTAGTTCTTTACAGAATTCTTCGCACCCTTTGGTTCCTGAATTGGCAGTACACACTATTATTGGCATCACAAGTGATACAGTGTGCCTTCATATTCTGAACCCACGGCGCTCTCCCTGTGTTTTCAGCAATCCTTACAAACCCCTACTGCCAGACAGAACAAAGTATTTGTCTCACAAAGTTCTCCTCATTCAGTTTCCTAATAAACAAATGTCATCATGAAAAGGGCATACATCTAACATTCATTACAAACGTCTATTTTTCAGTTGTCATGCAAGAGCTCGGGCATTTCAGTTCCTTTGCTTTTGTATTCGCACACCACAATGTTAGATAACTTCAAGTTGAAAATAATAGGTCAACTATTCCATCTCCCTGCCAGCCAAGGATTTTTTATTGCAGCATGTTGATAAATTCATTACCCATTCTTGGTAAATGCTAATTGGTAAACTAAAGCTTTTCTCTAACTGAAAGTAATTCGAAGTACTTAATATATTTGTGAAGGTGAAAACAAAAGCTTCTTCCCATAAAACATCTCTAAGTTACTTCGGAAGGCAAATGCTTTAGTTTCATTTAGATACCAACAAACTACCTCCTTTGTCATGGTTAGATCATATCTTTATCCCTTCCTAATTCTTCCTCCTCACTGCTCTCAGTAAAACGAAATCATAAAACCAACACAGGAATGAAAAAGACATTAAGAAATAAGTCTCTGAAAAATTAGTATCTTTATAATTTCACTATTTAAAATAATCACATTGCAAAACAGAATCTTTATCAAAAACGTGCTAATTTTTATAAAAATCTGAATATATCTATGAAAAGAAAAGTAAGCTTTTTCTCCCGAATTAACTCATATACAAAACAGGTGGAGAAGCAATACAGGCAGTCACTAAAATATTTTTCTTTTTACTCAAATTTGCCATTTTCTTTTTTACGAAGTATAGATTTGACTATGTTTCTTAGAAAGCACAATAAAAATACATCTAAAAGTAAGACATCTCTGGCATAAATACTAATACAAACTAGTTGTTCTGAGACTCTAAGACAGTTTTACCTTGGATATTTATTTTCAAATTATTTGGTTTTTACTTTCACAAACTTGTACTGCATGTGTCCAAGATCTTGTATGAATATATCACTTAATGAAATAATAGAAGTAACCAAATTGTCCACCCAGAGTGGAGAAGCAATCTGATGAGCATAGCAAACTCCACCTTGAAGATAAGAAAAAGCAGGAATTTCCAAAAATTGAGCTAAGTCAAATTCTGCAAAGGAAATTTAAACAAGCAACAAAATATTTAGTATACTTGTAGATAAAAAGATATCCATAGTGCAGTAAGGTTGCTTCAGAGTTAAAGGTATGGTCCACATAAAATGTGCTTTAATGTCAGATTTTTATAATATTGAGATTTGACACATGCAAATGTCAACAGGAAAAGAGCACACAGAATGGAAATCATCATACTGGATGTGGAAATGCATGATTATAATCTAATAGTATTCATTAAAGTACATTGGCATAAGAAAGCCAAATCAAGCAGCTATGAGATATACATAATCCACTCAAACTGAGTGACAGTTTACCCACATTCAACTCACACCCACTTTTATTTAATATGTAGAAGTGTTCCTGGAAACTACAGCTCTGCTAGTCCAATTCAAATGTTTACCAAGTTTTAGAAAATAATTTTAAAGAAAGTTGAATTGATCCTCGTGATGAAGAAAAGGACCATGTACTAAAAGGCAATATGAGTTTACTGCAGGAAGACTCCATCAGATAAATCTTGTATTTATTTATTTTTTTTTAATAATATGAATTATTCTACAGGTAAAAATGAAAGTATTACATGTTGAGTGTAACTGGATTCCAGAACAATAACTGAACCTGTGCCACCGTCAAATGATAAGTCAAATTAGCAGAGATAAATCAAGAAATTGCCAGGCAGGGAAAATGCATCTCTTATAGAGGGAAATTACCCTACTTTCTTCATCAGTGTTAGTTAATTTTCTCATGTTTTAGTTACTTTACAGTAGACACGATGAAGGCTTTGGAAGCCTTCACATCCTCCTAACCTGGAGAGATGTATTGTAACAAGAGGCTGCAGACACTCTTCCTCTTGTGAGGTTCCTGTCCTGCTTGTTACAGAACGGCTCTTTTTGCAAAGAGGAGAGAAGGAACTCTTGAAACCCTTGGACCAGAGGCTCAGATGTCTATGATGCAAGGCCTAGGTTGGTGCAGCACAGCTGTCAGTTCTCAATTCAGTTTTACTGGGAAAAAAGGCTGTTAAGATGCGAGAAGCTGTATGAGAGAAAGCAAGTAGCCAGCTTGGCAGAGACAGGAAAATATAGAAAAGTTTTCATAGATACTGAGTGGCTGTGGAGGTCACAGGCAGTTTTCCAGGATCATTCTCCTGAATTAATACACATAATAAATTTTGTCTAAAACGTCACTTAGGATCTTAAACATATTTTTGGATTTCATCCTCAGCAGAGAAAGCTCTGCAAACAAATGCTTACTCAGATGGCTGATTTTTGGATAAAAAGGTTAGAAGAATATGGACAATTTAACCTAGGGAAATGAATCCCACAAGTATGACTTATATAGGAGGAAAGGTATACTGGCTGCAAACCAAATGGATATAAATTGTCCATGGATAAATTTAGGTTTGAAACTAGAAGACCTTCCTTGCCATTAGTGATTTGCAGTTTGGAGCACGATACAATAGGAGTGGTGGTACTGAGAAATGCAGCTGATTTCAATACATGATGTGATTGCCAACAAAATCGCTCAATGATTCACGAATTCACAAAATCCTACCAGTTTTACAAACTGCATTCCTGTAAAAGTACTCATGAGCAGAATGCATTATATTATTAGCACCGAATAGATTCACAGCATTCAGCCAACTTTAAATGTCCAGCTGTCTTTCAGCCACCAAAGAGAGATCATAGAAATCCACAAAAGCTAGTTCAGGTAAATGTAAAGTGTCAATTTAAAACAAAAACCAGCAAAAATTCCTGCAGAATAAAGTTTGTCAACAGAAGGAGGAGGGGATTACTTTTTTAGTTTGAGAATGCCTTTTTTTGTTTGTTTGAAGTCGCAATCAAGTTGAGATTGTCATCTGAACAATGCAAAAAGATCAGCTTTTATCTCTTTCTCAAATAAAGGCTTTCAGCCTATGATTGAGGAAGACCAAGTTATCTCAGTATCTCAGATTATTGTCGCTAATTGCTAAACTTACTTTCAAGTCATCACAATTATGAAATATAGCAAGCTATTATCAACTTGTCCATTGCAGAGTTGTGTCTGTACCCAGTTAACAATGCCTATGTGACTTGCTGGTGCATACACCAAAAGTCACAAAAACTGACATGACAAAAAATGGATTTGCCACTGGGAAGCTAATATAGAAAAAAATGAGCGAGAGACTCTTACCTATTTTTCGTGTATGCATCAGCAGAAATATTGGCTATATGCTTCCTGCCTACTGCTGTACATAGCTATCGAAGAAAATGATTGCTATCCAGGCCTTTGCAGCCCAATTACAGTCTATACACAAAGGTCTCAAAAGACTTTGGTCGGTGTGTTGGAAGATACAACTAATATCAAAATAAGAATAGAATCAATCTTACTTCTCTTCATGTCAACTTTGAAGCGCAACAGAAACTTGGAACAAAAAAAAAGCCAAAAAAAATGATACTTAACCTTTGCCTGGTAAAAGGCATTGCCACTGACAGTGCTGGTGCTTGTTCTGCACTGCGATACCTCAGCAGTCTGCTTGATGAGTTGCCACTCCTGCATGCTGCTGCAAGGCACTCGGCTTTTTTTGCTTGATGTCTGATGGGCAGCAATAAAAGTAAAATCTATTTTATTCTATGGCTGCAGTCCACAATCTTGTGTCTTAGATTATGGGAAATCTAATCATTACCAAAGGAAATAAAGTGGTTCTAATAAAAGAAATCTTAAATTTCTGAATGCTGTTTTAGCCTGCCGTCTTCAGAACATGGTGTTTTGGAGTAAAACTATCATTAAATCCCTTAAAAATTACCTCTTGATTTTTTTTGCCTTCAGTTGCTTTAAGCATCTTCCAGCATCTCTGAATGGTAATATATTTCATGCTTTTACAGAGAGAAAGAAATATTCCAGAATATTAGAAGACATATTCAAATCACATAAGTTCAAGTTTATTGGAACTATTGTATAATTATTCAGCGCAGTCTAACTGAACACTTGTTCTTTAGGTTGTTAAATCTTATTTGCACTTAGCATTGCTCAAAACACTGGGGTAGGGGTAGGCACTACCTAAGCAGGTGAGAAAGCAGGATTTCCACTAAACTGTGGATGTGTATTGTGTAGACATTTATAATTGCAGTTCGCAACTTTTACCTTTAATGGAGAAAACTAGGAGCATTCAGGAGGCAGTTAATCTCACCTATCATAGGGTGTTAGGTAAAAAGGCTGGCACTGGGTGCATAGTTACCCCCTTAAAATCTGCTCTGGAGCATTTATCCTGAGTGCAGTGACTATGCACAACCACTATTTGGATCTTCCCCTCCTTTTTGTTTTTCCTTATCTTTAATGTCTTCCATTCAAGTTTGTGTTCACTTGGTATTAGAAGCTTTCAGGGACTCCGAATTTCTGAATAAACACATCTTGGAGGCTGGACTGACAACAACAGCTTAAAAGCTCGAAAAGGTGTCCAACAGTCCACCTATGTTTCTAAAGGGTTGGTACATCCCAAGAAATTCTTCTCTACCTCGTTATTATCCTGTCAAACAAAGCCTGATGACCTCCACAGGCCCCTTCCAACTGCAACCACTATGTGATTCTGTGAATGCGCTAAAAAACTAATGCCCTGGCACCAGAAACTGTAACATTTTATTCAGTCAAAAGGTTTCAAAGACTATCCCCTAAAATCTAAAATCTTAAAAAGGTTTATTTTATAGAGTGATAGAGCAATCAGTAAGTTAATACTAATGCCCTAAGATTTTGCTTTGGCTCCAGAATTTTCATTCTTTTATGAAAGCACTCATGGAACTTTGTCAGCTGGTTTGTTGTCGCTAACAATCTCTTCTTTTTCTCCCCACACCAAGTGTCAAAGGAAGAGTAAATACTGCAGTAAATACTGCAGCAGATTATCAGAGAAGTGCAGAGGAATCAGTGTTTCTCCCATGTGTCTGCTCCTTAATTTTAGTAGAGTTGGGACTGCTGAATATTCAACTCAATTACGAACAGATGAACTACAGAATATGACAACACAAGGATGACCTAATTCCTCAATTCTGACACGTGTATGCCCTTACCTTACTTCAAGATACATCCCAGCACCTTCAGAAAAAGCTCAAATTTTGTGACTTTTTAGCAACTGCTCTGTTGTTTGGGAATTTTTGTCTTAGTAATTAAATTTGATAGATGAGAGGATTTTTATGTGTATAGCATCTGTGCATACTTTAATTTCTTTAGTTATTTTACTTAAGGCCCTTACAGGCTTATAATTATGCTGTCAGTGCACAACACTGGTGTATACCTCATCATAGATGCAAAAGAAGCAAAGCTGTCAAAAAATAACTGCTTTTTTATTCTGGAGGGGGAACACTACCACACTTGTTTTTACTCTGCACCTAAATGCACTGTCATGTGTGTGTTGCTCTTTTTCATGCACTGTTATAACAAGATGACTAATAGTCTTCCTTTGTGTCAGCAGGTTTAGCTGTAGGGGTGCTGTTGCCCAAAGCAAAGGAATAAACGGCCTTCCTCCTCAGTCTTACTCAGACAGAGAGATTCCCATCCAGAATTTTACTGCCTCTGGTCTTGTTACCATGGCAAAACTGGCCCTGAAAGAAAAAACAACAAAGTAGATATGGACATCATCTAAAGGCCAAAGAAGTCGACGGAAGAGCCCCAAGTACTTCAGAGGAACTGGGACGATTAAGATCTGTGTACACTTTGAGAAATTCTGTACTACAATGAGAATCCACAAACATTATCTGAAATAGAATAAATCTTTTTTTACAACTGTGCAAGAAAATGATCCTGAGACTGAAACTCCTTTAGACAATTATATATCATACTCGCAGTGTCTGTCATAAAAACATTGAAAGATCTCCAGGTGCTACCACAAGATAAATTTGTAATAATACTGATCTCTAATTCACAGGGAATGATACCCTGCAAGCCTATGGGTTGAATGTTTTAGCTAGTGAATCTATAAAATTGAATTTAGGAAAACCTGTTAAGAGAGAATGTTTTCTCAAGGGAGGGTTAAAAAAAAATCTCTCCTATAATAAATCATCTCTTGATTTTCCATCTCTACCAAAGAGACATTAAAATACATATCCTACTGTTGATTTACTTAGTTCAAAAGGAGAGTATCTACCTCTACTTTCCAGACTCTATACTATGGCTTTGTTTAAGAATACATACTACCATCTATTTATTTTTTTATTTCCAATATGAACATCTGAAGAGATATGCAGTGACATTTAGTTTTGGGTACTGGGTTTTCTGCCGAAGTGTAATACTCTAAGTTTTTTTCAGAGTGCTTCTGCAGTTAACTGCTCTCCTCTAGCCAAAGAAAGAACCCTTCCCTATCACTGCAAGTCAGCGTACCCTTCTTTCTCTGTGATGAACTCCAAAAAAGGTAAAAGAATCCAGAGGGGAATCACATCTATCCTCACTCCTCCTCTGGTAAGAAACTATGCATGCTCAATAATGCAAGCTACATTGGTAGTCACAGGTATTCATGATGTTGCCTTAAAAGATGACACAGTTTTTAGAAACCAAGAAGCTAATCAATCAATCACAAACTATATTTCTTTTTCATTTTCTTTTTGATTTTTAAGTATTTAATAACTTTTTGAATACTGACTGTTGCAAAAAAATATGCATGAAAACCAGATGTGGAGAGCTTTCTGTCCTTTTACATCAATAGCAATACCATCTTTATATTAAGTAGTCTTCCAATACACAAAGTCTATCCCAGCATGTTTCATACTTTTATATATATATATTTCAATATATAGCGCAACAGCTAGCAGGGCTCATTGACAGGGCTTTAAACTAGATTCGAAGGGGGAGGAGGATAATACCAAGTTTGATCAAGATATGCTGGAAGCACCTGAAGAGCAGCAGAAAGGAATTCTAGCCAGGAAGTCAGATTCATCTGGGGCCCAACTTAAATGCCTTTATGCCAATGCACGCAGCATGGGGAACAAGCAAGAGGAGTTAGAAGTGTGTGCGCGCCTGTTGGGATATGATCTTATTGGCATCACGGAGACATGGTGGGATGAATCCTTTGATTGGAGTGTCAGAATAGAGGGGTACAGGCTCTTTAGGAAGGATAGGCAAGGGAGAAGGGGAGGAGGGGTTGACCTCTATGACAAAGACCAGCTGGAGTGCATGGAGCTGCACCTGGGGACAGATGAGGAGCCAACTGAGAGCTTATGGGTCAGGATTAAAGGGAAGGCAGGGACAGGGGACATAGTAGTGGGGGTCTGCTACAGGCCACCTAACCAGGAAGACCGAGTGGATGAGACAGATAGGAGCTGCCTCACGTTCACGAGCCCTGGTCCTCATGAGGGACTTCAACCACCCTGATATCTGTTGAAGGGACAACACAGCAGGGCATAGGCAATCCAGGAGGTTCCTAGAATGCGTGGATGATAACTTCCTCCTCCAAGTGGTAGAGGAACCAACGAGGAGAGGTGCTTTGCTGGACCTTGTTCTCACCAACAAAGAGGGGCTGGTGGTGAACGTGACGCTCAAGGGCAGCCTTGCCTGCAGTGACCATGAAATGGTGGAATTCAAGATTCTTAGGGAAGCAAGGAGGGTGCACAGCAGGCTCACTACCCTGGCTTTCAGGAGAGCAGACTTTGGCCTCTTCAGGGATCTCCTTGGTAGAGTACAATGGGACGAGGCCCTGGAGGGAAGAGAGGCACAAGAAAGCTGGTTAATATTCAAGGATCACCTCCTCCAAGCTCAGGAGCGGTGCATCCCAACAAAAAGAAAGTCAGGTAGGAACATCAGGAGGCCTGCATGGATGAACAAGGAGCTCCTGGACCAACTTGGACACAAAAAAGAAGGCCTACAGAGGGTGGAAACAAGGACAGGTAGCCTGGGAACAACACAAAGAAATTGTCCGAGCAACCAGAGATCAGGTTAGGAAAGCTAAAGCCCTGATAGAGTTAAATCTGGCCAGGGACATCAAGGACAACAAGAAAAACTTCTATAGATATGTCAGTGATAAAAAGAGATCTAGGGAAAATGTAGGCCCTTTCCGGAAGGAAATGGGGGACCTGGCTACTCGGGATACGGAGAAGGCTGAGGTTCTCAATGACTTCTTTGCCTCAGTCTTCACTGGCAAGAGCTCCAGCTGCGCAGCCCAAGTCACAGAAGGCAAAGGCAGGGACTGTGAGAATAAAGAACCGCCCACTGTAGGAGAAGATCAGGTTTGAGACCATCTAAGGAAACTGAAGGTGCACAAGTCCATGGGACCTGATGAGGTGCATCCGCGGGTCCTGAGGGAACTGACAGATGAAGTTTGCTAAGCCACTATCCATCAAATTTCAGAAGTCGTGGCAGTCTGGTAAAGTTCCCAATGACTGGAAAGGGGGAAACATAACCCCATTTTTAAAAAGGGAGAAAAAGAAGACCCAGGGAACTACAGGCCAGTCAGTCTCACCCCTGTGCCCAGCAAGATCATGGAGCAGATCCTCCTGGCGACTATGATAAGGCACATGGAAGAAAAGAGGTGATTGGTGACAGTCAACATGGCTTCACTAAGGGCAAATCCTGCCTGACTAATTTGGTGGCCTTCTATGATGAGGTTACAGCATCGATGGATAAGGGAAGAGCAACTGACATCGTCTACCTGGACTTGTCCAAAGCATTTGATACTGTCCTACACGACATCCTTGTCTCTTATCTGGAGAGACATGGTTTTGATGGATGGACCACTTGGTGGATAAGGATTTGGCTGATGGTCGCACTCAAAGAGTTGTGGTCAATGGTTCAATGTCCACGTGGAGGCCAGTGACAAGTGGTGTTCCTCAGGGGTTGGTACTGGGGCCAGTGCTATTTAACATCTTTGTTGGTGACATGGACAGTGGGATCGAGTGCACCCTCAGCAAGTTTGCAGTTGACACCAAGTTGGGTGGTGTTGTGGACACGCTGGAGGGAAGGGATGCCATCCAGAGGGACCTTGACAGGCTGGAGAGGTGGGCCTGTGAGAACCTAATGAAGTTCAACAAGGCCACGTGCAAGGTCCTGCACATGGATTGGGCTAATAACAAGCAAAATCACAGGCTGGGCGGAGAATGGATTGAGAGCAGCCCTGAGGAAAAGGACTTGGGAGTGCTGGTGGATGAGAAGCTCAACATGAGTCGGCAATGTGTGCTGGCAGCCCAGAAAGCCAACCATATCCTGGGCTGTATCAAAAGGAGCATGGCCAGCAGGTCGAGGGAGGTGATTCTATCCCTTTACTCTGCTCTTGTGAGACCCCACCTGGAATACTGCATTCAGCTCTGGAGTCCCCAACACAAGAAGGACATGGAGCTGCTGGAGTGAGTCCAGAGGAGGGCCACGAAGATGATCCGAGGGCTGGAGCACCTCTGCTATGAAGACAGGCTGAGAGAGTTGGGGCTGTGCAGCCTGGAGAAGAGAAGGCTCCGGGGTGATCTTATTGCAGCCTTCCAGTACTTAAAGGGGGCCTACAGGAAAGCTGGAGAGGGAATTTTTACAAGGGCATGTAGTGATAGGACAAGGGGCAATGACTTTAAACTGAAAGAGGGCAGATTTAGATTAGATATAAGGAAGAAACTCTTCACTCTGCGGGTGGTGAGGAACTGGAACAGGTTGCCTAGAGAAGTTGTGGATGCCCCATCCCTGGAGGTGTTCAAGACCAGGTTGGATGAGGCTTCGGGCACCTGGTGTAGTGGAGGGTGTCCCTGCCCATGGCAGGGGGGTTGGAACTAGATGATCTTTGAGGTCCCTTTCAACCCAAACCATTCCATAATTTTATGATTCTATGATTCTATTTCGGTATCTCACTTTCCACTCACAAAAGACACTGGAGGTTCAGCATTTACTTCCAGGGGAAGAAGACAGTAATTACACTCATAAACATATTTCAGCACATACCTCACAATCATATTCAGATGGCAATGGTTGCAGTGACATTCTCTTTCACACGTTCTTTTAAGGAGATTCCCAATTAGATGACTAAAACAATTTTAATTTACTTGCATCCATGACAAATGAACATGCTGTTCTGGATTAATTAACAGCAGTATATGACCTCTACTTACATTATTCCTAATTTGCTTTGATAGTATTATCATAGTTATTCCATTTAGATCATATAGACCAAAGAAATCCAAGATCGTGTTAGTGTCTGAAGTAATAGTTTTACAGTAAAAGACAGTTTTTAAAAATGAGTTATTTACAAACTATTTTACTGTAAGCTTTAAAAACGCTAGGTTATTATAATCCTTTCTGACTACCTGTAGATGTTGATTAAGCCTAGTATGATCCTTTGTACCCTTTATTATAACAGTCTCAAAGAATAACTCTTTTCTATGCCTTCTAGCAGCTTGAATCACTATTCCCCACACAACTTGTTGGCAAAGAGCATGAGTATTCCCATCCCATCATTGCTATTATTTGTTCTAAACTGACAAAATGTCTAGTATCACAGATGGCACTAAAACAACAAACAATTCCATCCCCTGAAGAGTTCGTGGTCTATTCAGTCCGTTGTTCAATGTTGACCTTTTATGGAGAGTCCACAGAAAATTGTTTTTGTTCAAAAACTAGGGCTTAGCTATGGAACTAGATGAGACTGATTCTGTAGTAAAAAGAAGAACTATTCTTATTGTTTCAGAGTCCCTAGTGCTCAGTGGATCTTCATCACATCCCAGAATACATATTTGATGACAAACTACAAATACAACCTTCTTTTTTTATTTGAACCTTAACGGATCATATTAATACACAGCTCAGCCATTCCCTGTAAAATCTTTTTTATTTTAGTCACTCCCAACAGAAATACAGAGGCAATTGATACACATCATTATTCTGAAAAGTCATTTTGCATTTTGTTTGCTCTTGCAAACCAGATAATCCTAAAACTAACATGTGTAGTTCATTTCAACAATATGCTTTGCAAAAACAAAAATTTCTGTTAAGACAGATTGAAATGTGTCTCCTTTTGCTCATATTTAGTCTATTACTGCATGAATAGTCCTTCTTGTGAAGGGGGATCTGCATGCTGTTTCACAGAAGTGGAAGTGGCTGATCTATACTCCAAGTGAAATGCCATGGACGAGGATAGAAATACTTGAAGAACAGAAGGATTATTTTTTTTTTTTTTTTTTTACTCCTAGCTCCATCCAGCCTCATCTCACCTAAAATTTAATACTTAACTGAGGAGCTAGAGTTTTGACCCTGGCTACTCAAACTCACTCACCAGGCTACAGGACATTATCTCCAGATATGAACACTATTGGTGGGCTGACTGACGGATCTATTTCTGACTGGGGAGAGCGCCTGCAGCAAACTATGCTCCATATAAATCGCACTTTAAGGATGAATTTGAAATGTACTGAGAGCCTACACTAAAGTCCAAAGATAAACTTTTTAAAAAATGATAGTCTGAAGTAAGGTGCTAAATCTGTAATCTGATAACTAAATAAATGGTCTGATTTTTAAAAGCTCTAAATACCTGAAGACACTTCCACTGACTCCCATTTTTCACTTCATCTCTTCCGTTTGAATCTTACTTTAATCAGAACCACAGTATGCGTATCTGTTTCATCACGTTTATTGTACTTGGCTTTATCATTTGAGTTTATTATCATTTAGTAATGATTTATGTGTAATGTTTGCTCTCTGTGCAATGTGACTGATATATCAATCCTTTAGGTGCCTGAAAATGAGGAGGAAAGGCAAAGAAATGAGCAGACAAAAAGACTGAGGAATAATTCATAGCAAGGGAATAGACTATTCTCAACGAAGAGAGCACAGGTCCAGCTGAAAGTGAAGGAAAATCACTTTCCTGGCTTTGGAAAATTATATTAATCATTAACTACAAATACAGTAAGAAGGTTACATATAACCATCTCCTGATATACTGGCAGCTGCCATGGCAGCAAAGAGATAATAAAGTAAGCAAAGGAAATAAGTAGATATCGCATCTGTGCAGAATGACCACGACTTTGTGTGATATGACACATGCTGAGAAGCACAAACACCTTCCAGCAACCTCTTGAGCTCTTCCCAAAGGACATGTCTCCTAAACACCAGAAGAGAGGAGGTGAAAACCATACTGACTCCCTGCTTTAAGATCATGACAAGGGCAGTGCGAAGAGATGGGCAGTGTGCCGGAGCACAGAAATAGTCACAGCTGCCATCTCCTACCAAAACACTGGCTGGTTTTACAACATATGGGTCAGAATAACACTTTATTAGGTGTGGCCGTTTTCACTGATAAGAGGCCATTTTCCAAGTTTCGAGGTGATGCAGTCCAAAGTCTAGGGAAAGGCAAAGGGAGAGATGAGGTGCACGTGCAAAAGGGAAAAATAAGCTTTTTTATTGTCTTGGCTTCTGCCTTCTTTGAGACTTATGCTAATTATGTGTCAAGAAGACTGGTAGACATATTTTAACTAATACTAATCTCTCCTGCATGTCCTGCTCATTGATTCTATCTTGCACTTTCCTGCCTACAAGTTTGCCCTTGTACGGCCACACAACAGGAAATACTGGAAAGATTGTCTTAAAAAAGAATATGCCATTTTAGTCAGCAAGATAATCCTGTCAAACAGTGTAACTCAAAAAAAGAGAGCATGCTGCATGCTTCCATAATTTGGCAAATATGTACACAAAGGATTAAAAATAAAACATTTTTCTTGGAAAACTTCAGACCAGTATTCATTAAAATGTCTTCTCAATATTTCTAACAGAAACATGCTTGCAATCTGTTTAAAAGTATAACATACTGTGATGCTACAGCATGACTTAAAGCAGATGTTTTCTTGGCGTTTAATGTGCAAATAAATCCTATACACTCCAGCAATCATACATAATAAGCTTGAGTTTACTTTCAAGAGGCACTATGTGCAATTATGCAAAGAAAATAAGAAATAATCTAAACCCGTGTAAGTCTGCCCAAAAGACATGTACTGCTAACTCTCAATATAAATATTAAACATAAGAGGAAAAGACAGGTTTTAACTGCTAGAAAAAAAAAACACAAAACCAAAACCAAACCAAACCAAACCCAGTGAAATGAAGCGACTTAATTTTTCTGTCTCTTTAGTGTTATAAATCAGTGGTAGCTCCTTGGAAGTAAGTAAGGGTAAGACCCCCAAATATTGAGTTGAATTATGGTAAAAGTACTCAGTTTCCCAATGGACCTGCAATGCCTGGTAATAGACACATGCATTGTGCTGCTACCTCTTGCTGAAGTTCTTAGTCAGAGTAAAACCTCAAACTATATCATCCACAGATTCACTGCACTCATAAAATGGAGCTTTATAAAATACTAATCTTATTTGTATTTTATGGTGAAACATTTGTTTCTCTAAGACCGAATAAGTTTTAATCAAAGCTCTGCAATTATTTCTAAACAAATTTACCAAATGTTTCCAATCGCCTGGAATGCTACTTCAATTACTTGAAGATTATTTGTTTTAACCTTCTAGAATTCAGTTTTTCACGTCTCAAAATACACACAGTACTGCTTTTAGTAATTATGAAGCAAGGAAAAAAAAAATCTACACAGATACCAAAAAATAAAGTGGCCCCGAAATGATCTCCCTGAAGTCTGTAGTTGCTATTTCACTACTTTTTGCTATCACCAAAAGAATAAAGAATCCTCTCAAAGCAACTATGCTAGCTCCACTTTAATATTAATTATACAATTACTTGGTTAAGATGATTCAGAATTTCTCCTTGGTGAGAAGACAGGACTCCTCCTCATAACTTCAGTCAAGTGCTCTAAGATATTAATTTTTTCATGAAAAGGGCAAATCAATACTTTTACACTCACACGTGCATGAGTGATACACGGATGGACATCCACATGCACACACATGTATGTAGATCACTGCAGGAAACCAATATATTCATAGATTCTTATGGTCAGAAGGGCCATTATTCTCAACAGATTTGATCCTTTAATGCCAAAATCCATCTAGTTTCACC
Organism: Tauraco erythrolophus; assembly: GCF_009769465.1. Taxonomy (NCBI): domain Eukaryota; kingdom Metazoa; phylum Chordata; class Aves; order Musophagiformes; family Musophagidae; genus Tauraco; species Tauraco erythrolophus. The sequence goes on along the minus strand of NC_141468.1, from coordinate 11,023,440 downwards.
AAGAGGTTTCTATTCTCAACATTTCAGAATTTGTTTTAGAAAAATATGCAAATTTGTGAGGGAGGAACTTCTCCATCTTCTAAGTTAACTGTTCCAATAATTACTCTATCTGTAGACATTTTTTACATGTAGACTCTTAGATGGCACAAAAAAGAACACAGAAAAAAAAGCTAGGGAAAAAATAAATTCATAATTACATTTGCCTTTCTAAAGAATCATATTAAAACTTTAAAAGGTTAAACTTTAAAGGAAGTATTGCAAGACTAAAATTCATGTGACACAAGCTCAGCACTTTCTTACATCATGTAGCCGGACTATAAATGTATGTTGTACTCACAGTTCCTTTCGGAAACAAAACCCAGTTATTTTGTCATGAAAATAGCTTCTGTTTTAAACCAGACAAAACTCTACAACAATAATGCTAAAAAAATAGAATAAATATGGCTGTACTTATTTTGAAATCACACAATTTCCATTTGTATTTTAAATCTTACTTATCAGTTTTGTATCTTATGTCAGATTTAACAAACGTTATCCTTGTGGTTAACATCACATCTGCATCATTCTCACAATGTCAGCAGAAACTACGTGGAAGTTTAACTTTTATCTTGAAAGCATAGCCTGTCTTCAAGCACATTTTAAAAGGGTATTTGATGCTAAAATGTCCTTAGTAAAACTTTTAGATATATTGTAAATTGTAGAAAACTTTTAGAAATATTTTAAAATATACTAAAATGTTACTGGGTTGTAAGGTTAATCACTCTTTCTACTCTATTGATAAGAACCTATCTGTTCTTTTGCAAGCAAACAATTCTCTTACTTTAGTCCTACACCTAAAACATTAATATCTGTCACAAAAGCGAACAGAAATTTTAATTCTCCAAACCTTGGAATGAATTCTGTCTTTTTACCCCTTATTAAAAAAAAACACAAACAAACAACCCCACCCCCCCCCCCCCCAAAAAAAAAACACAAAACAAAAACCCATAAATAGAAAACAAGTAAATACGAGAAACATTCATTTGATTTTTTTTTAAGCTTTTTTTCCTGCATGATTCCCTATTTGGACTACAATTAGCCATCTATCGAATGTGTTGCCTTTCTTTGGAAAAGAGTCATCTTATTTTCTCATTGAAAGTCAATTTTCAAGTCTTAATTAATCTTGAAGGACTTGCTCAACCCTTGAAACATTCTTTTAAAGAACCTGTTTACATCATAGATAACATAGCATGATGCAATCTTCCAGGATGAGTGATGCTAATGTCATCTTCTAATTAATTTAATTATAGGTTCCCTATTAAGTCAAGAACAAACATCTGGAGATAAAAATGACAAAGAAGTCAATAGCTCTTAGCTGTTTAATGAAAAGTGGAAAGTAAAAAAAAATAAAGAAAAAAAAACAAAACACAAACCCAAAACTTCTTCCTTCCTAATTTTTGCATTACTTTAATTCTTATCCTTCCTCTCTTTCTAGTCATGTAGGGGACAAAAAAAAAGAAAAAAAAAAAAGAGACAGAAGTGAACTGAACAAGAAATAATCAGCTGGGTTAGACATGTCATAAACAGACACACAAAATGCATTCTTTTCCTGGAAAAGGGTTGTTAATGAAAAAGTTATGTACTTCTCTGTTCTCTAGGCTATGACAGTCCGTACTCAGCCAATGCAATTCAAGTGATTAAACTATATTGAGGCTCTTATCCAGATAGCACCTCTGCTGTCCTGTGCAAAAATCCTGGGCAAAAATTTAACATGCATTTTTATGGTAATTTCATTATTTTTCAGAAACAGATCCATAGTTTTCTCGGCTATTTATAACCTCTCCTCATGATATTCACAAAAGAAATAATCTGAATATAATGAAATAACATTTTGGAAAAAAAAAAAAGTGGAACGGACTTTGCAGGCTATCTCTAAATCTCCTTATTTTTCCAAAATTATCAGAATTTCCAGAAAAATAACCAAAACAGCCTCTTGGTAAAACCATTCAAAATAATTGTTTAGTTCTTGGCTTTGTGGCACCTGAACAACTTGATTAGTTTTATTGTCACCTTAATTCGTAATTTATAAAAGCAGTATTTTTTAAAAAAAAAGAAAGCTATTTTGGAATAGAAACTTACTTATATTTTTATGCAACTATGTAGTTTAAATTAGGAATTCTCATTCACAGTTTACCTTTTTTTTTCTAAAATCGTATATATCACATAAGTCAATTTAAAAAAAATGAAACCTTTTTGGTAAAATAAAAAAAAAAAAAGTTATGTTATATAGTGGTAGAAATTTTAAATAGCCACACACAGTAAGAGCTTTTGTATACATGGGTTATGGAGAGCTGCACACATAAATACATGAAGAGCATATTACACAGATCATAACTTCAGATGTATGGCACAGAGAATTTAAATTCCATTCTAAAACATAACAGAAATTATCATATCTATATTATAGACCATGTAATCAATTCCCAAGCCCTTGACACTAGAATAATATACAGTGTGATTGTAAAATGAACCATTTATGGAGCTCACTTCAAAAAAAAACATCTCTAGGCAATGAAGTGGAAAGTTCACATCTGTCTGCAAGGGCAGAAATGGAAGCAGTTTCCAGTGTGTAGAAGTGAATTTTTGTACATCAAAGCGGTTACAATTATGTCTTACAATAATCTGCATGTAATATAAATGCAGTACTTCAGAAATAATCTTTTTTATTTAAAGATGGCACTTGGCTACAATCATTCCAATTATTCTGCAAAGACAGTTAAGTAGATATTTTTCAAATGTGTGAATTTTTACTGCTGTGTTTTCAGATACTTTGCAGCATAATTTTTTTTTTCAGTTTCAAGTACAATTAAAATATAGTTAAAGTAGTAATTCCAAGACAAAAGTGTTTAAAATACACTGGTATGTGTAAAATAAAATTAAATAAAATAAATTTTGTGCAAATAATAATTTCAACTGACTATTCATTCCATACTCATGTTTGGGAAGTTAAACCATACTGCAAAATATCTAGCTGGATTCATAAAATTAATTCATAAAATGTCATGAGTTTGTTTAGGAGATCTAATAGTTGGTTGAACATCTACCTGTACAATCAATCTGATGGATTTATTTTACCACAGTATTTATGATTGTTTTGCTTAAATCTCCTTTATTATGCTACATTAACACTTAGAAAAAACATTAAGACTTTAAAGCTTCACTAGCTACTTTTCCATTCTAGTTAAAAAATGTACATTACAACTGTAATGTATTCTAGCAAAACTGTAGAAAGCTCAAAAATTACTAGTTCTTTCCAGTTCTCTGTTTAATGGAGTATTTGTCCAACAAATCTTCACTAAGCATTGCATCTTACAAAATTTTTCAAAAAGTATGCTGCATATTACCAAAACATTCCTTAGAAATTACTGATAAGAAAAGTATTGCTATCAGTAATCACTGAATAATTTCATTGGTGATATTGTTCATATCAGTAGGAAAAGAAGTCATATCTGCAACAACATTGAGTATTTTAGGACAAAAATTTATGTATGTAATTCCAGAATGAATTCTGCTGAACAGAAGAAGCTAGAAAAGAACTAAGTCTGGTTTTGTCTGGTTTTACATAAAAGGATTCACCGAATTCAATCAACAAACCTCAGAAACTGATTTAACAAGCACATGAACAAATAAACATAGGAAATGGTCTAAGAGTTTAACAAAAATCTGAATAAACCAGTAAAATTCAATAATCACAAAAGTTGAGGAAAACAGACTGTACCACAGTGACAGGATGAATGCTCACAGGCATCACTGAAAAGAACTGAGGAACTCAACTGCTGGAGAACAAGGCACATCAAAACCCAGAAGACCTTGGGCAGCTCCAGGTTAACAAAGAACACCCTTTACTCTCATTCCATCAGTAAAGATCCTCCTCAGAAAAACGCTGCTTTACAAAACGAGGAAGAGAGTGTGGCTCAAATTACTTCATGCTTTGAGAAGTAATTTGTGTTACGTAACAACAGTACGTATGGTAACAACACACTTGAAGAAAAATACGTATCTGTAGGACTGGCTAACCTGCCTTTAGAGCTTCCTCTCTAAAACCTATGAACCCTCTAGGAAGTTAGTTGTGTGTTTGTTAGTTTGATTTGAAAAACATGTCATTGTGAATCTGTTGTAAAAGCTTACTGTCTGCCAAAGTATGAGGTTGAAAACTGATGTCCAAATGTAATTTTTTAAGAGCTGCTTCTTAATATGAATCAGTTTTAATCAGTATGTCAGAAGATGAATCCATTTTGTCAAAAGGAATATCTGAAGCATCTACGCTTGATGAAGCTTTTTGTGCAACCAATTAGGAAACAAACTCACCGAGTTTCCAGAATTATTGGAGATAAGAAAATATGTCCTACCCAGTCTGAATAAAAAGATTATAAGTAAATAAAAGACTCAAATAAAGCTCTAGAAAGTATTAAAAAACATACTGACTGTCATGCAGTACCTCAAACTCAGGTTACTTTTCTTAAATGCCACTCAACAATGAGAATGCAGTTTGTATTTGCTGCCCAAACATACCCATAACTCTTCTCAAGCTGACCCAGATTGGTTCTACTTGGTTTAAACTCTCCACGTTTAGCTGGAAAGTGTCATCATCTGACATTATCTTTACGATGATGAAAGGCATGAAATATTTCTAAAATCTATTGTTGTGACAAAACTGCATGATTACATTGCATTTCGATAAGGTGTGCATATTTCTAATGAGACACTAAAAGTTAGCTAAGTGAACAAAAAAATCACTGTCCAACGGAGCAGACCAGGGGAACCTGGAAAATGTCATTTGTGGGCAACAGTAAGATTGCATTTCAGGAAGCTCAGAGAATTGGTACATTTTTTGGGCTATCTCCTGTTCTCATTACAGTTTGACAGTTTTCACCAGAACAAATTAAGTTTGTGATATTTTCTGTTCTCATTACAATCTATGTGACAAGAAAGCATTATAAATTTGCCATTTTCTATCCCTCTTACAACCATTGTTACAAGAATAAATTTTACCAGCATTCATGGTTGATAGTTTATGACTCTGTGCACAGATCCACTAGATAGACAGATAAGCAGTATCTGACTTTAATCTCACATTTACCTGGTGAGATTTTCAAGTGTCATCATTAAAATTGAGCCCTTTCAAATTTATGCAAATGTCAGATATAAGTAAACTGAGGCTCACCTATAGAGTTCAGATGTAAAAAATCCCAGAGAATGTGGCACAGCAACAGATGAGGTGGATAAATAATATTTATCTCTCCCTTCTTTAGTCTTTCCTTCTGACCTAGGCCATTTATTACAAACTCTACTCAGTTTCTGCAAATCTATGTTTTCTAAAAGATCACTCTTTCTCCAGACTCCACCATTCTTTCTCCTGTCCAACAGGGATGCTGATGTGTTGCATTAAGACAGTTTGCTCATTTCAGGATGTCAAAGCCCTGCTCAGACTTTAATTCACAATGCTCCTAAAAAAAAAGCTAAGAACAGCATTCTGTGAAATAATCAAAACGTAATTGAAGAAGTTATGATTTATTTTAGACCGTCTCGTGAACCAGACACAAGCCCAGAAGTTGACCTCTAGTTCAGTGTCTGTATTTCCTCTTCCTCCCTGCTCATGTTAATTTTGATGCAATCCAATTTTATATTTTGGTAGAAAAGGGAAAAAAAGGAAAAGGAAATGTCCCAATAATTTGATGACAAATGTTACAAACTGTTGTTTCCTATGGTATTCCAGAAAACAGTCAGATAAGAATATACAGATAATTTCTAATTTAGGAATACGACTCTTACTAAGGCCTTTTTTTAATTCTATACAGGGAGAGTGTGGTCATTCTAAATAAAGGGGTTAAGGAAAGAATTCGTGCAAACTCCAGTTAGCTTTCTAAAAATATTGTAATATAAATATTATTTCCACAGAAAAAGATCTCTAGATGCTAAACAGTATCCAATCTTGATGGGGTAAGAGCATTTGCTGACTTATGCAACTTACATCTAGAACAGAAGCGCAGTGGTGACTGTAGTCACATTCAAAAACTACTGATGTGCTCCAATGCACATCAGTAATTGCCATTGGAAAAAAAGTTAATAAATCATGACAGGAATCTTGAAGTTACACGTTTCCCATAAAAGTCATCTGAACTGTTAAAGAATCATTGTGATTTAAGGTAGATCTGTTGAAGTTCATCCTAAGCAGACCACTAAAAATAAAGATTCAGGATGTTGTAAGGTAATGAAATTGTTTCCTGTGCAGAATCTGCAAAAAATAAGATTATTTAAACTGCAGAAGGGTCGATAATCATTCCTTGAATATAGAACACTTTAACTGAAGTCAATCAGATCTGTTCAGCCCGCGGTGGCTGAAGAGAACGTCTGAAATGCTTCGTGTGTGTGTATGTATGTTTTTTTACAAGTGAATTTTAAGTTTCTAGGTCTGTAGGCTAATAGTATTCACTGCAAAAGCCACCCAACCATGACAGAAAAATGAAATATTCTATTTTTATACCTGGAGTCACCATAATCTTAATTGGAATCATCTCAATTTGTAAATAGTTAATTAAGCAGACCCCACTTCAGTACTGAATGGAAAAGATGGTGGAAAAAATTAATGTAATAGTCCTAGAACGACAACCTTTGAAGGCTGCCCAGCCTCTCTTTTGGAAAATCGAAAAAATAACACAGAATCCCAGAATTGTAAATCTTTTTCCCTCTCTTCAACTGTATAAACACCATCTCAGCTAAAAGAGTCAGAACAGATGTCAGTGGGACATTAATCTCACCTGATGTGAAACATCTCACAGAATAGATCTGATCTAGTTACCCCAAGCTAATTTTGCAGTGTATGAAAAGAAGTAGGCAGCTCAAGAATGCAAGTCGTTGTCTTATTTATCCGTCTTAAAATTAGATACAACACAGGCCTGAAACATTATAAGGCAGAAAATTAGACATTAAATCTTTACCCTGCTGAGCCATTACACCGTTTTATCTCAAGAGAGGTACAAGTCATGTTGTTTTGTGCCATCAATCTCCCTTATGGACAGGTCTCCATGGCCACATCTACAAACAAATGGGTCAGGGTCTGTTCTCTTTCACTAAGGTCAAGTGGTGCAGCAGAGCTCCTGTCTATATGGCTTTAGTAGCCCTCTCCCCTGAATATGTTTCAGCCAAACCCAGGCTGACTTCATCCAGACTGCTGGGAAGGCAAACTATGACCATAAATTGCCTGGATTTTGATAAATTGGTATGTGCTAAAAACATGCCAGGGAGCATGCTAGCGATGGACAGTATGGACAGCTTCAGGCTAGTGCTTCTTCTGCAACTCGTAATTAGTTCACTAAGAGTTAATATTTACTAAGAGTTTATATTGCTTATGGTCTCATTATATCCGCTATGGGTGGGAAAATGTTATTTCAGTACACCTAATAATGCTTTTTTGTACTATTCCATTCAATATTTCAATGTATCCAGGAGAAACCTGTGTTTTAAAACAGACTTTCACTGAAGGAAATTGTTATTTCTGACCAGCTTCGCACTGTAGCTGAAAATAAAAACAGACGAATTCTCTCTTCTAATTGTAGAGTTCACTTCTGACTTAACACTATGACAGAATTCACTCAACATTTTATTTGCCACAAATTAATGATAGGCTCTAAAACAGCACGAGGTAGATGATTTGCATCACAGAGCAACTCTTAGAATGTCATTTGGTCATTAGCCACAATTTGCAAATTATGTCATATAACAGTTCCGAGCAGGCCTGAAAATACTGCATTCCCCTATGAAACTGAGTTTCTTGGCAAAAAACTTCAGTATCTGTTTAGGAAGAATGCTGTCAGTTGTGAGAGAAGCTAAGCTTTATATTTCTGCATTACTAATTCATGCCAATAAGTTTTTTACAGTCTCTTACATGGTTCTACCCAGGTTCTAAAACTTACATGTATATCCTAACATCCGACATTGCTTAGGATAAGATCCAACAATACTTTCCCAGAACAGCTTCAATAATCTTCAGTTCTAACTCATCAGCTACCTTATTTAAAGTCACAGATTTGTTTTGGACATATACTTTTCAGATAAAAATGCTATATGTTTATAGAACAGCAACGAGGGCCTCAATCAGAAATGTGTCAAGGCATTCTAAGCCTTCAAATCCCATTTCAGAGCGGACAACAAAAGTTCTTAAATGAAAATTAATATTAGTCTATATTATTTCCAAACCAAGCTTTTAGGTCACTTCACATGGTATTTTCTCTCTGACAGTAGATAATATTTGATGCTTCAGCAAGAGGTAAGATTATGTACTGGTTACTCACTGAAGGTTAGCTGAAGTCTCAAACCTCAGATTTATCTGTAATTTTTATTGGTAATTATTTTCAGTTCTTAGACTTCCGTGTTCAACCATTTTTTAATTTTAGAGAGATTTACTCTTATGAACAACTTCTAGCAATGAATTACATAGTCTAATTTCATGTTTGTGAGAGCATATCTCCTTTTATTTTGAATATATAATTTTAAAACTAAAACTTCTATGATTCTGTGCTTCTAATTCCTTGCAAGATCTGCAAATAAGAATCTTTACTAAGTTCATTATTTTAAACACTCATCTGCACTGAAATGGATCAGAATTTTGCAATTGGCTTTTACTATTACGACCACTATTTGAAATCAGGATTTGGTTTTGATGGATTTAATCCATCTTTAATATGTGTAAATTTAAGCCAGATTCAGGAATATATCTTTAATGACACAATCAGAAAAGTACCAAATGGAAAAGACAAATCATATTGCTTAGTTTAGCTCTGTAATACATGGTATTATATAAGAAAATCTACACTTAATCTGTACGGTGACAATTTCTATTAGAAGTACATTCTGCTATACAGAAGAAAAAAAAAACAATGAAGAAAAATAAAAATTATAACCTTGGCTACCTACCTGCATGAAAATAAAACATATAGAGGAAATATTCAGTGATATTTACATACAATTTGGAAACTGTTGGCTACAAACAGTGAATAATCCAGTTACTTGAGTGACTAAACACTTGACAGTGTCAACTACTGTCTGTTTGAGTTTAAAACCACTCCAACAGGGTGAGAATACAGAGCTGAACAAGTAAAATAAAAAATTCTGAATTTCCAATTCTAGATGATCTTTTAAACTGAATTTTTATTTTCTATTGATTACTTTTATTATCTCAAATTATTCTCTAAAATTAAGGGGAAAAATTACAAATATTTCAGAGTCCTTTTTTCAGAAACATTTGTGTATTACTGTAGATCAATGAATCTGCAACTCCAGAGCATGCAGGTGGCATAGGTCATTTCTGTAGATGGATTTTTTTTTTATTATTTTCATTTTTATTCACTCTTCTAGGACAGCAGCCTTCTTGACAACACACTGATTTGTCAAGTTAGACAGGGCTCATTGAAATGAAGTGCACTGAGAAGTTCAGAAGCCACTGAAGTTCAAAGAATCAATCATGTATTTTTTAAAAGAATTGATTCTGATTTAAAGTAAAATCAAATCAGCCTTACAAGTTTAATAACAGACACATAGGCATCAGCTTGTGTTCTATGTATTATTACATGCGATGTAACTATGGTCATGAGTATACTTAAGAGATGAGTTAAAGAGTACAATAAAAATGGCCAGATTTGTTATTCTATGAACATGCCACTATTTTTAGAACATGCCACTATTTTTCTGCATAGAACAACAAGCATTTAAAACATTTGGACATGTACCTTTTCTTTATCTGTCTCTTATGCCTGTAAATGGCAATGTACAAATCCCATTGCAAACCAGAGCTAAACTAGTAAATTCTCATAACACAAAACCTGCAGAATCCAGCAGCGCTCATAGCGTTCATCATCAAAGGTGCATCTGAGCAAATAGAAAGTGTGATCAGGCACCTCTGAAAACAGCGTGTTACCCAAACTGCAGCGTCTTACTGTAGTACAGTACTCAGAGTGTACTGACAAGCCACAAAATGTAGCTTCCCAGAAATTAATAGGAACAGAAGCCTTGGTTTCAACAGGAAACAGTCCAAAGAATTGACTGGCTTCTAGAGAGAGATTAATGTTTACCACCTTCTTTGTTATCACTCAGACAAGGTAAGGTTTCTGCTTTTTCTTGCCCCTATGGCAAGTGGCTGACAGAAGCAGGATTTCACTGTTTTAGCCATCTGCTGAAATGCCTTTAATGAGCTTGAAAGAGTAATTAACACATTTTTCTTGCTATTGAGATAAGGTCAGAGGAAATTATTTCAGACTGAAGAAACTTTTCTGTGTTCACTTCTGCATGAGGTAAATTAGGCCTAAAGTTTCTTTGAGGTACAGCAGAACTGGAATCACTGCCCTGTTCACGGAGACACACATGCCTTGAGTCACTCTGTGACACATTCTCACCTGAATCATTTAAGGTTATATGATAAAATGCTTATTCACTGACAATCCTAAAGGGGTTAAAAAGAGGGCTGGTTAACACATCTCTAGCTCCTATGGTCCAAAAGAGACAAATTTTGTGTATGATACATTTTCCATAAATAATTCTATCAGTACTTGCTCTAAATTATCATGAAATAACTACATATTAAGACAGACTGATGCTTTAGAAGTTCGCATTTTTAATGAAACTATTATGGTATTTTCTTACTATTAGATGGCACGATCTCAAAGCCTCTCTTGCAGACTCAGATAAAAAACCTCCATAAATAGTACACACACAGAAAAAAAAAAAGAGTACTAAAGACTAACTTAGCTTCAGGATGTTATTTCTTGAACAATTCTTCTTGGAAAACTGGAACTTCACATGTTGAAAGATCACCATGAACAACAATATTCATCAACTTCAATTTTCAAGTGCTATATCAGAAAATATCTCACTAAGAATTTCCAATTAAGTACTTTTTCCACTCCAAAATGCTTATTCGCCATATTGAAAATTACCTGGAGAAGTGTATTATCTTTGATAAAACATTTATCAGGAAAATGTCCTCAGATTTTCTAATGTGGACATCAAATAGTTCTCATAGAAATACAGTAAATACTGATATCCAGAAATTTAGAAGTGAGATATAGAGCTAACAAAGATATCAAAGAGCTGCATTTACATTTTTGAATGCAAATATAAATTTTGCATTAATTTTTTACAGTGTTAGTTATTTATGCAAGTTATAACCTTAAAAAAGGCTTCACAGAAACGTGAAGAATCAACCTTTGCTTGAATCAAGCAGGGAATAAATATGAAACTGCCCCTTCTAAAGAGTTTCAGAATCTCTGACCTGGGAATATTTTTCAAATGTCAAGAGATTATGGAAATAAAGAAAAATATCTCTGCCAAGTTCCAACACGAACTTTTCTCTAATGTTTTTAGTCATGTCTGAAGTTTGAAATCTTTTTGTTCCTATGGAGTAGTTTTTATAATTACTGCCAAGACGTAATCTTACTTTCTTGTTCAGCCAGAATTCAGAAAATATTAACTCACTTCCACTCTAGAGAACTTATTTGATGTTTATTCAAGCAGTTAATTTAATTCAGCAACATTTCCATTAACCTTAAAGTCCTTAGACAGTCTTTCTCTCACTGACATGCACAGAAAGCAAGAGGAAGAAAACAGTGAGGCAGATATAAGTGCAATAAGAACTTCCATTTCCAGAAAGGTGTTACGAAAGGCACTGCTTAATCTCACGTGTCTGCAGTGACAGCCAATGTGCAAAGACTTGCTTAACATTGATAGAAACTGCCAACCAACAGGACACTTAAGTAATCTTTTTGTGGTGCTCAGAGATTCATAGAATCACAGAATGGTTTGGGTTGGAAGGGACTTCAAATATCATCCAGTTCCAACCCCCCTGCCATGGGCAGGGACACCCTCCACTACACCAGGTTGCCCAAAGCCTCATCCAACCTGGCCTTGAACAATTCCAGGGATGGGGCATCTACAACTTTTCTTAGCAACCTGTTCCAGTGCCTCGCCACTCTCAGAGTGAAAAATTTCTTCCTTAGATCTAACCCAAATCTGCCCTTTCAGTTTAAAGCCGTTTCCCCTTGTCCTATCACTATACACCCTTAACTGACAAACTCCTGTATGGGGATGGAAAATGCCTATGTTTATATAAAGAAACATAGCTCTATGTGAGCGATTCTTTTTCGGGGAAAATGCCTTGAAATAAACAATGATAGTGTAATTTCTTCATATTGCCAGAATGTGAACAAACCACAAACGTAGAAGTACAAGACACTCACCACCTTCAACTGCGGGAAGTCTTTTTACTTAAAGGCATACACCAACAGTCTCCAAACTATGAAGACCTTGCAATGACTATGAGACTTTTCCTTTGCCTACAACCAGGAGAGGAGAGAGAGGAACCTGATCTGCGATTGTGACACCAAAATTTTATTTTCAGGTGTTAAGAGTGGCATTGAATTGGCTGAACCTGAGGGTCACTGTCATTTTAGATGCCTTATTGCATCCTGCCTCACCTATGTCCAACCGCGTTATATACAATGCTGTATCCAAGACACCAAAAAAGAGGTGGAACATATGAGTCTGTAGGAGACCAATATAGAATAACTTTTACAAGCTAACACCAAGGCTAACTTGTGACCCTCTGGAACAAAGAACTGTTTGCTCACAGGTTTGCAGACAATGCAGGAAACAAAAACTCGATAAGGGAACAGAGTGGACATTCCCTGAAGCTTTCTGAGGAAAGTCTCAAACACTCACAAGGTGCAAAAACCCTGAAGCAAAACTCTCTGAGCTCAGCCCTGAGACTAAACTGCCACCTGGGCAGAGGGTCAGTCCCAGTGAACGGTGGACATAAACGGGGGAGGCAAGTGCCATTGCAGGTGACTTCTGAACCAGCGCTCCTACACACCAGTGATACATCTCTCTCTCTCTCTTGCTTTCTCTCCCCCTCCTCCTTTTCCTTTTTATTCCTTTTTTCTCTAGTAAGTAATGCAAAATATAAACCCCTACATACACGGTGAGCAATAAGAATTTCTGCTATCCAATTATTTACCAATTAGCCTAACTATGGAATAGAAGTTTTTGTTTACCCACAGACCTTGAGTGTGTTCCCACCTTGATCCGCACAGAGGGGATGAGTGAATCTGAGACACCTCTCCCTCCTTCCTGACACTATATCTGCGGACCCTTTGTTGGGACGTGACGTGGTCACAGGCCAATATTTGGGAGGTGACAGAGACAGTATCTACAAGAGACCTGTGCCTTCTGGACTGCAAGCAAGAAGCAAAGAATGATACTCTAACATCAGGTACCTGTGCTTAGCCACTTGAATCTAGTCTAGTTTTCCGAGTTCACATTATAAAGAACTCACACTCAAACAGATTCTTAGTGGCATGTCTCTAGGCTAATCAACTCTCTCTTCAGGCTCCATTAGGTGGACTGACTGGCTCTTCACTTACTGTAACAGGAAGCTGAATATCTACTTGTAAACAATTAAATTTAGAGACAGTAATCTTTAACTGAATCCCAGCTAGTCTCAAGAGCTCCAGTGAGACCCAAGAAGAGAATAGGAAAACTCAAAATCTGATCCAATGTCCTAAGCTAGTGCCATTTCTTCATTGAACTTTGTATTAAAAAATATGCATCCACTGCAGTAAAACCTGTGATTTCAAACTTTTACAATCTTAAATAAATATCATAATAACACTAAGAATTTAAAATTTTCATATGTATTTTAAAATAAGAATAAAGATAAGCCAGAAATGTGCCTACAAACGATAACAGAAAATACGTGGCAGATCTGAAATGCAATCTCACAGGTCATGTTATTCTTTGGTCTAAATAGCAGCCACATTTCCTCTTCAATTTCTGTTTACTAAGAAGTAGTGAAAGACCTGTTACAAACATCCTAAGTTATAGAAGAAAGCTCCTACAAGTATTTATATACAAGGCTTCACACACATCAGTGAACACAATCAAGATATGGTGCTTACCAAACAAGCCCTCATTAGATAAGCTTGTGTAACTATCAGCATGTGCACTTTCAGCCCATTCCATTGCAAATTAAAACATAATCATTTATTATGATTACACTACTTCTACTGATGTTTAGTCTAATGCGTTTGAATTCAAAATGAGGATAAACTGAGAATACAGTTATCAGAAATCAAGTTACTGTGGCTTAGCTTCCAATGTAGCCACATCACCTGGTAAAGTTCATTTCCATTCTGCCTGAATTTTAAAATATGGGGTACATTCATATTTTATGTCACCTTTCTAACAAAGTTGTCTTATCATCAGTTAATGCTGCTCAGATGACACGAACTAACTCATTAAAATGTGACTTGCCTCAGTCTTCACTGACAAGTGCTGTAGCTGCTTCACCCGAGTCGCAGAAGCCAAAGGCAGGGACTGGGAGAATGAAGAACCACCCACTGCAGAAGATCAGATTTGAGATGATCTAAGGAACCTGAAGGTGCGCAAGTCCATGGGGCCTAATGAGACACATCGAAAAGTCCTGAGGGAACTGGCAGATGAAGTTGCTAATACACAATCCATCATGTCTGGGAAGTCGTGGCAGTCCAGTGAAGCTCCCACAGACTGGAAAAGGGGAAACACAATCCCCATTTTTAAAAAGGTCAAAAAGGAAGACCCAGGGAACTACAGACCAGTCAGTCTCACCTCTGTGCCCGGCAAGATCATAGAGCAGATCCTCCTGGCAACTATGCTAAGGCACTTTGAAAATAAAGAGGTGGTTGGTGACAGTCAACATGGCTTCACTAAAGACAAATCCTGCCTGACTAATTTGGTGGCCTTCTACGACGGAGTTACAGCATTGGTGGATAAGGGAAGAGCAACTGACATCATCTATCTGGGCTTCTGCAAAGGATTTGACACTGTCCCATACGACATCCTTGTCTCTAAATTGGAGAGACACAGATTCAATAGACAACTCAGTGGATAAAGAGACTGGTCACGATCAAAGAGTTGTGGTCAACGGCTCAATGTCCAGGTAGAGGCCAGTGATTAGTGGCGTTCCTCAGGGGTTGGTAGTGGGACCAGCACCGTTTAACATCTTTGTCAGCGGCATGGACAGTGGGATTGAGTGCACCCTCAGCAAGATTACTGACGACACCAAGCTGTGTGATGTGGTCGACATGCTGGAGGGAAGGGATGCCATCCAGAGGGACCTTGACAGGCTGGACAGGTGGACCTGTGAGAACCTCATGAAGTTCAACAAGGCCAAGTGCAAGGTCCTGCATGTGGGTTGGAGAATGGATTGAGAGCAGCCCAGAGGAAAAGGACTTGGGGGTTTATGAGAAGCTCAACATGAGCTGGCAATGTGCGCTGGCAGCCCAGAAAGACAACCATATCCTGGGCTGCGTCAAAACAAGTGCGTCCAGCAGGTCGAGGGAGGTCATTCTGCCCCTCTACTCTGCTCTCGTGAGACCACACCTGGAACACTGCATTCAGCTCTGGAATCCCCAACACAAGAAGGACATGGACCTGTTGAAGTAAGTCAGAGGAGGGCCACAAATACAATCAGAGGGTTGGAGCACCTCTGCTATGAAGACAGGCTGAGAGAGCTGGGGTTGTTCAGCCTACAGTAGAGAAGGCTCCGGGAAGACCTTCTAGCAGCCTTCCAGTACCAAAAGGAGGCCTACAAGAAAGCTGGAGAGGAACTTTTGACAAGGGCATGTAGTGATAGGACAAGGGGTAACGGCTTTAAACTGAAAGCCTGATTTTGATCAGATCTCAGGAAGAAATTCTTCACTCTGAGGGTGGTAAAACAATGGAACAGACCACCCAGAGAAGTTGTGGATGTCCCTCCTCTGATCATATGCTTGAGTACATTTTAGAACTTATTCTAAAATAACTTAATTTCTTACTAAGCAATTTGTTTAAATAAATGATCAAGTAAAAGAATTGGCTGAGTAAATTTAAATATGAGAAATAGGGTATGTTGCATCAAAAACACTGTTCTGTGACGAAATTGTAATCGAACAATTTCATGCTGACAAACTGTAGTAACAAGACTTAGTTATCAAGCTCTCTGAGGTATCTACAGCTTCATCAATATAGTTACTGAACCTAGGTGACTTGGGATCAATACAAACTTTTGTGTACCTATGGAGTTACTGACTGACATTATAGGTCATAAAACTGCTTTAAAAACAACAGCAAGGGGATTCTGTATTTGGAAGAGGATGTGATCTCAGGAAGCATCTCTGTTAAACGCTGGCAATACAATTTGTCAACGTACTCGAGCAACAGAGAGGTCCATTTTATATGTACACAGGTATTTTTTTGGCAGTTCAGCATCAACAGATGTCATGAGGTAAGGAAGCATGTGGTATCAATGTGGCAATTCTATCTGAGAGCAGAGATAGCCTGCAGAAGAGCTTTTGTAACTGCCTAAATCCACATTCACTTGGCACTTGTAATCTAGTGTAATGGTCCGACCAACTTCGAAGTAGGAATAGTGCCATGATAACAGATGGATAAAAGTGTAGGCAGCAATAGGAGCATGTACCAGCATCCAGTGTATTTACTGAGACTTGGAAAACCTAGCCAGGAATGACTCAAGTGACTGAAATAAAAGCCTATGGCCAAGATGGCTTGCCGATGGTAATTCAGCTCTTGCCTCAGTTAGCATTTCAAGGTACATACATGATTCAATTTCTAAGTTAGGGCCAAAAAAGTAGGAAAATAAGCTGTATAGTAAATATAGGGGATCTTGGGTTTTCAGTCTTATCTGACATGAGGATGACCATCCAAGTCTGCATAGGCATTGATCCAATATCTCCCGATTCTGCTGTTAGATCTGAGACTGTTGCTGTGGCTAGCAAGACAGAGACAGCCTTGTAGATCTTTATTTACAAGATTCCTCAGGGTGACTAGCAATGTTTTATCAGCACTTTAGTCATCAATGTAATTGCTGAGCTTGCCCCTACTGTGCTACAGATGAGGAAGGCAGGTTGCTATTTTCAGAATTCTGTGTCCCTTCACAAAGTAGTGTTCCACCCCATTATGTAAAGGCTTTTCAGACCAGCAGGAGGAAGCCTCTAATTTCTCTTGTGAGCCACAACCGGCTGAAATGTCGATAGGGTAAAAGGTTTTCTACTCAGATCTTCACAATCTAGTCATAGGAAACTGTTCCAGAAGATTTCAACACTAAATCGAACAGGATTGCATCCAGGCAAAGATCAATTGATTAAGCTAAAAAGAACCCAAGCAAAAGAAAACACCTCCTCAGCAATGTCTGCTCAGAGGGCAGGCTGCTGGGAGGTTATCTCTGCACAGGGAAAGTGCTTGCTAGCTTCCTTGCCAAAGGCAGATCACTGTTCCATTATATGAAGGAGACCAGGAAGCTGGTCTCCATCCATAGTTATCTGTCTGAGAGCAGTATATGAAAAAACAGGGAATGAACTCTGCCCTGGAAATAGGACCTGCAGAAATTAAATTTGTGTGTACCTCAGTATACAATCCAGCTAGAATGGCGTTTCTAGTAGACCATAACCAGAACTCTACAACACAATAAAACGGAGAGGCAGGGGGCAGAGGAAGGAAGAGTAAAAGAGTTATTAAAACTCTTGTACCAAGTAGTGTTCTCAAAGAGCATACAGGACACTTATTAAACAAATCTCCCTTCCAGAAATTTGTTATGCTATAGCACAAGCTACCAATTCCTGTAACAATAAAGGTATGACACATGACATGATAAAATCAAAAAACATATTTTAGTGTCGAGTCTTAAAATGCCCTGCTGTGAACGTGGAAAAAGCTCCTGTCCTCTAGTACTTGAAATAAGAGACTTTATGTAGCTCCTGTCTGACAGTACTTCAATGAGAGACTTCATATAACACTACAACTAGACTTTCATGCCCGCTATGATCAAAAGCTGTCTTCTCTGACACGGGCTAAAATAAATAGAATAAAATAAATAAATAGATATAAATAAATATTAATAAATAATACATAAATATATTAAAAATAATAAAATTAACAAATAAATAAGTAGAATAGAATAAAATAAATAAAATAAATAGAATATATGCATGCTATTTACTGCATAGACCCAGAAATACGCTGTTTTCAAAACAATATCAGCACCATGCTTTCAGTCTGTTCCAAGGGTTAGACTGACTTAAGATCAAGAAGGAGAAAGTAATGTTGATCATGGATGTGTCAGTTTAATGGTTGGACTCAATGATCTTTAGGGTCTTTTCCAACCTAAACGATTCTATGATTGTCCTGGTTTTGACTGGGACAGAGTTAGTTTCTCTTTTTACCAGCCAGAAGAGCTCTGTGTTTTGGATTTAGTCTGCGATTTGCTATGAGAAGAATGTTGATACCAAACTGATGTTTATAGTTGGTTCTGAGACATCAAGGACTTTTCAGTTTCTCATCTTTTGCCAGTGTGCAGGATCACAAAAGGCTTGAGGGGAGCATGGCTGGGACAAAGGGTCCCCAATTCTCCTTATGATTTGACCTTAGACTTAGGATTGAGGGCTAACTAGCCAACGAGCTATTCCATATCATGCAATGTCATGCCCTGTATATACACGAGGGTTGACCAGAAAGAAGGGCTTTTGGTCTTCTGGGGGCTCTCACTCTCAGACTCTCAGAGTGCTCTCTCTCTCTCTCGTTCTCCTTTCAGGCCTCTTGCTCATCCAGGATTGCAGTGTCAAGACTTACCTGTTTTGAGATCGTTTGCTGGGACGGGACAGGCGTTGATCACTGGGTGGTGAGCAACTATACTGTGCATCACTCATTTGTATATATTATTATTATCATTACACATACATACATATTCATATATTATTATCATTATTACTTTTAATTTATGTTGTTATTAAATTGTTCTTATCTCAACCCATGAGTCTCCTTTCTTCCCCTTTAATTATCTTCCCCATTCCCCAGGATGGGGGAAGGTGAGCAAGCGGCTGCATGGCATTTAGTTGGCAGATGGGCTAAACGATGGCAATGATTCTATGGTATCTTCCCTTATAAAATTACTCGACACATTAATCAAAATTCAGTAAGATCCTGCTGTATTACTTAGGAGCATTATAATGCAGAGCTCATAAGAACCACTACTACTACCTATGAAGTATTATTATAAGTGAGCACATCATTAAAGAGACACAGAGCAATAACACTTGACACCAGGTGAAAAACCATATATTGAGTCTTGCAGCTTTCTAGAGAGGCCACATGTTTCACTGTAGTCTGGAAAAGAGGGAGACAGGGACCAGAGGGAGTACCCGTGTGAAAATTAAGAATGCCTCTGCTTTATAGGGAGCCTAAAAGGTGACTAGCAAGTTCTGGTTGATTTAACAGAAATTCCTTCACTCTATGGAAACTTTCAGAGAGTACAGATTAGCCAAGAATGTCTGCCATGGGCAGCAGTTTGTGATGCTTGGGTATTCGATCTGTGTCTGCAGGGAAGCAGCACCCAGCAAACATTACAAGCCCATCTGTTAGCTGAAATATTGGTACAATATCCAGGAGGAGACCTCATGTCAGGGTACATACAAAAGGTCATTTGGCAGGGAAGGACTGCAACAAGTCTTCTGCATGGCATGCAGGGCTCTGAGTTCAGAGGGAGCTGTTAGTTCAGCTCAAATATGTAGAATTGGTGACTTTGGGATATCTCATAAAGCAGGATTGTTTACAAAAAGGTATTCTGTTACTTAAACAAAGCAAGACCTTAATAATATCAACACTGTCTTGAAATGTTCCTTTCTTTCTAGTGATTACAGCATGGAGTAGCAAATTCAAAACCAAGCACATTTGTTTTGAGTACAATAGATTGGCCTAAAGCCAAAAGGCTCAAAACCTTGGCAAATGTTGGCATTGTTTCACTCTTGTAAGTCTGGGATCCCTTCCTGGATGTTTAATCTAATAATGGCTCAGTAAACGCTTTCTTCCATTCACCTGATGACAGCTTCAGAAAGCTAGTGCCTGTGTCCTGCAGGGAATCCAAAAAGACGCCCTGAGGACAAAGAAGATGCCTAATCTCTGTATCCAGGTTCAGACAGATTCTGGGAAGTGCAAAGGTGAGCAAAAGCAGACAGCCCAGCAAGCACCTGCGTGTTCCGCAGTCCTATGTCATAGGACACACTATATGAGAGAGTCTCTCCTAATGAAGTTTTTTTTTGCATTTTCTAGATCCTGGGGCACAGACATAAATGATGCATCAAAACCAAATCCATTTGATTTTGAAGTAGCCGTTCAGAGCCCTGAGGAATAGGACAAGCATAGGTTACATTGTCAGTGGCAAACAACTTGAAAATTTTCCAGACATTTGATCACTAGTTGATTTGGAATACCTTGTCACAGAATCACAGGATCATGCATGCTGGAAGATGAACTAGATCATCTAGTCCAACCAAGGTTTGCCAGATCTTTATAATTCATGAGAGCTTCAGCTACAAAGGTGAGACAAGCCACCTAGCCACTAGACAATTGCTAAAACAAATGTCTTGGTGGCCTTCACTGTCCCCTGAGTTCAAAACCTATGGAATTTTACTGGTTATGGCAAAAATAGTATTTGTTGGGCTACAAGGTTGTCCTAGTTTTAGCTGGGACAGAGGGGTTTGTTTTTTTTAACAGCTAGAAAAGCTCCATGTTTTGGTTTTACTCAGAGGCTCACTCTGAGAAGAACACTGATAACAAGCTGCCAAGGACTTTTCAGTGTGCCGGAGTGCAGAAGCACGGCGGGATAAGGGGGGAGCATAGATGGGACAAGGGGGACACGATTCCCCTTGTGATTTGTGTGGAACTTAAGACTGAGGGCCAAACTGGCCAATTAGTATTCCATATCATGCAGCGTCATGCCCAGTATAAAAGCGAGGGTCAGATGGGAAGAGGGGCTTTTGCGCTTTGGCTTTTGCGCTTTTGCCGCTTTTGCTCTTTTGCGCTTGCTGTGTTTTTTTTCGCTCTATTGCTTTTCTTTTTTTTCCTTTCTTCTCTCTCTCTCCCAGTACTCCCACTCTCGGAGTACTATCTCTCCCTCTCTGCCCCTCTCTATTTCGGGGCCTCGCGTTCGTCCGGGATTTGCAGTTTTCGGGACGAGACGGGCTTCGCATACGAGGGGTGGTGAGCACCTACATTGTATTAAATCATCTGTATTAAATCACTCTTATCTCAACCCACGGGTTTCACGTTTATCCTTTAATTCTCTCCCTCATTCCTGGGGGTGGGGGAGGGGGAGTGACCGGCTGTGTGTGGGGCGGTTCAACATAACCCACGACAGTCTTAATTGGCGCCCAACGTGGGGCACGAAGGGGTTGAGATAACGATGTGGCTGGCCGGAATGCTGTTTGTTATGCTTGCGTACATGTTACCGGACGTTCATAATTTATTGTCTTATCTACCCTATATGATGTTAGGCGGAATGTTTATGCGGTTTTCTGGCTCTGGGTGTTGGACCGGCATGAAAAGTATGTTATCGGTAATTAAGGGTTTTGCTATACTGTACGGTGTAACTCTGATAAGATCATCGGTGCTGGGTCCGGCTCAGTCTTTGTATTCGGCGGTGCAGAGGGGGATGGTGATGTGGAACTCGTTTATTAATTTTGAGCGTCACCTGGCGGATATCATCGCCAATTATACCGGTGACTTTTCATTCACAAAAGCTTACGTTGATTTTGATAATGCCGAACATCATTGGAATAATTTAACCGGTTTGATTGTCCTGCAAGGTCTCCTGAATATATGTTTAATTATCTATATATTCAAAATCAATCGGCCATTTAGGGGTGTATATCAATTTATTTCTCGGGTTATTGTGCTTGCCATCTCAACTCCCATGACAAGCACTATAGCTACTCAGACTACAACGTTATCAGTTGCCCCCGTAAGGAAAAGAAAATGTATACAAAAGTTAGACGACGAAGAAGAGGAATCAGGGCCATCACAACAACCAAATGAGGAAGAGCAACCAGGACCATCAAAGCAACCAGACAAAGAAGAACAACCGGGGCCATCACAACGATTGGAGGAAGAGAAACCAAGGAAATGTCTGCGAAAGTCAGAACGCAGAGGAGAGGATGATGATGATGATGAAGAGCGACCAGGGCCATCACGAGAAATGAAGCGGGAGCGTTCTGTTTCGCCCCAGAGGAAATCTCAATGGAGGAGGAGTGACATCATAGATGAGAGGATAACCACCAGATCTCTAAAAATGAGCGAGCTGCGAGATATTCGAAAAGATTATGGCCGCCTTAAAGGTGAGCCCATTGTCTCTTGGTTGCTCAGATGCTGGGACATGGGAGCCAATAGTCTGGAGTTAGATGGTAGTGAAGCTAGGCAGCTGGGAGCCCTTGCCATGGATGGAGGCATTGATAAAGCAATTGGAAGGCAGACACAAGTCCGCAGCCTCTGGAGACGACTCCTGGCAGCCATAAAGGAAAGGTACCCCTACAAGGACGAGGTGCCATGTAATGTAAGCAAGTGGACCAACATAGAAAAAGCTATTCAGTATCTGAGAGAACTGGCTGTGCGAGAGTTGATTTATCTTGACTCGAGAAGCGGACCAAGACTCGAAGATCCAGATGACGTCCGGTGCACACGACCAATGTGGCAGAAGATTATACGGAGTGCGCCAGCCGCATATTCCACCTCATTGGCAATAATGGACTTCGGGGACGATGAAGCACCACTATCCGTAGGTAATCTGGTCACCTACCTCCGACGATATGATGATGACACTTCTATACGAACCTGTGTTGCGGCTGTGGAAAAGCTGTCTGAAGAGGTCCGAGAATTAAGAGAAAAAGTAGATTTCCCACCACCTGAACGTTCTAGAATTTCAGCTGTCAGAACCAGGCGTTACCCTCCTCGAGAGAGACAAGAGAGACGGTACAGATCACGGGGTGAGCTGTGGTTCTACCTCCGTGATCATGGAGAAGACATGAGAAGGTGGGATGGAAAACCCACCTCCGCTTTAGAGGCCAGAGTACGCCAGTTGGGAGGAAGAACCAACAGGAATAGAACTTTCTCCAATTCCTCCAGGACAGTGGTTGCCCCAGTCTATAGTGAGCAGTCCACTAGTCAAAATGGGAGGGCTGATCCTCCTAGCCACCCTGACTCCAATCCTGCTGATTCCTCTGATGAATATGATAACAGGCATTAGAGGGGCCCTGCCTCCAGCCAGGTGGAGGAGAGGGATAATCGAGTTTACTGGACTGTGTGGATTCGGTGGCCTGGCACATCATGCCCCAGAAAGTATAAGGCTTTAGTGGATACTGGTGCCCAATGCACCTTGATACCGTCGAACTTTAGAGGGACAGAATCCATCTGTATTTCTGGAGTGACAGGGGGGTCTCAACAACTGACTGTGTTAGAGGCTGAAGTGAGTCTAACTGGAGAGCGGTGGCAAAAACACCCTATTGTAACTGGCCCAGAAGCACCGTGCATCCTTGGCATAGATTATCTTAAGAGAGGGTATTTCAAAGACCCAAAAGGGTATCGGTGGGCTTTTGGCATAGCTGCAGTAGAGACAGAAGAAGGCAGGCAGTTGTCTACTTTGCCTGGTCTTTCAACGGACCCTTCTGCTGTGGGGTTACTGAGGGTCGAAGAACAGCAGGTGCCAATTGCTAATACAACAGTGCACCGACGGCAATATCGTACCAACCGAGACTCTCTAATTCCTATCCATAAGTTGATTCGTCAACTGGAGAGTCAAGGAGTCATCACAAAGACCCGCTCCCCTTTTAACAGCCCTATATGGCCTGTGCGTAAGTCCAATGGCGAGTGGAGGCTGACGGTAGACTATCGTGGCTTGAATGAAGTTACACCACCATTGAGTGCTGCCGTGCCAGATATGCTGGAACTTCAGTATGAACTGGAGTCAAAGGCAGCCAGGTGGTACGCTACAATTGATATCGCTAATGCGTTTTTCTCAATTCCTTTGGCACCGGAATGCAGGCCACAGTTTGCTTTCACTTGGAGGGGCATCCAGTATACCTGGAATCGACTGCCCCAGGGGTGGAAACACAGCCCCACTATTTGCCATGGACTGATCCAGACCACACTGGAACAGGGTGATGCCCCAGAACATCTGCAATACATTGATGACATCATTGTATGGGGCAACACAGCAGAAGAAGTTTTTGAGAAAGGTGAAAAGATAATCCAAATCCTTCTGAAAGCAGGCTTTGCCATAAAACAGAGTAAAGTCAAGGGACCTGCCCAGGAGATTCAGTTTTTGGGAATAAAATGGCAAGATGGGCGTCGTCAGATTCCGATGGACGTGATTAATAAAATAACAGCTATGTCCCCACCAACCAACAAAAAGGAAGCACAAGCTTTCTTAGGCATTGTGGGTTTCTGGCGAATGCATATTCCTGACTACAGCCAGATTGTAAAACCCCTCTACCAAATAACCCGAAAGAGGAATAATTTTGAATGGGGCCCAGAGCAAAAACAAGCCTTTGAACAAATTAAACAAGAAATAGTCCATGCGGTAGCCCTGGGACCAGTCCGGACAGGACAAGATGTCAAAAACGTGCTCTACACCGCAGCCGGGGAGAATGGTCCCACCTGGAGTCTCTGGCAAAAAGCGCCAGGGGAGACGCGAGGTCGACCTCTTGGGTTTTGGAGTCGAGGATACAAAGGATCCGAAGCCAACTATACTCCAACTGAAAAAGAGATACTGGCAGCATATGAAGGAGTCCGAGCTGCTTCTGAAGTGATTGGTACGGAAGCACAGTTGCTCCTGGCACCCCGATTGCCAGTGCTCGGCTGGATGTTCAAAGGGAGCGTCCCGTCTACACACCACGCAACTGATGCCACATGGAGCAAGTGGATCGCGCTGATCACACAAAGAGCTCGGATAGGAAACCTCAATCGCCCAGGAATTTTGGAAGTGATCACTAACTGGGCTGAAGGTAAAGACTTTGGGATGTCACCAGAGGAGGAGGAGGTGACACGTGCTGAGGAGGCTCCACCTTATAATGAACTATCAGACAACGAGAAGAAATATGCTCTGTTTACGGACGGATCCTGTCGCCTTGTAGGAAAACATCGAAAATGGAAAGCTGCTGTATGGAGTCCTACTCGACGGGTCGCAGAAGCTACCGAAGGAGAAGGCGAATCAAGCCAGTTCGCAGAGGTGAAAGCCATCCAACTGGCTTTAGACATCGCGGAACGAGAAAAGTGGCCAATGCTCTATCTCTATACCGACTCTTGGATGGTAGCGAATGCCCTGTGGGGATGGCTACGGCAATGGAAGCAGAGCAGCTGGCAACGCAGAGGTAAACCCATCTGGGCTGCCCCGTTGTGGAAAGACATTGCTGCTCGAGTAGAGAAGCTGATTGTGAAAGTACGACATGTAGATGCCCATGTACCCAAGAGTCGGGCCACAGAAGAACATGAAAACAATCAACAGGTGGATCAGGCCGCCAAGATTAAAGTGGCTCAAGTGGATCTGGACTGGCAACATAAAGGTGAAAAATTTCTAGCTCGTTGGGCCCATGATGCCTCAGGCCACCAAGGAAGGGACGCCACATACAAATGGGCTCGCGATCGAGGGGTGGACCTAACTATGGACACTATTGCAGAGGTGATCCATGAATGTGAAACGTGTGCTGCAATCAAGCAAGCCAAGCGGTTAAAACCTCTTTGGTATGGAGGGCGTTGGTTGAAATATCAATATGGATAGGCTTGGCAAATTGATTATATCACACTTCCACAAACTCGCAGTGGCAAGCGTTACGTGCTTACAATGGTGGAAGCGACCACTGGATGGCTGGAAACCTATGCTGTGCCCCATGCCACCGCCCGGAACACAATCTTGGGCCTTGAAAAGCAAGTCTTGTGGCGACATGGCACCCCAGAAAGAATTGAGTCGGACAACGGGACTCATTTCCGTAACAATCTTATAGACACCTGGGCCAAAGAGCATGGCATCGAGTGGGTATATCACATCCCCTATCATGCACCAGCTTCTGGGAAGATTGAACGATATAATGGATTGCTAAAAACCACACTGAAAGCAATGGGTGGTGGAACCTTCAAACATTGGGATACGCATTTAGCAAAAGCCACCTGGTTAGTCAACACTAGAGGCTCTGCAAATCGAGCTGGTCCTGCGCAATCAGAACTTCTACGTACTGTAGAAGGAGATAAAGTCCCTGTAGTACACATGAGAAATATACTCGGGAAGACAGTTTGGGTTATTCCTGCCTCGGGTAAAGGTAAACCCATTCGTGGGATTGCTTTTGCTCAGGGACCTGGGTGCACTTGGTGGGTGATGCAAAAGGACGGGGAAGTCCAATGTGTACCTCAAGGGGATTTGATGTTGGGTGAAAATAGATGATAAAATGAATTGAATTGTGTGCACATTGTACTAATGTCATTATATTAAGAATCATCCAGGTTAATGAAGAATGAACTTCGTCAGAATCAGAACCGATTCCAAACACCCAGCAACTTCCTTGAGATCAACATCTTCAACCTGCAGACAGCGGCTGGATACACCAACTACGAGCTCCAGGCGCCACACGCAACAAAGACTACATGTCATCCGTTCTACCGACTGAGCGAATTCCACGTCATCTTTCCTGCCCTGAGAGACTACTACAACAGATGAAGACACATTTAGGAGGGATGACCCATGGCTAAGGGAATAGTATATATGTAAGGTTTGAGCATGACGTGCATGGTATGGAATAAGGGGTGGATACTGTCCTAGTTTTAGCTGGGACAGAGGGGTTTGTTTTTTTTAACAGCTAGAAAAGCTCCATGTTTTGGTTTTACTCAGAGGCTCACTCTGAGAAGAACACTGATAACAAGCTGCCAAGGACTTTTCAGTGTGCCGGAGTGCAGAAGCACGGCGGGATAAGGGGGGAGCATAGATGGGACAAGGGGGACACGATTCCCCTTGTGATTTGTGTGGAACTTAAGACTGAGGGCCAAACTGGCCAATTAGTATTCCATATCATGCAGCGTCATGCCCAGTATAAAAGCGAGGGTCAGATGGGAAGAAGGGCTTTTGCGCTTTGGCTTTTGCGCTTTTACCGCTTTTGCTCTTTTGCGCTTGCTGTGTTTTTTTTCGCTCTATTGCTTTTCTTTTTTTTTCCTTTCTTCTCTCTCTCTCCCAGTACTCCCACTCTCGGAGTACTATCTCTCCCTCTCTGCCCCTCTCTATTTCGGGGCCTCGCGTTCGTCCGGGATTTGCAGTTTTCGGGACGAGACGGGCTTCGCATACGAGGGGTGGTGAGCACCTACATTGTATTAAATCATCTGTATTAAATCACTCTTATCTCAACCCACGGGTTTCACGTTTATCCTTTAATTCTCTCCCTCATTCCTGGGGGTGGGGGAGGGGGAGTGACCGGCTGTGTGTGGGGCGGTTCAACATAACCCACGACAAAGGTGTAGCTCTCTTGACTTCTTATTCAGTTCTGAAATGAATAGATTTAATCCTTTGTGCATCACAGGAAAAATTTCTCTGAAATGTATTCTATCCAGCTAGAAGGCTTTTTAAAAGGTCTCTCATTGCTCCTTTTTAGTATCTCAGTCATCTCCCAGGGATGCATAGGATGAAGCAGGTCTCCGTGCTGCATCTGTGAGTGGATGGAGGGAGACAGAAAGCCCTGGACTGACCAAGTGTGAGTGTTCAAAACTATCACAAAGGGCAATAAACATTGGCTGACAAATTTTCAATCTTGAAAGAAAAGATGGGCTGACTGAGACTGAAGTCTCCTCCTCTTCCTTGGGGAGAAGGGAAGGATGAGGAAGGATGAGGATTGTTTCTATAAGAACTTCCTACTTTATTTTAAAATAAAGATTGCCATTAAATGAGAATACATGTTAATCCTTAACTGAAGGAATAAGGAAATAGCTTTCATTGCCTGTAATGATACAAGATACTTTCTATTGATTTGTTCATATATTTACAAGCTACCAGTTAGCTATTCAATATTCTTTATCTGTAATGTTGCTACTAAAATGGATGTAGACACGACGTTCAAGGTTCCCATGGGAATTTTTCATGGAGGAGTACTTTCCTTGTATGGAAAAACAGAAGGAGAAAATTGGGTAAATTAAATAAAATGGCTATTAGACTGCAGATGACTAGATTAGCTTGTTATATATCTTTTTCCATATTAAAAAAAAAAGAAGAAAAAAGAGAACAGCAAAGTAAAATAAATAATAAATCCAACAATCTTCACTATCAGATAATCTTATTAACTTGCAAAGCTAACCAAGGTTGAAGAAACTCAGTAGTATCTATGGTTACACTGCCTACAAACCACTTGGTTACAGCTGGCAACTGTAATATAATAAAGCAAGAAATTATGGTGACAAGTCATCCGGGAGAACTCCAAATTTTTGGTTGGCTTATGTTTGGCTCTTGCCTGACAGCAGATGGGATTAAGATTGCTTTGTCGCTGTGACTTTGATTTGCTATTAAGAGGCAATTTCTGCATCCTTAAATTTAGTCTTCTGTATACTGAAGCATACGCTATACTGCCCACAAGACATAATTAATCTAAAATATACACACTCCTAATCAGTGCTCACTTAGTCTTTCACTAGACTGAAATCATTACTGGATATTACATACAATTTTGAGAAAAATACTGCTTCTGAAGAGGGCCAGATGTTCTTTTCTGCAGCTACTGCTTCAGTTGAACTGCATACAAATACCGTACACTCCGAAGTAAACATGTTAAAACCTGGTAAGAAAGGGTTACATAAACACATATATATATGTCAGAGTTAAATGGAAGAGAGGAAAAGTCCCTTGTGATCCCTTCTGGAACCTATGCAATAAATTTAATACTGCCCAACTCCATATCAACAAAAAGTAAAAGCATATCCTGCTTAAGCACACTCTTTTCTTGTGCTCTGAACAGAAGGAAAATTCTTAGAAATCAGCACTGTTTCTCATGTTTTCCATACATATGAGCATTACTTAGAAGTACTATGGCAGAAGAGAAATATATGTGTTACTGCATACAAAGAGAGGGAGAAAGAGAAGGTCATAATATCTGCTTATTTTTTCCAGGTTCTATCAATAGAAAGGAAACAAATAAACATCTTATTGTGTATATAAAATCAATAAATCTATGTATAGACACAAGAATACATATAAATACACAAATACACATATTTTCATATGTATATACACACACCAACATATAGCTTTACTATTTTCTTAGCCCCAAGAGGAAACACAAATTAAGCATAAAACGAAAGATTCTCGTATATATTTCTTGAATGACAATAGCATGAGGCCAATTTGCCTTTGTAGCCAAGAGAACGTGAGCTCAGAGAAGCTTTTCTTGAAGTTGTAGCTTTCACAAAGAATTTCCCCCAGTGGTTTCCATATGTATGAAGCCCTCTCTTAATGCTTTTGAGACTTCTGTGGCTTTGTCAGATCTGAAATTGCCCCAACATTCAAAAGTTACCAAGGTCTGAGGCTTTCTTATTCCATTTTAAAGAAGAAAGTAATGAAGTTCTGAATGCCAGTTGCGCTATTCTCCACACTTGCATAAATCTGTTTCAGTTTTTTCTTTAATTCTACAATATGTAAGATGTCAGAGGAGCTATCAACAAAGAAAAGAGTTGAGTTTGTATTACAGCCTAAATCAAGATACTTGATTATATTGCAGACTGCTTGTTCATATTCTGAAACTGTGATGGTCTGGTTTTTCCAATTTATTTCAAATAATTTGCTGTCAAATTTATTGCTTGAGGTTGAACATGATTTCAGCACCTTTATCAGATGTAT
Source organism: Tauraco erythrolophus (assembly GCF_009769465.1). NCBI lineage: Eukaryota > Metazoa > Chordata > Aves > Musophagiformes > Musophagidae > Tauraco > Tauraco erythrolophus. The sequence goes on along the minus strand of NC_141468.1, from coordinate 10,993,700 downwards.
TCATAGCACTATCAGCTAAAATGCATTTAAATGCTACATTGTTTGTTGCTTAGGTCTTTTCATGTTTTGGCTCAAAATCTGCAGATAGATGTGTAAACTATAGTGGATCCACTCACAACCTTTACCAGTGAAGTGGTTTACAGAAGTTCTCAAACCTGTGCATTTAACGTTTTGCACTGATGGTTCTCTTCCCACAATCTTTATTCTAAAGGCCCTGCACTTTCTCTTCGACATCATAATGTTGAGGACATTCAGCCATCGCCTCTAGCTGATCACACCCGTAATTTAATTTTCCATCTATGCCACTAACTCTCCCTGTTAACACCTTTTTAATAAATCTGAACAATACCAGTGTCCTAGCTCTAATTCAGCTTCATAACCTGGCCACCGTTGTCAACTTGCTCTAGATCTTTAAATTCAAATCATGCTTCACAGGAACAGCATCCTCTATCAACGAACTATAGTATAAGGCAGGATGCAAAACTCTTTGAGCCTAATCCAAATCATTATGCAGTTTTAAATATACATACATAAAACCTTTAAAAGATTGCTGAAAATACTAAATAAGGAAATTTGACAGCTTCCAAACTCTATCTTTCCACCATTTGAGTATCTTTGGTGCCAGATGATTTTTTTTCATAATATTCAAATCAGAAAATGTACTAGGTCTCTTATTACCCTTTCCTATGGCAATAGATTGGATTTTTTCAGAATGGTCTTTTACATATTGGATGACAGCTCTTATGTCTCCCTACAATCTTCTCTATTTTTGAGCAATCAAGATTAATTATTTTAATCTTTTATCATAGGTCATTCTTGTTATTCACAATTGCACTCTCTCTCACTGGTTTATACCTTTCTTGAAGCAGATGTGCTCAAAAGAGGGACGCAAAATTCGACCTGAGATCTTAATAGCAGATCTTAATAGCATCATTTCAATAGATGAAATCATAACCTCCTTATAAAATGTTTCTGTTAATTTAGCAGAGTTAGATTTGTCTCCTCTGAAACGACATCACATTTTTAATTTATATAGAATTCATGATGCAATATAACCTTCAGACATTTTTCTGCCTTACTGATGCCCAGCGATTCTTCTTTTTCCAGGTATTTGTTATATTTCTTCCCACTAAAGGTAGCATTTTGTTCTTGTCTTTACTGAATTTATCTTGTTGGTTTTAGACATCCTCCCATTTGTAGCTGTATTAGGAATTCTAACCCTGCTCTTCACAGTATTTGCAATTATTCTGAGCCTTACTTTATCTTCAGTTTCATACCTGTATGTTCTCTATCAATGTCAGTAATGAAAATACTGGGATCTCACTGAAAGTATCCCAGCCTATAAATTATGCTGCTGCTTCTTCACTCCTGTGAGACTCTTCCAGTCCTCCATAGAGTTTCAAAATAATCATGTACAGGTCAAAGACTATTTTGGATAGATCTTCAAGTATTCTCATCAAATGTTTCATCATGACTTACTAAATGAAAATATTAATCTTTTCTAATGGTGTCTAGTTAGTCTAGCCTTATTCATACTGAAAAAGAGCTGCTTTTTTTTTTTTCTTTATTTTTAAATTAATGTGATTAAGCCTGTCAGTCTGATCTGGGTAGTGGGCAAAGTTATAGAGCAGATCATCTTGAGTCACACAACACGTACAGGACACGAGGTGATCAGGCCCAGTCAGCATGGGTTTATGAAAGGCAGGTCCTGCTTGACTAACTTGATCTCCTATAACAAAGTGATCCACTTAGTGGATGAAGGAAAGGATCTGGATGTTGTCTACCTAGACTTCAGTAAAACCTTTGACATTGTTTCCCAAAGCATTCTCCTGGAGAAACTAGCTGTTCATGGCTTTGATGGGTGTACGTTTCACACGGCAAAAAAATGGCTGCATGACTTGGGCCCAAAGAGTTGTGGTGGAAGGAATTAAATCCAGTTGGTGGCTGGTCACAAGTGGTGTTCCCCAGGGCTTAGTATTGGAGCCAGTTCTGTTTGGGGTGATATTTTTACCGGATAAATACAGGTGAAAACACAGCCCGCAGTCAAGAGGCTTATAATTATGCAGTCTTCTGGGGAAGGAGGAGTGGGGAATAAGCAGTCATCAGACCTCATGGAAGTCACAAAAGTTGAGAGACATGTAATTGCAGACCTTTGCAATTAAGTTACATTAGATTGTGTTGTTTTCAATAATCCCTGAAAAATCCTTTCACTGTTGCCTTACGTTTATTGCGCAATCTGTGACACATTAATCCTCATTCTCTCTACTACAAGTATGGTAAACAGAGGCTTAGAATTCATAGAATCATAGGCACAAATAGGGCCTAGGATTGGCCCGACCCAGGTGAAGGACCTTGCATTTTGACTTCTTGAAGCTCATGTGGTTTGCACTGGCCCAATTCTCAAGCCTATCAAGGTCCCTCTGTATGGCATCTCTTCCCTCAAGTGAGTCCACAGCACCACACAGCTTGGTGTCATCGGCAAACTTACTGAGGGTGCACTCAATGCCGTCATCCATGTCACTGACAAAGATGTTGAACAGCACTCGACCCAGAACAGACCCCTTGACACTGGTCTCCATGTAGACATTGCACCATTGACCACAACTCTTTGAGTGCGACCATCCAGCCAGTTCTTTATCCACCAAGTGGTCCATCTGTCAAATCCGTGTCTCTCCATTTTAGAGACAAGGATGTCATGTGGGACAGTGTCAAATGCCTTGCACAAGTCCAGGAAAACGACATCCATTGCTTTACCCACGTCAACCAGCGCTGTAGCTTTGTCATAGAAGGCCACTAAATTAGTCAGGCACGACTTGCCCCTAGTGAAGCCATGTTGGCTGTCACCAACCACTTGGTTATTTTTTATGTGCCTTAGTACAGCTACCAGGAGAATCTGTTCCATGATTTTACCTGGCATAGAGGTAAGGCTGACTGGTCTGTAGTTTCTCGGGTTGTCCTTGGTCCCTTTTTTAAAGATGGGGGTTACGTTTGCCCTTTTCCAATCTCTAGGAACCTCACCAGACTGCCAGGACCTCTCAAATATGATGACTGGTGGCCTAGCAACTTCAGCCGTCAGTTCCTTCAGGACCCGTGGATGTATCTCATCAGATCCCATGGACTTGTGCACCTTCAGGTTCTCTAGGTGTTCCCGGACCTGATCTACTCCTACCCTGGGTGGTTCTTCACTCTCCCAGACCCAGTCAGCATCCTCTGTGATTTGGGTGGTGTGGTTCGAGTGGTTGACAGTGAAGACTGAGGCAAAAAAGTTGTTGAAAATTTCAGCCTTCTCCATGTCCTCAGCAACCAGGTCACCCGTATCTTTCTGGAGGGGCCCCACATTCTCTCTCATTTTTCTTTTTTCTCTCACATACCTATAAAATCCTTTTCTGTTATTTCTAATATCGCCGGCCAGATTGACTCTGTCAGGGCCTTAGCTTTTCTAACCTGGTCTCTGAGTACACGAGCAACTTCCTTGTACTCATCCCAGGTTACCAGTCCCTGCTTCCATGCTTTGTGTAATCCCCTTTTATATTTGATTTTAGCCAGGAGTTCTTTGTTTATCCATATAGGTCTCCTGGTGTTTTTGCCTGATTTCTTCCTTTTAGGGATGCAATGCCTTTGAACTTGGAGGAGATGATCCTTGAAAGTCAACCAGCAATCTTGGACTCCCAGTCCTTCCAGGGCTTTATCCCATGGTACACTACCAAGATTTCCCAGGCTTGATTTTTATTAGGATCAAGGAGGCTTTCCAGGCCATCTCATGGCCACAGGACTACTTGGGTTAGTACAATTCAAAGGGTGGATATGGGACAGGAATGAGCAATTAAATCACTGTAAACAATGTAGCCATTCCCTTGTTTAGCAGTTCAGTACTTGAAACAGGACACTTACAAGAATTGCACTTGATTCAGTCAGGTTTCCTTCAGAGCCAGTGGAAAAAAAAGGGCATTTCTAGGTAACAATTTTTATCTTTGGAAAAGAGGCATGCAGAGAGGGTCAAAGCAATACATCTCAGAAGTGCCTATTTCTTTCCATTCATGTCACGATTGATCTGATCTGAAGTAGTTTTGCAGCAGGCATGCTCATGGCAGCGGCTTCACCAGCAAAGCACCTTCTCTGTTTGAAAAGAGAGTATCAGAGCCTGTATTGCAATTCTGACTCAAAACTTCTATGAAAGACATAAAAATATACTCTAAAAAAAAAAAAAGAAAAAAGTTTTTTTTTGTGATTCTGCTGGTAACCTTTAAATTACAGGATATTCATTTGCATGTAGTTCTAGAACTTTCCAATTTTATCCATTTTTCTTCTTTTTTTTTTCTTTTAACTTTTGTCTGAAGTTGAGTATCACCAAAACTTTCTTTGCTTCTTCAGTCATTGGTTAAACTATTTCGAAATCTCACTGATTTATGCCATTATTCAGTTGTTAACAGTGCTTTAACTGAACAATTTACTATTTATGTAATCAAATTTGTGCCAAACTACTGCATGTAAACATAAGGCATTTAAGATAATTAAATTCCAAGCATTCAGTATGGTTCAGTTCAGTTCATTGGCCTCAGTGGCTATTCAACTAATAAATTCCAATGCACATGAATTAAAACAAGGAAAAATAAATTCATATTAATTAGAGAATAGAACAGTGATTTTCAAACCTGCACCTGTCTCAAAAGCCTTTTCTGAGCTACAGAACAAATTCTAACTTTTCAGGATTGTACCGAAAACCACAGAGAGAATAAGAAGAAATGGCTCTTCTTTTTTTTTCCCTGTTAATACAATATTTTTCATGATTTCATCAAAGAGAAAATCCTGTAGTTGCCAACTCTAGGAAATCTTAGAAAATATAAATGTAGCAACCAGTAGAGGTAGTAAAAAATTTAAAATCAGGTAAGTACTGTCCTTTAAAAATCAAAGCTTTATGCAAGGAAATTTTAAACTGCACTTTAATATGCAAAGAAAAAATTTTTTTTTTTCCAAATTAAATTATTTTATTTCTGTCCACTCAAATTAAGTATTTTATTTCATATTACTTTGTGAGTCAGAGTCTGCCTGACTTGGTAAGAGTTGAGGATGGAAATTTCAGTATCATAATGCTTGAAATTATATTCCCTCTCTTCATCCCTTATGGCAGAAACTGATATCATTTTATTGCTTCACATAACATAAAAAATTATTATTTTTATTCTGTTATGTCAACAGCTTTATTTTTAATTTAGCTTGACACTGAATTGTCACACTTGATCTAATGCAGTTTCTTGGATGAATTCTGATTAATTCAGATGCCTCCTTCCTCACCTCTATCAGCTAGTCTGCTGGGCTGGACTTCCTTTATAATGACGGTGCTTACCACAGCTTCTCTTGAAAGTCCCATTGCATTTACCTTATAGGAAATATATTCCTAGGTGAGATCATAACATAGAGGCAAACTATTAGGAACTTCCGTGAAAACCCAGTATTTGAAAAGGTGGAATGAAATCTGAGAGTAAAAGGAAAACATTAATAATAGGAATACCAAAATCAGAGACATTAGAAATGTCACAGGATACAGGGACCAAGTCTTCTACATCTCTAGTTTCTTTAGTTCATAATAGTGATTGTCTGAGTTTCAGGTTTTACAATACATTTATTCTTTGATATAAATAGCAACCATATCAATTTTCTTTCCCCATCCCAGTATATCTCATTATAAAAAGCACTCAAGAAGTCTGAGATCTTCTCTTTGCTCTAAGAGTTTCAACACAGCAGAATAACTACTGCATCACATAAAGTCAATTATTCTGTTTTCAGTCTTTTTTTCAAGGCTGAATAGTCATAACTGGATTTAAAACAATTCTGTACAGCATCATTACGGTAATAAAGAGATCTCTCTTTGCATCTGGAGCAGTAGACATTCACACTCAAATTTCGAACAAAGAGGTAAATATCTAATTTCTAATGCCATGCAGTCATCAATGCTATGCTCTGCCACATTTCACCACGGCACATTGCCAGAGATGTTCGGTAGTACCCATACTCACAGTGGGAAACCAAACCAAACCCAACACAAAACTGGCAGAGCTTCCACAGCATGCTAAGCCAGCAGTTACGCAGGGTATTAGGTATTATCAGCGCTGTAGTATCACCACTCCACGATGGCCACTTGAGACAGCGGACATTTATTTGAGAACAGTTTTGGTCTTACAGAGACTGAAGTCGTGGCCCACTTTGGTGCAAAGTCTGCCTCTGTCCTCCTCTTTCTTGGAATTTAAGTCTTGGACCTCTAATATCTGATCATTTTTAAAAAACAATTTATGATTATTTGTGAAGCCACAAGTTAAACTGAATCCTGCTGAAATAATAACTACTCAGTTCCCTCTTCCAGCTGCTGATCAATGTGGACTCTGATGCAACCAAAAGGCATCTTATTTTAGGGTAAATCCTGTTTTTCTGAAAAACAAAAGCTACAGGGATGCTATGATTTCTAATGATGTACCTTAAATTAATTCAACTTGGAGTAATTTAATTTTAACAGGCTTCTAAAAAAAGGTGCAATCGTAAACACGAGTAAGTATAGCATTCTTTGAAGACCTTAGTGATGTTCTGTCAATGACACTGTAAAAACAAAATCAGCTTTTAAAAGAATGTTTCTCTATTTTTCAAGATATCTTTTTAATGTAGGACATGTAATTTTCTCCTTAAATAAACCAAGCAAAATGAGGATCAAGAGAATCTAAAATGGAATTTTAACATGTCCAATGTAAATTTGGTGAACTTACTATAAATGAACAAAGACCATAAGTAACAAGCTAAAGAGTTGTGATATTAAAACAGGAAATTCAGTCACAAATTGAAATAAAAATACCAAGAAGTATTCAATGAAGAGAGAACTGTGTTACAGTCAGCAGTTACAAAGGGAAAGCTGAAAATATCAATTTTATGGTAGCCAGCTATTCAGGAAGAAACACGAATTCAGATTCTAAGCTGGACATAAAGCAAGTCAAAATTACACACCAAAAAGGACAAAAATATTCCAATTGGAACTGAAATTGACAGTCAGAGTTGGATGTACGATTCAGCAGCCACGTTGATGGGCTACCTCATAACATCCTACCAAGTAAATATCCTGCATTTCCTAGCACTTAACCTGTTCCTGGTAATGAAATAGTTTGACTTCCATAATATTCACAAGAAAAAGTGCAGAAAGCAATGTCAAAACCAAAACAAACTAAAAACAGAGTGACTGGAGAATGTCAGTATCGGCAACAACAGCTCATATTGACCCCATTTGGCAAGCCCACTGTGATTATAATTCAAAACCTTCCTTACTGCAAAATGACACAGTAAAGTGAAGAGATTAACTGAAAGACTTGGACGGCTAAAAACAGTAAGTATGAAGACTAGGAAGTCTAAATAAGTCAGTCTTTATTAAGCAGGGGAAAAAGCGCTCAGAAAGATACTTCAGAAGCAGCTTAAAAACTTATGAATATGAGCCTTAGACTCAAGATTCTAGGTAACTTCAGAAAATGACACCTAAGTTCCCTAGGTAGTATTAATATATTTCATCTATCGTAATCTCATTCCAATGCATTCATTCACTGTCTTAAGTACATTCAGAAACAGAGGCTGGAACATCCCCTTTTTTTCCCCTTGGGATAAGTAGTAGAATAACATATATAAGTGGAGGGTTTGAGCTACATGGTAAATACATCATGCCCAGAAAAGGTCTAACAAAAGATTTACATTTTGTATTTGTGTACTCATGAGGACTGCAGGAACTGGCAAGTAGCAACTAACTGGAATACAACACGATACTTTGCTAAGCTGTAATCGGAATAAATAAAATTCACAAAGATGTGACCTCCCTGTGCCATTCCTGGCTCACAAAATTTTTATTAAGAGTATTTTTCTCTTTGTTGATGAAGCTTGGACTAAGATTGCCAGATCAAGGGTCCTTTTTCAGTGAAGGAGCTAGCTCAATGTTTGGGAAACCTGATCTCGGTCATGATTTTTCAAAAGATTATGAATGGAACAGTTATGTCAAACACGCTTAGGTACAGCCAACATGGCTTCACTAAGGGTAAATCATGCCTGACTAATTTGGTGGCCTTCTATGATGGGGTTACAGCGTTGGTGGATAAGGGAAGGGCAACTGACACCATCTACCTGGACTCGTCCAAAGCATTTGATACTGTCCCACACAACATCCTTGTCTCGAAACTGGAGAGACATGGATTTGATGGATGGACCACTCGGTGGATAAGGAATTGGCTGGATGGTCGCACTCAAAGAGTTGTGGTCAACGGCTCGATGTCCAAGTGGAGGTCAGTGACGAGTGGTGTTCCTCAGGGGTCAGTACTGGGACCAGTGCTATTTAACATCTGTGTTGGTGACATGGACAGTGGGATCAAGTGCACACTCAGCAAGTGTGCTGAAAACACCAAGCTGTGTGGTGGGTCTGTGTGAACCTCATGAAGCTCAACAAGGTCAAGTGCAAGGTCCTGCATATGGGTCGGGGCAATCCCAAGCACAAGCACAGGCTGAGTGGAGAACGGATTGAGGCAGCCCAGAGGGGAAGGACTTGGGAGTGCTGGTGGATGAGAAGCTCAACACGAGCCGGCAATTTGCATCTGCAGTCCAGAAAACCAACCGTATCCTGGGCTGCATCTAAAGAAATGTGGCCAGCAGGTCGAGGGAAGTGATTCTGCCCCTCTGCTCTGCTCTCGTGAGACCCCACCTGCAGTACTGCGGGGCCCTCAGCATAAGAAGGACATGGAGCTGTTGGATCAAGTCCAGAGGAGGGTCACAAATACAATCAGAGAGCTGGAGCACCTCTCCTATGAAGACAGGCTGAGAGAGTTGGGTTTGTTCAGCCTGGAGAAGAGAAGGCTCCAGGAGGACCTTCTAGCAGCCTTCCAATACCTAAAGGGGGCCTTCAAGAAAGCTGGAGAGGGACTTTTTATGAGGGCATGTAGTGATAGGACAAAGGGCAATGGGGTTAAACTGAAAGAGGGTAAATTCTGATTAGATCTAAGGAAAAAATTCTTCTCTTTGAGGGTGATGAAGCACAGGCTGCCCAGAGCAGCTGTGGATGCCCATCCCTGGAGGTGTTCGAAGCCAGGTTGGATGAGGCTTTGAACAACTTGATCTAGTGGCAGGTGTCCCTGCCCATGGCAGGGGCTTGGAACTAGGTGATCTTCAAGGTCCCTTCCAACCCAAATCATTCTATGATTCTGTGATTCTACTTCCTAAGGAAATAAACACAAGGCTTTTTGCTAACTCCAAGCAAACCCAAATCTCTGGGAGGAAAGGGTGAAACTGAGAGCACCTATGAATAAGATCATGGGTAACTACAGATAAACGGAGTCAACCTAAAGAGAAAACAATACATAATTACTCTCATCTTAGGATTTTAGGCAAGCTTTTGCATGCTTATTCATAAAAGCTATTGCAGAGAAACAAAACCGTATTACTTAAATAACTGAAAAGACATTAAATATTAAACACATTTTGGAATCCAAGTTAAAAATTATATAAATAAAAGGTGCTAGGCTGTGAATAACAGAATCACGTATTTCAGAATAACAACAAAGGACAATAAGAAAGCAAAAAATAAAGATCCATCTGCTTAACAGCTTTTATATTGTGGATGAACTGAAATCATCAATGTTCTGATTTCATTATGGAATTACTCCTCATGTGCAGTTGGTGAATCATCTTGGGTGATGTATAGAAAAAGCAGAAGCAGATTTTAGAACATTTTTTTTTTTAAATGGGAAACCATTCATCTCCAGTGGTGTGAAAAACGCGGTGTTGCGTACACCAATGGCTCTCTAACTTTACACTAATATTCACCTCTAAACATTTTCTGTCAATCACCTTACATCTCCACGTCAAATTTAAACACAGTGCAGACAATGCAAAGAAGACTTAGATTAGATCTAAGGAAGAAATTTTTTACAATGAGGGTGGTGAAGCACTGGAACAGGTTGCCCAGAGACGTTGTGGATGCCCCATCCCTGGAAGTGTTCAAGGCCAGGCTGGACAGAGCTTTGAGCAACCTGATCTAGTGGAAAGTGTCCCTGCCTGCAGCAGGGGGCGTGGAACTAGATGATCTTTAGGGCCCCTTCCAACCCAACCCATTCTATGATTCCATGACACGGGTCAAAAGAACTGTTACAAGTCATTTCTCAATGTGGACTGCTCTCTATTGACAAAAGTGTCTCTAGACTCAGACTGGAAACATTGGTTCAGAGCTCTGAAGCTGATCAGTGCTTCCTCCTTTACAGCTCAGATCAGTGAGGTGCCTGCAACTGCTCTTCTGCACGAAAGTGCAAGAACTGAGGCACAGCTTCCTCCGGACTGCCTGAGACTTCAGGATCTGGCCCCTATGATTTGTTTATACCTGTTTGCTCATGGGTTGGCTCACTGTCGTTTTCTAAGAAGGATGGTGCTAATATCATATTGCTCCATATTATGAATCCCAGATAAGCATATGACCATTTATTTTCCCGTCATTCATTTCTCTTTTGTTTCACGAATAGGCAGAGTAAGGAAATTTACAGGCATCCTGCTTCTCTGTAGACTGGAGGACACTCCAGGGAAAAATGCTACGTGCACACACAGAGAATCTCATCATCACTAGCTTACTGGGCAGCAGCCAATTTATTCATCAAAGCACCCAGCTTCACATCTTTTTTTAAATGTTGTATATGGAACAATAAAACAGGAAGATATTTGGGACAGATAGCTAACAGTTACCTTTTTTTGGGGGGTTAGCAGATTTGCAACTATGTTTAGAAAATGTTTATGTGTTCTAGGATGCAGAAGAAATTAATTGTGTCCCATATCTGCAAAACTCAGATGTTTCCAACACACTGTGGTGAAAGACATGAAAGGTAACTGTAATACCTTATGGATAAACACACGCTGCCACTTTGCTTCTTTTTTTTTAATGTTCTTTGCTACATGGAGGTGACAAGAAACTAATCAGGCACAGAAAGCCAACAAACATTTCTGACAGTCCCTGGACAACTGATACTAAGAAGTACTGTGCAAGTGTCAGTTCCACAGAAGTCCCTCAACCATACAAGGTTCTCTGCCTGGCGCTGCTACGAGACACACCAAAATGTATCCTCTGTGGGAGATAAGGGAAAGAGCGAGCTCTGGATTAACTAAGCAAACAAAAGTTCTAGGTAAGCCAATATGTGCAGACTGCTGCATTAATAGGCATTTTCTCACGCCACATCTTTTCTGTTGAGATCATAAGTATCTTTGAAGAGGCTGATTTTTGTGTTATTGTGTTCACAGGTCACAGCTCCCAACGATAAGTCTTTTAGGACAGACAAACCCATTCAGGCCTACAGGACTATCATGTATCCAAAATTTATCCCTCATACATCTAACAAATGGGAGAACTGGAGAGATGGAGAAGGAATAAGATGCTGGAGTTCTGCTGTGGGATAACCTGCCTGGCCTACCATCACTGACGCAGATGGTTCAAAGTCTTCTGCAGTGCTGAGTCACATCTGTCAGCCCATTTGCAGATAATCTGGACCCCTAAAGAACCTCAAATAGTACAAGACACCTTTGCTGGAAGCTCCTTGCCAGTGGAGTCTAGAGAGCAAATTAGCTGATAGGATGATAGGATGGTCCTAGAATGAGCTGAAGAGTTTTCCAAAGTTTGTTGACCTGTGTTAACTAGATCTGTATTGACTAGAGCAATAACTTTGAGATCTTTTCTAAGTGTATGTGAAACATCTATTTTTATATGACTAACATCTAACATTACACATCTGAATCTGGACATTGAACTGAATCTCATCCTATGCACCACTGTGGTTAAGTAACATCTCAAGAGGGAAATGATGCACCTAAATGGTTGGTTGGTTCTACCGAAATTTGCTTGCTTCCTGCTATTTTCGTAGTATACAGAGAGGCAGGAAGGATTAAAACAAACCAAAACAAAATGTTGCATTTTAATGTCTAATGAGAATCAGCAATTTGAGTAATAAAAGCAAAAGAGCTTTCAAAATGGAAAGCTCTCTGAAGCAAATTTTCCAGGGTACCCAGTTGGAAAAACGCTCCCAGCTGTTTTCTTCCTTATTAACATTACTAGTCAATAGGTGGATAAAAAGGGGAAATGGTATGTTACCATAAATCCTTGCACACAACAATAAATTGCAAGGTTTTACAGAACATCTCTCTCATATCAGCATTTCATAACAGAAGAACAGCATCAGTGACCACCTCTCAGATTTGAAAAAGTCTGGGCACTGACCTGGGTGAACTGACCTGGCTAATAACATGGCATAAATTAGTGGCAAAGATTGGAATAAAAACATTCCACTTTTGGGTTAGCAGTCCAATGAACAACTCTACTATCCAGGCTCTTCTGACATAGTTCAATACTGACCCATCCTGTCATAAGACATCAGATGGGAGAAATAACTGAAAAAAGGAGAAACAACTTTTTTCACCATTAATGCTAAATGCATAAAGGTCAATGGAAGGCTGAACACCCACTTTAACTTTGGGCTGGAAAACGTTCCTCATAGAAATGGAAGTCGAAAACCTAATTAAATTTTCCTCACAATACTTGTCTAACAATGATGCACTTAGTCCTCTTCCTTTTCAAATTGCTTTGCAAATATTAACTAATTAGTAAAAGATGAAGAACAGCATTTTAAGTAACAAACACGGGATGAAAATGAAACAAACAAAGATTCCTTTTTCTGCAGTCATAGTATCTGAGAAATAGAGGTGATTTTTAATTACACTGAATGTTTAATGATTACACATTACCATGTATCAGTGATCAAATAGTTTTCTCTACTGGATCATGGCAGTTACTGGGAAAATACAGAGAGCAGACTTTGCAGATACAGTTTATATGTCCTTCATAAGATATTTCTGATTGTTCTTTCCGTACTTCTTTAGTAACAATTAGTCACGTTTTTATCATGTAATCAGGTTTATATTTTAACATATATTCACAAAGTCCAAAGACAGAACACGTCCACAAAGAAGGAGGGTTTTGCAGATATATTTTATATATAGCAAAGTAAATTTTCATAGATTCAAACATTAAATCAAATTTTAGCAAAACAGATAATAAAATATATCTGAAATGAATTCTTAAATTAAATAGTTAAAGGCTACAAAAAACAATTTTTCATCATTCCTTTTACTGAGTGGAAAAAATGAATGATTAATACATTTTATTGTTAAAGCCTTTCAGTGTCCTCAAGATTCCCATTATGTACTTCTTTGCTAATTAAAACTTGAAATAAAACTTGCACAGCTTTCAACAACTGCAGACTGGAATTGTTATTAGCATCACGCTTCTATCACATAACACCAGGATTTCAAAGTAGTTTCATACAAATGATCATGTCAGATACCTCTGGTTTGATCTTGGTGCTCTAACATAATACATATTTCTATAATATATATTATGTTCACATAATCAGTGAGAAATTTCGTGTATCATTATCTGCTCCACTTATAGAAAATTCTAATTACTTATCAGTTTTCTGACATAGTGTCATTTGATTGTCTTCCTATTTTAGCAACTGATGGGAACATTGTGGACACAGAACTGTGGATCAGAATTTATTGTGCCAAAACCACATTGAAAATGCTCACCCTACTCATTAAGAAATGGACCATTTCCCTGATTTGCCCCTAAAACTATTTCACCTCCATTCTACTTTTAGTAACCATTCTGGTGCCCATTTTAAGCACATGGAAGACGAGTTCCTTGATTTTACACCTAACACACGTTGCAATTTGGCAGTGCCTCACTTGGCTGACCTATTAGCTTCTTATGACCACCTGGAACAGTATGTGCCTTCTGAAAAGGGTTGGTAGGAAAATGCAAAGAAAGGATACAAGAAAAGAGTGCTGAAAAGTGACACTCCTCTCTCGTTCATACATCTTCTCATTTTACTTAATCTCAGTGCACTTTTTCCTGCACTGAACCTCTTTTAGCAGCATCTCTTTTACTGCATTTTTCAGGAAGCAAAATAAATTCTTTGGTGTCAAAAAAAGAGAAAGACTGACATGATTGTTTTAATAAATTTTGGAAAGCAAAAATATTTTTCATTGCAACCTTGTGGTGGTTTTGGCTTAGGAAGAGTTTATTTTCTTCATAGTAGCTAGTATGGGGCATAAGTGAACACGGGGAATTCAAGGAAAGCACTCTCATACAACGAATTACTTACAGGTGTTAATTTTCTGCAGGATGAGGATAGGTTTGGGACTTCTAGAGGAGTATTGAAAAAAATATGATATTGACTTACAAAAGAATTTCTCTCAGGACAACCTGCAATTCCAGAAGTGAAACAAATTAATAAGACAACCATTCTGCAAAAAGAAATTGTTCCCTTGTAACAGTGTAAATCAGAAATAGCTTCATACACAGTTAAGATACACAACTGTGAAACTGGGTTAGTGTTAAGCATCTTTCTGCAGTGTAGAAGTTGTCTCCTTGCTATGGCACCAATCATTCTTACCCAGCTGGACTGAGTTGAAGATAATGAACTACTAATTAACTACTCAACTCAAGGTACCTATCCTGCCTACAAGAGGCAGGCCATTTCCTCCTGGCTGTGGAACATGCAACAGCGTCCTTGGTGCCGCAGCCCAGGCTGGTGAGCAACAACTGGTGACCCCGACGTGATACATCGATGAGACCCTGGGAAGCCCCGACTCCCTCGCCGAGCCGAGAGCCCGAGCCTAAGGAGCCTGAGCCAAAAGAGCCGGAGCCGGGAGCTTGAGCGAGAGTCCTTCGGAGAAGAAGGTAAAGCTGCAAGCCCCGACGTGGTATTCGTGGGAGGGAAGCGTGCTGGAGTTGGATGAATGGGCTGGGTCTCTGCTCACCCATAAAGCCTTTGTGAAAACAAAAAATGGTAAAACAAAAAGGGGGAATTATGGCACCAATCATTCTTACCCAGCTGGACTGAGTTGAAGATAATGAACTACTAATTAACTACTCAACTCAAGGTACCTATCCTGCCTACAAGAGGCAGGCCATTTCCTCCTGGCTGTGGAGGATGCAACAGCGTCCTTGGTGCCGCAGCCCAGGCTGGTGAGCAACACCTTGCCACCCAATTCAGTGCCCAATGTAATGCGTGGATCTTTCAAAGCCCTGGAAGAGCAAGTGGCCTTTCTCTAAGAAAATGATACCCAGGTATTGGGATCAGCTTAGGGGCTTGCTCTCCAACTGGTGGATTTAAGTATGTTTGCAGTCCAGATGAAAGGGAGAAAGCTAAATGCCTGTCTCAAAGGACAGGATGCTCCCAGAAGAGCAAGCCTTACAGCATCTTTCTGTAGAGACGGCTGAAGGACCACTGATGCTGTCTGAGCAAAAGGAAGATAAAGTTTTTCTGCTGTTGTGGTTCACTGCTCAGGGGTGCCTTGATTTTTTGCTAGATGAGAAATGATTGGAGATTCCACGTTAGGTGGCTGACGCTATGTGGAAGGGCACTAAAAGCAAGACCAGCCTTGCACCAACTTTTCCCCCGAGTCAGTCCCTGCTCTCTGATCTCAGTGACTGCCCCTTCCACTCCCCCCTGCCAAAAAAAAGAATTGTGGAAGGATAATTATCCTGTTTTTTCTGTCATCTCTTTCCTGTATTTACCACAACAAAAAAGATGATCTTTAGGGTGGAAACTAAGCCTATATTTGCACAGTTCTAAAAGTGTAACCCACCATCAGGTATGCCAAAATAAATAAAACCCAGCATCTAGCTTATTTATTATCAGTCAGTAAGGAAGGGGGGAAACATGGTATTTACACATAAGCAAGGTCTCCAAAAATGAATACTGATGTAAATTATGTCACATCAGTGCTCAGGTACAATGCTACTAAGAAAAATCAGAGAAAAAACCAAAACATCAGTAACAAAGGCATCAGATTTTTTTCTGTGTAGAAAAGAAAAAAAGAAATATGGATCTCACTTGTTTACGGTTTTAAGAGTGGGAAAGCCTTTCACCTTACTTAAAATCACAAGATGAATGGAAAAAAACTACAAAATCAATGTTAAATAAAATATTATTTTCTTTCATTTCATACTTACATATATCCTTCAACAATTTAACTAATTCTTTAGGCAATGTGAATATTTGTTGCAAGTTGTTTATGTCACCAACATGCTACGGCAGCAAGACTTATGCCCTTGAGACATGAACAACAATAATATTGAACATCTGACTCAGTCCACCAGGGCAGTAATTTGGTCAGGATTAAAGAAACAAAATAAGAATTCATAAAACACTGAGAGAAAAGCAGAGAACTCAGCTATGTAGTCCACAAAATATGCTTCATATTTCTATGAAGATTTCAGTTTAGTTCTTGATTCTTTAGCACATGGAAGTCTTAAAAACCAAACAAACATCGTGTAAATAGCAGCTGTCGGGTCACTGAAAAGCTGAGGGCTACATTATGTAAAAGTTGGCTATAACACAAAACAGCAGGTCCTGATGTCCCTCAAGTACTTTTTATGAGTTATCTCTTGAGATTTTTAGACACCTGGACTCTTCTCTGCCTGAGGAATTGTAAGTGACCTCAAGCGTACATAGAGTGTGTTTTTCTCCTGACAGAGACCAGAATTCCAACTGTGAAACATTCCTAGGGAAACGTCAGCCTGGTTATCCATGACTGAACAAATGCATGTGCCAACAGGTAGATCATCTGTTACTGGGGTTTTCTTTTGATTTCAATTCTTTTCAAGAAACGTTTGTTACAAATATGCAGCAACGTAATTTTCCATCTTAGATTACAGGAGCAGCCAAAATGCGTTATGTCAGCTAGCCTCAGCAAATACAGCAGTTTGGACTAAACTAAAATTTAAGATGAAGGGTCTAGCTGATATAAGTGGATTGAGGTTTACTCTTAACACATGCTAGTCACCGGTGAACTATTTTTCATTGTTTCTCACACGCTATTTGCAGGTGAGACGTGGGAGTGTGACAAGCAACTTTGCAGTGCTAAAAATACAACATCTTGGGGGAACTGACAGATTCCATGCCGGAATCCATGATTTAATAAAATAGCTTTCACTTCCTTGTAGTAATGTGCCAAGGGGAATACAGTGCCATAATACAAATTCATTTTTCATATATCCAACATCTTTCCCGGCCAAGCACATTTATTCTCTCAAGCTGACATCTTCTGTACTTGAGAACATCAAAAGGGACAGTAAAAAGCATTTCCAAGACTGCATTTCCACAACAAGCTTTCTACAGACTTCACTTTGAAGCACAACAAGGCTGCATAAAGCTCTCGTTTGATTCAACTGAACGGTCTGTTTTGCAGCTCTAACTGCTGGTTTAACTGTGTGACTCCGTCAGCAGCAAAAGAACAGTTTGGACGGTACTAAAATGACATTCACTGAAGTCAAGATTTATGTCTTTGCTTCTTTTCTTTAATTTTTATTTTTACCACTGCAAAACTAAAATATATCCTGGCTGTCAAATCTATCTTTACATTTTACCCCCACAAAAAATAATATTCCCTGAGGCTGGGATCACCTCTAGGTGTGACAGTCAATCAAGTGAGTAATAAAGAGGATTAATGTCCTTTCTATCACAGAGGTGAAGTTATCTTAGAACATGAACATCTAGGTAAACTTCTGCTCCTGCACAAAATTTCCATACATGTTACTCTATCAAAGCTCCAGAGGCTTTGTCCATATCAAGTTAAGCAGAGCCATGAATGTCTCCAGGCACTGCAATTCAACACTTCATGCAATTTAAATGTTAGATGGATCACTAGCCTTAGTTTCTGACCATGTAAATAGCACTGTCCCAAGCAATCTCCAATGGGCAGCTTGTGGGAGCCATCCTGGGCCAAGTATGGATGTGACCACTTCACTTTATTGGGTGAAATAGGTCAGTTCTAGAGGCGTGTGTCATCTTCTGCTAGCAGGTCTCAGCACCTTCTGGACATACTCAAATCACCCGTACAAATGTAGCCGAAGAACTGACTCATAATCTTTTCTTAACCTTGATGAACTAACGAGGACTTTTGCCACAGAAGCTGATGGGCTGTGATTTTAGGAACAGACTTGGAAGTTTCATATAGTGAGGATATGGATGTAGGTCCCATCTAACGCTGCTGTGTTGAGACCCCATCACTCCAAGCCCAAAGCCTGGTGCCACTGCTTCTAACCCCACTTGATGTCCCCACACACCTTCTATAGCTGGTTGTGAATCAACTGATGGCTCATAGCCTGCGGCACCCAGAGCATGAAATGGGCAGTGATGGTCCACTGCAGCAGAGGAAATGTCCCATAAAAATGCATGTTCTCCACCAGTAGCCTAACAATAAGGACCCTCTCACATTGCTGGACTGAGCCCCAGGTGTGCTGGTGATCTGGCCTCAATAGCAGAGACATGGCTCAGTTTTCACCCCTGTCTTGTGGCCAGATGAGAAACATTCAGACACTGGATTTCTCAGAGCTTGAAGGATCCACATACACCAGCTTTCTGCTCCGTAAAACCAAATCACTCGCACTTACCCACCGTGATAATGCGCTGTGAAACCAAACTCAAACTGTTTCCAAGACACTCAGATGCTTTGTTCACCAGCAGCATGAAAGTCTTTACATAAATAAAATTAATTTATCCAATGCCATAGAGTGAAGCCACTTGACATCAATGCCAAGGAAACGTCTTATGAATGACAAGATTTTGCAAATTAGAGAGGAATAAAATCCTTTAAAACATGGCTATCACAAATCGTGCTGCATTTATTTGACAAGTTATAGCTCAGTAATCTAGCAGATATGCTGTAGTACATTTCTTAAATGTAATTAAGTCTTAGTAGCAGGAGACCTCACTTCAGCATCTGCTGTTAAATCCTTACTGAGGGCTGTAAAAGAGAGACAAGGATTTCTTTTCTTCCCTCCTTCTCTTTTTTGGGAGATTATAAAGTGAACCGCTTAATGAAGTGCAGATTATCATTATTTTACTGAACATAACTGTGACACAATATTTACACATAATTAATTTATCTCTGACTTTCCCAGCCATAAAGAAGCTCAGAACACAGGGGAAAGGATGAGGAAAAAAGAAAAAAGAAAGATAATTTAAATTTCTTTGCTATCTCTAGGGCAAAAGGGAGAGAACCCTGGGAAAAAATACCCCAAGTTAGTTGCTGGTTGCACAGTGATCACAGTGATGCTAAATAGGGTTCCCAACAACAGGTAGAGAAGTCAGAACTGTGCAACGGATCTTCACAATGGTGCGAGGGGGGAACCCAGCTGAGAAGGAAGCAATGCAACCAGGCCCTGGATCAGGCCAGCATGTCCAGCTGGACAATTTCATTGTTATTCCAGCCACTTGTCCCTATTTATGAAACTGGCAGTATGAGAATATATCTGGGTTATGCTATATGAGTATCTCCTGTGCTGTCCAATCCACTGGATAATCAGAATCAATAAGATACCTCATGAGCATCCCCAACTCCAACTACCACCAAAGAAATGCAGAGCTTGAATTAAAACTTATGAATATCGAGAACAAAAATTAAACTAGTATTTCTCTTATTTACCCTTTGGATCTCCCATCACAAAACCAGGACTAGAAATAGCATGAAAAATATAAATAAGAAGTTCACATTCCCTCTCTTAATCTTGGCAGCCAGACTTCTCTAATGCTCCTCAGAACCTGCAAGATACCCTCAGCATCCTCAGAAATGCTGTTGTTCCAACACGTTTAATGACTGTAATCCCAGATTCTGTATAGAGAGCTAGTAGTAAACTGAAGTTCTTTTCCTCCTTTACACTTTAAATACAGAAAATAAATTTAAATCTGTACATTTAAAGAGTTTGGTACTGAGATCTAAACCTCACCCCTTCAGACCTCAGAAAAAAAATCATTGAAATCAGGCCATATCAAACTATAATTAGTCTAGTAAAAAATCTGTTAGGTGTTGACTTTGCCTTTCATAAAGAGGTTGGTTCACATCTGGCTAAAACCTCATTACAAACCAAGTCTACTTGGCAGTGAATTAAAACCACACATCATGATTGTCAAATTCATGATTTATAGGACATATTTAAGGGAAGGGTGGATCTCTGATTGGATTGCCAGGGAGTAAACAGACAAATCAAAACATATTTGTTATGAAATAAGCATTGTTTTTAAAGGTGGAGGAAACATCAGGATGAGACTTGTTGATTTCTGAGTACCACCTGACACTGTGCAAATGTCCTGAGAGCTTTTTAGCTGAAGGAAGCAGAGGAAGAATTACATGAAGGTAAACATGAGAATAGGTAGCTATCAGTTTTGTGATAGTTGTTTATGTTTGAGCATCTCTCTCTAAACACAGCAGCTATCCTACTAGCTTTATATTTTCAATAGAATATATTCTTTATGTTTGCCTTAAGTAACAGTGATGTCAGTGCTGTTGGAAAACTTTAGTCCATCTCTCAAGTCAATCAATTCTAACCAGGGAGACTGGTCCATTCTTCAGGCTCTCAATGCCCCAAACACAAGAATAAAGGTCTCAAAGATGCTGCAGTGTGCTCCTTCCCTAATCTGTAAGGCATAGTTTAGAAGTCAGTAAAGTAGGATATCAGTTTTGAAGCCAAGTTTTGAAGTTTTGTTACACATCTGAGTAACAAGCATTAAACACAGTCCTCACTGCATTTAGCAGGATAGCAGGAAGACCATCTGTATGGATGAGGATAACTGCCTTCACAGCAACTACTCCTATGCTTCGTCTTCCTGTCAACTCTCTCCTCCAGACTACTTTGTTATTTTTCCTCACTTGCCTATTAGGTTCACTTGGCCAGTTTCCTGTAGCTTATACGCAGGGTAACACCACCAGCAGCAACACTGCTCTCCAGCTGAACAGAGAAGGGCAGTTCCTTCACTCCTTGGCTCATCCCAAATTGCTCGTGACAGAGAAGAGAGAAGGAAATAGGGGAAAGAAAACTCTCCGAAACACTCAAGGGAAGGGAGAAGAGAGTGGAGCTGCCACTGAGCTATTGGGCCATCCGCTCCTCCTGGCCTAGCTGTGAGAGATGTAGGCTCACAGCTAGAAGGAGAGACAACACTAACTCCTTCATCTCCTGAAGCAGGTCTGATTCACTGCTGCAGGCAACTGATCACCCAGGAAGATTGCTTCCTGTAAAGGAAAGAAGTGTTAAGGTCTGTACTTTCCTGAATGATCTTGTAATTGCTTTTATCTTAACAAACAAAGAAGTGTAAAACAGAAAATCCTGCACAAAAAGGACATTCTGACAAAAATAGGCAAACTAGCTCTCCATCAACAGGAATATAAAGGCTTTTTGTAATAGGTTCCCCTCCACCCCCCTCCATGTGCACAGAGATTTATTTCTAGCCCTACATCGCTGAAGGTACAATTTTCACTACGTGAACTCTCTAGTCAGTTCCAGGAATACAGAAGAGCAGGTCATCACACTATTATTGCAAAGAATACTTCACAGAGGACAAACTAAAAGTATGGAAGGAAAAAAACTCTATGTAAACTTTTTTTTTTTTTTAAAAAGTTTCTTCTATTTAAAAGCATGAAGACTGAATAGGAGGTTATGAACTGGATATTTCTAATTTCCATCTGATTCTTGAATTTTGCAGACATAAGCAGTATAATAAAGAAGGAGGAGATGAGGAAATAATATCAGCTTCTAAAAAACATACTGTTTCTTCTTCTCTTGATTTATATAGAAATCTACATATAATAATGTATGGATTCCCTTAATTGTAATTAACAGGGCAGAGGTTGTGATTCGTAAGGATATAATTACTGTATTTTTCCAAAAGAACACAAATGAGAATAACTTTGAAAGAACAGAAAAACTATCACAAGCAAAACTGAATAGAAAGAATGTAGAGTACTATTGCAGCTCAAGAAA
Organism: Tauraco erythrolophus; assembly: GCF_009769465.1. Taxonomy (NCBI): domain Eukaryota; kingdom Metazoa; phylum Chordata; class Aves; order Musophagiformes; family Musophagidae; genus Tauraco; species Tauraco erythrolophus. The sequence goes on along the minus strand of NC_141468.1, from coordinate 10,971,841 downwards.
ATCTGAGAATGCTAATTATAAATCACTCAATTGCACAGGAAAGTCCAGTTCACACTCATATTAATTACAGGATATCTTCATGAACAATCTAAAGAGCCAGTTGAAATTAAATTTTCTTAAAGGATTAAAGCTGCAAAAGCAATGAAAATACTTAGACCAGAACAGCAAACTGCCAAAGGCACATGATGTTCCAGAGCAATGCATAAAAGAGAAACATGTTAGAAGCATTTATTTTTGAATTCCTTCTAAACAAGCCAAATTGGAAGGCAAGATATCTTCAGCTCACCCTAGCACACAGTGATCACAATCCTTTCCCTTCTTTCAATTACTATACAGCACTAGTACTCAGTGAATTAGACTGTGTCAGATAAATTAACATGGAACTCAGGTGTTAAAATTAGACCCACTGAAATAATTACTTTCATCTGGAAGACTGCAACTATGCACCGTAATGTGTTCTGTAAGCACCAGTTCACTTTTTAATAATTAAATATTCACTGTACTATAGATAGAGACAGACTGACTCGGCAAGCCTAAGGGTTCAGAGACAGGAGATCAAAGCTCAAACCTTTACTCCAAATAAGGCTTAAAAGAGATCTGAATGTGGGATTCCCTCTGTCCTGGGGAATGCCTATACTGCCTGATATTTGGGACTATAAAGTGAGAAAACACTGTTACTTCAGCTCCTGAGAGCAATCAGCTCCTTCTCCTGAGGAACTGAACTTTTTAACAGCTGTATATATATTTTCAACGCGTTATTGACACTACTTGTAGACTAGTAAAACAAACAGGGTCACGGATCAGACTCAGGCACTGGTCCATGGCTATCCATCCTGTTTTACTGTTAGCATCTGTCCTGGTTTGATGTTACCTCTGTCAAAAATTGGTCAGTTTGGGAGACAGCACTAGACAGACCCTCATCCCTATAAGGCTCTCTCTCTACTGCAGGAGGATGAGCAAGTTTAGCTGCAGGGATGCCACCTGTGCCATGGAAGGCCAGCAAACAGGCTTCAGTAGAGATATAACTTCGGAGGCCACAGCATCAGGCAGATTTCTTGGAAGCACCAAAACCAGCATGTAACTGGATTCTGCCCCACAACAGACATATTCACAAGGAAAACGTCAAAGAGCACTGAAAGGATTTTGCTGTTAAAAGTTCCACCTGAGGAATTTGGAAGACAAGAGTAACACAAATTTGCCCAGACTAGACTCTTTAACTGTAAGTAGTCAATCTCAGCAAAACTGAAGCCGATCAGGACAACCTGATGTCCCATAACTGCTGGTTCTGAGGCGCGTGAGGTGCTCAAGAGTTTTCCAACAACTAAACGAGAAAATAATTACTATGAAATTAATAGGGATGCAACATAAAACTGGGGGGGGGGGGAAGTAGGTACAAAAAGAAGGCCAAAGAAGAATTTGCAAATGATATGATATATGATACCACACACGGAACCTCACCTGAGCTAAAAAAGCCAGTCTTGCAATTTGCAGAGGCCAGATAAATTCCTAATAAAAATGAGAATATAAACGAGAGAAAGAATAGTTATAATAAGGAAGAAATTTTTTACATTGAGGGTGGTGAGGCAGTGGAACAGGTTGCCCAGAGAAGTTGTGGATGCCCCATCCCTGGAAGTGTTCAAGGCCAGGTTGGATGAGGCTTTGAGCAATCTGGTGCAGTGGAGGGTGTCCCTGCTCACGGCAGGGAGGTTGGACCTAGATGATGTTTGAGGTCCCTTCCAACCCAAACCATTCTATGATTCTATGATTACTAGAATCATCCCTTAATAAAGCAAACTAAAATTTACCAATCGAAAAAAATTATCTAATAGAATGATGCTTACCACAAATGACAACACTTTTGCATGAGACGGTATCCAAAACACAAAAAAAATCCCAAAACAACAGACCTGAGGCAGTAAGGCAGATAAAGTTCAAAGCAGTAGCACAGCAAAAACAACACGCACAGTTGCATACACTGTCAAAATGAAAATAAAACAAGAAAATGCCCAGGAGATACAAAAATTTTGCAAATACGGTCAATTCATAGCATAGACAGGAAAAAACATAGTCTTTTTTGATCAGCATTTTTGTTAGAGTAATACATGATGTTGTGATGGAAGTAGGGAGACAGAAGAAAAATAGACAAGAGGATCCCAGCTGAGAAAGACATTCGTGGTTTGCCACTTTTTCATAAAAATCTTATAGTGTATGTGTCTATGTTGGGAAAATGAAGCAAACTCAAGTGATGCGACTGGCATTTAAGGTTATGAAATTGGACAAAAAGGCAACACCCCCTTCATAATCCCAGAGGAAATGGCATGGAGGCCCACTCAGCCTACAGCTTTCATTTGGAAGATCTCAGGAGGCATTAATCACAGCAAGATGAGAAAATGGAGGTGACGGAATAAGAGGATCCACAAGCTCTTAATATTTAATTTTGTTGAAAAGCCAGCAGCCCAAGCAAGACTGCTTTAAATATTAATCAAGCAACATTTATGAGCTGAAGTCAGGCAGCTACTTGTATGCTCTTGAACTTGGGTGTTATATTCATTTGATCTTCATTTATTTTTGTACTTTTATGGATTGACCTCACCAGACAGAACCTGTAGGAGGTATTCCGAGGTTCCTGTTGGCATATGCAGCCACTGAAACAAGAAACAAACACGGTCTTTTTCTTAAAGGCAAAGAAGGAAGCCTGAACAGTGCTCAGACAAAAGAATCTTCGGCAGCCGCAGTAGTTCATACACTGACTACACAGGGCTTGGGGCTTTCCTGGAGGCCGGGAAATAGTAATGGCAAGGACCATCTACTAACTGACTCCCTGTACTAGCAGTATGACACACTCGGTATGTCTGCAAGAATGGTGCAAGGAAACTCTATTTATTGAGAGTAATTCTTAAAAAAAAAGAAAAAAAGAAAAGAAAAAAAGAAAGAAAAAAAAAAAGAGCTTTGCAAGTACACTACAGTAGTTTCACAATTAGAGAGTAACAATTTTAACAGGGTAAATGTCCCTCGCAGATCAAAAAGGTTTTGAGTTTCATGAGAAGTGTGCATTTCTAAAGGGTCCTTCTTAGTTTCAGCCTCTCTCTAGACAGAAATTAAGGCTAAATTCGTAGCAGCAACGTCCTGTAGACTAATAGATGTCTGGCCCGAGAAATTAAAATCTCTAGTCATTCTGATAATGGCAGCTGCTTATTCCATTATAACCTCTGTATTATAATGTATCTCAGAAGCTATTTTAGCATCTACCACATTTTTCAAACTGCCATTAGTAAAAGATAAGCAGAACTTTCCAATGCATGAAATACAGACACCTGCATTCCAGAAAGTTCCAATAAGAGGAATATTCCTGGCTTTTCTGTCTTTAGAAACAACGGCGCTGCAATAAACAGTTGCATTTCCTATTGATAGATAAGAATAGCAGTCACTGAACTAAAATTCACTCATTTGCAGTTAACTGAAACTATAATAAAGGTAAACCCAGGAATTTTTCAGTATTTGTGAGTCTTTCACTCTTTAGTTTCTTTATTTACATAAGAAAGCAGTTTGTAATTGTAAAATGTTGTAGCTATTTGAGGATGATGGAAGTAATTTCTGAATCAGGCTGCAGCGGATTCATTTCACTTTATTTTTACAGCACCTGAACGCTTTTTGTAATGTTACACAATATGACACCAACTATTTGTTTCTTCATCTTCTGCCCTGGAGTCCAGTGGAGTCTTGTGTGGCTCACACACCATATATAAGTGTGATTGTACATTTATGCTAGAAAAGGTGGTGCAATGGGTGACAAGAATTTAATTACTGTGGACAATTCCAGAATCCCATTCAAGTCTCTAAGAAAGTGCAAGGTTATGGTCAGGCAATATATAACTAATTACAGAAATAACTATTATATCAGAAGAAAAAACTAAACAACAGCCATTATCCATTATCTCTCTCCTTTACTGATAAATCTTTAAGCATAGCCCCGCAAGAATTCCCTCTTGCAAGTATTCTACCTTGCGTGTTTTTACTGTTTCTTCAAGCATAATTATAGAAGTGTTTGTGAACAAAGCATACAAGGCACTAAATTTTTGCCTCTTCAAAATACTGGCAGAATTTCAGTATAATACAGTCGGACTTCTGCTAGCACTGATCTCAGGAAACCATTTCCAAATTCAGCCTTTAGGAGTACCATGACATCTCACTTGTATGCAAGTGAATTCCAAGACAATGTTTTCCTTTTTGACAAGATAAATTTATATCAATATTACCGCAGACTTATAATATTAAACTATCACACATTTTAACTCAGGAGATCATTTAAAAGGAAACCACTGAGTCATATTTTGCATTTTGACCCCTCTTACTTTCTTCATTTTAGCTTAAAGTTACTGATTTTTTTTTATTTAAGATAACTTTCTATTACTTATTAATAATGTTAGAACGTGAATCATGAATTGTGCTAATGTCAGCATAGACCAAATTCTGGCTTCATTAACTTCCCTATACCCCCAAAACCTCATCCTACTACAGTGCTTTAAATTGACTGTTATAATTTGGAGTAGAAAATGCAGACATCAAATTCAGTGCCATGCAGCAAAGTACATAATTCAGTCTTCCAGGAGACAAGACTTCAATTTGGCACTGACCTTATCGACTAAAACCAAAATTTTTTAAAAAATCCTGGAGTGGCTTTTTCTGACCAAATGAGTACCATCAGAGCTGGCTACCTTTGACTCCCCTATAGCCACTGGAGAGATGTGAGTAATTCGATTGATTTTAGATGTCTACTTCAGGATGAGATAAATAGCACCCTTTCTAAAGAAGCCTGCTGTGTTTCACTGAGCATGTAGGTAGCTTTAAGCGACTAACTCCAATACAGATATTAGAGACTTCTAATGTTAAATGAGATGAGTTCCTCTTGCTCATACCCATCTTTTTGGGTGATGCAAAGAATATCACAACATACATCTAATAACAGCCATTACAAATAGTACGATCATCAAACAAAAGCACTACATAAACTTAGTTTTTGCTTTTGCTTGCTACCCTTTCCACCTTGGGAAGTTGCCCATTTCTTCTGACTCTGTCTCACATTCACTATAGCAGTACAAACGATGAAATATTTGGACAATTAGCTTAGTTTCATAATGTTTTGATCCAAAAATTCTAATTGTAAAGCCATTATTTTCTAGGACTTGATAATGATACTGGAGAATTTTTGGCTGTTTGTAAAATAGTTGGGAAACGAGAGGAAATGATTGCTCTCCCACCTGAGAGCAAGCCAGAGGGCTTACTGGCAGCAGAACCCAACACCTGCCCTTCACACCACCCTGGGGAGTTCTGAGAGACAACACAGGCACTAGCTGAACATGCAGACTTCTGCTATAAGGAAAAACCTTTTCACGCCCTGGAAGATGTTGCCCAGAAAAGCTGTGAAATCTCCATCGGTGGAGACATTAAAAACTTCAGTAGGCAAAGTCCTGATCTAATTGTCAGGTGAAGAGGGCTGGAGTAGAGGGCCTCCAGAGCTCCCTTTTAACCTCCATAACTCTGCTGCCCTACTGAACAGTCATGCTGTAGAATGGTGACTTGACGTTATGAAAAAGCTCAGAAACATCCCATATCTACATTACACTTCCTTAATGAAATAATTTGACAGATTAGTGAAAGTTCTGATTTACATTGGTACATGAAAGTAGATTAAATTATCAAACCTGATAATGATTTTGCAACAGTTCATCTGTAAAACTGCAGCATTTAAAATGAGACAGTTCACAGTGGAGAGGGAAAGCACAGCCCAACAGTGATCATCTGTTATTGAAAGCAAAGAGTTTAACCTTCGTATCTTTACCGATACTAGTAAGACCACAGAAACAGGCTTTGACATAAAAGTCTAGTCTGCACAAAATTTTCACAGACCACAGCAACTTTTATTAACATTTTGTGAAATTTAAATCTCATGCCATTTCAAAGAATATTTATTTTGAGCAGAAAGGAAATGATGGCTTTTTCATTATCTGTAATTATTAATTATTCTTTAGTTTCCTATAGAAATCATTTTCAATGCTAAAGAAAGTTTTTACTTCTATAAGAAAGCACAGAGGCTTTAGAAGAATGATTTCTATTTGATGGATAGCCTCTTTCTCTTAGTGCAGTCAAAGACATTTCCATACACAGAGCTCTGACAACACTAAATGAATTAAAAAAATAAGGCTTGTGTTTCTTGTTTTTCTGTTTGCTAATAGAGTTTTGTAAAACTTTGACTTTGACTGGAAAAATAAATGTACTGCTTAGTCAAACGTTGTGCCAGTTTACGCATTTTGCTTCATACCATTAAAATCAATCAGATCTTTAAATTGCACAATTAAAAGATGCATACATCTTTGCAAAACAGGAGCCTGTACCAACTCATGCTAAAAGAATGGACGGTTTCATCCCAGTGAAATTCAACCTCACTGAATTTGTAGAGGAATTTTTTTATATAGAAACATTGGGTAGAACAAGCTGGATCCCTTTAATGACAACCAAAAACAGTGTGCTGGTATGCAGCTGTAAGAAAATCACATAATAGCTTCTGCTGAAAAAAAAAAAAATCATGTTCCATTTGCATCTTCTATTGCTTCTTTACAGGTTATGAGTTATAAATCATAAAATGATAGAACTGTTTAGGGTGAAAAAGACCTTTAAGATGATAAGAGTCCAATCACTAACCAAGCACTGTCAAGTCCATCACTAAACCGTATCACTAAGCACCACATCTACACGTTTTTAAATACCTCCAGGGATGAAGACTCAACAACCGCTTCCCCGGGCAGCCTGTTCTAAGGCTTGATAGCCTTTTTGCTGAGGAAATTTTTCCTGATATCCAATCTAAACCCCCCCTGGTGCAACCTGAGGCCATTTCCTCCTGTCCTGTCACTTGTTACTTGGAAGCAGAGAGCGAAGTTCACCTCGCTACAACCTCCTTTCAGGTAGTTGCAGAGAGTGATAAGGTCTCCTCTCAGCCTCCTTTTCTCCAGGACAAACAACCCCAGTTCCCTCAGCTACTCCTCACAAGACTTGTGCTCTAGATCCTTCACCAGCTTCGTTGCCCTTCTCTGGACACACAATGATTTGTTTCTTCACTTGCCCTTACTCCAATTGGCATTTTTCTGTAGCTCTATAGTTGTATTCTCATTACGTTTCTCTACAGTAAAAGGTCATCTGTAATTTTAATCTTTCTTGCTTCTGGATGAAAGAACCGTTCAAATTGTTAAGGGAGACACTGAAAAATCGACTATTCAGAAAGAGAAAGTGCTGTCAAATGTTCTCAAAAGTGCGTAAGTTTTTGCAAAATTTGGGCTCAAAAGTACAATACTCCTAACATTAGAGTAGAAAGTGCTCACTACCTGGGAAGTTAGAGTGATTGAGTCATCAGGAAAGATATTCTAATAACATATATTCTAGGAACAATATATATGTGTATATATTCAATTTTATTTTTTTTTTTAAAGATAAGAGACACTGAAAGAAATGGAGAGAAGACACTGAATGATATGCATCCTTGTTTTGGAAAGACCAGAAATACAATTTCATATGAGGTTTATGATTTTTGTTATTAATATTAATAATAATATTGTCATGATTATTGTTATTATTCCTTCTAAAATAATGATATAAATGAGAGAAATGATGCTCAGAAAATAGTTTATGTTTTCTTATCTATTCTGGACTCACAAAACTCTTACTGCAGCACAATAAATGTAACAGATTCTTTGTTGACATAAACTGGCTTATTAAACCAGTAGGGCTCACAGTCTTCACACAGCAACACATTCTTATGTGTTAGACATGAACTATATGTTATTTTAATATGAGTTTTATTTCCATCGATCCAAATGGGAATAGATGGGGATTTTTTTCAACCTTCAAGTCAAAACAAGAAACCTAAATAAACTGTGAAAAATTACAGAGGTGATTTAAAAGTAGAATCCAAGTCATGAAGTTTATTTTGAACTCTCTTCATTAAACTTGAACAAGTAATGATTGCAACATCCACCTGCAAATACTTATTAGAGTGATTTACTATGAGCTGAAAAAACATGATTAGCATTTTTGCAACCTCTTGCTCGACATCTTTAAAGAGATCCATCACAGGCAATCTGTAGAACAGAGCATGAGAATAAGGATAATTACCAAGGAGAACCACTGGAGTAATTGAATGCTGTTTGAGACATTAATGTAGCAACAGACAATAAACACATTTCTCTGTCTTGTTTCATCACTGAAAGCGCATCTATGTACATGTTAGCTGTGTGGGTAATCCTATTGGCTTTCACAGAATGACAGAATATTAGGGATTGGAAGGTACCTCAAAGGATCATCTAGTCCAATCCCCCTGCCGGAGCAGGACCACCTAGATCAGATCATACAAGAACGCATCCAGGCGGGTTTTGAACACCTCCAGAGAAGGAGACTCCACAACTTCTCTGGGCAGCCTATTCCAGTGTTCTGTTACCCTTACTGGGAAGAAGTTCCTCCTCATGTTTAAGCGGAACCTCCTATGTTCCAGCTTATATCCATTTCCCCTTGTCCTCTCATTGGATGCCACTGAGAAGAGTCTGGCTCCATCCTCATGACAGTCACCCTTTACATATTTATAAACATTAATGAGGTCCCCCCTCAGTCTCCTCCAAGCTAAAGAGACCCAGCTCCCTCAGCCTTTCCTCATAAGGGAGATGCTCCACTCCCTTCATCATCTTTGTGGCCCTGTGCTGGACTCTCTCAAGTGGCATAGAGCTATCTGACTGAAGACATAAAGACGTTCATGAAATTGCATCTCATTTTCTTGACTATTTATGCAAACTTCTCATCTTCGTTTGCGATGTTAAAAGAAACACGCTGCTATATGAAGTACGAGCTACTAACTTCAGTAAGCTTTGAAATGTCTCTAAATTAACAAAAATATTCTCACTTTCTTCCATGGACAGTCAATTAAAAATGTAGTGTGTTGATCCAGTGAGGTACTGAGACTTCCTTCTGCTTTGGAAAGGAAGGAAATTATAATACCTGTGTTGGAAGTTGTCATTGTAAGTGCAACAAAATGCCTATGAATCCTTGTATCTGATATAAGAGAAGCAACAAACAAATTACTTTTGACAACTTTGGGATTTTATGCAGTTGCCCATAATTTTTTTCCCCCAAGGGATTAGCACTTGCTGATCTAAAATGTCTGGAAAATAAACTGAGAGTTTACTCACAAAATAGGCAATTCAGGCTCTCACACTGTTACTCTGAACGGTTCATCACCTTGATTGCTTAGGGGGAATACGGTATCTACAAAAGTTCAGTGACACTTTGTTGATTTAATCACCAAAAAAAAGCCATACAATTAAAATCTAGGCCTTGAAGGAACTTCTTTGCGGATATATATGTGCACACCTTATAAAAAGCTAGCGACCATGGACTGATGCTGTGCAACATCAGGAATCTACATCTGCTATGCTTAAGACAAAGTGCAGAGTGTCTCAGCACATGGAACAGAAAGAGAGGAAAAAAGGAAACTCTTTGGCTAGATATTTTCTCACTTTCTTCTTTTACTTGTCTTTGATTTTCCCACTGTTGGTCCTTCCATTGGTCTTTATTTGCTGTTTCTACATTCCCTATCCACTATATTTTTCTCCTTTACTGTGATCATGCTCATGTATGATAGTTCCTTTAGCCCTTTTTTGGTTTGGTCTTTTCTGCATTCTTTTTCCCTCTTAAGAACCTTTAGCCTCCGTGCCTTCTCCTCACTTAAAATGAAACTAGTGTACAATTTTACCTTTTTTTTTTTTTCCTTGCCTTGGCTTATGAGTTTTTAATTTAATTTCACTGGAGCCTTTTGTTTTCTCTATGCCTCCCTAAACACCATCTGCTCAACTAATTCAATTGAATATATGATCCTGGAGCCTGGGTCTCCTCTTGTACCTTTACCACTCTTTTTATATCTCCCAGATTCAATGGAAAGATATTCATTTGCAATGGCATTATTAAGAGCACAACCCGAACAGATGAAACACTGATTTATTAATTCATCCTGTTTGAAGTTGTTCTACTTATGTATTCATGGGACTGAAGAATGACTCCCTCACCTAGAAAGGCAGGAGTTAGCAGTTTTAATGAATATTCAAGTACTTTATATACAAGCAAAACACTTTCAACAAAAGTGACAGAAGTTATATCCAACCAGTGAAATAATACAGGGAGAAGGAGCGAGCACAAGCTCTAATCTGATGGTTAATAATTTGAATTCTCTTGCTGCATTTTCGGCAACAGTCAGGTGTGCATGAGGGGACTGGCCACAGCATGTACTGTTCCCAATAGGTAACTGAATGAGGCATCACTGCCTCTGGCTATCTCCAACCTACACTATCTTTCAACACTGTCCCAGTAAGCTTTGTGGTCTTGAACGCTTCTACCAGTTCTCATGTTACATCATACCATAAGGTACAGAACATACACCTTAATATTTCGGCCAGAAAAACACCAACGTAATCCTTGCACTATGTAAGGTACTTTGAAATAAATTCCTGAAAGATGAGAGATCTTAGTTTGAATACAAACTTTGAATGAGGTAAAAGGATAGAAAGATGCCTTGAACCAAAGTCCTTAGGGGTACAGCAGAGAAAAACAGACTTTTTTCAGACAGTTCCGTTAGTCTTCCACCAAAGGGTGTCAAGACACCAGTAAATGACAGTAATTAGTAATGTATCATTATGCTACTTTCTGAAAGTAGAAAACATCTGGATTAGCTTGCCAAAATGATTATTTGGCATATTTGGTTGATTTTTTAAAAAATAGTCCCCAACTGCTCCTTTTAGAAATAGTATTTTAGTTTAACTCAAAGTCAACTAGCACCAGAAAAAAAAAATAAACAGTTTAAAATGCACCACGTACCCAGAAACCAAATAGTTGAGTTTCGTAAAACTGATTCTGTTATTCTCATTTTAAAATAATTTTCATTTTGCTTTATAAAAAGAGATCTACATGCAGTGTATTTATGTGTTATTTTTACCCCAAAAAGCTAAAGTTTTTATTTCAGCGAACCACATAAATTCAAGATGACACAAGCGAGAACTGCATGTATATTCAATAATTTACTCCCATTATGTCATAAAATGGGAAGTTAGAGAGTAGAAGAAGATTTTTCTTAAGGCAATCACTTAGTGTTTTGACATTTCTAAAATGGGACACTTAACAGTGAGTAATACTGCAGAAAATATCCTCACAGAATAATAATCGAATCAGAGGGAAAATGAGGTGAAGTGTGAAGGTCCCAATGCCATAATTTGTTTAATTATATTTTTTATGAAGCCTTTTTTTTTTTCTGCTCTGCCAGCCTGTATAATTTCTTCACTAAATTCTACATATCAGACTAAGTTTACATGTTAGATTGGCCATAATAGCTTTCCTCTCAGAAGCTGTAATTTGGCCCTGTTCCTGTCAACACTGAAATATAAAATGAGCAAGGAGGAATAGAAGGAAAGTCAGGAGGGGAAAGAAACATGAAAGAAAGCTCGGAGGAGAAGGAACGAAACTGAGGAGATCCAGGAAAAGGAGGAGAAGAGCTCAGATAGATGGAGGTAAAGAGGCCATTTGATGGGGTGCCAGAAAACTTGCATCTTGCATAATGGTCCCTGACTAACGAGCATTCATTGCTGTGTTTCAGCTTTGATCTTGGAAGCCTACAAATGGAGGGGAATAGTATGAATTTGTCACAAGCAGATATTAATCACGGTTCATTCCACCCCAGCACACACTTGCCAGACCTTCCTCTCTGAGTGATCTGATGGATCACACACTCATGACGAGGGCTTCTGGTGCAATCAGCTGTTCATGCAGTAACGCGAGCAACACAATACTGATTCCTCATACCTCTTCATCTTCAGAGGAGAGGATTTAAGGACACCGGAAAAAGGGTATGGAAAGCTGCAAAGTGACTAGGTAGGGCGAGAAGTTACATTGCACATATAGCATGTACTGTTGAAAGTAGGACATACAACATTGTGGTTAGAAAACCATATATAAAGCTATATCAAAGACAAAGAACATTAAAGGAGCAAGAGCAAAACAAATATTGAAGCTCAGATGTAATGTGCCTCCAATTGTGTTGCATGAGGTTGAATTTCACTGATGAAAGCTTCTATCAGATATGTATCTTGAACCATGAGGCAGCATCTGCAAATTTGCAGGGTGTTTTGTAAGTAACATTCTTTCGTCTGGGCAATTATGAACAACGTGCTGCTGAATTTCCAACAATATCCTTTATGAGATCCTCAAATAATTACATTCAAATAGAAAGGTTCCAAGAACCTAGTTTGCCATGATTTTAACTCCCCTGAACAACTAACTGTATGTTTGAGAATTTTAATCATAAATACCACAGCATAGACTCTAGAAAAAGCTAAGGAGGGGCATATCCACCTTCAGCTGCAGAACCTCATTCAGGAACGACTGCATAAGTTCTCAAAGTCATGATTTTCTCTACTTTCGCATAGGTATAGCCACAGTTCTAATACAATTTTCTGCATGGCTTATTTTTAAGCTTTACAGTTCTGTTTCACCAGATCTAAACTTCTCTTATCTTTGTTTCTTCCCTTATTTCTTTGTTTCAGTTTGAACTCCCAAATTGAGTATTTGGTCCTTTGCATCAGTTAATAATATAAACCCAAGTAGCATCAGAAATTCACCACGTACCTGTCACATTCTTTATTTCTGCCACATTATATATGTCTGGTTGGGTACAGTGGTCAATCCTAATATTTTCTTGTCTCTACACACTGCATCTTATATACACAGGCAGCTTCTGCCACCCGGACCTCCCCCCCCACATCAAACCACGACACAGGTCTATAACAGATGTTTTCTCATTAAAGTCAGAGTTCTCTGTAGAAAACACCCAAGTCCAAACACAGAGCAGGTATTTGAAAGCCAGGCTCCTCCTGCCACGGACTATTTCATATCACAAGCGCCTTTTAAAGATCTCTAGCCTTATAATTTGCTTTCAGGCATTTTTGCCTCCAACATAAATTTCTTTTATGTTGTTTCTGGAAAACAAACATTTTATGGGTAGGTATCTGTTGTAAACACATTTTCATAATGACCAGGTGCCTAAAGCAGAATGGCAATGCCATGGATTTTGATTCCCAGAAGCTTTAATTCTCATTAAGTTTTGCATGACTTTGGGCACATTTCCTGTAATCCAAGGCACTGGCTGAGTTCTTAACCAGCAAGTGCTCTGCTAATATATCTTTGTGCTTTTCTAAGCACAAAAAAAAAAAAGGAGAGAGAGAGAGAGAGATTCTAATAAGGCAAAGGAGAGTTACATACATTGTGTAGAGTAAGATTAGTTCTGCTTGCTTGCTCGTTTGTTCAAACCAACCATGATGATTAAGGGGAAAAATCAACTAGGGGCAGAACAGGTGGCTCAACTTGCCTTAGCTCCCTGATTAGACAAGAGGAATGAAGGGGGAAGGGGAAAGGAGGAATGGGGGAGGGGGAAGCAATTGAGCAAGATACATGCTGATAGGACATCAGTTAACAGAAATAACTTAATAGTGTCTAAACACAAATACAATGCTGCGTATGGGGACTTTGGCAGGGGGACAACAAAGAGTGCAAAGAGAATGGAGAACCCACAAGACTTGCATGTAAATGTGAAGAAAACATTGTTAAAATCTTAGCTATCTAGTTATTGCCCATAACAAGCATATATTTGTTATATTTAAATAAATTATGTGCTAGAATAAAAGGTATTATATGTATGGCAAAGTGTATACAGATATGTCTACTAAGGGAAAATAATTGTGGAAAACATGGAAACAAGCTGATGTTAGCAACTTGATGCCAGGTGCTTAGAGATCTGCAGTTAGTTTCACTCTCTAAACACAATCAAGGTTTTCATATATACATCAACTAGACTCTGATTGTGATGATCTATATTCTTTGAAGACTTCCTGCAAATGCCTTAATATAAACATTACTGGAAAAACTACATAATTACATAATTCTTGAAATGTGAGGCCAAGACAAACTATCATAGACACCTAGTGAGGACCAGTAGAACTACGACATCATTTTGGATAAGAAAATAACCTGTATTACAGCCTTTTTTTATATATTTCATTGTTAGTGACTAATCATGCTTTCTACAGTGTAACTCCTGCTGGCAGAACTGTATCTCTCTCACACATTTTCTATTATAGATACCAATTTTTTTAAGGGGTTCACTTATTCATACATGGCTGAAATATTTTCTTGAGACATTTCTCACTTAAGAAAACTGCTTTTAGCATGCAAAGCTCCTCCTAAGGCTATGCTAGCTCAAGGTGCAGCCTACACTACTGTAATTCCATCTCAGGTGCTCAGATATTCTTCTTCTAATTTATTTTCAGTTTTGCGCAATCTTCTCCAAAGTCAAAACCCTTAACATCTCTGTCTACATTTAATCTATAAGAAAGTAATAAAGTATGTTTCCTTTTTTTTCTTTTTTTTTTTATTCTTCTTCATTTGTCAGCTTAAATGAAACAGTGATCAGCTACTACCAACTACCACTGTCTTTTATTGGGAAAGTAAAACAAAATTATTATCAGTCTGAACTCAAGAGGCGCCAATCTTTACCACTTGTTACAAAACAAAATTGTGTCTATTATATTACCGTTTGGCCTTTTTATCAAAATATACCTTCAGCGTCTATTAAACAAAAGGAGAATTTAGTAGGAAAAGCCTTTACATAAATATTTACATTGCAGTCTGCAAATAACACACAGAAATTCAACATCTAGACTAAAGCCTTTGCTTTTCAGAAGAGTTTTAAGAATCCTCTTGATTTGAAGATTAAAGAAGGTCAAAAAGAATTATTTGAGATTATCTAAAGATGGATAGTCTAGAGAGGGATTTGTCTGAAGTCCAACAAGGAGGTAATTTGTAGAGAAGTAACTCTCTCTAATTTTGCTTTTTTCCCATGAAAGAAACTCTCTAATTTTCCCATTAAAACTCTCTAATTTTGCTTTTTTCCCATGAAAGAATTTTCACTAGCAGATTCGCATGCTGGTTTTGCACTGGAATCTGCCTGAAAATATGTGAATGAATATAATGATATAAAGCAATTTCTCCTTCCTGTAGTTTAGCCAACTGAAAGTTTACAAATACTGACTATATTACCATTGTGGGTATTTCCAGGCACATTCCTATACAGGGAATAACAAAACAAACCCATACGCAATTAATCTTTTTCCTACACAATAGTACTCATATTTTTATTATTTTGGGGGACGAGCTAATCACAACAGCAATTACGCTGCATTTGCCTTCAATTATGTATTTGTAATGTGAATATGTAAATAGCTAGATTGGCATCCTGATAGAAATTAATTATACATTCTTTGTATTGCTCTTTAATTTTATATCTAAGGTAATTAGAAACAAGATCTGCTCTCTACAGTATCATGATTCTGGAGAAGTGCAGTTGTATCACATTTTTGTTGCTTAAGATAAGAAATATGAACAATCAGGTGAGGTGGTTAACAGAAAGTCATGAAAGAATATTTGAAAACCTTATTTACCAATAGAAATAACATTCAGGATGATACAACTTAGACTAACAGAAGCACTTTTTTCCTTCCAATTTTATTTTAAAAAGCAACTGCCAATGGCAGTGATTAAGGAAAATTTATATTAAAAACTGCAATCATGTCCAACTCTGGGTATTGATGAGCAGCATATGAATATATGCACTCACAGCAAGATGGCTGTGCATGCAATCCATAAAAGGAGAGATATGAAAATTAAAGAAACAGTTTCAAACTTTTAATTTTTAAAGCATTTTCTAAAAGGCATACAAATGATACTATATCAGATTTTAACTTTCAGGTTTCATCTTTCCACTGTCTATTTCTCAAAACAAAAATGCCATAATTAAAGAAGGTGGGGAAGGCACCAAGCACATCCGATCACTCTTGCAACACAGTGATGGCTCCACAGACAAATTACTCCAATCTACAAGAAAAGCAACCTGTGAAAGTGTGTTCTCAAAGTGCTACCCCTGCAAAATAGGGAAGGAACACATTAGGTCAGTTCTTAATCAGTTGCTATCTCTGCAAGAGTATAGTAGAGTAAGTCCACTCTCTTCATACTGTTATCATGACAGTCACAAGGAAACAACCAAAACTTCTGCTCCATTACGTACAACTGAACAACGTACATGATTCAAGGCAGCACAGATGTGTAATTCTCCAAGTTTTCTCCTACAGCAGATCTTCACTAGCAAAGAATTTGCTTCTGTGGCCACTCTCATTTACATCTCTTTATGTGAAAATACCATATTTTTCATTCTTATCTGTTAAAGCTATAGCATCTTTCTACTCTTGCGGATATTTTTCACATTAGCTACTTTATGGGTTACATCAAGTGACCTACTCAAGACCAGTTCAATCCAGTGGAGTTCAACTTATTCACTCTTGAATCAGCCTGGTAAGTATTGAGCAAATCAGATATTCAGGTCTGTCCCAAGAGGGAAAGATCTTCTTTCTTTCAAAGAGACCAATATTGAGGTATCTGTAGCATAAAGGTAAGGGGAAAAAACAGTTTTGAGATGGGGGAGAAGGTCTTGTCAAAGTTCTAGCACTTCTAGCCTTTGTTCCTTTTCAGCATTTAATATAAAAACATTTAAAAACATTCAGTTGCTCTTATGAAACTCAAAGCAGTAAGAAACTACCTTCTGTAGAGGATTTGACAGCAAAGCCCAAAAGCAGCTGAATTATTAAAAGAGAGACACGAAAATTGCTTGACTAACTAAAGGATAACTAGTAATCTGGGTCACTGTCCTGTTTCCACTCAAAATGTTACCATACTGTAAAATCCATTGTGAACTTGTGTAAAGCTGAGAGGTTTGGGTTCTGGTTTCAGATGGAGTTTAGAGTTTATTTAGTGAACCTCATACTGATGAGTCAAAGGCTCATCCTATGAGATCTCTGTTTGCTGAGCTCTCAGTGAAATCAATATGATTCTGCATACAGCTTGCTTGTCTGGCAATAGGATGTCTGGGTGTTTCACAGTAGAGCTGGAGGGAAAATACCCTGCATGAAATGTCTGAAGCAAAGTTGCAGAATTTTCACAACTAAAAAAAAAAAAAGGGGGGGTAAAAATATCCCTTTATTAGGAGACTAATTACAGAAACAATCTCTTCCAGATAACTTCACAAAGAAAGCCCTGAAGATACTACAAGGCATTCTCTACTACATTAACTTTGTCTCTGCAGCTGTGTTTCTCTGGAATATACTTCACTAGATTAATCTTCTGGTTATGCTCTTTAAAGTGCTCACAGGTTCATCAATCTCACTCTCAAGTTGCTAGAGCTGAGTAATTCATATTGGCACTGCAGCATCTGCCAATCCTACATTCCTCCCTAGTGCTAATATAACAGTGTAAAGGTCAGTAGCACAACCTGAACAAAAGACTCGTTGGCCTAAAAGGAAGTGCACATCCACCAGAAAAAACATGGAAATTCGCAGTCTCCACATCTTATCACATGCAGGAATCTTTCTTTCACATTGTTTCCAGAAACTGGTCAATTTTATGCTGAGCTGGTGAACTTCAACTGTTTGTCTCAGAGGAAGATCAAATTTGCTCTAATTTACTATCTTACATCAGGCACTACCTCTACTCTGTGTGTAAATCCAAGCAGAATGGGGCCCATCACATTAAACAGTGCATTCCAGGCATAAGTTATCATGACAGCGTATTTTACCCAGAAGCGTAATTACAGAATCTCAGAGATGCTAAGTAAGAGGAAAAAAGCTGCATAGCTAAACAGATGTTTGTGCATCTTGCTAAAAAATTTCCTTACACTTGCAGAATCAAACAGGAGGGAGAGAAAGACAAACCAAAGGAAAGCAGGTCATGTGCATGCAAATATGTGCATCCTCTGTACCACAGGACTTTATCGTGCTGCTCAGGCAGCACCCCGAGCCAAACAAAAACCTGCTGAATATCACAGAGCTTTTTCCTCCAGTGAATAATGCTCTAAAATTTTCCTGGAGATCTGTCTTGAAAGGCTCCAGCTTCTGCCAGAGCACTCACCTCATTTGTCCATGCACTAAAAAATAAAGGCTAATGCTACACTATGCTTGTCTTCCATACTAAGGTCTGCAGGAGGGTTATAAAGCATCTATCAGGACAGGACACAGTGTCATCCATATCACCTAACCAAACTTGCTTCCTGACCTGTGGTGTAAACCTTGCTTCCTTACCACAGGTGTAAAGTTAAAATAAAAACAGAGATAGAGATAGCACTTCAAACAATTACCGATTTACATCATTCTTGCCGTTACTGGTCAAATTGCATACTGGTGTATGTATAACCTACAACACTGAAGGACCCAAGTGAAAATCCTGAGATAAACTCTTTCCATAGAGAGCCAGTGATCTATGTCCAAGTAAAACGTTGAATCTGTAATGAAACGTTCATTGCAAAACACAGAAACTCTTACTCGCCTGATGCTTTTACCATGGCATGCACCTTACCCACAAGTCTGATCCGTTACCAAGTGATGATGTCTGATGGGGAAA
This sequence comes from Tauraco erythrolophus, assembly GCF_009769465.1. Classification (NCBI taxonomy): domain Eukaryota; kingdom Metazoa; phylum Chordata; class Aves; order Musophagiformes; family Musophagidae; genus Tauraco; species Tauraco erythrolophus. The sequence goes on along the minus strand of NC_141468.1, from coordinate 10,953,265 downwards.
GGAGTTTGAAAAATGTCTCCAGAAAGGGTTGAGAGGCACTCCTAGATTTGCATAAAGCAATTTATCTTCTTGCTCTCCTTATTCTTCATCTTGAACTGAAGGACTATCCACTTTTCCCAAATCATAATTTTTTTTCCGGAGGTGACACGCATTATTAGCCTCATTTTGACAGCTAGGAAGTTAGTTTTCCCACCTCCTTGTGAAGTAAAAAGAAGGATATTAGTGACTCTGCAGGGTGACACAGAGAAGGAGCTTACTCTTCATACTCTGCATCTTCCTGTGTTAGACTCCCAGAGACAAGTAGTCTTAATATCCCGTAGATCGGTGCTTCAGATGCTCAAAGGGGCTCTAATTTCGCACGACAGTGCAGGGGTCTGTGAGAGAGCATGCACCTGGAATATATCGCCCTCACTCCCGTGATACTCGGGATACAGTCCAAACGGGGCTCATCACTTGAGCCACAGAACCTATCAATGCTCTGCACTGCGAAACTAGGTAACAAGTACTGAATAGACTCCTCACTTTTAGAGATAAACATATTTGGAAAAAATATATCCTTTTCCCCTCTATTTCGGATGAAGCTCAACAGGAAAAATTTGCCAAAATTACAGTTTCAGCAAGATTATATTTTTTCTTTATTACAGAATTTAAGATAAAGACATACATACATACACACACAAGATGTGCAACAATAGTAAGAGAATAAAGGACTGTGGGTGTCTCTGATAATGGTCCTTGAAACCTGCCTGCTGCTACCTTCAGTAAGCCTTAAAAAGGGAAGGAAAAGAGCTGTCGAATAGAAATCTATCCATGCCAGTAGGATCTGAGTTTGTAAACACCACATCACAAACATTTTAATACACAATTGACAGCTTATGTGAAAACTGTGGTCATCTAACGTTTCCTTTCAAGAAAAGTTTGCCTGTGTGCACAAATCAGTGCAATACCTTTAATGTACCAATGCTTCAGAAAGAATTGAGAAATGTTAGAGAAACCTACTGAGTCTAAGAAGTCTTGCTACAGCTTACTTAATAGTTTGCCTTTCAGTAGCAGGGGAAAAAAGACTTCTGAAGCCAAACATTTACACCTAAAAATTAACTATTTTCGTCAGCAATGTCAATGTCTTTCTATATCACTGTGGCTTCATTTGTCTTGGTGAATGTGAACTCATTTCATAGTTTGCAGATTTAAGCTTGAAAGACCATTCTGAATGAATAATTCTGCTTTTCATACAGACTCTCTAGCTGGCATCAGCCAGCAAAACATTCAAGGCCAAGCAATGGCATCTATGAAGCAACAGAAGAGTTTTCACATTACAAATACTTTGACTTGTTGTCAAATGGCACAACTTTCCAGACACCTACAGCAGCAGGGTTTGTGCTTAAGGTCATATGTATGTCATGAAAACACAGAAACATCTGCTGACTCTTTACATAGCAACTTTGAAACTGGTATCTGAGTAAGCTTCGTGTGAATTATGCCTAGAACTAGGATCAGTCAGGCACTTCACCATCCTATTTTCAGATCTGATGTAATAGGTTGTATATGCTGCACCCTGTGATGGGTGCTCATCAGGGGTTCCAATGCATCGCCCCTTACTGTGCTGCACTCATGCTCTGAAGTGGCCACTGATGCTGGGTGACACCACAGGATTACATTGGTTGCCTCAGTTTTCAGGGTGACAATCTGGCCCTGTAAACCAGTTCAGTCATAGGTTTGTGACAACCAGAAAATGTATTTTCATTCAGAGCCCTGCTTAAAGAGAGGCCTTTTCTGTCTTAAAAGATTTCATTTACCCAAGGCATTTAACTGAAGCTGCTCTGAAGATGTTACTGTTAGAGAACTAGAGTTATTCTAATATTGTCATGGGGACTTTTTAAGTATTTCACAGCTCCTACAAGACTCATGTTGAGTATTTTCCTATATTTTAGTGGAATGGAATACTTATTGCTTCCTTTTAAAAGTATTTAAAAGTATTTTTGTTTCCATTGTTCCACACTATAGCTGTGGCAACGACACCAACGGGAATGTTTTCTTGTCTTTAACATTATTACATTTTCATAATTTTAGGTATCACTTCTGATGTGCATCAACAAACTTCTCACAGTGATCTATCAATCACAGCTTTTCTTTATTCCAGAGAAGTATGTGAGGAGGACCAATAGCTACATGATCACAACCCCCAGCAATACCACCAGATGGACTGGTTTCACTGGCTTTCACAGCACAATTCCTAGCCCACAGCACTAACTGTGGACAAGCCATCCCATTAAAAAGGCAGTGACAGAACAGGGTGGGAACCAATTCAACTCACATCTCACCTAGTGTTTCCAAACCTGTACATCGCTGTCAGCGCTTAGACTTACTTGGCATTTTAACTGGCTGCCTGAAAATTCCCTCTGTGGTTATCTTCTGTCACATGAAATGTTCAGAAGAGCTTGTCCTTGGGCAGCAGATGCTTTTGTTCCACCCAGAGCACCACAGTGACTGAGGCTTAGGTGGATAACCATTTATCTCCCAGAGGAGGAACTGGTGGTAGACATAGTTGTATTTTGCACATCAAAGGGATTAAAGCACTTAACAAGGGATTAGAAACCCGATTCTAGACTCTCCTGAGCCTACTAGCTCCCAAATCCAGCAGAATGTACCAGCCACAGCCATACAAGAAGAGGAAATTCTGTGATTTCTCTAGGCATTTCAGATGACCTGTTATAGTGATTTATTTGGCTTCTCCCAGATGGCTGCCTGTTTACCACACTACTGTCCCCTGCCCTTTGCTGAAAGTCATCAAAATACAATATAGCATTATATTCAAAATCTTGTTATGGACAAAAATGAAAGACACTATATACCAAGATTTAAGAATTTACTGTTAGTTGAACTAATGTTTAAACAGTTGTACAGTCCGAATTATCTAATTAATGCAAAAAAACCCCATTAATAATAGCTATACCAAACTCTTGTAGGACCTACTCACTTCATTCGACATTGTGCTTGCTCATCCAATATTCCTCGTGTTCCTAGGGTGTCTTCCTTAAATAGAAACAGGGGGAACTACAAGTTGTGAGCAACCTGAGATCCTTGCTGGGAGTATGACATTCACACGGTTGTGGGAGTTTCTTCCTTTTCTGTCTTGTCTTCCTTGTTCTGTCTTCAAGCTATATTTATATGCTTTCTTATCACACTCTGCCTCCTTCTCACGGGTTCCCTGCTGAAGTCTGAACGTTGCCTCCTCCAGCCTCAACTGACATCAAGGGTTGCCACTTGCAAGGCAGCGCTGCCCCAGGTTTCATCACTTTGATCACTTTATCATTCGTGATGTTCACAGAACTGCAGCTCACACAAAGGTGAGGCAACAGTCACCTGGCCACCTGGCAATCATCAAAGCACTCTGAAACCATGCCAGGGCAAAACCTCACGTGTCCTGACACCCTGCACTGTCAGCTCAGTCCAACACCTTCGGCCTTTTACCAGTAATGGCAAATTCATGTTTTCAGAGCTACAACAGCAAACATTCTGACCTTCTTCCATTCTCTCTCCTACTTTTAAGACAACCTCCATTTGTTAAGTGTAGTTGCCTCCAGACATGCATACCACTTCTGGATACAAGACCCATTTATGTTATGTTGCTCCTCCTCATGATTTTTAAATCACAGAAATTTGGAGAAGACAGCAGGGAGTCGAACAGGAAAGCTTTGTCTATGTCAAGGAAACAAATCATGTATTTTTGAAGAAAAACCACAAAGCTCTTACCAGATTTTCCTTTCTTCCTACAACTGAGCAGATGTGGTGGAAAAGTGGGCAGACAGTTTTAATTACAGCTGTACTGAAAATTTATTTCTCTAGTTAGGAATCAATTCTGAGCTTGAGAAGAAAAATTGCTAGAGGAACTTGATCATCTATACTGTGTTGGAAGTCAGTTCTGCATCTTTATAATAATCCTCTCTGATTTAAATCTTTAAATTCAAAAATTTATCTAATGTAGTACAGTATTTATTTCCTCCTGTTGAGATCACTGATGAAAAAGAATGTAGAAGCAATCTCCTATCTAGTATATGTTTTTGAAAATGCATTACCAGATTTCTCTGTTTACAGAGAGCAGATAAGAATGATACCTTCAAATACGTTACAAATGTCTTACACAGACCTTTCCACAATGTGGTAAGTACTGGGTAATGCAAATAGAATTGCTCTTGGATACAAAATTAATCAAAAAATTCTAAGGCTGCTATTCTTTTGTCATCTGCATTCTTTTTTAGGACAGCAATTTATTCCTATGCAGCCCATAATTTTCTTTACGAAAACAATTCCTGCATATAATTATTTGGTTATCCCAATATATTTATCTTTTGTCACTTCATACGTGTCGCTTAGAGATTTTCAGGCATTCTGACGGCCTGACCTTCCACAGTACTCAGACTGTATTCTTCTCTCAAGCTTCTAAAATCACGTTAGACTGGAGGGTTTTTTCTTACTTTTTAAATCTAAATTTTTTTATGCTTAGTTCTTAGAATAATTCACTAGCTAGCTAGCTAGCTAGTTATTGGTGGAAAAATGTCCCACAGGCATGTTTCCACTAAATGTGAGAGAAAGAGATGTAATTAATCACACTCATATCTTAAAAATATTAACTGCACTTTGAAGAAAGGCTAACAAACCAAAAATCAGCACTGAAAGATCAACAAAACTCCAGTCTTCCTAAATGAGACATTTGTCAGCTGTTGCCACTTTACTCTGCTTAATTTAGCACAAATTGTTATTTCAGGATGTCATGATTGCTGTAGAGTGGTTAATTATTTAAATCACTATGGTGTTTGAATAAAATACTCAAAATCTGGAGACCATATATTCACTGGGCGCATACATGGTATCAGGTGTTCGTGAATCACAAGTAAGCAAAAGACTGACACTGACTTGTGAACGGACTGTGAATCCCTGAATCAACTGCTGAATATCTTCAAACCCCAAATGAAGATCTTACTAGTCAAATTTCTGTAACATTCCTCGTAATTACCCAGTAACATATCCCATCAAGGGTTTTTTTCACTGCCTAGAACTGTGGCTTCAAGACAAAGGTGGGGAAAAGAACTCTTTGACAGCCTCCTGAAATACAACTACAGGAGGTGGAACATGCAGCCAACATTTCTTGTTCCTGTTGATTTATATTCATAAAATTCAACAGTAAAAAGCTTTACATTTAAATGGACAACTAGGAATACTCAAGGAAAATTTGGAAGTTACCTTGGCTTTGGACAATGAAAGATTAAACATAGAATCCTATGCTATTTCAAAACTGTAATATATTTAACATTCTTTTTCTTCTGTTGCATTGTAGAGACAAATTTTCATTTTATTTGTCTTTCCTTCAATGGCATTATAAAAGTGCAAGTGGCTCCTCATCCTTCCCCCAAGAAATAGATGACTTAGCCCTTTGATCACTATTTAAAGAATTCATCCAATACCCCACCATCTTAGGATAGCATATATACAGTATCACTATTTAAACTCCAGGACATTTCTAATCGACTTCTCGGGGGGATATGCTACACTCAGAGCTACCTCAGACCCCAGGAACAAGGGTAACACTCCAATGCATGGTCACAGCAGAGCTGTTTCCCTGCACATCATCCTCTCCAGTATGTTTGTGGGTGCTGAGACCGAGCAAGCTCTCCAGACCGAACACACCCCACTTCACTTCTGTTTGCAGGTCTTTCCCCTAAACAGTGGGGACAAAACGGGGCTGGAGGCGCAGGCAGCACGGCCCTTCTACCCACGTCTGCCCCAAGGGGCTTGCTCAGTCCCGCTGCTCGCACCTACCAAACGGATCTGGAAGTGAAATGCTGTAGCTGCCTCTGAGGCAGGCTCAGCACTTCAGACACTTCTTTCAGAGTAGAAATCTTCTCTCTTGCATAAGGCCAACATTTTTTTAAACTCTAAGTCACCTTCTACTTTCAACATGCCTAAAACTGACCCTCCCCTCAGTACTAAACATAAAAAAAAAAAAGTCTTGTTAATGGTTAGGACTATTTCTGTCTCACATTTATTCTAAATTCTGAGCTGGGAGCTCTGAAAGTCTGTGCTAGGTGATTAGACTCAAACATTTACATAGCCATGGAACAGCCCCTTATGCTTTTCAAAATTATATCTTTATCTAGATTTTGAAGCATACTTGAGCCATAGCATCACAAGATGCATGAAATTGTTAAAATACTCAGACATTGGTTATCGCTAGAAGTAAATAACATGCCAATGATTTCATATGTAGAAGCAGAAATAAGCAATTTGATGTGATTTCTCACATACATGTATGTATACATTTTGTCAGGACAATTTACTTGATATGGGTTATTTATACTGAATCTACAATGGTGGCAAATATACCTGAAATCAGTCTCAACCTCTAAACATTAGATTATTAACTTCCAGTTTGCTGAAAAAATTATAATAAACCCTTCAGTCAATTCCTCACCACTCAGAATGATTTAAGTATGGGAACTTCAAGTCATCTTGAGATCTCCTGGCCTTTGCCTCTAAGCTCTCTCTCCCAAACAGAAGTGCTTACTTATTTCAGATTTCTAAAAGAAAAATAAATATTTCAGTAAAATATCTATCTAAACAAAACCGAAAATGACATGTGAGATTTAAATATCTGAAATATTTCTGTCTTTTAGAACCCCTGAGCGCTTTTATTAGACATTGACTGGAATGTTATCAAATACGTTGCAGGTTTGAACAGATAGGCATTCCTTTATAAAACATTCCTTTATTTATACTCTGACGAGGATTTATTACGCGCTATCACTACATTTTGAAATCCATAGAATGGTTAGCCTAATTCTGATTTTCTAGATTTTCTAATTTCTTCTAAAATAGAATGAGCTAAAAAAAGAAAAAAAAGTGCTAATTTCAATCTGACAACATATTGCATATAAATATAAATAAATTTATTGATTTTCCTGTCCAAGACTTCCAGTTAGAAAAAGGAATCAACCAAACATATCAAGCATAAAATAACACAGAATTAACAACAGAATACTGAATTAATAATACTACGATTATCACTAAATTGGAAACATTATTCTGTGGATGTCAAACTCTGTTCATTATGTATGTGAACCTAAATTGTTGCATCTCTATTACAGAAATTCCCCTCTAACCCTCAAAGGCACTTTATGTCCGCCAGTATGACGGACTCCTGGATCTGTAATCTGTCCACCACGGACGTCGTTCTCCAAGCCATCAGCAGGAGTGAAGTCTCTTCTGTAATTGCACCTGTTCAGTGACCACCTCTTCTCAAACTCTAGATACTGCAAATCTAGCTTGGTAATCAACATAGGAACTATTTCTTGCCTCCAGCATCCAAACACAAACCCCAAACGATGAAATGCTGATGTATGACTGACATGGTGCACCTTTACTGTAATGTGGATGGTAATCCCTATATCATAGATGAGCTAGATTTCGAAGCAAGGCTAATTGCGTTCACATTTATCAACAAAAAAGTATGTATCCTAATAGTTCAGGTGTTACTAGTTTTATTCAAATTTACATAAAATATATTTGATCTTCAGTGGGCTAGATTTTGGTTCTTTCTTTGCAGGAATTGAGCTAGCTGAAATAAGCAAAGAGACTCTATTTTGTGCTTATTGTGCTTTGTCGCTGAGAAAACCAGTTTGAGACATGCAAAGAATTACAGAAACTGCCTTTATCGCATCTGACTGCAGATGGATACAAAGCAGGTGCCCGTACCTCAGTCAGCTATTTAGATTTCTACTTCGATGAACAGAAAACTAGATCTCACTTTAGTGGCCTAAAACAGATGTCAGCAGAGGACCATCAGCGTGAAACCAGTACCATCAGATATGCCCTGAGACATCTGCATGGTGGCAGATGATACAATCTGCACGCCTCTGGATCAGCCTAGAAGCCAGGCGAAATGCCCACGGGCATCTCAATTAGTACTAGATGTCACTGTTCAGGCAACGGAACCAAGCCCCTAGTCAATAGAGACAATAAAATTTAGAGCACTATCCATCTCACCAAGTATAGGTGTCTACTCGAGGAAGAGAATCCACGTTAAACTCCATACTGAGCGCACTGAACAGTTCTCCCCTGACTGCAAAGTGAATGCAAGGGGTCTCTTGCACACACAGTAACTACATGGCTCATTTGAAAAATATATTTGAAAAATATCTCATTTGAAAAATATATGTACACATATGAAAGACAGTATCTATGACAATGAGAAAACTAAATGCTAGCCTGTTTCAGCATTGCAAACGACACAACTGGTTTCATCCTAAAATAAAAACACAGTGATTATAAATGCCTCTAGGCATTTTTTAGCACTTTGGCCAAATGATATATCTGTTTTGTACACAAAGGCAGTTCATATGGGTTATTTGCCAATTACAGTCTCCTTTGAAAACCTTTGACTTCACCTATAGTGAATCCATACATTCTCTTCCTGATATTTAATCTTATCACCAGGATTTTTATCTCTCACAAGATTTAGTACTGTCGGTGCCTAGGCAACACATTTTGGGAATGATTACCTCCCTGCCTCATGACTTTTACACAGCATTACAGTATCTGTTATTTTAGGTTTCCCGTCCTCTGATGACTAAAATATGGGTCCAACTGATTTTCTTGACAGCAGTGTATAATTCTGAAACAATATTAAGAAAAATCATGATAATTAGATGACAAAAAGAAAATAAATTTAATTTACAGGGAAGAAGTACAACATTATTTATCTAAGACAATATGTCATGCAAACTAAACAAAAAGGCAAATTCCAAATTACAAATGGATCAAATTCGTGCTACTATGTTATTACTACTTTTTGAAATGCTATTATCTCTTTTGAAATAAGAACTCCAAAGCTACGATAATACAGTCAACAACTTACTCTCATTAGTAAAATGGTATACAGGAGGGAGTTATTATTTTTAAGGCACAAATTATTTCTACCAGCCTTATAAAATTCAGAAAAAGTGAACTTCAGGTTAAACATCTCAGCACTAATGACAGGAGAACAAAGCTTGAGAGGGAGGAACAAAAGAAGGAATGCAGGAAGGATAATATGCTGAAAAGTATATATTTTTAAAATGAGTTTTGTGGCAAACAGCCAACACTGGAAAAGGTTCTATTTTCACTGTGACATATAACAAAACCAAAATTTAAAACCACACAACTACAAACAAAATAACACAAAGTCACAATTCTCAACATATGTCACCTACTTATATGCTCCCTGATATATATCCTTCTATCTCAATTCTGTTTTGAGATTAAATACTTTATTCCATAATTAAGACATAGCTCTCCTGTCTAGTGTTTTACATACTTTTCATGATACTGTTTTGTTTGCCTTTCACGGCGGGATGGATCTTCCTCTTTTTCTACAACATGCTCACATCTCCCAGCTGTTAGGGAAATTGTGTGCTGCTAAAAATGAACAAAAGAAAGTGCAGTTTTATGGTTAATGTTTTTTTTTAAACTAGAGAGTACCATTTCTATAATTATTAACACATGAACTGTCTTAAATTAATACCTGAGCATTAGATTGCTTGTTTAGGGCCAACTATTACATCAAATACTTTCTGAAGTTACTTCTCTAAAGCCAAAAAGTTTAAGGCAATACATGAATCCCAGTTAGGAATCAAAATTTTGCCTCTTCCTTCCCATGTGAATCTGTTCTGTTCATGCTCATCTGCCTGTGAGTAAATTTGAAAGTGGTTTTCAGCAAGCAGAGTACAGCAGTAACCTGTTTAAGCTTGTTCTAAATGTTCACAATTGACACAGAAATACAGCTGGTGAGAACTATTTACAGGGTGGACCAAATCCAACATCTGATTGTTTTCTCCATCCAACATGACAAATTCCATAAAGTGTATTTTGGACTTTCACTGATAAGTCAGTTTTATGTAATTTGTAAAATGGAATCATATTGAAGAAACTCTCTGAACAAATGGGATGGCCGTGGTTGACTCTACATCAAAAAAAAAAAAAAAAAAAAGTGGCTATCTTTATTTCTGAGAAAAAAAAAAAAATATATCTATCTGGCTGTTACCTAATGCTCAGTTATCCAGTTTCTTAGGGAAAAGTAAAGATCCTGTTCCAAGAAATAAAGAAAACCTGGACCTGACAAGATGCATTAGAACTGTCCTCCATTTCGCCAGAACAAAGGAGGAGTGCCATGAATGATGAGTGCTTTACTTTGCAAAGGATAAATCCATTGATCACTTGGAACATGATTTAATAAGTTTTCAGAGCTTGATAATAATACAATGCAGAAATGTCACATCGAATTACTGTTATGCAGTAAAAGGAAGTTTAAAATTTTGCTTAGACTATTACCTTTTAGTAAAAAACTACTTTGGGGAAGCAGAAGCTAGTAGCTTTTAAAGAAAGCTATTATTAGGTCTAAAGAGAATCCTTTGGAGGACCTCTGAACAGAGGATTTGTGCTTTTTGTTAAAAAATTTTATGAGGGAAGCTTGGGGGAACACAAACAAACAATCAAAAAACCCAGGGAAAGACTACAGAAGACTATGCAACAGCTATTGTGGAAATATTTTCAAAACAGTCATACAAACAATTAAGAAGCTAGAGTTGCCAGCACTTAAATCTAAATGAACGGGCAAAAATACAACTGAAATTTCCAAGTGAAACTTCATAATAATATTTAACTCACCTTCAAAACACTCCAGCACCTACAAATATCTTTCGTAACTAATACCAGTGGGTTTCAAAAGGCAGGGATTTGTGCTTTGCTTGGGATATTTTATTAATAACTTTGCAAATTCATACTGAAGTTTACAGAGTATGCATAGGAAGCTCAATCTCTATTCCATTGTACCTCTGTCACTAACAGCCTTTCTTTTTTTACTCAGAACCAAGTTCTCCACTCATTTCTATCCATGCAATCACATGAGGTTCATCATCTACACATTCATTAAAATATAGCTCAGATTGGAATCTTCTACTGCCTTCCTTTCAGCAGTCTACAAGCAAATCAGTGCTGGCCAAAGGTAAAGATTGTGGCTACCTAAGCTTAGACCCCACAAGGTAGTCACCTGCATTCGCAAGTGCCCCTGAGATCCGTTGTAGTCAGCAGTGAAAACAGGTACTCAGAAGGCTAACTTTAATCTTGCCAATGTCAGATGTTTACTCCAGGATGAGGCAAAATACTAGAACGTCTTGTTTTTTTTTTTTTCCCACTGACTGCAAAGGGAATTCTAGGCAACCAGCTGAGATGAAGACACATACAACGGATACTCCTACATCTGGTAATGTGAATCTCATTCAGTACTGTATTTTATACACCATAACTTATACAAATTGAATTAAATTATGAATATTCTTTGTTTTCCAAATAAAAATGTAAGCCTAAATTTTATGATGAAACTTGTACATGGAAGATTGTGTTATAAGAGGCACACGGAAGTTCTTTCAATAACATGACTTATGTTGCACCCAACTTGTAGTGTCTCCCTGACCGCCTCACCCCACACAATACAGGAAGGCCTTGGGAGACGGGAGAGTTTTTAACAGAGGGTCACCAACTTCGTTGGGGCTGAAGCACCTGCTCTGTGAGAAGAAGCTGAAGGACAGGGCTTTTTCAGCCTAGAGAAGGGACAGCTTCTGAGGAACCTGACTGCAATCCCCCAATACCTATGAGGAGATTATTGGGAAGATGGTGCCACACTCCTCACGGCAGTGCCTGGTGAGAAAACAAGGAGCAATGGGCATAAGTTGAAAATGAAGAGGTTCAGACTGGACGTAGGGAGAAACTTTTTCACCAATACTGCCAGAAAGTGGCACACATTTCTCAGAGAGGTTGTGCGTGCTTGGAGGTTTTCCAGACCAACTGGACAAAACCTTGAGCAGCCTGGTCTGATTTCACAGCTGACCCTGCTTTCAGCAAGAGGCTGGACAAGATCAAACTCTGAGGTTTCTCTCAACCCAAATTATCCTATGATTTTAAGTGGTGAGTTTTCATTGTGACAGGGCTAACACACATATTTCTGGATTGATACAGCTGAAGACGACAACCATCTTATAAAAAAAGTCAGTAAAGTCTTAGCTAGGATGTGTGTTTCTGAACGAGACGTTTTTGATGCACAATATTTTGACGTGTAAGCCCAGAAATGGCTGAGCCATCATCACGCTTTTTTTACATCACATTAACACTAATCCACATATTGAAATATACAGAAAAAAAAATAAGAAATGGCTTTGACTTTTTTGTTTATAGATATACACAGCATTAAAATCTCCCAGACAGTGAATTTTGTTCTTTCTGTGGTTTAGAAAGGTTTATTATGGCTTGTGGATTGGGAGACCAACTGGCTTCTTATAGATGGTTAGTTGTATAATAAAATGTTACAGAGCCCCTGATCTACTTTGTAATATGACAAGATTTCTTAAAATTATTAAAACAAACAAACAAAAAAAAAAACCCAACAACAAACCAAATCAAAACAAAAACCACTTCAATTGTCAAATATCACAGCTCATTCATAGCAATTACAAGAGCCTGTTGATATCATTGGTCCAGACACTTGAGTTGCTCAGTGGAACATATTCAGGACTTATAGGTTCTTTAGTAAATCCTCTTTATTGATGCAGGTACGAGAGATTAGCCCTTAATTACAACCTTAAAAATAATGCCATCCTAAATCTCTTCTCTTGCACATATCTATAATTACATATATTACAAACCTAAATCAGGCAAGTATTCTGAAAGCTTCTGAATGATGAAAGCTAAACAAATGCCCCACGTAAGACCAAAATATGCACTATAAAATCAAAAATTCTGGGGAGAAACACATGTTTTTAGCAAGCAGACACAAGAATTCGTAAGTCAAAGATGTTAGGAAAATAAAAGCAATGAACAAATATTAATAGGAGACCAGTCTTCTCACTGCTTCATGCCACGTAAAAAATGGAAGCACAATTGGGAAAATGCACAGATTTGGCAGCACTTAACATCTACTTTGCATTCACGTCACACAGGTATAACTGTTTAAAAAATGAGCAAGTGAACAGGCTATAGAGCAATCAATTTTTCATTTCTACATTATATGTGAACGAGGTGCAAGAGAACCAACTTTCCAGAAAGCAATGCTAACGTAACTCCAGCTGTTTGAAAGACTGGTATTAAACTGACATAATAAAGATTTAATGGTCAAAGAAAGATTCAACTGCTTAATACATAAAATCATTCAGATTTTTTTTTTTTAGTTTCTTAAACAGAATCTACGCAGTTGTGGACCTGTTTACTTTCCAAAATGTCTATTGTCATAAGCACCCCCAAATTCAAAACTTTTACATTCAAAGCTTCTGTAAGAGCAAACGTCCTCACAGGAAATTACATGCAGGTTTGCTTCGCTCTGGGCAAGGCGGAACACTGTGTTTATAGCTGGTGAGAAGATACGCTGGTGAAGTAATATCATTTATTTCAACAGAACCATCCGTAAGTAAAGAATTTGCAATCTAGTGTTTTGTGGGGGCCAATTATTTTTTCAGCCACAGTGTCCATAAGGACTACAGTCTCACTGTGCTAGGCACTGTAGAAACAAATACATATACTGAAACTTACTCAGAATGGGGGCTGTCAAAGCCATGAGATATAACAGAATAAAAAGAACAGACAAGAGAACATAATGTCACAAAAAAGACTTCGAATTTAAGACTTTTAATAAACTTCACTCTGTATTTTTTCCCAGAGATGGATTTCCAAACATATCTTTTCCTTCTTTTATGAAGAAATGCTTTACATAGACAGAAAAACTGATGCTAATAGGGAAAGAAGGATCTCCAGCAGTAGAAATCTCAGTAAAGACGCATTCCTATCCACTATGGTAAGAATGAAGAACACTCACCCTCCTTGGATACAACCCTGATTAAACAAGCACAGCTCTCCAAGTTGTAGCTCTGTAAATCTGATTTTTAAAAGTGAGAATAATTTTGGTATTAAGGCTCCTAAATTTTGGTACATATTTAAAGACCCCCATCTCTTTCAGAGGAGAACAAGGGCTCCATGCAGTTGCATAACCACAGGCATCTCTTGTCCTTTGAGACACACCGGGGTGCTCTTCCTGCTGCTCAAGAAGTAGAGTTTCCTATACATCTTGTGACATACGCTGACCTCAGGTAAACAGCTGAATATCTTAACACATACCCAAAGCACTGGCCATGCATGTTTAGGCAACTGAACTAAGCCCCTCGTTAACAGAATCAGGAGAGGCTAAAAGGCAAAATTTGCCAGGGGCCAGTTAAAAAGTTGTCCCCATATGGAAATTATACACACAATCTCACACTCCAGATTCCAAATTACAGCTATTTGACTATTACGCTATTTGACTAGTAAACACTTTGGCAGTTGATGCATTTCTCAGTAGATGTTAACCAAATCTCTATTTTTCCCAAAAAAATAGTCTAAAATGTAGGAATAAATGCAGGAATTATGGTTCTTCCCCCCTACATCTTTTCACTGACTGTATACACTGGTAGACTTCCAAAGAAAAATCTAATAACCATAGAAAGATGTTTCTCTGAGAAAATCAGGCCATTTTCAGAAACCTGAAGAGGCTGCCTGAGCCAGAAAAAGTGTATCAGTATGCATATGTATTTACCCTTCATAGATTTTTTTTTTACCACAGATTTGTCTAATTGTTTCTTTTAGAACTTATTTATATGACGGATAAATACAGCATTTTCTGTGAAGGAGTTACACAGTTTCATTATCAACTGCAAAACAAACAAAGAAAAAAAACGCACCCCTAATTTTACCCTTCTTGCCTAATGACTTCGTTGTTCCCCAATACCTGGGTTCTGAGTAAAATCGTTGTTTAGTTTGTGTTCTCGCACCATTTGTGATTTTACGTAACTGTCATAACAGTTACAAACAGTCTCTTTTCCAAGATGAAATATCCTAGTGGATTTAATCTTTTCTTACACAGAAGTATTCCTATACTTTTGAGCCACCAGGTTACCCTTCGTCATTTCCTTACAAGTCCTAGAATTACCTTCCTTTCAGATTAGAAATAATTCTAGAGGAATTCAAGATATAGGTGTATTCTGAATTTACAGACAAGCATAATGCTTTTTTGTTGTTGTTGTACTTCACCTCTCTCCTAGGAAATTCTATTTAATCATTTGACTCCTGAACACAGAATTTACTTTTCCAAAGACCCCTCTGTGATGACTCCAAGATACTTTTCTGCAATGACAAAATCTAAAGTCAAAGCTTACCATTTGGTGAGGATGCAGACAGGTGGGGAAATAGACAACCATGCACACACTCTTAGTTAATTAGTTGACTAACTGAGGTTATTTCAGTCATAAAAAAATGAACTTAACTGTGATTTTACCTCCTATTCACTCAGTATTCTCATATCCTTCAATTATTTTTCTCCTTTAGCTTCAAAGAAAAGTCTGCTGCAATGTTTTGCAGCACCTGCAAACTTCGGCAACTCATTCTTCACACCGTATGCAAGTCATTTGCACATGGACATAAGCTCAAATCTTGGGAGAACCAACTAGCAGCTTCTCTGAACTGTGAAAAAAGGACTATTTATTTTAGCATTTTTATTTTTCCTGTCACCTAACTTCCTTCGTATCCAGCACCAGCAATATTACATTGAGCAATGTATCATGGGTCACATTTAGAGGAAAAACTAAACCTGAATTCCATTTTTATGTAGTCTGTTGTGGCATTAAATTACACAAGTTTACATTTGGTGACTCATGCTTGTAAGAAGAACACAATGGCTTTGATACTTCAGTCAGTATTTTCTCTACCTTATTTGTACGCTCAGCGCTGACTGTACTAAAATAGAGTCTTAGCTAAAGGCTCTTACCTCTGATATTACTGACTTTTGCATGATAAAAAACTAACTTGAAGCTGACAACATGGCATAGGGAAGCATTTACTTCTTCAGAATATGGGCCAATTAAGTAATTAAACCAGATATTTATTGTGGTCTTTTCGCTATATCTAGCCTTACATACTCTCCCCTCACAAATCAAAAACTCCTACAACCTAAAGAGTACTATAATTTGCCATTTGTACTTCATCCTCTTGAATTATTTAATCTTCAATGAAATAAAGATACATTTACATCCTGCAAAATGTAAATTCCCATTTTTAATTCTATTTCAGTAAAGTATTTTGAAGAGTCAGGTGCAATTTGGAAAAAAAGTTGTCTACATAAAGCTTGAATGATACCTTATTCTGCTTTTGTGACCAGAGCTACAGAAGGTAATAAATGTGTTATGTACAAAAGCATGTACAGGAGTTGCCTTTTTAAAGTATCAGTCCACATTCAAAGAAGGTTAAATTTAAGTGATAGAGTCACAGAAGTTTAGGTTGAGAGCCACCTCTTGAGTTGATCTAGTCCAACCCTCCTGCTCAAGCAGGGTCAGCTACAGCAGGTTGCCCTGGACTGCGTAAAGTCAGGTTTTGAATATCTCCAAAGAGGAAAACCCCACAATCTCTCTGGGCAATCTGTACCAGTGTTTGACCACCCTCATAGTCAGAAGAAGAAATAAAAAAAATATACGTTAAAAAAAAACCCAACACATAAAAAAGCACTTTTTCTTACATTCAGATGAAATTTCATGTGTTTTATCTTGTGCCCATTGCCTCTCTTCTTGCCAGTAGGCACCACTTCGAGGAGCCTGGCTCCAGTCTCTTTACACCCTCCCATCAGGTATTTCATAGAATCATAGAATCGTTAGGGCTGGAAGGGACCTTCAAAGGTCATCTAGTCCAACCCCCCTGCAAGGAACAGGGATATCTTCAACTAGATCAGGTTGCTCAGGGCCTCATCCAACCTGGCCTTGAACGTCTCCAGGGATGGAGCATCCACCACCTCTCTAGGCAACCTGTTCCAGTGTTCTACAACTCTCATGGTGAAAAATTTTTTCCTAATATCCAACCTGAATCTACCTCCCTCTATTTTAAAACCATTACCCCTTGTCCTATCACAACTGGCCCTCCTGAACAGCCTCTCCCCATCTTTCTTGTAGGCCCCCTTGAGGTACTGGAAGCCCGCTATAAGGTCACCCCGGAGCCTCCTCTTCTCCAGGCTGAACAGCCCCAACTCTTTCAGCCTGTCCTCATAGGAAAGGTGCTCCAGCCCTCTTATCATCTTCGTGGCCCTATTTGTACATTTGTATTTGTACACACTGATAAGAAACCCCTGAGTCTTCTCTTCTCCAGTCTGAGCAATCCAAGCTCTCAGCCTCTCCTCATATGAAAGACAGTTCAGCCTTATATCTTAGCTTTTTTTCTGGTTTTACCCAATTTCTTGCCCCACTCTGAAAAAAGTCGCCCTCCTGTAGGCTTTCTCTTCTCTTCTATCCGGTTTCCTAGACATGAACTTAAATTTCCCACAGACAAGCATACTTCTTCCTGTCCTAAATACTGTGACTATAGCATTACTGGGACCGGTATCACACTGAGACAAGAAGGCAGACTCTGCTTCCCTCTCACCACTGATAACGACAGGAAAAAATGGAACTGCCTACATGAACAGAGACTGACCAGCCACTATGGCAAATCACTTATTTAAACTAATCACACCTGTAAGGCCACTGCTACAGAAGTGAATTTTACTTTCTTTATTCCTGCTGTGAAATATAATGGTCCTAAATTCCCAGCTGATAGCTAGCATTTTCATGTGCATAAATAAAATTTTTCATTAAGATGCTTTAGTGCAATGTTTCATATGTTTGAATGCATAAAAATACTGCAAAAGAGAAACTTCCAATTATTGTCATGTCCTCCCAGTGCAGTCATACCTCTCAGGACGTTTTTAACAAGTTGTTTGCAATGCTCTAAACAAAAATTTTTAACTAAATCTTCTGTCACAGTTTGAAATGAATAGTCAAGGTATTTAATCAATCCTTAGATGCTTCAGCATAGTACAAAGTCTCAACATGAGTTTAAATCTGATGCCATCTGGTAAATTGCAAAAAGGAATTACAAGACCAAGAAGCACATCTGACTTTAAAGATATAAAATGTTCCTCTTCAATACACCCCTAAAAGTATGGCTATACCAGAAACATCAGAGATGTTTGCACAAAAAAGCTAACGCTAGCATGAAAAGCTGTTTAATGACAGAATTCATTAATTACTCCAAGAAAGCACCATACTTTCAAATCACTGTCTTGCCAGACCAATTTCAACAACAGAAGACCTCTGAACACTGACGCTTTTTCCTTGGATTACATAGTGAAGAGATTATCAGAGCATGATCCCGAAGTTACTCTTGATTTAAAAAAAAAAAAAGAGGAAAAAAAATATAGAGAGAGCATCTATTAGCTACCAAGTTTTATGGAGTTAGCTGAGCATTATTTTCACTATGATCCATCTTTTTAATTCATGCACAGCAATATAGTCTTTCGTATTAAGATAAGTAAATAAACTGCAGAGATTTTTATCCTTGATCATGCCTCAAAGAAGCATCTCTGTTTCTACAAAAGAAATTAAACCAAGTTTTCTGACTTTTCAGCTTTTAGGATGGGCAATTTATATTTGCAATTATGATCAAAGACTGCATTTCCTTTCCAGCGAAGAGCAGACCATTGCTCTCCTGTGACTCAAACTCATTAACACTTCCCCAGAACTCAGAGCCAGCCTGTGGAACTGACGCACGGATAATAGCGCAGCTCAAGAGGAAAGTGCTCACCTGAAGGGTGTGTATGGCTTACTGGTACGACATCCAAGCACCTCAGTGTCTCTATTCTGAATAAGAGAAGTGTCAATTTCCACGTTTTCTCTGGACGATGCTGGAACAGACCAGGGTTATATAAGAATGCATTGATAAAGACTGGTGGAAGAGAACAGCTGAGATCAAGTCCAATCAAACTTCATTGAGAAGTTGTATTTGAGAAGTCGTGGCGGTCTGGCGAGGTCCCCGATGACTGGAAGAGAGGGAACATAACCCCCATATTTAAAAAGGGAAACAAGGAGGACCCGGGCAACTACAGGCTGGTCAGCCTCACCTCTGTGCCTGGCAAGGTCATGGAGCAGATTCTCCTGGGAACCATGCTAAGACACACGGAGAGCAAGGAGGCGGTGGGTGACAGACAACATGGCTTCACCAAAGGCAGATCGTGCCTGACCAACTTGGTGGCCTTTTATGATGGGGTGACAGCATCGGTGGACAAGGGTCGACCAACGGATATCATCTACCTGGACTTGTGCAAAGCTTTTGACACTGTCCCGCACGACATTCTTCTCTCTAAACTAGAGAGGCATGGGTTTGATGGACGGACCACTCGGTGGATAAGGAATTGGCTCAATGGCCGCACTCAGAGAGTAGTGGTCAACGGCTCGATGTCCAAGTGGAGACCGGTCACGAGTGGCATCCCTCAGCGGTCCGTGTTGGGCCCGGCCCTCTTCAACATCTTTGTCGGTGACGTGGACAGTGGCATGGAGTGCACCCTCAGCAAGTTCGCCGATGACACCAAGCTGTGTGGTGCCGTCGACACGCTGGAAGGGAGGGATGCCATCCAGAGGAACCTCGACAGGCTGGAGAGGTGGGCCCGTGTCAACCTCATGAAGTTCAACCAGGCCAAATGCAAGGTCTTACATCTGGGTCGTGGCAATCCCAGGCACAAATACAGACTGGGTGGTGAATGGATCGAGAGCAGCCCTGAGGAGAAGGACTTGGGAGTACTGGTGGACGAGAAGCTCAATATGAGCCGGCAATGTGCTCTTGCGGCCCAGAAGGCCAACCGCATCCTGGGCTGCATCAAGAGAAGCGTGGCCAGCAGGTCGAGAGAGGTGATTCTCCCCCTCTACTCTGCCCTCGTGAGACCTCACCTGGAGTACTGCGTCCAGTTCTGGAGCCGCCAACATAAGAAGGACATGGACCAGTTGGAGAGGGTCCAGAGGAGGGCCACGAAGATGATTCGAGGGCTGGAGCACCTCTGCTATGAAGACAGGCTGAGAGAGTTGGGGCTGTTCAGCCTGGAGAAGAGGAGGCTCCAGGGTGAACTCATAGCGGTCTTCCAGTACCTCAAGGGGGCCTACAGGAAAGATGGGGAGAGGCTGTTCAGGAGGGCCTGTTGTGATAGCACAAGGGGTAATGGTTTTAAAATAGAGGGAGATAGATTCAGATTGGATATTAGGAAAAAATTTTTTACCATGAGAGTTGTAGAACACTGGAACAGGTTGCCCAGAGAGGTGGTGGATGCTCCATCCCTGGAGACGTTCAAGGCCAGGTTGGACAAGGCCCTGAGCAACCTGATCTAGTTGAAGATATCCCTGTTCCTTGCAGGGGGGGTTGGACTAGATGACCTTTGAAGGTCCCTTCCAGCCCTAACCATTCTATGATTCTATGATTCATAAAATTACATCGGCGGGTAGATAAGCTCCTCCGTACTCCTTGGCTGCTTCGCCCTCTCATTCAGGCAAGCACACCACAGAACTTTGCTCACTGATTTGCAGCTTCTCAAGGCCAGGAAACAGGCAATTAATTTAACCCAATGCAGTTTTACCTTCTATGCTTCCCAACATCTCCTTTAGAACATAAGCTTTGCCAATTAGTGTATTCTAAACACTGGAAGAGAAGAAGTAAACACTGATGTAGTTAAGAACTTAAGTGGTCATAAAGCAGTGTGTAAAAACACGTGATTTACAACATCTCCTTTATCAAGTCTCTCCATTTTTTAAACGTATTTTCATTTCCTTTTCGATCTCTGGTATTTCTCTTTTTAAGATGCATACAGCTACAGCCAGAGGTTGTGCAGAGGTTGTGCAGGCCTTGGAGGTTTTCCAGACCAGTCTGGATAAAGCCCTGAATAACCTGGTCCGACTTCAGAGCTGACCCTGCTCTGTGCAGGAGGTTGGACAACGTAACCTCTCGAGGTGCCTTCCAATCTGATGCATTCACATTAAAATGAACACAGCACTTCATAAGAGGTATTGTTTCTGCCTCTACCGAGAAAAAGGCATAAAAACAAGCGTTGATTACTGCTGTGTGGGTCAGACAACTATTTATTGATTCCAGCTTATCATATAAAAAAATGTGATTAGGAAGAAAGCAGTGCTTTAATTGCACTTTCAAAGAAATCATTATTCAGCTACAGCACAAGTGACAGTAGCATTTATCACCAGAGGAAAAGTGATAGCAGTATTCAAAACTGAAGTTATTTTATCTATTTACTGAATAAAAGATATTAATAAAAAGGAAGCATTAATTGCTGAAAGACTCTCTTTAAAAATGGGGTTTCATGGTGCAGACTCAAGGCTACTGCCGCACAGGACTGCATGCAAACGACAGCAGGATCTTCAGAGATTTTCAACAGCCCACACGAAAAGATAAAGCTGCTTAAAGGTGCCACCAAGTCAAGCTAGGTTTTCCTGAAATCCTACAGTCAAATACCTAATTCTAGGCTTTAGGGAAGCAGGACCACTTTGCCAAAAGCAGCAGTAAAACAAGAGTAATATATGCTAGGTCTAAATAAATGTAGCAGGATTTTAGACAGCAGGACAAGGGGCTAAGAGATTTATGCTTGCACTGCCTGTGCTACGAGCATGAGATAGCTTTAGCTCAGATGCTCCAGAGCCACGGCATTATCATGGTATGTCCCAGCAGGGAAATAGGTCAAACTTCCTCAAGCATGGAGCAGCACTTAAGATGAATACTTGGCTTTAAGTCTGGAGATGTCTTATCCCTGGACAGTTCAGGGAATGAGACAGCACAGCTGGTATCTGTTTGTACGTGTTCCTATAGCTATGTCCTTTGTGGTCCAGTGACTAGGACATATATTGCTCCTACGGGACAGAGGGAAATAACAGTGGTTTAGGTTGTCACACAGTAATCACTGGTACGGGACTGGTAAATCGTAAATCTCTGGTACCTTTCTGACAGGTACCTAGCAATATCTAGGACCCACTACTTCTGTCTCTACATGTGAGAAAAGCATTGAGTCAAATCAAAATTCCAGTTTAACTCCTTCATGTGACTGCAAGCAAATGATACTGGGTGACTATCTTCTAAATGTTCGGACAAAGGTCCCGTCTAACCTGTACCACCCTATGCTACTGTGAAGAGGGGTGAGGTGCGCAGCCCTCCCCACATAAGGCATGGCAATCTACTTGGTAGTCTTGAGAGCTGCACCCATCCACAGATTCTCAGTTTGACACGCTAAATGTTATGTCTTGACCTAAGCCACATTTTGCCATGCTGTATAAGGTCTCTTTGTCGTGTCACAGAACAGACCAATCCAGGCACCTTCTCTCCTGTACAGAGAAACTAACTTTTCATAGACCCTAGCAAAGCTACTTAAAAACTTAATGCTAAACTTTTCAGAAGTGATGTCTGAGACCTGGGCGCCAAAAAGAAACCATAAAAGATGCAAGGAAACTGACTTGAGTATTGAAACTGACTTTGAGGCCCTGAGCAACCTGATCTAGTTGGAGATATCCCTGTTCTTTGCAGGGGGGTTGGACTAGATGACCTTTGAAGGTCCCTTCCAGCCCTAACGATTCTATGATTCTATTAGGTGGGGTCATCCCCTGGAAATACGCTCTGGTCAATTAAGACGACACTGAGAATTTCTATGTTCCTACTGTAAAGTCAGAAATAGGCAGCGTGCTGGTGTACTTCAGAACGTACTGACATGGTAGCCAAAACACAACATGCTATAAGTAACAGCTGTTATGCTCCTCTGGAGCACAGTTACCAGGCACAATTTACAGCAAAACCCATCATCTGTGTCAGAACTTCAGTGTCAGAAGTTGTAATAAGACAACTAGGAGCCTCCAATTCCTCTTAATGGGCAGAGCTCAAATTAAATCCAATACTCAGGCCATATTCCTCTCTTACAACCAGAACAACCCCTCCTCTCTGTAGTCCTGTCCAACATCTGGAGTGCTATGCCTCCTTCTCATTAGCCCCATCTCTGTACAGCACACGTTATGTTCTTCATTAGCTCTTCTTGACAGCAGTGATATCTTCCCACCCCATCTAACCACCACCTCATACCTGTTTTCTGTAACTCACTCTGAGTAGCTAACTGAAGCGTGTAATTCCTTTAACTGCTATGAATCCAATTTCTTCTTCATTCAGTTAGGAATCAGAGGTATGGCTTTGCCTTACCACTAGTAAAATTACATTCAAGTGGCTTCATCCTTTCTCCTAGAAACACATGCATCTTGCCCCATTCTAACTCCTCTTTAGTCAGCTCCATGTACATTGCTTTTAAAGCTTTCACAACACTGAGTAATTGTTGAGGAAAATAACCAAAGAGTGCAAAGAACGCAAAGTCTAGAAGATGCTAATTATGGCATTACATCTGACAAAACAGGATATGTTCATTTGTGAGGTGACCTGTACAGATTTCCTCTGTGAGCTCCCCACAATGCTTCTTGCATACAACTGCATAGTAGGTGGGCAGAGACAAAGAGTGAAGATACTATCTTGATAAATCAGTAAAGCTGAGTCAGTACCGAGTATTTACTATTTGGCAGAAAGCAGACAGCTGGTTTACACCCTTGAGAAAGCATCAGCAGAGCTGATATAGGCCAAGACAGCAAATGTAGCAGGGGTAGCAACAGCTCAAAAGGTGATGGACTCAACTCATTCATTATGTGCACGAATTCAGAACCACTCAAAGCAGATAACTTTTCATAGAATCATAAAACAGTTTGAGTTGGAAGGGACCTTTAAAGGTCATCTAGTCCATCTCCCTGTATTAAGTAGGGACATCTTCAACCAGATCAGGTTGCTCAGAGCCCTGTACGACCTGACCTTGAATGCTTCCAGGGATGAGGTCCCTCTCTGGGCAACCTGTTCCAGTGTTTCACCATCTTCATCATAAAAAAAATTTCTTCCGTATATCTAGTCTGAATCTACTCTCTTTTAGTTTAAAAACATTACCCTTTGTCCCATCACAACAGGCTCTCCTAAAAAGTCTGTCTCCATCCTTCTTATAAGCCCCCTTGTCATGGTTTAGCCCAGACAGTAACTAAACATCACATGGCCACTCGCTCACTCCTCCCCCCCAGTGGGATGGGCATGAGAAAATATGATGAAAGGCTTGTGGATTTGTTACCAATCACATCAGAGTAGGAAAATGAAAAATAAAACCAAATTTTAAAAGCACCTTCCCCATGCTCATCCGTTCTTACCAGGCTCAACTTTACTCACGATTTCTCTACTTCCTCTCTGTCAGTGGTGCAGGGAGATGAGGAATGGGGGTGGCAATCTGTTCATCATACGTCGTTTCTGCTGCTTCTTCCTTCTCAGGGTAAGGACTCATCACACTCTTCCCCTGCTTGAGCATAGGGTCCCTCCTGCGGGAGACAGTTCTCCACGAACTTCTCCAATGTGAGTCCTTCCCACAGATTGCAGTTCTTCACAAACTGCTCCAGCATGGGCCCCGACCACAGGGTACAGTCCTTCAGGAACAGACTGCTCCAGCCCAGGCTTCCCACAGAGTCATGGCCTTCTTTGGACACAGTCATCTGCTCCAGTGTGGGGTCCTCCACGGCTGCAGGTGTATCTCTGCTCCACTATTAAACTCCGTGGGCTGCAGGAGGACAGCCTGCTGTCTCACCATGGGCTGGAAGGGAATCTTGGCCCCGGCACACCTCTTCCCCCTCCTTCTTCACTAACCTTGGTGTTTGCAGAGTTCTTTCTCTCACATCCCACTCCTCTCTCCACTGAAGGTTCTGCAGCAGGTTTTTTTCATCTTCTTAAATATCACAGAGGCATTACCACTGTTGCTGATTGGCTTGGTCTTGACCAGAGCCGGGGAAGCTTCTAGGAACTTCTCACAGGACCTGCCCCTGTAGCCCCTTCACTGCTACCAAACCCCACCACGCAAACCAAATACACTCCTTCAGGTACTGGAAGGCTGCTATAAGGTCTCCCCAGAGTGTTCTCTTCTCCAGGCTGAACGACCCCAACTCTCTCAGCCTGTCTTTATAGGAGAGGTGGACCAGCCCTCGGATCATCTTTGTAACCCTCCTCTGGACTCATTTCAACAGGTTCATGTCCTTCTTACGCTGAGGGCCCCAGAGCTGAAAGCAGTACTACAGATGAGGTCTTACCAGAGCACAGTAGAGGGGCCAGAATCACCTCCCTCAACCTGCTGGTGACGCTTCTTTGGATGCAGCCCAGGATACAGTTGGCTTTCTGGGCTGCAAGCTCGTGTTGAGCTTCTCATCAACCAACACTCTAAAGTCCTTCTCCTTATGGCTGCTCTCAATCCCTTCATCCTCCAGCCTGTATTGATACTGGGGACTGCCCCAAACCATGTACAGGACCTTGTACATGGCCATGTTCAACAAGTCATGAGGTTCACATGGGCCCACTTGACCTTGTCCAGGTCCCAGGTCCCTCAAGCCACTCAACTTGGTGTCACCCGCGAATTTGTTGAGGATGTACTCAATCCTACTGCCTATGTCACCGATGAAGATATTAAACAGTACTGGTCCCAGTACGGACTCCTGAGGGACACCACTCATCACTTATCTCCATTTGGACATTGAGCCATTGACCACTACTCTCTGGATGCAACCATCCAGCCAATTCCTTATCCACCGAACAGTCCAGGGAGATATGTTTCTGAACAAAATGGATTCCCAACTCTATTTCCCTTACTTGCTGCTTATTGTTATTCATAGGCTGTTTTTGTTTGTTTGTTTGCTTTGCTTTGTTGTTATTTTAAAAATATCTCTCTTCGTTCCCTTGTTTGACATGCTTCACAGCAAGTAAGGAGCATCCACTTTTCACCTACAGCAGGGCTCCGGGGCTCTTCAGTTCAAACAATCTGTCACAGGTTATTGTATCAGAGCCATGAGATGCCTGGCAAGCACATAAAGGTCACACTTCACTATGAAATATTTATAAGAAACACACCTGCAGTGTAATCCTTCCACTGAACATGCATCCTAGAAATGGGATGTGGCTTCTCCTTATAGGCGGCAGTGTAATGATTATAGGTCACCCCAATCAGGTTGTTTGCTTATAATCAGCGGAAAGCCACCTCAAAATGAACACATAAAGGGACTATTCACAGACACAAACATGGATGGTGACTCATGTCTAGATTAAACCTGATCCAGAGCACAATCCGTGGACTGCACTTGTCCACTGTGAGAAACTGCTTGAACTGTTTATGGAGTGGGTTTGACCTGGGCCACTCTCAAACCATTCCCAGGCAAAGCAAGGGATCGCTCTCAATATGCACTGCAAAGTTCACTATTGCATTTTAGAGGGTAAAAGAATTTAACAGCACAGACAGAAGGTCCTCTGTGGATGGCCTCAGCTGCACGACACAGGTATAGGCACAGTTAATTACAGCATAGCATAAGAGATCAACTGTCTTACACCAATTTATTTTCCCACTTAAAACATTTTGGAGTTATCTTAGCAGCTGCTCAGGAATCTCAGTTCATAGACCATGGAAGGCTGCCGAAGGACAGGGTCTAAAGCTGTAGGAGTGTGGCACAAATGTGACTTACATCACTTCACCACTTTGAGAGCTCTAAATTGCTATCATATACTAAACAAACAATACATGAGAGAAAATACACCAAACAATCAGGTCTGATGTTTCTCTAATTAATCTAGCTCATGTTTTTGCTTTAATCTTTATGTCATACTGCAAGAAAAAATGAGTAACTTTTTATTCACTTGCTGATTTTTTCAATACACAGTAAATAATGAACAGAGTCAAATATTCACAAAATAAAAAAGAAATATTATAGCCAGTCCTGTGAGGAGGGGCAACCAGGAAGGAAGGAAGGAAGGAAGGAAGGAAGGAAGGAAGGAAGGAAGGAAGGAAGGAAGGCAGGCAGGCAGGCGTAAATGAAGGTCACACTTGTCACCTAAAGTCTTGCATATCCAATTTTTAAGCATGTGATCTTGCAGCTTTTAATAAACCTTTTTTATTATTATTCTTTTGAAAAAATAGACAAAAATCCTACTGACAAGATCAGTTCTAGAGGAAAAAAGGCATTTCAAAACAGTAATTTTTGGCTGCTAGTTCTCCTTCAAATGTGAAAAAATCATCAGGAAAAAGCTCTGACTATAGAAAATGAAGGGTTTACCTGAAGGGACTGAAAAAAATATAAACCAAAGGAAGACACATGGTAAAAATCAATTGAATAAAGAGAAAAAAATAGATCACAAAGACTGGCAACATTGGCAGAAAGCAGGTACAAATGGAAAGGCCAGAAAAACCTCAAGGGAGTTTGAGAAAGAGAATTTTAAACTGGACACAAGAAAGGCTGGCAGAGCCTAAGTAAATATTAATAAAGGATCTCTGCCTACAGAAGTGGATGCTAGGAGAGTATCAGGGGAAAGTATAATGTATGTTTTCCCTGTTCTTACTCTTTCTTTGGCACCTGTCACTGATGGAGACAGAACCCTTTGCTCTGCGTACCTTGGTCTGACTCAACACCAGCACCTCTATGTTCGTATAATCCCCCTGTATGTAGGCTGAAAATCAAAAAGGAATACTTTATACAGAATGGATAAATATGTCCACCTCGGAAACCACAAACAGGCCTGACATCGCCTTAACCAGTTCTTCAGGGAATGAATTAACAATGCCTTGAGAGCTATGTAAGCTACTACACAGAATTTGCACACCCACACACAGATAAGCACGCATATGATAGATGGGTAGAAAATACGTTTCCTAGCTTGAAAATGAAGAATAGCTCTGGAAACACAACAATTATTTTTCAAACTTCCACCATTTTCTGTGAGTTACTTTACTTACCTTTTCCCCCATTATATATGTGCGTGTATATATGTATATATAAATGTGTGTATATGTATATATAGAATCGAATATTTAAAATACTTTTTTAAAATTACACTCAGAAGTTAGAAAAAAGCCTAAAAACATGTGAATGAGATTTCTAGCAAGGTCACTTAGTGTCCACTATTGGTGGAAGAGACTCTCAACAGCACTGAAATGGGTGTTGTTGCACTTTTCCAGCTGAATGCCAGGAGACTCTCGTGGTCTTTTAACTTCTCTCAGCGAGTACCGGGCACTATTCTGACAAACAGCTTCTGTCATCCTGTTCATAATGGATGACATGACAGAAAAATTCTCTGTTCTCATCAAGAAATAGGCAACTACTTAAAGTAATAGGTTCTTTGCCATTTGGACAGGTTTTTCTGTTACTATGTCATTTCTAATTCCTTTTTATTTATTTTTTAATAGAGGATCCTTCGGTGACTGAGAGACAATGTGCTCAAAACGCTCGTCAAAAGGCTCTGCTCTGTTTTTGGCTGCATTCTTGCCTGGAACATCTGTTCCAAGCACAGGATTCCTTCCTACCTCTAAACACATGAGCACTTCTTGCTTAATAACACGCCAGTTATCATGGTTATTGCTGTAGCCAACAAGGAAATTCACCTCCAATGGACAAATACTGACATTTTAAGCAGATGGACTGACTTCCCGTAAAAATGACATCTCTCCATTAAATACACAGAGAGAGTGCTAACAAATAATTCAGGCAAGATGCTTAACTTTTTCATGGCTAGAGACAGAAGAGATTAATCTGAGCTTCAGACAGTAAGAGAGACCAGAGTTTCATTCAGTATGAAGGTGGTTACTGAATGGCTGCCACCCCCAAGGGTAAAGGTTCCTCATGTAACATCCTATATGACAGGCTTATGTTGCCATCTTTTATTATTTCATATACAATAATTAATTTTGGCCTTTTTAATACATTTCCAGCTTCATAACAATAACTTAAAATTTTACGAAGTAAGTCTATCACCTGGAGAAATGTCCATGTACAGTTCTTTGAGCATGTGTGAAGCTAAATAAGGAAAACATATCGGTTTCTTCTCCGCTCTGAAATGCACGTATTTTAGTTCTAATAGGACAGTACAAGTAGGACAACCAGATCAAAGTTTAATTCAAGGAACCTGTGGCTAGAGGAGTGAACATCCTTGTCTCTAACATTATCTAGCTAGTTTACAATACCCCGTATTGACCGGTTATTCATAGCTGTTACATCGGATGGCTTTTTCTTCTTGCTGTTATGGAACAAGAAAGAGTCTGCTTCTTTCCAGAATAGCCATCGTACACAAATTTAAACACCAGTTTTTCTTGAGCTGATCAACCAAAAGGATGGACACCCGCAGGTGGAAGTGACTGCCAGAATGTCATGCAGAGAGAAGTGACATTCAAAAGGCAACTCATCAACAGTTCTAGATGGCAGACAAACACTTCAGGGCACTGACAACGTTGCCCACCTCCTTTGAAGGCACTGTTGCCAGAAGATTACCTAATTTTAAAACAAGAAAAACTCACCTCCAATGGGTGACAAATTAGAAAGTCTCTGAATCCAATCCATGGTTTTTATGATTATAAAGGCCCAAATCAATATAAAAATACACAATTATCAAAGGTGATTATTAAAGCATGTGTGAATATTATCACAATTCAGTAATTACTTAAGTCGTCTCACCTAGTTTTTCAGGATTTAAAAAAAAAAATAAATCACCTAGTTTATGATGGTGGAAGGAAAGCTCTGCCTAGTTCCCAAATTATGCAGTAGATTATGTAGAACAGTAAATTCTCAGACTAGCAACTTGCTGTTGCACCCAGAACCTCCTGACACTCACAGTATCACACTGATACTAAGAGCAGAAATGACATATTGGGCATGGTCCCCCAGCAGGCTTGTGCATTATATGTGTCATACTGGGACCGAGAAAACATAGAGAGGCTTAACTGATGAGATAACAAAACGCAAGTGCAAAATGTAAAATACATCCATTCAGTTGGGGAGAAAATGAAGATATAGTAAAAGTTTGGGGTTTTTAAAGGATATTGCTTATGTTACAACCAAAGTTCTTTCACTTTCACGAGGGAAAGATTTCGAATTGACTTATCCCTAATAATAATGCACATTTAAAATGAAATCATCAAAACTTGCATGTCCGGGAAATGTCACTGTTTTCACATTATTAATGTAACATTTACAGCTATGTACTCATTCATGTTCTGTTTGTTGTCTGGTATCACTGTGTGTTTTGGGAGAGCTAAGAGGGAGGACTAGGATACAGGAAAAACTGCTTCATTCCTGCCTGGCAATTCCTATGCTCTTATGAAACTATCATCTGTGATTATCAGCTTGTTTTTAAATATAATCTACTGAGAGTAGAATGTGATTTGCAATATTAAATGGCACCAGTGCAATCACGTAGCTTGATTCCCATGTGGCCCTTTGAAAATCTGCTCACTTTTGTACTTAAACTCCTCTTCCTCTACGGAACAGAGCATTGATTCCTCCTCTTTAGCGAAATGAATCCTTTCCCACGTGATTTCACATGTCAGTCTATTCTAATCACTTCCAGCTGCCTCTGCTCAACCAAGCACAGCACAGGCATTCAAAAGGGCTGTGAGATGCTTTCTTTAGGAACTCCACTGGATAGGAAACAGATTACTTTGATGACTGTGAAAAGTGGCTGAGGAGAAGACGTTTCCAGTATACTAACCTGCTGCTGTTGACAGAAATAATTCTAAAAACATAAATGCCTGTTATACTGTCTGACCTTCTACATGCTGGGTGCTTTCCAAACTCTTTTTTCTTTGACTGATTTACAGCTGCACTAAGTAGCTTGTCAGAGGAAAGAAAGCCAGTATTGTTTCCTACTGCCGTACCGATGTTGAACAAAGTCAGGATTCAAACAGAACCATAGGGGGAAAAAAAAAAAAAAAATCCCTTGGGCTACATTAGAGCATGTAAAATCTGATTTTGTGTCGGGGGGTGGGGGAGGGGGGGTTCCCTCATACATGATAATTAATTTCGCTTTTTCCTCTGAAGTATTTTGCCAAACGTACACACATAGAGCACACACAAATACATATGGACACTATTTGCATATATACGTATATGCATGTTGCATATATAAATGTTTAATTGATTTGAACACGTCTGACCTCTACAGTATGGCAATAGCTTTCGATTTATAATCATCTGTGAATGTCACTTATCTTGATACTTACTTTCTCTCGTAGTTCACCATTGAGACTGTTAAAATACAATCGGTCCTACTAATAAAACCATTATTCTCATTACCTTTAGAAATAATGATTAATAACAACTCATTAAAACTCTCAGTTGTAAATGCTGGTTTTCTAAATGGTGTATTTTATGTATACTAAATAGTGTACATTATGTGCTTCACCTTACACTAGAAAACCTTCTTTTAAGACTAAATACAATCAATAGTGCAAATATTCAAGTTTATTTTAATATCACTTGCAAGTTTTTATGTTCACACGCTTTTATTACAAAAATAATTGGAGAGAAAGTAACTTAATATCTAACATTAATGGCTACATCTATATCCTACTTCCTTCATATATAGACCTAAATATATATTATGCTTTACTTTTTTTTCTCAATTTGAAGAAGTAAAAAAAGATTCAGCAGAGTAAGAAGCTGATTTTTATACAGCGCTTAGTTAATTTTATTTCATTAAAGTATAGTGAAATGATACTTTTTACACATATCTGTAACTTTTCCAGAAAGTTAGAAAAACGTACTTTAAAAAGTAGCCGCATCAGTTTCAAAAATGTTCAATATTAATTAAAAAACTCCAAACATTTGATTTGTTAGATTTTTACATTTTACTTTTACTCTTAATTCCCGTTTCTGAGAATTAAACGTAAAGCATCTGTTTTCAGGATTACTTCCAACCAGTGTTATTTAGCATGTTGCTGATTCTGCCCTCTCTTATCATTTAACATCTGAGCTTTTCTCCTCCTTCAGTCTCCCAAAGGGACAAATAACAGTATATTATGGAAAACGGTTTTACTGCCTTCATGCAGCTTGTATGTTTATTTATTCTTTACTTCTTTTTCATGAAACACATGAAACACTATGAATGGATACATAATATGTACACATTACTACATATTATGTAGGCATTGCATGTATGTGTGTGTACATATGTGTGTACATATTTGCACACAAACACATGCTTACACAGTAGGAGGACTAAGACACTGCGTTTAATTTCTTTGGCTTCATGGTTTTTCCTCAGAGAAGAAGAGAACCTTACTACCATGTTTTCCTAACTGTTTTTCAAATGCACAAGCATTTTGGGCGCAGGCAGACACGGAATGAGAACACAGCAGGGTAACTTCACCTTGGATGATCACAGGTTTTCAACACCAAGGGAAAAAGAGATCCTCATTTGATGTAATGGGTTCAGCTCCAAGAAAATTATGGAGTGATGCCAGCTAAGGACCCAAGACATTCACACTGATAGAAAGGAAACGTCTTTAGCTCTGATATTCTTTACCTAAAAGCATCAATTAAATATAGATTAAATTTAACTACTACTGAAAATTAGGTCAAAAGCACTAATTCAGCTTAAGACAGTTTTTCTACATATAGCTGCTTACATAGTAGCTTGTACTCTAATTTTAAATCTCTCATGCCCCAACTTCTTATTTTGAAAAGCAAAATAACTTGAAAACATACCTGCAAAGCTATCACATCAGTTATATAAACTTAGACATTCAGCTTAGAAACTCCTAGGCTGAATCACAGAATGTTAGCGATTGGAAGGGACCTCAAAGGATCATCTAGTCCAATCCCCCCGCCTGAGCAGGACCACCTAGATCAGATCATACAAGAACGCGTCCAGGCGGGTTTTGAACATCTCCATAGAAGTAGACTCCAAAAGCCTGGAAAGCAGTGACTTTTTATCAAATTATTTAAATATGTCAAAGTCTGTAACATATGTTCCAAACATTACTCTTGAAGGATGTGCTATAATCCCCCATTTTCCCACTTTAGGGAGCGATACTTAGGCACCAAGAGTCTTGGTTATAATAGTACTGGCATATAAATCTGCACAGCTAATTTATATTTAAGCCAAGTAAGAAACCAGAAAATAATCAATCCTCCATCCAAACCCATGAAGAGCTTGAGCCAGTATGCCTTTCAGAGCTCTTGGAAAACTCAAGGCAAATTGCAATGGCATCTTGTGCTTTCTTACATAAGACCATAAGAAGAAAAAAAAATAAATCTGTATTCTCCAATTTTATGTAATAACTTGCTTGTTAAAACACTCGTACACTTGACATGGGTGACCCAGATTCAATTCTGTTCTCTGGACAAGCAGATTCAAACCCCCACTTAGAAATACTCTAACCACAAAGCTGAGTGATGTTGAGAGTTCCACCACCTGGAGCTTGTCCACTGTAGAGAAAAATAACTTCAGGAGTCAAACAGTCCAGTAGTCACAACATGGCTCCACTTGCATACAGGACACTCAACTGAGAAGGGCTGCATGGGCTTGTCTCATTTTCCTACTATGCATGGCAAAAATATTTAAATCTTACATGACGAGCAAGACCACACCTCCAGGCTATGGAGAGAGTTTCCTTCCCTTAAATGCTGCTGTGGCAAGGTGCGATATGGTAAGTAGTGTAATAACCCTCCTTGGCCCTCTCATACTGATTGCAACATCAGAGTAATACCAGTGACATAGGGGAAGTACTTGTAACTTAAGTATGTATTATCCGTGTTGTTACATGTGTTTACACATCTGACATACAATAACCTGTTCATCCTTAACATCAGCTGCGCACATTATACTGTCACACACATCCTAACCTGTATAATACAACAATAATGTGAAAAATATATTGCAAATTAATTCAACACTGACAACAGGTAACTAGGGGAACCAAAGAACCAATAGTTTCCACTTGCTCTGTTAAACCTGCAGTAACATTCTTGGAAGAAATACCATTTTCAAATCACAAAACTAGTAAGCCAGTCACACTGTTATCTTTCCTAGGCCCCTGAGCTAGATAGAGAAGTCCACCTAAGTGCTTAAATCCTATCCCAAATTACAGTGTCCAAATCCAAATTCATATTCCTGAAAAGTCAGCAACCATTTAATCATAGAATTATAGAATCATAGAACGGTTTGGGTTGGAACGGACCTCAAAGATCATCTAGTTCCAACCACCCTGCCACGGGCAGGGAAACCCTCCACCACACCAGGCTGACCAAAGCCTCATCCAACCTGGCCTTGAACACTTCCAGGGATGGGGCATCCACAACTTCTCTGGGCAACGTGTTCCAGTGCCTCACCAACTTGCACTCCAGAATAATATGATTTTTCATATAGTCTCTGAAGAGAGAAGATTTTAAATCCCCCAAGCTGGAGAAAGGTGTAAGCCAGACTCACTGGTGTTCTCCAAACCTGAGCATATGTTGTAAAGGAGAGGCCAGGACGATTACTATAGCAGGAAGAGAGAAGATTGAAATAAAAAACCCAATCAAAAAAAAAGGTGATGATTTCCTGCCAATTGTAGATTTTCTTACTCGGTGCCTTTAGGCAACACAAAAAAATAAACAGCCTACTGTAAGGGACCAAACAGTGAAGCACATATTTTCCTCAAGCATCTCTTCATTTGTGCTGATCATCATTTAGCTAGGATCCAAACTCTGCTCTGACAATTAGGTTGTGGTCTTTCTGTTTAAGAAGCCAGCCAGTCCGTTTTCTAACTCAGTCATTTGTTCTCCTTCCGCAGGAGTTCTCCATTTGCTGCAACGCGTGGTAAATTATTATTAACCACATTCAATAATGGGTTGGAACTGTTGGTACAAATGCAAAAGCAGAAGTAATTTCTAAGTGGGTGTAATTATGCTTAAGCGACACTAAACTGGTTTCATCTTCAGTGCATCCATGGGTAACAGAAAAGAGCTACGACTTTTGCAAGCTAACATAAAGGCTCAGAACGAGCTGGTACGCTCTGAAGCTATCTGCTTTTCTCTCTTTACTTTTCCAACCGACACACAGGTTTTGCCATTTCAAGGTCTTTTTTGATTATGGACCAGAAGTCAAATGTGACAATTAGGATCAATAACTCCCTGACACTGGTGGGAGTTGATGAAGCAGCTACATGAAAATAGCAACAATTCAACTCATCACAAAGCTTCTAATAGCTGATTTCACAAAGTGTCCAGACTGTGTTTGCAGTTATAAACTACTTCTTCATGAACATGACATGCAAACTATCACTACAACAGGGGAGCTCCTGGGGGCAAGACAGCAACAACTCCCAACAGCCACACAGTCCATGAAATGAAATAGATTTCCTACCTAGGAGGTTGGTGGATACTATTGAGGCAGGGGGGAAACAATCATTAGTTGTCCACCAGATGCCAATTTCATGAATAATGACAGTTCTTTTCTCTCGAGATAGCAGGACATCATCACGAAGTAATCATGAAAAAAACATACATATGAAATAGTAATTTGTGTAATACATATGTCTTTGTTTCCGTCCTGCAATTAATTCAAGCTACCATGAAATGACCGAAAAACACTACCATTCCCATTAGCTAGGATGTCAGGTTTCTATTCCATAGGCACAACTGGCTACGTATAGGGGTCAGGAGGTGGCAGAATCTTGCTGTGATTGTGCAAACAGCTAAACTCAAGCACGGATTTACTGAAAGGGCAGAAGAGCAGGGTGTAGCTATCCATTAACAGTGAAAGGTGTGATATTACAGTATGGTGTTGGTCTCTATGTTACGCCTTCCTCTGGAATGAGATTAAGTCCTTTGGGAATGTCCTCCTTTGAAAGAAGACCGTTTTTCAGACAACAAGCTATCCTAAATATTAATCGTGGCTTCTGAGTTTTGAAAGCTGAGAGTATCACTAAATCAAAAGCTTTGTTTTATCCAATGCCTCTTCTCGTTCATCAAAAGAAAGGAAAGTGACTACTTGAGATAATCTTTCACTTACAATAAATCTAAATCAAGAAAAAAAACAACACTTTAAGCTGAA
Organism: Tauraco erythrolophus; assembly: GCF_009769465.1. Taxonomy (NCBI): domain Eukaryota; kingdom Metazoa; phylum Chordata; class Aves; order Musophagiformes; family Musophagidae; genus Tauraco; species Tauraco erythrolophus. The sequence goes on along the minus strand of NC_141468.1, from coordinate 10,917,427 downwards.
TTCTGAAGCATCATTTAAAAAAAAAAAAACCACAGCTGCTTCTGTATGTCACATTAGATATACTGTTACATTCACCCTACAAGATTTTACTGCTCTTTATGTAACTGCCTACCAGCTCACTAGATATTTTATCAACCACACTGACAACCAAAAAAACTTTTTTTTTTCAACAACGTACTAACAAGAACTTCAAAATTGTAGCGCAGGCTGCGAGCTTATGTGTATTTGTGTGCTACTACAAAGGCTATGACATGCTATTATGAATGCTATGGGAAAGTAAAAAACAAAACATCCAAAGTCACATTGACCTTACCGTGTTAACAGTCTTCTAAAAATGTCAACACTCTCTGACTAAGAGTGGAGAACTTAACTTACTTACGACACTTTCATGTCTCAAATTCTCAGATGACATGAAATAGTCACTTCTTTATCCCTTTATATGAGTAACTCTAATCATAAATAAGTGTTTCAGTAGTCAGGATGTATTACAATAAGAATAGAGGTTAGTAATATACAGATGATACTTGCATTGAAATTCTTTTTAAGACGTATTAGCAGATGAAAATAGACGTTTTCACCTTGCGTTATAAATATAAAATCCATTTGGTGAAAATAGCTTCTGAAACACAAGGAAAAAGAATGGTTTGTTCTGGAAAAAACATTAAATTGAAGAGGAAAAAAAAATACTGAAGCATTTTTTAACATTTTCACCACAATGTCACTTGAAAACCTTCCCCAAAGAACAGGACAGATAATTCAGAGAATCTAAAGCCACCACGGAAGAACTTCAAAGTGAGACAGGAGAAGATCTGCCATAAAGTGTTGATATAAGACTTTTGATGGGAGAAGTACTGGATATAAAGATTAAGAGAAGTCTTCATTAAAGCACTCCCTCTCTCTCTATCTAGTTGTTTTCTTGTTTAAAATGGCAGTTACATTTTAACTACAATTATTTAGCAATTCATTTTATTCTTAATTCACAAAATCTCATAGATAGCTTTTTCCCATCTTACTCTTTCCTCTGCTCCTATATACATACCTATTGCTCATCTTCCTCAATAAGCACAAGCACCTACTGAAGTACGTTTCCACTCACATAATGTATCAATACTAACTCATTTTCATTCTATTACAAGTATTATAAGTAATTTCACTTGGTAAACTTAGGGTTTTTTTTCTAGATTTTGTCATATTCTATATACAGAGAGATTATTGCTTGAAGAGAACTCTCCTGCCAGGGGAAAAGGTTTGCCTTCCTCAATTCAGCATCAACACACTGAAGAAAAACTAGTATTAAATAAATAAAAGTGGAAAATAAGTTTTATCAGATTACTATACTCAGTATCCGGTATATTGTTCCGATGAACTTGTATTTCTTTCTAAAATGATTTCAACTTCAAAAATTCCCATTTCAGAAAATATTTTTCTCATCTTTAAAATAAATTGACCTCTGAATTACAGAGATCCAAATTAATAACTATGCCTGCTGTCCATTACAAATAAAATTAACTAACCCTTTCAGAAATCCATCTAAAGATTGCCATGCAATGGCATGCAACATAGTTCTGGATGCCATGCAATCTAGTTCTGCTGGTTAAGTATTCCTATAATTCATTCTGGGTGGAGTGACACTCTCCCTAAACTGTGTTCATACACAGTTGTGAAGAAGATACTGATTTAATCTTTATTTTTAAATTTGCTGAGGAATCTTCTCCTAGATTAAGGTCCTAATTTGTTATCAATGTTATCGCAAACACTGTCAGATATGGAATTAAATAACCTCATTAGTACTTCACACACTGAATAGCAGGAAAAGATACCGATCAGTTTTTGTCTAGATATTTTCCTCTTCCTAGGAAACTCTTGAAGAGTTGAACTCACAGCCACAGGAAAGTTACTGTCCTCATAGACAGAACAAGCAGCACACCTCATTCAGTTTTGCAGAGCCAGAACTAGTATCCCTAGAGCTAGGAGTGGTAAAGAAAGAGAGAAAAGCAGAGATTACATGATCGTAGCATCATAGAATGGTTTGAGTTGGAAGAGACCTTCAAGATCGTTTAGTTCCAAACTCCCTGCCATGGGAAGGGACATCTTCCCCAAAATCAGGTTGCTCAAAGCCTCATCCAACCTGGCCTTGAACACTGCCAGGGATGAGGCATCCACAACTGCTCTGGGCAACCTGTTCCAGTGCCTCGTCATCCTCAGGGTGAAGAACTTCTTCCTGAGATCTAATAGAAATCTGTTCTCTTTCAGTTTAAAGCCATTGTCCCTTATCTTATCACTATATACCCTTGCACAAAGTCCCTCTCCAGCTTTCCTGTAGGCCCCCTTCAGGCACTGGAAGGCTGCTATAAGATCACCCTGGAGCCTTCTCTTCTGCAGGCTGAACAACTTCAACTCTCTGTCTCCAACAGCTTTTGATAACATGCTGACGTTCAGCTAATTCTTTACTTGACGCAAGCAAAACATGCAGCAATCTCTGCTACAACTATCCTTTCCAGACCTTTCTAAGTCTTTTTAAACAAGCTGAAACATTGAATTTCACCTATATATAACAATTCTATGGTAATGATACAAATCTGGGCTTTTGGTATTTGCCTGATGTGATTTCAAGTTTCTTTTTATCATTCAGTCCAGGCTGATTTAGTTATCAAACTACTCTATTACTTAAAACCAATCTATTAACAAGTGAAATCTAGAAAGTCATTCTGCAACCAAGGTAGCTCTTATCACACTCAGGGAAATCATTCATACAGCTAGTTTTTCAGGACTCTTCATTGCAAGAGGTAGGTATCTAGAGAAATAACCAGTCAGTAGTCAGTTTTGCTTTCTTTGTTTCCAAACTGTATTGCTTTGAATAACAGAAAATAAACATTTGTTAACACCACTCCCAATTTCTACTCACTCTTCCACTTAATCTCCTGGGTTGGGTTTTTGTTTGTGGTTTGGTTTTGTCTTTTTTTTTTGTTTCAGGGATTAATTTTTTTGAGATTGATGAAAAGCAATAGCAAAAAACTATGAAACCTCAAGAGAAAGGATACGTTGATGCACACATTTTAGTGGTGGGACAAAGTTCTATCAAATGTTTGGTAATTCAAGAAACTGATCAAATCGAAAGAAAACTTACTCTTTCGCTAGCTCTTTTAATGAATTGTTGCATGCTTGCCCGAGTGATTTTTAATGAAACTAGTGACATCATATTCCATCATCTTTTCCTTTTTTGATCTCATGTAGAGACAGAATTGGTAAAGCACCACGATGCCTAGTTCTAGTCAACTAAAACCCACCAGATTTCAGTTCTACATGTTCTTGAATGCTTTATTTATGCACAAGTTTGCACAGTCTACGGGAAGACGTACCTCCCTCCCCCTTGCTCTGCCTAGTAGAGTCTCTGTCTCCTGGTTAGAGGCTTTAGCCATCAGCCGCCGCATTCATACCACAAGGTTCCTGCTAGTGATTTAGAGACAGTTTTCTTTCTTTTTTTTCTTGAATGATAAAACTCACTGGTTAAAACATTTTCTTTTTTCAGATTCTAAATTACTGACAGAAATTTATTCATCAAGCAAGGCATGATTTTGGGGAAGCCTATAAACAACACCAGCAGCCTATTAGGCACAGTTTGAAAAATGAGTAGAAAGCACATAACTATTTCCCCAACTCAACTTGCATTACCATTACTGCCATTTCAGTTAAGAAACAAACACAGTCATTATATTTTTTTGCCATTAAGTTGTACAGCAATGTATAGATATTTACTGGGAAACAACTACTTATTTTAATTCCAACAGCAGCATTGCTGGAATTGCTCAGTACTGCCTCATCCCAAACAAGTCTGCAACAACTACAAAATACATGACACAGCTCCCCTCATCCTCTCTAGGATTGAGTGACCCATATCATACAGTTCTTTAGATGAATTATGAGACTTACACTGGATCTGCTGAACAGTACCAAAATACAACAATATCTAATAGATTCACCATCTCATTTGCCACAGGTTCATGGGGAAATGTCAGTTCTTTAACATTCTGAGATGTTTTACTTCTCTTTGAAGGAATACTACTTACTGCCTGATCCTTATCTTATACTGAGTATCTCAGAAAATACAAATTCTGACAAATGTCTGTCTTATTCCTCAGACTAAACTGTGTAAAAAGATGAAGCATAAGGAAAAATGACAAAAGTATGTTTAGGGATAAAAGAGAGCAAGGCATGGCATAAAATAGCTTGGACAGAAAATAACATTTTAATAAAACTTGAATATAACATGTTACTGGGGTTTCAAGTCATTAAATATTCATTATTTCTGTACCTTAAGAACTGTTGTATTCCCAAGCATATAAAATTTCAGTCTGCCAGTTACTACTCTAGCTCAGCGTAGATCATGTCACTTTCCTAATCTATTATGCAAGCACTCCTAATGATTTACTTGATAAATGCTTCAAATGAAAAACTGTAGCATCTATTGTTATTTGTTTAACAGAAGAACTTCTATCTCCAGTTGTATCGTTCAGACTGAGAGAAATCAAGAACGGCAAAATACAGGAGCAGGACACCTTGGCTGTTTCCTTGCCAATTGAAATCTCTCTATGCAGTGTAAATCACTGTACTCGGATGTTAAAGCCAATTGCAGATAATGTTGCTCAATAATCAATCACTCTGTGGTTTACCATTCAATATCTTACCTGGTTTATAAATGTCTATGTCATGTTATTAAATGTCAAGTCATAAATGTTACACTTAAGGAACACATAAAGTCAAAAATTAACTCCTGGAGATTACTATAATCCACTGATGAATGTTTCCTGATTTATTTTTTTTTGTAATCCACAATTTCATCACCTAGTTGTAAAAAAAGGAACATGTAATAGCCAGTAAGGAATATAAAACGGCACACTTTCATGCTCACTGATACTGCTATGTTCACATTTGCAAATACGAAATGTTTATTCAAATGAGATTTGAGATTGTGAAATATCACAATCAAACATCACTTTATTTCACTTCTAATCATGTCTAGGAAAGGCTGCAAGGCATTGCAGAAGGACTTAAAGTAAAATGAATGAAGAATGTGAAGTAAAATGAAGTTCAGGACCATGCAAGAAGACATCTGTTCTCTACATGCAAGGACACATCTGTTCTCTTCATGTCAAATGAAAACTGCATCACCAAATATCTGGAACTCAAATATCAAAACTAGTCAAAAAAGAAAGGACAGTGTTTGCAAGGTGCAAGTCAAGATAACCAAACCAGACTTCTAAATCTGTTCCAGAATATCACTAAAGGTGGTATAGAATAAAATAAATAACCGTTATCAGCTTCCAAATTAATTTTAAAACACCCAGTAAATAAAAACCAGAATTAATAAGGACATCTGAATGATCCCTCACCATCAGTGTGCAGCTAAAACGAGTAAAATCAAAAGGTTGATACTGAAGCTACTATAAAGCTGAAAATAGTACAGTTTATCATAGTAAACCCAAGGAAGTCCATCACCTGAAAACTCCCCTCAGCTCCCTGGGTTCAAACAAAGGGAACTAACACACAAAAATAATCCAGAAACAGATGATAAAAATATGTTTCAGTGGTTGTGAAGACTCCTACACACAGAGCCTTTGAACGGACTGGGATTGCTTAAAAAGGAGTTGAATCACGCTGCATTCGCCACTGATACAAAATGATCAACGGAACAGTCAGACCCCGCTCCCCCGGCAAAATAAACAGTTGCCCTTGGCAACAGGCTGCCAGGAGCAGCAGAACGGCTGTGGTCCTCCCGCCTGCTGGGTTTGTGCCACAACCTGGGAAAGTCACAGCTACTGCTGGTGCTGGTGCCTCTCTCCTCCTCCTCCTCCTTCCTCCTGCTGCTCCGACGCTGCGGGCAGCTCACCTGGGATGCAGCACTGGGCTGCTCTCACTCTTCCCTCCTTCTCTTGTCTTCTTATGGCCTCCCTTCTGTAGAAAAGCAACAATCATTTGTACTCATACTATAAAGCTGCCTGCAGCTTATTCTGGAGAAAAACAAAATGCTATGAACTCTAACTTACACTTCCTTAAAAAAAAAAAAAAACAAAATTAAAGGGCCACCTCATGAAATTCAGGAAAAAAACTACTCCTGGTACAAAATTACATCAGTAAATCAAAAAGATAATCCGGATAATTCACTAGGAGAGTGTATTATCAAGCTTTAAAGAAGATGTATGAAAAAATAACTAGTAACAAGAAGTGCAGACTCTACTTCTGTAGAAGCATACCTTCGGCTGAAGCCGATGAAAGATTTCTCTGTTGCAACTGGGAGGCTTGAGACGCACAGCTGGTTCCTTCAGACTTAAAACCGTGTCCTGGTTTCAGCTGGGACAGAGTTAGTTCTTTGTTTTAGCAGCTAGAAGAGCTCCGTGTTTTGGTGTTAGTCTGGGACTCATTGGGAGAAGAATGCTCACAGCGCACTGATGTTTGTAGTTGGCACTGAGACCTCAAGGACTTTTCAGCTTCTCATGTGCTGGGTTTGTGTAAAGGGGTTCTGGTGGCAGGAGAGGGGATTTGCTCCCTGTGACTTCCCTGGCTTTGGAACCGGGTCAGACCCAGCTCTGGCCACCATATCAGACCCCCATCCCCTCAGGCTGGGGTTGAGCCGACCAGCGCCTCTGTGAATTGCCCTATTTATGTTGGGACAAAGGAATCGGAAAAGGTGCTTTGCCCAGGAGCGAGGAGAGAAGGGAGGAGAGCGCTGTCCCCAGCCCGGCTCCTGGCCGGGGGCTGCACGCGCCAGGCCAGCGCCACCCGCTGAGGATGGCAGCAACGGAGCCACTTGAGGAACTCAGGGAGAGCCCCACTCCTGGGGTGCCCCCTGGGCTGAGTTCACCCAGAGAGGACTGAAGTCTGAGAGAAACGGCCACACCGACACCAGGTCAGTGAAGACGGAACGGGACGAGGTGTGCCGGAGCTGAGTTTTCCCTGCAACCGGTGGCGAGACGGCAGGCGGCCCCCCTGCAGCCAGGACGGACTCAGTGGAGCAGAGACCCACTCGCAGCCCATGGAAAAGCCACGTTGGAGATGCCTGAGCCTGAGGACGGTCGTGATGCATGGGACGCATGACAAGGCAGAGACGTATTTAGAGTCCGTGGGACGATCCACGCCGGAGCAAGTGGCAAAAGCTCCATAAGAATCCGAGACTGTGGTAAAGCCCGCACTGGAGCAATCCGATGGGGTAAGGATTGCTTCCTGTGGGTAGGACTCACGCTGGAGAAGTTAGTGGATTTTTCCTTGTGAGTAGGGGATCCGCTGGAGCAAGGGAAAAGGGTGTAAGGACTCCTCCTCCTTTAAGAAAAGGAGCGGCAGGAACAACATGGGATGAACTGACTTGCACTCCCCCATTCCCTGTCCCCCTGCGCCACTGGGGGCGGAGGCAGAGCCGGCAAGAAAAAGAAAAGGGGTGGTGGGAGGGGGAGTGTTGTTTTTAAGATCTGGCCTTGTTTCTTTTTATCCTCTCAAGCAACTGTTAATAAATTGTTTTGCTTTATTCCCAATCAGAGTCTGTTTTGCCCAGGACCATGGTCGGTGGGTGCTCCCTCTGTTCTTGTCTCAACCCTCAGTTCTTTTATTATATTTTTCTCCTCTCCACTTTACTGGAGAAGGAGTGAGAGAGTGGCTGTGTGGAGTTTAGTTGCCGGATCGGCCTAAACCGCAACACATGTTTTCACCTGTGTGCAGGAGCACAACAGGAGAGGGGGGAGCATGGCTGGGACAAAGGGTCCATGACTCCCCTTGTGATCTGAACTTAGACTTAGGTTTGAGGCCTAAATTGACCAATGGAGTACTCCATATCACGCAGCATCATGCCCAGTATAAAATGAGGGTTGACCAGGAAGAGGGGCTTTTGCCCTTCCAGGGGCGCTCTCTCTCAGACTCTCGGAGTACACTCTCTCTCTCTCTGCCTCTCACTCATCCAGAATAGCGGTGTCAGGACTTATCTGTTTTGGGATCATTAGTCCGGGATGGGACCAGCTTTGGCCATGGGTGGTGAGCAATTACACTGTGCATCACTTGTTTACATATATTATCATCATTATACGTATATATATTCATATATTATTAGTAGTAGTATTAATTGTTCTTATTTCAAACTACGGGTCTCTTTCCCTTTTCCCCTTTAATTCTCTTCCCGATCCCCTGGGGGTGAGGATGCCTTTAGCTGCCACCAGCCTAAACCACGACAAACCGCCAAGGTGCAAAGCATCTGTCTACAGCACTGGGAGCCTGGAACTGCTTCAGACTTGCTGGAAGTTGCTACTAATTCCCATCAGCTCTCCAAAGGCTGGATTTCTGTTTTCACTTTACTTTTTACTCTTGCCCATTCTGGTTCTGCAGTGTTGTAGCAGAGAAAGGGAGTTAGTTGGGAGAAACGTGTGCACACATAGTGAGAAACAAAGCAAGAGGACAAACAGAGGAAAAGCACCAACTGTTTTTCAGTCCCAGCGGTACGTTGTATGATTATCCGCATATCATACCTACCCCAGCTGACGAGTGTCTCTAGGGGAGCCGTAGGTTTCTCAAACTCCAGCTATGTCCAAGAATTGTTAAGAAATTAAACAAAATGAAGGAGGTTGTCAGCACATTGAAGGGCCAGGCGGCACTAACAGGCTCTACCCTCAGGCTGTCAAGAATGAGACTGAGAGATGCTGCGAACTACGCTGCTTTCATTAGGAACTGAACCTGCTTTGCTGGGTCTGACCAAAGATGATAGCTTCTCACAAACACACAGATGGTCACATACACACACTGAAGTTCAAAACAATGTTTCTCTCTGTCATCAACACAGGCTAGCAATTGGATTTTCTAATTTTACTTACAGAAGATTTGTACACTACTGCCCATTTGGCCTCAAGTATCTTCCCATTTTTTCATAAAAACATTGCATATTGTAGTCTGTATGCAACAGAATACTAAGCGCATCGATGTTTCTTCCACACAGTTTTTTGAGTCCTTATAAATGTATACAAATTAATGATATTTTAGGAAGAACATCATCCTCCTCCTTTACGCACATGTATACATAAACACATATTGACCAACCTGCCTCTATGCATCTTTTCCTATGTCAATCTCAAAAATCAATCCCAGGTGGCATTGGTTATTCAAATGTTGTTGACAGCTTCATAAGAAATTCGTAACTGTGCTCACAGTGAAGGAAGGCTCACTGTGAGCCTGACAATGCCTGAGTTTTGGACAGTTGCTATCATACATACCACTTTTTCATCAGGGGTTGCTACGTCAGATAGGGAGCTTCTCCTGCAATGCTTTGCCTCAAGGAAAATAAGGCAGATTGTTTTCTACTATGAAAGGACAAATCTAATGAAAGACTTTATAACCTGACCTTAGAGAAGCACATAAATATGAAGTAAAATAACACTGAAGTTTACTTGGTGCATACTTTCATGAATCAATTAAAATCATTAGTCACACAAGATTAAAACAGATTTTCATTATATCATGCATGAGGAAGAAGAATTTCCCCACTCTCGCAATTCCAGTGAATCAGTTATCTTGAAAAAGGAACAAAAATACCACAAGGTAAAACGCTATAAAATTAACACAAGTGCACTGCACAACTATAAGAAAAAAAAAAAAAGATAAGTAGTTCTATAATTGCCAAGTATAAGTACAAAAATGAGTGTTAAGTGAACTTCCAACTCACACAAGGTTGCTACCTATAATTTATTAATGCCAAGAACTTTTACACCTATATCCGTCAAACTTACAGGAAAGCTAGTATTGCATACTACACAACTATATTAAAGGTTACGTATAACCTCAGTTGAGGAAAAGAGCCTAGAACTATGGAAAATACATCTAGATGCATTTTATGGATACTAGCACCTACAGTTCCAGCTAAAAAATCAATTGAAGCTTTAGATGTCCAAGCCTACGATCCTCATGCATAGAAGCATGTAACAGAACCACAGAATCATTTATGTTGAAAAAGACATTTAAGATCATGGAGTCCAACCATTATCCTTACACTGCCAAGTCCACCACTAAACCATGTCCCTGAGCACCACATCTATATGTCCTTTAAATACCTCCAGGGAAGGTGACTCAACCACTCTCCTGGGCAGCCTGTTCCAATGATTGACACCCCTTGCAATGAAGAATTTTTTTCCTCATATCCAAACTAAACCTCCCCTAGTGAAGCATGAAGACATTTCCTCTTGACCTGATGCTTGTTACTTGGGAGAAGAGACCAACATCCACCTTGCTAAAACCACCTTTCAGATAGTTGTAAAGAGCAATAAGGTCACCTCTCAGCCTCCTTTTCTCCAGGCTAAACAACCCCAGTTCTCTCAGCTGCTCCTCACAAGACTTGTGCTCCAGACCCTTCACCAGCTTCGTTACCTTTCTTTGGACACGCTCCAGCACCTCAATCTCTTTCTTGTAGCGAGGGGCCCAAAACTGAACACAGGGTTTCAGATGCAGCCTCACCAGTGCTGAGTACAGGGGCACAATCTCTTCCCTAGTCCTGCTGGCAACATTATTTCTGATGCAAGCCAGGATGCTGTTGGCCTTCCGGGCCACCTGGGCACACTGCTGGCTCATATTCAGTCAGCTATTGACCAATATCCCAGCTCTTTTTCTGCCAGGCAGCTTTCCAGCCACTCTCCCCCAAGCTTGTAGCACTGCATGGGGCTGTTGTGATCCAAGCGCAGGACCTGACACCTAGCCTTGTTCAACCTCATACAACTGGCCTCAGTCCATCAACCCAGCCTGTCCAGATCCCTCTCTAGAGAGCTTTCCTATTCTGAAGCAGATCAACACTCCCACCCAACTTGGTGTCACCTGGAGACTTCCTGAGGGTACGCTTAATCTCCTCTTCCAGATCACTGGTAAGGACACTAAACAGAACTGGCTCCCATACTGAGCCCTGGGGAACAGTATGTTCCCACTTGTGACCAGCCACCAACTGGATTTAACTCCGTTCACTACAACTCTTTGGGCCCAGCCATCCAGCCGTTTTTTTACCGACCGAAAAGTACACCTGCCCAAGCCATGAGCAGCCAGTTTCTCCAGGAGAATGCTGTGGAAAATGTTGTAAAAGGCTTTATTAAAGCCTAGGTAGACAACATGCACAGCCTTTCCCTCATCCACTAAGCAGGTCACCACATCCTAGAAGACGATCAGGCTAGTCAAGTAGGACCTGCCTTTCATAAACCCACACTGACTGGGCCTGATCACCTGGTTGTCCTGTATGTGCCGTGTGACGGCACTCAAAATGATCTGCTCCATAACCTTCCCCAACACCCAGATCCTTCTTCTGATTCTTCTTGTAGACGGGTGTCACATTTGCTATCTTCCAGTCAACTGGGACCTCCCTCGTTATCCAGGACTGCTGATAAATGATGGAAAGTCACTTTGTGAGCACTTCCATCAGCACCCTCAAGTACCCTCGAGTGGATCCCACCCAGCCCCATAGATCTACGTGTGTCTAAGTGGTGTAGCAGGTCATTAACCATTTCCCCTTGGATTATGGGGGCTTCATTCTGCTCACTGTCACTTTCTTCCAGCTCAGGGGGCTGGGTACCCAGAGAACAACTGGTCTTATTATTAAAGACTGAGGCAAAGAAGATATTAAGTACCTCAGCCTTTTCCTCATCCTTTGTCACTATGTTTCTTTCCACATCCAGTAAAGGATGGACATTCTCCTTAGCCCTCCTTTTTCTGCTAATGTATTTATAGAAACGTTTTTTATTGCCTTCTATGGCAGTAGCCAGAAAAAGTTCTAGTTGGGCTTTGGCCTTTCTAATTTTCTCCCTGCCACATCCTTGCAGTCCTCCTGAGTGGCCTGCTCCATCTTCTAAAGGTCAAATTCTCCTTTTTTTCCTGAGTTCCAACCAAAACTCTCTGTTCAGCCAGGCTGGTTTTCTTCCCCACTGGCTCACCTTTCAGCACATGCGGATGGCCTGCTTCTGCACCTTTAGGATTTCCTTCTTGAAGAACATCCAGCCTTCCTGCACTCCTTTGCCCTTCAGGACTGCCTCCCAAGGGACTCTGTCAACAAGGCTCCTAAACAGGCCAAAGGCTGCCCTCCACAAGTCCAAAGTAACAGTTCTGCTGACCCTCCTCCTTACTTCTCCAAGAATCAAAAACTATTAATAATTTCGTGATCGTTATGCCTAAAATGGCCTCCAACCATCACATCACCTACAAGTCCTTCTCTGTTCACAAACAGCAGGTCCAGCCAGGTCACCTTCCCTAGCTGGCTCACTCACCAGCTGTGTCAGAAACATCTTCAGGAGCAACGCACAATGCTTCAAATACTTAGCCTTTCTGTCCTGAATGATTTCTGGAAGAATGTATTTCTCAGCTGTGGTGAGATACTGCTTTTAGTACCAAGTAAGAAAAGACACACACAGCACCTACTCTGTTCTAAGTTGGAGACAAAGGGTAACAGGCAGGAGAATGGGCACTTCTCCAGAGCCTAGGAAGGCTCATAAAAGTTTTATTTCCTCATATAAGACTCCTACATCTGGATAATACAAAGGGAAATTCACCCAGAGCCACTTCTTTGAGACTCCCAATATCACAGAAAACCTCAAGATTGGAGTGAAACAAAGGAGGAGGAAATAGAGAGAGTTGGGATACACAGAAGGATCAAGTATCTCGCTATTGAGCTGCAACAAGTCACAATGATACAGGAACTGTGAAATATAAGGAAGAGCCAATGACTTTGCTCAGATAGCTCTCAGCAATGCTGGCTTAGCTCATCTTCCTACTGTCACAGTAGAAACCACTGGGAATAGACGTCAAATTTCTGTTTTGATTTCAGTATCATAAAGCATATGATGAGATACTGCAAGTGGAAAAGGCACCAATGTAGAACTTCAGGGCATCTTTGTCTTGCTTTACTCTTTCCTCAGTTCAGACCAAAATGGGTTTTACACTTTTGAGTTTGTCTGTGACTTATTCCCATGTTGATAAATTATAATTATCATTGAAACAGCTGGATACAGCAGTAAGAACAGGTGGTGAATTTACTCATCTGCTACACATTAGTAACTATAAATAGGATAGTGCAAAAGCAATTACGTTTAAGTCCATACTACTTTTTAGCTATAAGTGCACAAAATGCTGTGTAAAGTCTGGCAGCAGCAGCAATAACCAGCCCTTCCTTACCTGCACCCAGAAGAATGCAATTTGGTACTGATTCATAGAGATAGCACAGAAAAATTCAGGAAGAGAAAGAATTAAGATGTTATCAGATTTAAAAATAAGACCAAAGGGTGAAAATAAGTGAGAATGTTTGAGAGAAGACAAAAATAGAGTTCAAGAAACCGGGGAAAAGTGTAGGAAACTATTTTTAAGGTGTTATTCACACTTGCTACATTTAAAGTGAGAATAACGCAAAAATTAAACCTCCTAAAATAAAAGCTTATATTGAATAATTCATGGAAAGGTTACTTTTCTGAGAGAAGTAGCATCTTCATATTTTTCTAGATCCTTGTTTTACACATAATTAAGACTGTGGTCAATATGTTTGAGATGATTAAAGCAAGAGGAGGCAGGGAACCAAACGACCACAGGACCCTCAGCCACCTGTGAAACCACCCTGTTTTGCTGAGTACAATGACAGCTACACTAATAGTCCACGTGTCAGAACTTCAGCTGCATGGAAAACACACAAAACGCATTTGGAGGTGCTCGGTTCTCTCTAAATGTAAGTCTCGCTTCACATTCACAATTCTCTAATCAGTAATGAAGCTGCACTGGCATAAGGCTAAGTTAAAATGAAGCTTAGTCACTCTGACTATCCTGAAGCATCTGTCAAGGCTATAATTCCATAGCGTTTCTCCTGGACCAAGGGCACGCTTGCCACATTGGCTAACAAGATGGTTGAACTTAAAGACTGTAATTTCATTGCAATTCAGTAGCAATTAAAAAGACCATTTTTACAACTGCACTGGTAAAACTAGGTGTAAATTGTCATTGTCCCATCCCACCACACATCAGCAGCATCAAAAGAAAAGATGCTTTGTAGGGGCTGTTTGGTACTCTGAATACAAACTGCACTCCTAGAGCCCAGGCGCATGCACTTGATAAAATTTAGGAGTCTCCTCGGAAAATAAAAGAAATGACAGGGTGAAAAAGGTATGCACTCCCACACTTAACTCTCCTAGAATTAAGACACATTGGCAGAGTGGCAAGTAGGGAAGAAACTACGACTACACTGACCAGTCCCTGAGACACTTAGTTCAGCCCCATGCACGTACACAGATGAAAGCAAGTGCATGCATGAAAGAATATTTATTCCTGCAAAGTGCCAACAGCCACAACTGAAAGAAATAGCAAATTAATACATGCATAAAAACCTTGGAAAACTGCTAGCATTAAACCTAGCTCTGACAGTATGTAACAGTAGCTACCAGGAATGTGATACAATGGACGGAATATATTCCGTGCTGGAGTATAGCGCAGTGGCACAGAGCAGAGAAAGAGTTATTTCATAGAATGGCATAGGCTGGAAGGGACCTTAGAGATCATCTAATATTTTGAGAATTTTCTTCCGAGACTGTCTTTGGTTTTGTTACTGATCCAGAAGCTGAGGCTCCTTAGCTGCATACATAAACTGGCAACCAAAACCAATAACATAACACACAGAAATAAGTTCTAAAGTAGGTGATTATCACAACCTCAGTTTATACATTAACATAAATGAAACTAGACAAATGAGAACAGATGCTGTCGTGGGGCGATTATTTACCATTGCTAATGCATAAAAGTATAATAAATGTAGCTATTAGCATAGGAATGCTTTCATCCAGCTGCAATCTCAACATTCACGGAGTTAAAAGAGAAAGTAATAAAGATACCTTTTCCTTCTTCAGATTAGAAAAACATAACACACATTGTGAAGATGGAAGTCTAGAGAAAAAGACCTCTGCAAAGCCTACACAATCCCATAAAAAATGAGCGGAAGTAGTGCCAACTACAAAGCTTATATGTAGCTCCACATGTGAACTTTTTTAAAAGAGGCTGAAGGGTTCAGATCTAGGGATATAGCTAAAGACCATCTCCACAAATGATTCATTTTATTTCATCTTAACACCTGGAGCAGCAAAATTCCTTCTTCTGCAGCCTACTTTGGTCATATTTTGTGGAAAATGGCAAAGACGAGGTGGTGGATGCTCCATCCCTGGAGACGTTCAAGGCCCGGTTGGATGAGGCCCTGAGCAACCTGATCTAGTTGGAGATATCCCTGTTCCTTGCAGGGGGGTTGGACTAGATGACCTTTGAAGGTCCCTTCCAGCCCTAACCATTCTATGATTCTATGATTCTATGAAAGACGAGACCCAGTGTGACCTCTGGAAGAGCTAAATATTTAGCTTAATATTGAGATATGTCTTTTTCCCAAGTTATTTTTTATTTGCTGACTCATTAAAAATCAGTCCTGTTTTCTGAGATGTATCAGTTAATATGGTACCAGGATAAAAACAGCCAGTGGTTGCCTGCAAAAACCTTGAGTTCTGTTTTTCAGAGTTAACATTGTTTTCTCCATTTCCCAGATCACTTTGAAGCTAGACTAAATTGTAACCATAATAGATTTTCAACGAGAATTTCTTTTTTTTCTTTGACTATGTGATGATTAGTGGGTAAGAGAATGGAAATAAATGAAGACTTTACCTACTATTAATGAAAAAAAAACAAGCCAGTGTCATCAATCAAAGTTTGGTGGCGTATGAATCTTTGGAACAACAAAAGACAGAGTTCTCTGCTCATGAATCTAACAATCTTTGCACTACAGGTGAAGGCACTTTTCTGCTCTTTGCTCAACCATGTGTCAGAGGAAATTTAAACTAACTGAGAGCTCATCTTCAATTACACCGCTCACAGGCAGAAGACATCACTTTTTTCACTTAGTCTGACTTAGTGTTTAATATTTAACACAAACCATATAGTCTTACCCAAACTGAGACAATCACTATTTACTATATAGATCTCATCTATTTTTTAACTTGATTTCCATGGCATTTCTGGTAGTAGCTCCTTATGTCATGGAATGGAAAAATAGTGTATTATCACCAGTTCTCAGTCCTTTGTTGCAATAACTAGCTGTGCCCAGTCCTGCACCTTTCCTGAGTGTCTAAAATTAGCTATGTTCCGTTTGCAACTAGAATTCTTTACCCCTGAGAGCTGTATGCTGTCAAACTATGTTCATCGGGTACTCGAAGAATCTTACAAAAGCTGATCTTAAACTTTTCCTCTTCAAAATAGACCAAAGATATATTTTTCTCTCTTTCTAGAGGCTGTTTATTTACATATAAAGTAATAACTGCGGCTTCTTGGATGCCCTTCCAACAGATCAGTATGTTTTTGACCAGTCACATAAGCATATGTTTTATAGACAAAATAAGAATAAATTGTCGAATCCCTCTTGGCCTTAAAGTCCAGCACCATGGCATTACAGCACACCAGCATTCTTGCTAATCCAGGATTCATATGCCCACTACCTTATATCCCATAGTGCAATCTAGAATTTATGTTTAAAGTGCAGTCAATGAATAACTATCTAAACTACTCTTTTTACTTTAACCATAAGATCACACTATTCCTTTGCCAGCAGTCTATTATACAGCGTCTCTTTCTAATGTAGAAACATTATCATATCCTACAACAGAAATAAACAAACAAAACCAGATTTGCATATTCATTTTAGATAAACACACATAATGAAATGCTAAAATGAACCTTTCTGAAAATCTACAGAAGTCTTGGCTCTGCAAAATGTAGGTAGTAATCTCACAAGGACAGACTTACTAATGATTTCTGATGTTTTACATTCCTAATTGGGTCACAGAGCAGGATGTATGGAGACAATAAAAAAATCTTCTCCCCATAGAACACAATGCAAATTGGGCAGCAAATATTCTGTATGCTGATATGCAAGCAGATGAAGACTATCTAGAGTATAAGAATTCTCATTTTAAAAGCTTTTGTCATCATTTATATTTCAGTAGCATTCAGAAACCATGGCTAGGTTTGCACTGAGCAAAATGGAAAGCAAACAGAGCTGGCAGACCAAACAGTCAAGTCAATGACTAGAAAGGGAAATGCAAAACATCGCCCACGGATGGTCAGTTTTAGAACCAAGAGCTCTAAATATCCCGTTCAAGTCAACCTGCAGCAAGTGTTATGAGTTACCATGGGTGCAGACAGCCACTTGGATGAAAAAGACAGCTTGCCTTCAGAAACGAGCGTAAAGCTGAATTCCACTCTTGAGTATCCTGGTGGACATGAGGGAAATTCTACTGTGTCGGGGAAGCTGCTTCAGATTTATACGGATTTAAACGAAAGCAGACGATGGGCTGCAGTCTGCTGTCTGGTTTATAACAGCTCAGAGGTTCATATGGAAACATGATCTATCTTTACTATAACAGCTCTAATAGCCATCCTCTTACATAAAGAAAAATCAGCTGATGACATTAATCTCAACAGCACACAGTGAATGACTGCAACCAACTTGGTATAAACATCCCCAAAAGGAAAAATGACTGAGTGGACAGAGATTTGGGGCTACCTTGTCATTCCTACTGGCTAACTTTTCAGTGTCTGGTATTCATAGGTATTCAGAGTGATTTTACCTTTTATAAACACCCAGTCTTAGTGGGAACTATGCCTTTGGCTCCTGCCCTTCCTCCAAAACAGCTGAGCTGTAGCAGAAAGCAGCTTTACAGTGCTTGGCTATGTCTTGGTGCAGGGAAAGGCACTTAGTTTCTGAGCCTAACCAAACGTTTCCTTAATATTCCGAGTCAATAGCTTCAGTCAAGTGGAGTGGGGCTGGTCTTCACTAATTGTTAAGGTATTGTATTGAGCTATAGGGTTGAATACTACAGTCTTTCTTTGGCTTGTCATGATAATTTTGTGTTTATCACATTAAAACTGGCTCTTTTACAACACTGGTTTAACCTAATTTTTTCCCCATTATTGTTATGTCCTTGTCTATCAGAGATAATGAAGAACAAATACAAATAAGCAGTCATTTAAAATAGTAATATATAGTAATGTCTCTTTCAGGCAACCTCAGAACAGCGGTCAGAATTTCAATTAGATATTAGATAACAGATATTAGATATTAGAAAAATAATAGAAATCTAATAATAATTACATATTAGATAATAGAAAAATAAGTATTGCTATGAGTAATGATAAACACTGTAACTCACACTAACTGTATTTTTACTGTTGAAGGACAAACTCTTTGCTATGGAAAACCAATCCGATCTCATACTAACAATACAATTTGATGTGCTGATATGCAAAGTCTGACAATTCCTACATAAAATAAAGTTGAAGAGGAATATATTTTTATTAAATGTGACGGATACAATGGTGTCAAGCAGCTCAGTGCAGAAAAACAAGACATTATCATAAAGTTTAGACGGACAACTGCATTAACATTCAAGTAAATTTGACTCACAGAGGCAATAGCTTTCTCATCTCTGGGGAACTGAAATGGTTTCTTATGGCTATCAGAAATATAAACTGCCGTAACAGGCACAGCCTACGCCTGGACCAGGAGACTGTCAAAAAAGGTTGACATTAGTATATCCTATTTCAAACCCCAAACAGCATTGTAAAATGTGTATTTCTACATATCTTTGCACTTACCAGCTTTCTTCCAAAATATTCCCTGTGTATTTGCATATATGTTAATTTGCATATACTGTTTGCAGTAAAATCTATGGCATTAAAGCAAGCAGCTATGTACACTGAACAGGATGCCTCCATCTCTGAACTCTGCTTCTACTCCAGAATTAGCACTCTAATCAGACAGGCTACAAAGAAGGAATTTAGAAACACTGCACAGCCAGGTCTAGGAAGAGCAAAGGTTAACTAGGATTGAAACTGGCAAGGGACATCAAGGGCAACAAGAATAGCTTCTACACTAAATAAGCAAGAACAGCTGGACAAGAAAAATATGGGCCCACAGCTAAACATGATGAATGTAGCACACTCTGGCTACAAAGAAGGCCTACTGCATCTTGGGCTGCTTTAAAAGGCCCATAGCCAGTAGATCCAAGTGAGGACTTTGACCCAGTACACATTAGGCGACGTGTAGCACACTGCATCCAGTACTGCGTCCCCAGTACAAGAATAACAGTCACAAACTGCAGCAACTTCAGGAAAAGACAACCAAGATGGTCAGTGGCTAGAGCAACTCCTTTGTGAGGAGAAGATGAGAGAGAGAGGTTTGTTCAGCCTGGAGACGGCTACTTCAAGGGACCCTAACAGAAGCCTAACAGTACTTACAAGGTCATCAAGAAGACAGAGGCAGGCACTTCAGAGTGGTGTCCAGTGGGAGGTCGAGATACCACAGACATAAGTTTAAACCAAATGTAAGGAAAAACTTTTTTCACCACTAGGACTTTCAATCATCAGAACAGGTTGCCCACAGACATTACGTAGTCTCCATTCCTGGAGGCTTTCAAGACTAGATGGAATAAAGTCCAAGCAACCTGCTCTGGTTCACTGACCCTTGAACAGGAGGCTGGACCAGATAACCTACTGACGTCCCTTCTAACCTCAATCATTCTGGGTCTGCAATTTCAATATCTGCATTTGAGCTAGTTGTCTAAGATCCCATTACAGTCAGCAGAGATCCAGTTAATACCGTCCATGGAGTTTAGTCAATAATTCATATGACTAAATGTAGGTGAATCACATCACTTCATTAACTGTATTGACTAACTCACTGTTGAGTAAAGTTAACCTTCATGAACTTGACCAGCTGCAGCTGGCCACATCATAAACACACAGCCATATAAGCTCCACCCATTAGGTTTAAAATACCAATTTCCAAACACAACTGTTACTACTCTAAAAAAGAAAAAAAAATTCTTTGAAGTATCAGAACCCTGAAAGTACACACTTTATTTCACAAAGAAAAGGTCCAGCCAGCTCGAGGAACAATTTTTGGTACTGATTTACTCCATGGCATAAGGCAGACAAAGTTCCGCCATTAGCAACGCCTGTTACAATGTATGGATTAAGGGTCATATGACAAGAAGATCAGATCAAAGAGCAGTCTCCCATCCCTTTTGTCCCCATCTTTGATGTCCCCAACTATCACTGACGCTATCTGGAAATGTCAGGGCCCCGAGTACACCAAAGGCTCCAGTTGCCCTGCCCAGTCATCTTTCTCTGTAAACCTCCTCTTCCTCTGCCCGCAGATTTAGGTACTTGGGTTAAAGGTCTGCTCTGATACAGCACAACTACATAACCCTGGATGAGATTTCTACAAAAAGAGGGAAGCTGTGGGAAAATCGCTGTGAAAAGCTCCAAGTGGGGCCCCTACTCACACAGCCTCCTCCCATTGCCCTGGGTGCTGCACTGGAGCCTCTGCCTTGCTACTGTAGATAATGCTGTGCTTTGGTTGTACCTTGTTGATGTCAATACTGCCCTGATGACTTGACTTCTTGGCTCTCTCAGATCTTATGACTACAGACTTCAGTCAGTAACCAAACTGTTGGCTGAACTTTGTTACTGTCACCAAACTTGCTCTGCTTGTCCTGTTCAGGTGTTGTAGGGCTGCACACCTCATCAATGAGGTCACTGTCTTGCTGTCACCGTCAGCTCCCTTGTTGAGGAGCCAGGTCATGTTGACTGCTGACAGCAATTGACAGCAAAGGATTCAGCAGCACCACTGCTAATAAAAATGGAAGCATAAATGATAAATGCATATTAGGACTGACTCAGACTCTTGGACTTCTTGATCACCTGTTCAGATTCAGCAATCCATGGCCCATAGGTCAAGCGCTACTTCAAAATTTATGCCTTCAGAATGCTCTTTAATAGCAGTATTGCTTCTAGATGCCACTCCTTCAAACTCCTCCTCCAAATTCTATTGTTTTCTCTTCCTTGCAATAATAAGCATGGACTAAAAACATTTTTAATGTATTTGCCTATAAGAAACATGCTGTGATGTCTTCAAATATAACTCCTCTTCCCTCAAATAAAATAAAAATCCAATCATACATTTAGGAAAGCTTGAGACAAGATCCAAAAAATACTGAGCAATCATCCAAAAGTTCCTATGGTATACTTTCTTTTTTTTACTTCAGCAGTTATAGGTATGTGACTAAAGTTTCTAATCATAAAAAATTTGTATATTTTCAAAAGTTCTCCATCTATGCAACACATAATTGCACACAAACAGAGCAGTACCATGAAAAAACAGCACGCCTTTCTTCAAGTGATTGTACCATGTTAGTCACATTCCTAACAGATCTCACTCATCATAATGGTCCTTACTCAGGAAGAATTAAATTTGTCACCTACATTCCCAATAAGCTTTCTCTTTCTTTTCGAGTAGCTCAATCAAGCAGACTGAGCTTCTTATCGGATAAGTCACTCCATCAAAGGAGTGGAACATAGCAGCACCCCACCCATAAGCAGAAGGCTGAAGTAGATCAGATTACTCTGGAGAAAGTTTACTACTTGCAAGACTAAGGCTTGAATTGTTAAGTTCCCAAAATTTCTTGAAAACTGTTGTAATTTTGGAAACGTAACCTTCAGGGTTCTGGTGCCGTACCTTTGAACATATCTGGAAATAACTACTAACAAGAGCCAAAGATTCTCACTTACCTAATCAGTTTAGAGGATGAAGCTCTGAAATCCTAAATGCCACTATGAAAGTATATTCCCGGAGACAGAATGCAAGAACTTAAACCAGTATTTAGCTCTCCAGGCTGACTTGTTTCAGCCACATCCTGTCAGACTACTATCTACTAAAACATATTTCTATTGATTTGATCAGTCACTACATGATGCTGATTGACCAATGCTGGCCTCTCTGAAATCGGAGTCATTTCCAGCAACTGAGAAGCAAATCAAGGAAAATGGCATTTATATTATCTATTTGATGAATTCTGAGACTCCTTTCTTCTAAAAGGCATCAGTGAGACTTTAAAAAATTATTTCAGCTGCCTCTCAAATAGACATGAGGAATACATTTTTAAGAGCCTGAGGAGCTTCCGTGGCATGACAAAAGATAGATATATTCTTTCTGGTAGTGATGTCTACAAATGTCTTGCACTTTTGCCACTGTTCAGCTGACTAAACAAGTTTATCTTGTAGTCTTTTGTAATCATTCTTTTTTTCCTGCTTTAGAGCTTTAATGTCTCCAAAGGAGGCTTAGGTGAGTAGAAGTCAGCAATAGAAATTCTCGATCAATCAGAACTAGGTGAAGAAAATACATGACGCTTGAGGCCACAGAAATCTAATCCACTATCACTCTTAATTAGGTAACACTATCCTATCTATTTTTACTAATAATCTGTCTATGGAAGTTCTATAATTTGTAGTCATATGAAGAATCTGCAATCAACTGTATTACTCATATCACACTCTCAAATGTCTTGCCAAACCAAAATTCTCCCTAACTCCTTCCCTTATCTCACCTTGCAAGCTACTCCAACAGGATTGATAGGACCATGCTGACAGAAAGCCTGTCACAGGAGCAAGTGCTGTGGGACTCCAGCATGGACAAA
The DNA here is from genome assembly GCF_009769465.1 of Tauraco erythrolophus. Classification (NCBI taxonomy): domain Eukaryota; kingdom Metazoa; phylum Chordata; class Aves; order Musophagiformes; family Musophagidae; genus Tauraco; species Tauraco erythrolophus. The sequence continues at coordinate 10,894,892 of NC_141468.1, read as the reverse complement.
GCACATCACCTTCTCACAGGCCAGCAAACGGAGAAGAAATTACTTGCTCTGTGTCTTCCCTTTCCTTTCTTACACATCTCATAATAAACACATCTGTCTAGTTTCAAAGCTGTTGGTGCCATGACTTTTCCATAGAATCATAGAATGGTTTGGGTTGGAAGGGACTTCAAAGATCATCTAGTTCCAAACCCCCTGCCATGGGCAGGGAAACCCTCCACTACACCAGGTTGCCCAAAGCCTCATCCAACCTGGCCTTCAACACTTCCAGGGATGGGGCATCTACAACTTCTCTGGACAACCTGTTCCAGTGCCTCACCACCCTCTGAGTGAAAAATTTCTTCCTTATATCCAATCTAAATCTGTCCTCCTTCAGTTTAAAGCCATTGCCCCTTGTCCTATCACTACATGCCCTTGTAAAAAGTCTGCAGTGAAGACTGAAGGCCACTGCAAAAGTTAAGTAAAGACAGTGTTTTCCTGGTGAGCACCCTCCATATAGCACTTACAGACTGATGTTTCCCTTTCAGTAGCTTCCTGTGGGAAGAAGGAGTTTTAAAAACTGGATAGTGTAAGGAAAGACTGTCCTCAAGAACTGACTGCAGGAACTTTGTAACCTATAATTCCATGGATCCCAGGGAAAAAGCCTGATTAACTGAATTGATCAATTTGTGACTGATCATTGAAATCCATTCCTGTGACTGACAATCTGCATGTCTATCTTTATCTTTGTAGGTCATGCATAATTCAAATATACATTGCTTTCACTTTCCTCACTTGAAATTACATTAGAGTGCTCATTCAGGGTCTGAATCAAAACCACATAAAAATGGACCTCCTGCATGTTTTCCCTCTATGCACTGCAAGGTCTTATTTGATTTTATTCTGCTCATATGTAGATAAAGCCTTCAACATTAAGCATTCAGGCATTTAATAGATCAGACTCCTGGCCTTTGGACTGAACAAGGAAACAATTTCACCAAAATTAAAAAGAACTCGCAATAAGGTAAGGCAACGATTTAGAGGCTTCATTGGAAACTAAATGCCTTACAAAACGTACATATAAATCTTTGAATGAATCATTTGCAATTAATCTTCGCGCTTCCTTACGTTCACCCCATCACATACAAGTCTGCAATGTATTCGAACCACCATAGAATCCAACCTTTAAAAGAGAACATGCAAAAACGCACACCATCTGCAGATGCGTAAGGAAGTGATACACAATATGAACCTACACATTTGAATTTCTGTATACATCCATTATTTTTTATGATGCTAAGAATAGATAGCATAGAGTCTGAAGCCCCAAACTAAATCACAACACAGACAATTTAAGAGCCCTTCTTTTTAATACTTTCATATAAATAATTCCATCTACTGTATTCTACCATGCAGAAGCACTGACTTCAGGTTTGGTACATTCAGGAGACAAAAAGAATATAACAGCAAGGAAATACACCTATGTTAACATCTGATCTTATTACTTTTTATTACACTAACTTGCGAATATTCACCTTTCTGTCAGCACCTTCTTCTTTCCACTTGTCTAGTTTCATTTCTCTTAATGTTTTAAAAATGGATCTTACATTTTGGGAATTAAATAAAATGTGATGTTCACACATTTAACTTTACTATCAAATGGAAAATAGGCAATAAGAATAACTGCTTTTGAATGGCTAAAAATAAAAGGTTGAGAGAAAAGAATGATACTATAGGAGTAGTAGTGTTTTGAACACAAAATTCAAGATGTATCTCTTCTCAGACAGACTCAGTGCAACAGACTTGAAGTCAAGTGGAGATAAATAAGTGATGCCAAGGAAACAGCAGATGAGATCTGTCAACAGAAATAAATATATTTATCTGAACAGAAACTGTACATGAAAGGTATGTTCAAAAACGTGAAAGGACTTAGAGGGCATACCAGGGGAATGACTAGTTTCTAACAACTAGTACCTGACCCTATTTTATCAGCAAGTACACACTTTGTACTCAGAAATTCAAAGTACGACCTTCTTAAAACAGTGTCAGTGCACTGGCATTCTTTTTTCTTTTTTATTGAAGGAGTTGCATAAATAAGATTCTAACGCATGAAGAGAGAAACCTGTGCAGAGGAAACTGATGTGCCACTGCAAGGACACCTTGATCTCTCCTGTGTTCTATTACAGGCATACAAAGTGTAGTACTGAAAGGAATTAAATGCTTTTCGATGCATTTTTCAATGATTCCTCACAGACAATGGAACTACTTTTTATACAATGTATGAAAGCAATAGGAAACTAATTAAAGGAGATATTAATACCCTGTAACACACACAGAATTAATCCAAGTCATAAGGATAGAACTAATCAATTGGAATAAAGTAAACTGAGGGGAAAAAGCCATCCAAGTGCTGCAATCGCTATCATAGCTTCAAGAGTTCAGAAGGAAAATTAGCGTAAATTTTCCTAGACATGCTCTAAAAATTATATCTTGCATGCTGATGAAGACTCAAACATTTCACCCTGATTCCTGTTATAATTATAATAGAGCAATAATTATTTGCTACTGATTACAAGTAAAGTACAGAAAAAGTGGAATTTATAATATCTGCTCTAGTAGAATTTCACTCCGGTGACTATACCTCAATTCTGATGTCCTATCCCTGGATTTAAAAAGCAAATGACTATTTATTTTGAATAGAGAGTTTAGATCAAAAAAATACAGATTATGTGCTTGCAGAAAACTATTAATTATATATGGACAAGACAAACAAAACATTATTTAAGAGCATAAAATTCCTCATAAATCCTATTAGAACATAGGGATTCACTGTTTTCACATACTTAGAGGTTCAGAAAATAGATCATTACTGAAAAAAAATTCATTTCAGCATACTTCAAAGGTCTGTAAATTGCAAGGTGTTTTTAAGGTCTCATATTTTACAATATGCATATACTATTTCAAGATATAACAATACAAGTTGTGCAATTGGAAAATCGGTTACTAACTAGTGAAGTTACCTAATTACCCCTGCATTCCTTTCTCCCCCACTGCCTTGGAGCAAAAAGAGACACTTAAAAAATGGAAATCTGTAATGTAAAAGATGACAAGAGGAAGGAGTCCCACAGTCTATAAAAGAAAATAGCATAGGTTCAAATATAAACAATTCTTGCAGCAATTATGGGGAGGAGATTGATTTAGGAGAAGGAGAAAGCAGAAAGTGGCATTTAGCTGAACTGGTTTAAGTATTACAGACATATGCATCAGGTGCAAAATTCAACTCCTGGAACATCATGTGAAATTTTAGCTTGGATTTTGTTCTAACCCTTCCCTCCCCCCAAAATGGTATCTATACGTTTTACTGTTAAACCTGTTAATGAAACCTAGAGAAGTCAATATATACCTGCCACGGAGAAGATTTGCTAGTCATCGGAAATCTGCACTTTACACCTTTGGCTACAATCATGGTCTGCGTGAACTCCACTGATGTACTGTGACTAATGGCCAGTTTAAAGTTAGTACTGCTTGGAGTGGACTGATCAGAGTTTCCACTGGACCCCATCACCTTCAAAAACATTTTTAAGTTAATAACTGCATTTACAGCAAAGTGTTTCACTGCATCCTGCCAGCATAGTGCTGTAAGACAATGCATGTGTGTTCTGTGCCCTTGAGTATGGTATGAGAATTAGGGATGGCACAGGGCAAAAGGCACATGTGAACACTTGCAGCATCCTACATCGTATCAGTTAAGTGCGCAGCTAGCAGGTTGAGGGGGGTGATTATTCCCCTGTGCCCAGTACTGGTGGTAGAGTGCTGTGTCCAGTTCTGGGCTCCCCAGTACAAGAGAGATATGGAAATATTGGAGTGAGTCCAGCAAAGGGTCATGAAGATGATTAAGGGACTGGAGCATCACTCATACAAGGACAAGCTATGAGCACTAGAACTGGAGAAAAGAAGGCTCAGGGAGATTTTTCTCCATGTTTGTAAATAGCTGATGGAAGAGTTAACAGAAGATGAAGGCAGAGTCTTCTCAGTGCTATCCAATGAATAGATAAAAAATTCAAATGGGTACAAATTCAAATACCAGACATTCCATTTAAACACGAGAAAATACTTCTTTTAAAAAAGCAAAGACAAACAAACAAAAAACTTTGGAAACATTCAAAACTTGTCTGGCCCTGAGCAAACTGCTCCAATCGACCCTGCTTTGGGCAGGGGGCTTGCCTAGAGCATCTATTCTGTGACTGACAGGTGGAGGGAGCTTCGCCCGGCCCAATACAGATACCGAAGACAGTCACAACATCACATGTATCTGCATTTTGTCTTGAAAAGACAACCAGAAGCAAACTCAAACGTGTCTAAGGAAATCACCAGCATAAGTGCATCATCAGACCAACATGAGGAACAAGCCAATTCACCGTACAAATATGTGTTCAAGCTGAACCGTTCTTAATTCCAGTCACCAAAGGCATACAGAAGAAAAGAGAGGGAGAGGAGAGCATGAATTTCATTTAAGCCTCCAATTATGACTGTAACTAACTACAACACATCATGGATTCAAACAAAAGTTCCCTTAGCTTCACTGTGCATTACTCCTTGCGAAAAAATATCGACCAGATTTCTCATTTGAAGGACGACAGAGCACTAACACAGTCCTTACAGGTTTGGAGAAAAAGCAGCACAGTTAAGAGATTTAAAAGGATGCCAAATAGAATAAGAGATGTCTAGATCAGGAGATCTTTCTGCTGATAGGTGATATAGAAGAAAAATGGCAGTGCTCTTTCTCTTCAGAGGTCTGAGAGAATAGTGTAATTGAGTCCCAGCTATACTGGGCACACGACTTTAAAAATTCACTATGCAGCACAATACCAGTGTTCTTGGCTCAGACATGATTCCGGACAAAACAGAAGGGCACTGCAGGTCAGCACAAAGGCGTACGTACGTACAGAAGCCTGCGAGAGAGGTAGTTCTGGTTTACTTGTTCTGCAATAAGCACAAACCCTACGCTTTCCAAGTCTTACAAATGTCATGCCGTGACACCAACCTTGAGCCACCTTACACGGATTCAAAATGGAATTTCTTTTTAAAAAAATCTAAAGCAAAACTTTGTCTTCGTCAGAATTCTTGTCTTTCTACAGTTAAAATTAAACATTACAAAACCGTGAATACTTTTTGAGACAATGCTGGATCTTTAATCCAATGTCCAGTTCTGACTGGAAAAGTGGAAAACAACTCTACTACGAGACTCTAAAAACACTAGACAGAAAATAGAGTGTCTTGAAATTTTACTGGTTTATCCAATTTTCAGTGTTAAACAGACTTTTGATCAAACAAAATATTTAGTACATATTTCAATACAAAAAAAAAACATTTAAGAAATATCAAGTGTTTCAAATATTCCTTTTCTTCCTACTATAATTCAAAAGCGAGGAGAGAGCATCTGAAGTTGCGTATGTGCTCAGGTTGGTTTTTAAGTAATATGTCAGAGTTCAATGTTTCACTGAAAAGTATGGTTGAATTTCTGTGGGAAAATATTATTTATCTAGAAATTTAAGGGTTGGTGTGTTGGTTTGGGGAAGGAATGGGGAGGGCAGGGAATAGGAAGAGGTTTACCTGAAATCTTTTCCAGGCAGTAAAGAACTTAACGTCGTGCTCTAAACATACGCAAAGACAGTTACAAACTACTATTTTGAAGACAGTAGTTACAAAGGAGTTCATCAGCATTCAGAAAGAAATATGTATCTTTATGTTTTCTTCTTATATAAAAGAGAAGAAACAAAACCTAAGATCAATTCCAAAAGTGACACTTCAAAAAAATTCAGAGATTTGTATTGACAACTATTGATAAGGATCAGTTACAGCATCATCTTCAATGTACTCCTGTATTTGCAAATGTGTGCAATTATGAGCGAACACCATTGTAAAACAAAACAAATCAAAAATCACAACAATATACTCCTTCTGAGTAGGTCAGGAAAACGTTCGGAAATCTCAAAAAAAAATTTGAAATATTATATATACGTCTGCACGTTTTAGCCCAACTATTCAGGTGACTGCTAGGACACAAAATCTCCTCCAAAAAGTAACAACATTCATTAAAACAAATATATTAAGGACAAGATTTCTTATGCTCAATTTCTAATCTCTGTACATGACAACTGGACTATTTCCAGTGTGAAGGCTCTTTGCTAAGGAAAAGAAAAAAAAAAAAAAAGCACCAAAAGATTACTAACCTAGAAATACTAAAAACAGAAGACCACCATATGGTCTTTCAAGTCTTGTCCTTAGAAGCCTGGGTTACCTCACTGTCTGAGTAATTTCATTAACCTCCAAAACACAGATGGAAAACGAACATACTTCATCATTTTCTCAGTGAGTGTTCTGCTCTGGTACAGCCTAGTGGCTGCTGAGTAGTTTTTTCTAATGACTGCAAAAATACATTATTCCCTCCCTGACCCAACTCAACAGCATTTTATACAAAATTCAGTCAGGATAGTCTAGAGGCAGTTAATCCCCCTCTTCAGCACCAGTTCATGACCTCCTGCTTCAAATGCTGCTAGACAGCACCTCAAACAGCTTGCTAGCATGAATCTAATCTCCTTTCCACAACTATATAATGCCTTAGGTTCCCTTCAACCTCCCTTCTTACTCTTAGTAATACTGGAGAAATAAATCACTTCCATACGTAAACAATATTAAATGTAAAGCCAAGATTGTTTTCATTCTGGTCCACTGAACCATACGCACTTCAGAAATATTAAAAATAATTACTGGCTACTGTCAGTTTAAATGACACATTCTTTTCATTACTCAAGGAGAAGTGCTACTGTGCAGCATACAAAACAGAAATCAGAAAAGTGCCCCATTTTGCTCATTTCTTCTCTTTCCTTACATGTTAAGGTTTAATTAATTTAATTAATTAATGGTCACACTTCATGCAGGCAGTTAAAATTAACTGCAGAATGCCTTTGATTACACTTGTGCAATCCCATTAAGTTTAAAATCACCCCACAGCCATGGCAAAGGAATGATTTCTAGACCTGCTTCGTGCGAAACATTGACCTTTCTTGACTAACGTACTGTCATGGTGTGGCAAGCATTAGCCTTTTGGTCAGCGCAAGCATGACATGAAATTTTAAACATATGCAGTAACTGGAACTTATTAACTGCTGTAACAATATGAGCAGTTTCATTCTGCAAGAAATAAGATCACCAAATGCACGTAAATGTTTAAATTTACAGTATACTGCCTTTTTGGAAATTTATTAAATACTCAAATATCCATCTGTCCTAGTAATCCAACAATTACATCAACAAATATCCAGTGAAAATTATTCTGGTTTCAGATATATAAAATCCTCAGAGATATTACAGCATTTTTTCCTAGAAAGAGCACTCGCTGTTCATATTGCTGGAATAGAAAAAAAAAAAAATAATTTGAAGCTCCTCCTATAGTGAAACTATCAGACAATCGAAGTCATGTAAGGGTTCGGATAAAAAGGTAAATGCTTTATATTTTTATGATCACAGAACTTTTGACACTATCTGCACATATCATTAATGTGATCAGATAATAAGTAATGTCAGTAATGTCTTCCTTATCTCGGTTGGGCACCAAGAAAAAAAAAAACAAGGCACTTGATAGCCATTAGATTTCGTCTGTTTGTGTAACAAAATCTGGAACTGGGTTAAAATGTTTTAGACTTACTGAGACTTATCTTGAAGTTAACTAAATCTCACACCAATATTTAAAGTCTCTAAATTAAGCATTTTTGTTTCTCAATTAAACATGAACAAACATGTATTATTCTGTGATGTAAAAGAAAAAATAAAATATTTTTATCTCAATAAAATAAAAGTATCTGTAAAATATTATTATAAGGTCCACTAGAAAATTTCAAATTTAGATGCAATTAATGCCAGCTGAGCTTTCAAGAAGACTTCTTCCGCATTTAATAATGGGACAGTAACCAAATTTCTAATGAAACAGCAGAGAAGAAAATCACCTGGCTCAAGGCCAGGTCAGTAATTTTCCTGATTATCTGTTTTAGATTTCTGACTCCACCTTGACCCTCGCTAATACACTAGTCTATAAACTGTCCCATTTCCTAATGGCACAGGAAAAAAAGTAAACCACACACAAGAATCAACACTCAGCAAGTTTGCTGATGACACCAAGCTACATGGTGTGCTCAACATGCGGGAGGGAAGGGATGCCATCCAGAGGGACCTTGACAGGCTGGAGAGGTGGGCCTTTACCAAGTTCATGAAGTTCAACAAGGCCAACTGCAAGGTCCTGCACAGGGGTCAGGGCAATCTCAAGCATAAGTACAGGCTGGGTGGAGAGAGGATTGAGAGCAGCCCTGAGGAAAAGGACTTGGGAGTGTTGGTGGATGAGAAGCTCAACATGAGCCGGCAATGTGCGCTGGCAGCTCAGAAAGCCAATTGTGTCCTGGGCTGCATCCAAAGAAGCATGGCCAGCAGGTCGAGGGAGGTGATTGTCATCCTTCTACTCTGCTCTCATGAGACCCCACCTGCAGTACTGCATTCAGCTCTGGGGCCCCCAATATATGAAGGACATGGAGCTGTTGGAGCACATCCAGAGGAGAGTCATGAAGATGATCAGAGAGCTGGAGCACCTCTCCTACGGAGACAGGCTGAGAGAGTTGGGGCTGTTCAGCCTGGAGAAGAGAAGGCTCCAGGCGAACCTTCTAGCAGCATTCCCATACCTAAAGGGGGCCTACAGGAAAGCTGGAAAGGGACGTTTTACAAGGGCATGGAGTGATAGGACAAGGTGTAATGGCTTGAAACTGAAAGAGGGCAGATTTTAATCAGATCTCCGGAAGAAATTATTCACTCTGAGGGTGGTGAAACACCGGAAGATGTTGCCCAGTAACATAGTAGACATCCCATCCCTGGAGGTGTTCAAGGCCAGGCTGGATGAGGCTTTGAGCAACCTGGTCTAGTGGCAGGTGTCCCTGCTCATGGCAGGGGATTTAGAACTAGATGATCTTTAAGGTCCCTTCCAACCCAAACCATTCTACAGTTCTATGAACACTGAAAGCTCTGTATCAATTGTTCACCTAAGCATTTTATGTTTCAAAGCGACAAAGACATCTAGAGATGAAATAAATGTATTTAGGTTAAAAAGTCATTGCATATGAATTCCACTGGATGAGGAAAATAGTCAGCTAGACAGCAACTGTGTGTGTCACCAGCAGTGCTGCAGCAGACATCCCTTTGGATTTCACACCATCAATGGCCATAACCAATATTAATAAAAGCCATCTGGCCTTGTATAGCTTTATGTCTGTATCTCATTGTTTGTTTCAACGGCATTTATCCATCCCTGGAGTTCTTCGTACTGAGAGGTAATCTGGAAACTTTTAGAGGCCTCAATAAAGAAAACAAACAGCAGGCAATTAATCATGGCAATAGTGCTTCCAAAGGTCACACTATTACTTTGAGCAATGATACCAATGATACCGATCATTTTCACTCCTCAAATTTAACTCCAGGGGAAAAAAAAATAATCTCTAATTTTACAGTAATAACTACTAGAAGCACAATTAACAAGAGTGCAATCTTGTAGCTAATGCCTTGACTAGTAACTCTGGAGATCTAAGAAACTTTGCTTTCAAATTATGTCCCAAGATCATCATGTTCAGAAGCAACCAACAAAACCAGACTGACAAAAAATGCAACTGCATTAGTGTATAACTTGCTTTGGACCAAGTAGCCCTACTGAAATGTAAGACATCTGTTCAAAGAAACTTGTGAGAAAGCAAGGATGTTTTCATATTCCTCCAGAGTGACCGAGATTTCAAACAAAACCATCACAGGAGATCTATTAATTATTAGCTTATCTGGATGCAGTAGCTTCCTCTTGGCTTCACTTCCCTCAAAGATTGCAAACTCGTGGGGTCTTGGAAGAGAACGGGAGACAAGAGGCTTGGCTCTAGCACCTCAGCAACGGCCCTGAACTGAGGACGGGAGTCCGGAAATCACATACCTATTTGCAGATCTGTATCTTGCATATATTATTGGAGAAAGAATAAACTCAAACCACCACCACTTTGTACGTCACCATGAGAAGGCTTCATGATCACTATTACTAAATAAAGTAGCCATAACAGATAAGTTTAATGTCAAACAGTACCGCCTCTGGGTGAACTATTCCCAAAGACATCTCAATATCAGATCCCAAAAGGGGTTTCATCTAATCTCTAGACTCCAAAGGGATTTAAGCAGAAGCTAGACACTGCTCAAAAGGAATGGCTTGAGCCATGTGCAAAAGACAGAAGTTCAGGCCTCTGGAGAATCATCAGGTGAATGCAGGGATTTTTGGAACACAGCTTTAGCTGAGGCATCAGAGAAGGACACAAGCTCCTAACACACACTTACAATTATCATGGACAACTCAAGTCTGTCTTTAAGCATTTAAATATCTCTGCAAATACGAAAATCAGAAGCCTAACTCTGTTGATGAAGCTTAAGCTCTTCAGCCTTATTTCAAAGGTAAATTCAGGCACTTTTTTTTTTTTAAATATTTATCTGTGTTCAATTTTGACTAAATCATCCATCAAAGGGTCATTCTGTATTAGCCCTTCCATTCTGTATGTACACAATATATGTGTTTTACAGGAAAAATGGGAGAGATGAGTCATTCTGTAATTAAAAATATTTCCATTTTAACGTTGTTTCCATAACACATACTGAATTAGTTAAACAGGAGTAGGGCACATCATTTGGAGTTAAAATAACATCATTCTGACACTCAAGAAATATACTGGGGGTTTTATCATCTAACGTGCACTCTATTTTTCAATGCCAGATTTTATCTTTCAAAATCATAATTAGTAGTAGTTTTAACATTTCCTCAACTATAAAGACTTAACATTTAATGGATAAAATTTCCCTAAACTTTGGTGAATACATTGTATTAGCCATGTTCTGTATTATTTGACTACTGTTATTAAACAATAATAGCATTCACTTTCTTACAATCAAAATTTTTTAAAAGGAGCTTTATATTTAAAGGGAGAGGGAAAAGGCAGAGAAGATAAATTATGCAACTGAAATAGGAGTGGTTGTTTTTCTCTTTGTATCTTAAGTGCAAACTCTTCTTCACTGTGTTTCCCAAACACCATCTGTTTCCAAAACAACTCATCACCAAACATAACAGAGGAGATAGGAACTTCTAATAGGAGTCAAATCTGCCAACTTGCAGAATGTCTGAGCTTTCTCAAACAGGAAAAACACGGCAGCACAGAGCTGTTAATAAATTTAAGAGAAGCAATGGTTGTCACCTCAGATGATGCAGCAGACCATTTTAGGGATTTTCATTAGAATCATAGATGGTTCATTACTTTATGATGTTCCTGCACACTTGCTTTTAGAAGTCCCAACCACATTTGGACACTTAAGAGCAGAGTTTGTTTCACTTAGAAAAGGTTTCGGGTTTTTAAAATTCTTTTTTAAAGCCTACTATTAAAGCCTGAATAATGGGTCAACAGCTGCTGAGGGCCTCACTCCATTTGCATCAGTGAAAGTTTGGAAAATAAAAACTGCCAGAATTTATTTACCTCAGAGACCCACCTGCGCCAGCACCCTTTCCGCAGGAGTTCAGGAGGAGGTACAAGAACCCAAGATGTATTCAGGTACATGCCATGATGAGAGAGCTCCCCTCATCTCCAGAGAGGCTCACATCAGTTTCAAATCCTAACTATTTACTATTGCCTCTGGAAGTTCTTTCTGGAAGAGGAAGGTACCATTTTTAACCTGGTTATACTACGCGGTTTAATGATAGCACTATGCTTACTTAGAACATGAGTTTATCTTTTTGCTTTTCCCTCTCTTCATAGTATGTGGAGAGAAAAAAAATACTTATTTACTTTGGTCTAATAAGTAACAGTGAGAAAAAAATCATCTAAACTCTTGTAGTGGGTCATACATCTATTTTTAAAAAACATGTATGATAAAAGAATATGGACTGGACAGGAACCATCATGTTTATAGACTCCAGCTAATAGATTCCTCCTATCATATCCACACGTCAAACAATTTCATACAGACAATATTCTCTGTAATGAACATATTAAGAAACATCACTCTGAAATTTATTTTATCTATTCTGATCACATCTCTAACAGATTACATCTTTTTTAACCAAGAAATCCTTAGCAAGTCTGAGACATGATGTCTTTTTTGCCCTTCCCCAGTTCTCCCTGTCCTTTCCCTTCATTCAGAACAATTCTCTCCTTTCTGTAGCCCGAATAATTTATTACATACATGGAAAATTTTTTACTTCCAAGTACCTTTCCAGATAATTTTATAGCTATCAGAAAGCTAAAAAGTGCTTCTGTTGCTCCCTTGGCAGTTAGTTCTATTAGACTAAATCCATTAGCACACTCACATGTACACACACCACATTTTGAGCCCTTTCTGTTCATGACTTTATTAAGATGTTAATTCTTTCTTGTTGCTCATACAGATCCTACAAATTCAGTATCTTAGTTTGTCTTAGCTTAGTTTTTATATTTTCTTTTTTTATCTTACTACTACATTAGTTCATCACAGGTTCTATATTCCTGACCCTGCTGCCTCAACATACTTAATTACATTACAGGCAACCATCTCTGTTCCTGCTCAATATTCTGAGCAGCTTCACAGAGTTTTAAATGCACAAAATGGTCGTTGCCACACACTTCATTTCTGGCGTCGGCAGTTGCGATCTTGTGCTTTGTTACTAAAAATAGAGCTGCTTCCAGCTACCTGAGCTGGAAAGCTAATTACAGAGCTGGTAAACAGTGCTCCTCCCTGTTGAGCAAATGGCAGAATAAGGAGTCTGCTAATGCACTAGGGCACACATGGTCCTGTGGGTCTTTGAAATCCATCAAGTGTCATTTATTTAATAATTTGTGGCTGTTTGCTTCATGGATAAATTACTACTTAAGTAAATAACTGTTTGACTGTTGGATCAACAAATCAAGGAGAAAAAGTGCAATCAGCCCATTTTAGGAAAAAGCATTCTAGTCTAATTCTCAGCTTGCACAAATCAGAATAATTTCACTGAGGTAAACAGCATATTGTTGATTTAGACTAGGTAAAAGTCTGATCTCCTGCAGAAAAGAGGTTATTAGAGGACCAAATGTTTGCAGCAGCTTAAAGACCTTTTTGAAAGTTATTTCTGTCACATATACAGGCAAGAACAAACAACTGCCACTGTGAGAAAGCACCTTCTTCTCTTTAAAGTACTCTCCTTCATGTCTGCAGTACGGCAGCACATTGCCTGGAAGACATTCCCTGCTGAAAGATCTTAAGGTAGATAGAAGTGCCCACAGAATTTAGATGCTCCTCTGCATTTGTCAATGAAACACTGGTTTCCCTGCTCCACGGGACTGATTCTTACCATATAGCCCAATAGGAGCTTTGTTAGCAACGAGGCTTCGGCCATCACTCCGTCAATAAAACTCAACTCATTTTCAGTCATTACTGAAGCAACAATATATAGATAGTGCATCAGTAACTGTTAGAATCACTGTGATATAGCTGCAGCCCCAAAGCAAAACTATAAAATACTCATGTTTGTTCATCCAAAACACTTCCTGGAGCCAAGAGAGAAAATAGCCCTCTGGAATAATATTTTTTTTATTTGAATGCAGAATATAGGAATAAAAGAATTGGATAGAAAACCACCACAAAGACCAATTTTAAAAAGCATTTCTATTTCTCCTTCCTAACCCCCCAAGAAATAAAAAGACTGGTAAATAAAACCTCCAAGACTGTACTCAACACGTTAGGAAAGCTTGACAGAGGAAACGAATATCCTAGTAAGCATAAACTGCTTGTCATCATGTTTCTGTCATGTAATAGGTATATACAGTGCATATAGGGACAGAATTGCTATCTGAGGTTAAATGCATTATTTACATGGCTAATTTGGGAGTGGAGTGGATGAGCTCCCTCTTCTGTCTCCCACCTTCACGAAAAGGCTGTCCTCAGCTAAGCAAAATACCTCCTGTTGTCAAAGAAAAGCAGTTTGGCAATCTTTAGCAAAAATGACTGGAAAAGAGAAGATAAGAAAACTGTGGACAGGGATGGAAATGCGTAGTATAAGGAAAAAGAAAATGCAAGAAGGAACCAGAAAAAGAGGCAACGAAAGGCATGAGGAAGTCAGGCCACAAAAAAAAAAAAATAATCAATAGTATTTCAAGCTCTGCATATGCCAGAGAGTGGAAGTGGAGAGAATCCTCTGGCAATAACAGTGATGCAAAAAAAGAAACAGAATACCAGCCCTCTCATCTTGAACAGAAGAAATACAGACAGTCCAAATCTGCACACTACAAGGCAGTCCCACACCATCACACCTAAGTCAGCTCTGAAGGAGCCAATTCCTGCACCGGGACCTGCGTAGCTGCCATTGTAGCAGTGCTTCACCACAACTGACACGTCTTGTTCCTGTGGTATCCGGTGTATGCACAATAGTGTCTCTGGACAAAGTCATTTTTAACATTTCAAACCTAAACGTGTGTGTGTGTGTGTGTGTGCGCGCACACATGCAGCGTGTGTGTGAATGGGGCAGGGGGTTAGACAGCGGTGCGGGAATGTGTGTGTTTGATGGAATTCAGTACACAAGCAATATTAAAAGTCAATTGAATCCTGGCTTTCAATCACTGATCAATCTTCCTGTGTTTTCAGACCTTTCTTTCTGACCTAAATGGCCACAAAGACAGTAAACAGCACATAAGTTAGATAAAACGTGCTTATTATAGTGGGACAAATACCTTTCAAATGATAGCATATTCCAGAAAATAATCCACAAAAAAAGCATATGCAGACAACAGAAGCGGTATTTTCCTGCAGCTTTGCTATTTGTCCCAACATTAGTTCTCACCTTAAGGCAGAGATGTGATAACCTTTAACCCTGGGAGATATTTAATTTATTCATTCAGATTACAAAGACACAACATTGACAGCCACTTTCCTCATGTGCTACACAGACCAACTTACACATTTAAATCACTTCCAAGTGTTTTCAGGTGGTCAGCTTCTGATGAGTTGAACTTGCCACTGATAGTGCAAGTAAGCTGTGCCTCCACCTTTCTGTTAAGCTAGTACAAAGTTTCCAATCCCCTTGCCAAAAAATTACGAGAAAGAAAGGAAGGAGGGTAAAATCAGGGAATATTAGGAAACTGTTGAAAATATGTTGCTTAATTCTTTTAAACATAAGTTGGCCCTACTGGATCTGTCTTGGGCAGTCCTAGAAAAGGAACTTCCAAAGTGATGTTCCTTAATGAATGAGGTGACTTTGTGAATCTTACTTTATTCACACCAAAAAATTATGTATTTCAATCACACAGGTATCACTCAAACTTCACCTTTCCTAATGACTACATCAGCATGTGCAAAGGCTCCAGAGACAGAATGAGATTAATGGAATAAATTTAGGGATGTATTAAACAGGAGGGAAGGGGAATAAAAAAGCATTAACGTATTTCTTCATTCAATAATTGACTGAATCAGAGGCATTGATTAAAGAAGCACGCGTGTTAACGTACAATACTGAAGCATAGGAAAAAGAACTTTAACCCACAATGGACTGAAAGTACCATGGTTTGCTGTATTATAGAAGCACCAATTTCAAAAGAGTTCACAACCATAATTAACTATCTGCTTATGCCTCAAAAACCTAGCAACCAGCCATACCAGATGCCCTTAATCTGCAGAAAATTCATTGGAAGTACTTTCCGACTACTGACCAAGCTTCATACAACAAAGATATTTAATTTAAAAAGCATTCACATGATGAAACATTCAATTTTTTCTCAACAATTCTAAAAATCAGCTACAGACTGGTCTCCACAGCACAGGAAGCCTGCAGGTAAGAACACGGTGTAAATACAGACTCCATCTTACCTCAGCTATATGCGGCATGGGGTTAAATCCACAGAGATTGCACACAACTTTCTTGCACTCTGTACACGTATTAAAGTTGGGAGGATCCTTAGAACCAATATTTAGTCCAGTTTTACAAAGGGGACAAGACATTTTAGGCTGGCTGGCTTTCTCCGGTTCCGATAGCCCAGCAGGTTTCTTAGCTTCAGCAGCCTGAGGCTTGCTTTCTTTAGCCAAACCAGGTTTCTTTTCTAAATCAGATCCTTTAGTCGTTAAAACACTATCTGCTTTTGACGGCTCCAATTTTTCAGTAGGAAGAGGCTTGGTTTCTTTCTTTACAGGAACAGCTTTTGGAAGAGGCTGAGTCTGACCAGCCTCTCTGGGGACTGCCTGAGAAGCCGGAGGCTGGGATGGAGGCTGAGATGGAGGCTGGGGCTGCTTCGCTGCAGGACCAGGTGGAGGGGGGGCTGATGTCTGAGACCCTGGCTGACCCGCTGTGGAAATCAAATTCGAGGCCTGGCTGAAGATTGAAGCCCCGAATCCAAAGAGTTTCCCAGTAACTGTTTCTTGTGGAGTTGTAGGCTGAGGCTTAGGGGCATCAGTGATGCCTCCCAGATTAAGGCTGAAACGCCTTGATTGCTCAGGAGTTTTTTGAGGTGCCTGGGGTTGAGGCACCAGCTGTGCTGGTGCTGGCTTGGGACCTGCCCCTGTTTGCGGGCCCTTGGGAGCTGGTTTGGTATCAGGCTTCGGGGCCGGTTTTGTTTGTAATTTCTTAGGATCATCTTTTGTTTGTGTTGGCTCAACAGGCTTTTGAGTTTTAGCATCTGGCCTGGCCCCAGGCTGAGACACAAGCTTGGGATCTGACTTCTGCCGAGACACTTGTGGAAGGGGTTTGGAATCTGGTTTATCCCCAGCTGGATGTGTGTCCTGTGACAGCTTGGCAAGCTCTGGCTTTGGGGAATCTGTCACTTTCTGTTGAGTTGGTGGAGGTCTGGGACTTGACGAATCCTGTTTCGGCCCTGTTGCTGCAGAGGCAGGCACAGTGGCCGTCGTAGGCTTCTGTATACTGGGTTGGTTTTGCTTATCGTCAGCCTGTGTTGGCTCAGCCTGATCCGACGTGGGAGTAGGATCTATTTGCTGGGAGATCTCGGCAGGCTCGGCACGGGGTTGTTTCGATTTTACAGGGGGAGACCCAGGCAAAGAGGGTTGCTTTTTCTGTGGCAGGGTTTTTTTCGATTCTGCTAGCTGTGAAGGATCAGGTTTTGGAGAAGCATCTTTCTTTTGGACTGGTTGTGGCTGAGGAGATGGTTTAGCTGTTGAAGGTGGAATGGGTGTCTTCTGTTTGGGAGGGGGTGGCTGTGGTCCAGGGCCATGACCCGGTGCTAGGTCACCACCTAACGCTCTTTGCATCTGGCAGTTTAAACAGAGCCATTCCTTAATCTGCAGAAAAAACCACAAGTAAAGGTATTATAATGAAGAAAAGACAAAGTTAATAAAATCAGTAGGCTATTCTAGTGTACAACTTGTTGCAATATTTCAGACTTTTATGTAAAAAGAGAGAAATATTACCACTAATGTTGTTTTGCAGTTAAGATGCCCAACTGATTTTTTCATTCTCCACATTCCTGTGATTTGAGCTGTTACTGAGCCCATGCTTCTAATGACTTCACATTCAGTTTACACACAGCTGAATATTGGAGGATAAAAACCCATCAGAAGGAAAAAACACATTGGAATTTCATGGGACCCAGCAGTGATTCATTTAGAGCAATGATTTGCCAGAAAAGAGAAAAAAAAAGACAAATACTGCTAAAATAGTTTGACACATCAAGTCTGCTGACAGAAAACAATAATCAGAATTAAAACACAGTAAATGCATAATTACCTTTAAGCATGTATCTAGCAAGCTCTTCGAACAGCTTATGGTTTTGGTAATGGTTTATAGTATTGGCAGTATATATGTATCCAATGAACCAGGCACAGAGGTGTGCTCATGGACACCATATGTTACAGAGACTCACACTTTACCATCAATTCAAGGGCAAGTCTTCATTTGGAATCAGCGAGGAGCTTTGACTAAGCCCTGATGGTATTTTAAGAGTCATAATTAGGTTTCCCAAAATTCCTTCATTATTAAAAGAAGCTCCCAGGGTAATTACTGTACACCTAGATACAATGGGCCCCTCTTTTCAACACAGAAGAGAAGGAATAAGGTGAATAATGTATTTACCAATGTTTCTCATGAATTTTAGTACCTTATAACTTTAAAACAATTTTTTCCTCCTTCCCAAGAAGTATTACATGAGAGGCAAACTGTATTTTCTAATAAGACTGGAAAACCTAATAATCCTAAGTGGTCACCCCTACCTTTGCTTTTGTAAAGCCTCACAATCTGAGGAAGGATCAAAAAGGCTAAAGCAACACGTGGTCAGGAAGCATCACGTGCTATCTTCCACATTTTACATCACTGGCAGAAACATTATAGGCAGCAAAAATGCCATTCGATATGCCACAGAGTCCCGTGGGCCTACACCTGCAAGTAAATACTTAAGCAGGTCATCTGTAGCTCTACTTCTGTTCTTTAGTCTGAGTGTGAAACAGAGAGAAACCGCAGTTAGGACTTAGGAGACAATATAAGACTCAGATCTTTTCTACGGGTGCAGATTTCTGGATCCTGTTTATTGCACAGGTCTGAAATCTCCACCATACACCATGGGATGAATCTAGAAGTACTGGATGCAAAGAAGGATTTTGTCTGCATAACACTAGAGCTCACCGGAAGGAAAGAACTCTGATGTCATAGACTGAAGCAATGAATTCATTACTTCAGTGTGCTTTGCCAGCCTTGTATTTTTCCAGCAGCAAAAATTAAACGAACAGTTGGACACAGTTCCCTGAAACATAGTTATTCCAATTATCCTGGTAAACATGGTACATACACACTGGTGTATGAGCTCGCTATTACTAACAGCTTCACAAAGAGATGCCCAATTTTGGCCCCAGCTGTAAGTTCACGGTAATCAAGTTGTCGTTCATAACAACACTGCTTTTATCTTCCATATCCAGTGCAATTTTTTTTAGATTGTTTAAACAATTCTCTGATCTATTTGCAACCCATATAGCAAATGATTGTTAAAAAGTGAAACCAACCAAAACAGAACTGGAAAACATGTTTAAGTTCTGCTTTGAATTATTAAAGGAATTAAGTTCACAACTGCACAGAGGAGCTAAGCTAAATGTAATCTCTGCTCAACTCCCATATTGTTTGATTGGCGATCTGATCTCCTACAAGTCCTCTGGCCAAGGTACAACTATTTGCAATAAGTAAATCTTAATTATGACACCTGATTTTAGGTATTAGTAATCTAATTTCACTAGATACATATTAATACCATTTCTGGCTGGATTCTTAAGGGTTTCCAGAAGGTTTAAGTCTAATCAAAGACCAGACTTAAGCCACATAACTCTGAACATCCACCTCAGTTGTCACAGCTGTCTGGCTTTGGCAAAGTGAGTAAGATTGCTTGTATTTGGGAGGTGGGCTCTCCGCTACGGTGGAGAAAGATAGCACCCTGTGAGGAGCTTCCTAATGGGCCTAAGTGAGGAACGTCTTTTCCCACTAACCACAGAACTTTTACCGAGATTTGGACAATGCACTTTTCATGGTCGTTCACTGCTCCTGCTTCTTTTTGAAACCTTCTGCTGGGTTTATGTGATGGAGTTTCGGTAGCACAGGAGGAGCTGCACAAATGGCCCCTGTAAGGGGCTGCGAGAAGCTTCCCCAGCTCCAAAACTGGTCCGACCGGTCTGTGGCCAGGTCAGACCCCCCACCTCCTCCAGCCAGGGCCGAGTCAATCAGCACCTCTGCGAATGTCCCATTTAGGACAGGGACACAGGAGCCTGAACCAGGGCTGGACCTACACCGAAGAGAGGGGAGACGGGCAGCTGCCTGTGCCGGGCCGCCACTGCCTGGCTGGAGATGGCTGCAGCGACACAGTCTGGAGAGCTCCAAAGCATCCCACTATGGGGGTGACCCTGGGCAGAGTTCATCCTGCCAGGATGGCCGAGGTTTGTTGGGCCCAGCATGGCTGCAGCGGAGAGAGGGCTGAGACCTGAGAGAAACAGCTACCAGGCACTGAGGGCAGCGAAGATGGAGCAGGAGGAGATGTGCTGGAGCTGACATTCCCCTGCAGCCCGTGGTGAGACGCAGGCGGCCCCACTGCCGCCCATGGAGATCAACAGTGGAGCAGAGAGATCCACCTGCAGCCCGTGGAGAACCCCACGCTGGAGCAAAGATGCCTGTGCCTGAACGAAGTTATAGAGAATGGTCTCCCTTTGCTGTTGGAGACTGACAAGGGGGAGAGGCATCTGAAGCCCATGAAGAACTCCACGCCAGAGTGGTTGGCAGCTCTCTAAGAAGCTGTGACTTTGTAGGGAAGAAACCCGCACTGGAGCAATCTGACATGTAAGGATTGCATCCTGCGGGAAGCACTCAGGTTGGAGCAGTCTGTGGACTGTCCTGTGAGGAGGGGATCCATTGGAACAGGGGAAAAGAGTGCAAGGAGTCCTCCTCCTGTAAGAAAGGAGCAGCAAAAACAACATGTTTCTTAGGCGGCAGGGGGGAGGACTGGGGAAGGTGTTTTAAGATCTGGCTTTGTTTCCTGTTATCCTCTCTGAATGAGCCATTAACCAATGAAACTGATTTGTCCCCAAGCTGAATCCATTTTGCCCGGGGCCATGGTCAGTGGGTGATCCCTCCCTGTTCTCATCTCAACCCTCAGGTCTTTTGCTCCATTTTTCTCCTCTCCACCTCATCCGTGGAGCTGCCAGCTGGGCTAAACCACAACATACCCCCACTAGCCTTTTTTTGGTTCTTTGTTTTTAAAATTAAAGTCCTTTACTTTAAAGTAAGATGGCGAGATGAAACCATAGCAGTAACAGGTGCCTACTTACTCTCACTCGGCTTCCAGGAAACCTAATTTTAAATCCCTAAGACACCTTTAAGGCCCCAAACAAAGTACCTGTAGGGTTGGGTGTGGCTACAGAAGAAGTAGCCTGAATAACTCTTATGTTTATGGTGTCCAGACTCCAATTGCATTTATAAGCATATAGGCTTGTCTTCCAACACCGCAGCTGGTCCAGTCTGACTCTACTACCTAACTGGAGTCCAAACAAAAGTTAATTCCATACTACAGTTTTCAACACAATTTTGTGCAGAAGACAAAACTTTAACCCTCAATTGCTATTTTCTCCTTATCTTAAAAAAAAAAAACACACATATACACACACACTCACAGTATGAAAATGAAGCCTTTAAAACTAAAAATGAATTTGCTACTCCTACAGCTGAACATCAAAATGGAAAATGTAGCAAGTTTTACTTCATTGTATTATTTTTTAAATCTTCCTGGTTTATACATGAAATTCCTCCCATGCATTTTAGTGGGAGGAATTAAGTGCCAAAACTTCCAAGTCATTATAGCTTACACACATCATCTTCAAACAAACACAAAACTGCACAAACTGTAGCTCTGCAACTGGAATTGCAGGAGTTCAAAACGAAGTGGGTGACATGATGCAGTTTTGTATTGAACACTGGCCTGTTTGTTCTACTGCAGTTACAGAGATTCTCCATAAACTTTAACTAGAGCAGGCTTCTGTCAAATACAAAAGCTCTTACACATTATTACAGACAAAGTAAAACTTACTGCTGCTGTAGATACCTAAAATACAATGTTTGTCTATCCTTAAAGGTCTTCTTGGACAGCAGCTCTGTGACTTTCTAATTTCTTTCTCCATATTTCTCACATCTCTATCTAGAATGAAAAGGCAAAAGTTTCCAGGGTAACACACAAGCTTTTGCAGTTCCTGTCTACTTGTAAAGGAGATTCTCCTTTGATGCCAAGGATCCCAAGCTGTCTATTGTTACACTGATAGGTACAGGAGGGGGCTGGGTCTTATTTCTAGAAGAAATCCATAAGTGATTTTCTTCATCCCGAGACCCATGACGTTAAGTGCCATGACTAGGACTGTAAATTTGACAGATTTCATGCAGCATTTTTGTTCAGATTTCAACTACTCAACACAGAAAGTGCCACCTTGCTTTCTAACTCACTGATGTAGAAACTATATAACTATATGCCCTCATAACAACAAACAAGTAATTAAAATATTTTGTATATATTCATCAACCATAACATCTTCAAAAATCTTCATAAAGACTCTACTAGTTGGGAGCACCAAATGAATTTATTCACAGTTTTTTTAATAAAAACATCCACAGAGAATTACATTGAAGAAAATTATACCACCATGTTCCATAGCTCGCCTTTCTTTTTGCATTCATACTCTTAGCAGTTTAGTCCAATAGCAAACATGAGCTACACTTAAGTTTTTATCGCAAAGCCAACACAACTGAAGGCGATCTGGAGCGTATACCATTCTGCAAGTGTTCAGATTTGTTCTAACTATGCAAACCCATCAAAAGCAATAGAAAAATTCTCAGACAGTAAGTGCATTGACTGGTGTGCTCAATTTCTATTCCTGCAGATGATGTAGGGAAGGAAGAGAACACCCAGCTTGATTCCAAGATTCCAGATGTACTGTGAGAAAGAAATTTTGACTTGCAGATTGAACGTATTCCATTTAAAAATTACTGGCACACAACAAAAATTAAGCTCTCAGAAGCCATTTTAAGAGTCCTTTCACAGAACAGAGCCACATCCTAAGGCAATGGGTCTCATTCTCACTTAGACTAGTCATTTGGTACCATAAAAAGGAACTTTAAGATATGCATAAAATATTAACAGCCCTTTACATCACCACAGAAATGTAAAGATTAATAGTGCCTTTACATTGTTACATATATGTAAATTGACTTTGCTGACATTGATCAGCATTGCCCAAAGCGTTATCAACAAAGTCACTTTCTAGTTTGAAAACACACCAGCTTATTTGGCTCCTGACAATTTTAGAGAAGAGTGACAAAACCAGATTTGGCTCTCAGCAGATATTTCTACCAAGATGGTGAACGAAGTATGAAAAATAAAACACTTGAGCCCATGATTTTATGCAGCTTCAAGCAGGGTGGTAGAATACTGTAAGCGACAAGAAACGACATCCGAAAATCTTAGTATGAACAAAAAAGAACAATTTCTGTCACAGAACAAACTGAATTAGTACATCAACATACAACTGAAAAGGTCTTATAATAAGCCTGGACAACATTAGAGACAAAGTTTTCCTTCTACACCATCATTCCACGAATAAGATCTCAGCTATTTGAAGTAATTACACTGAAATAAACGTTTAACTATTGTACACAGTATGCAACTGATCCTCATTTGAGGCAAACAGATTATCACTTTAAAATAAGTATTTACATTCCTTTCAGATATCAGATGTAAAAGGCAACTAGGGAGTCTATCAGGAAACATTGATTCAAGATGCTCATAAAAATGATGCTAGGTTCTAGGCAGCAGCATGTTCCCCAGGTCTCCATTCCACAAACCACAGCAATTGTAGCCTGGTGCTAAATCACTGTTTGAGCAAACTTTTTAAGTAGCCATTTTAAATGTTACTTAGCCATTTTAAAACTCCTAAAGCACATTACTAGACAAATTGTGGAATTGTGTCATGCAGTTGTCAATCTTAAAACATACTCCACTACTCTGCTCAAATTACTGACACAAAAAGCTATAGTTTGCATATGAACTATGAGCGTTTGGGGAACTATTGTTTTCTAGCTTATATAATCGGAATCAAAGTAAAATAGTGAACATAATCTTTTGACTTTTTTTTTTTTAACGTGAGTATTTCAGAATACTTAAAACTTAGTTTTTACAGCCAAGCATGTGTTTAAGCTGCCTCATGCACAGGACAAGAAAAAAGACTTTTAAACACAGCTCAGCGCGCTGCATCATGCCTCACTGCAACAAATGCTGATTGCCTTCATTAACTGCATCTAGATTCAATGCACTATAAACACCTGAATGACTAAGAAAAAAACGTAACTGCAAACCAAGAGAGCAGCAAAGAAAAGGTTAACAGAGTTCATCTGTGCTGCACAGAGCGCATCCGAGTGAGTATCACCGGGATTTGAAAAGGGATTAGGCTGTCTGGTGGGAGCAGGGCTGGGCCATGCTTCCTGCCCAGTGCCTACCCAGCAAACAGCATCTCCACATCACATGGCCTAACGTAGTAGTAAATTACAGTTGCTGAGCAACAGCCATACTGGTGCAGATGGCTCACTGCAGTTGACATCTTTAGCTATGCAGATTAATTTATTATTTACTTGTGTTAAAAACAGGACAGGACAGTTTTCTGGGCTATTGAGGAAACACTCCAACATACTGCAGAATATTGCCCAGCTACAATATTGAGAACTATTGGGCATGCAATAGGTGTTTGCTTCTATGATCTGTTCCTTTCTTACAAGGGGAAAAAAAAAAAAAAGAAAAAATCCGCAGGGCTTCAATATTAATAATATTTCTCATCCTAAATGTAAAGCAGAAATGTAAGCACATAGTCTTCCTCCGAAAAAGAACCAATGTGGGAGTGTGTTTAAGAATATTCCACAGAGAGAAATAATATTCTGTACTTCCATAACCCTTCTATTTGAGGATCTTTAAATTGTCCCAAATGCCTAAGTGGCAGTTCTAGCTAGGAGCAGAACTAAAGGAACGATACTAACTTCATTTCATCACAGGAATTGTGAATAACCTCCATTTTCACATAAACTACAGTGTTAGTAACACTGGAACACCCCAAGTACTCTTTGGATTAAAACAAACATTTTGTACAGAAATATTTCAAACTTTGACCATTTTTAAGTGACAACTAAACAAAGCTTGTTTGAATCTGCTCCCTGATCAGTGTGAACCTAGACTAGACTCCATCCTCTTTTACAGATCACCTCTGGCTTTACTTCGGCATAGTTAAGAGTTGAAATCTAAATTAGTACTTTAAGAAAGTTAAAATAAGATTTGGGTTTTGTTGGGTTTTATTAACTCATTTCTTTATAACTTCGGATTATAACAGCTGATGGTCAGATTCAAGGCTTGAATTTTTTTTCTATTTTGTTTTGCATTACTTATATAACCCTGAATATTCCCCAAGTCTAAGTTTACACAGGGCGCACAGTTTCAAAGCTATTTTCCCTGGCATTAAAAAGCTTAGACTTTGTGTCATGTCACTATCCACAGTGATAGCAGTTTTATTTTTGTTTATATGTAATTTCCAGTCTATGTTGCATTCTGCTTCTCCTGCACTACTAAAACACAGCTGGGTCTAGACTGTAAAGCACAGGGAATATTTCCATTCAATCAATAGCATCCTTTACTGTCATGTAATCAACAAAGACTTAATAGAGTAATTTCTATTAATTTTATTGTATAAGCAAAATTTATCTGGATTCACCACAAAAATTATAGTCATCTTTCATATATGAATAGTATTTTAAATTATTATATAGTCCTTTCCCTGTACAAGCTAATAATAATTATAACAAATGAAAAAAACTCATGCATTTCTGACTGCTTAAATTCTCTTTAGTTACCAAAAAGTCTTCATGCTCAAGTATTTGTTAGTTAGGTTACTTGGAGATGCAGGACATCAGTAAAAACAAATACAAATAACAAAAATCATTACGAAGATTTGAAACAAATCGTGATACTCTTGAATCACAAAGGTTGTGACATGATTGTACATAAAAATGGAACCAGAAATAAAGAGCAGAAAATCAAGGCTGTAGTATCTAGAGCAACCAATACGGAAAATTCTTAGCTCTACCGAAAGGAGAAAAAAAAAAAAAAGACATCCCCCCCAAAAAAATTGCAACAACAACAACATGGACACAGAAAATATTGTCAAATTGGGTTAGAAAAAATTCTTTTTCCTGTTGGATTGAAAAATAAAGGTGTAAATCCAATAAAATGTTCTATTTGATCTGAAATTATACACTACACTTTGGGAGACCTGACCTTTGTTTTTTTCCTCCTCTTTTTTCCATTAGGATTAAGTCACCTTTGATACAGACATGTTGTTTCAAAAACAGTCAGAACCAATAAAATATTTTTAGAACTCACTTTGCCTCCATCCATAAGAGCTTTCGGCAAGTAAACAAATCCTACATCAATATACACAGCTTTGCATTATCTGAATTAACTTGCAATTTTCAGCAAGCATGAAAGTAAAAAAAACTCTACCTGGCTCAAAGACTAATTTTAAGTGGTCTCTCAAAAGCATACTGAAACAGTGGATGAAACAGGGACTAATGTAGATAAAATGCATGAAAAATAATCCCTCGTGAAAACTACCCAGAAGACAGGCATTCACACGCACGCTCATCAAGGGTGGGATTACGGAGCAGAGCTCACACACAACCGAGTCTCCAACGTCAACAGCTCTAACACTCCACCTGATAACCAACTTTACAGATGCTTATCATAAAGAGTGTAATGATACATTATTACACATTAAACCCTTGCTCAGTCCACGCTGCACGTCTCCTCCAACGACAGGTTCACAGAGGATGAACGTTTACTCCAGCTATTACTCCAGCGTTTCATAAAATGGATAGTCTCTCAGATGTCTTTGCTCATTTTCAGAAAGCCTACTCCTATTGAAATGTTCTAAAGGGCTGAATCTTTTTTTGGAGAAGTGCTGTTTTCTGTTGCTAATGGCTCATGGGTTCTGGTAAAATAAAATTTTTTAAAAATGAGAAAAATAAATCTCCATGTAATAAGATAAATACACACCTGCTACAAGGTTCTGATGTACATGAAATGAAAATGAAATAGAGTACCAGTCAAATCTGTTTATACAATTTTTTTCCCCATTACTTTATGCAACTGTTGCTAGGCAGTCATGTGCCATGGTGATGAGCAGAGTGTGAACACCTAGAGAGATTAGAGAGACATATGCTACTGAACACGTTATGTACGGTGTGTTTTCTCTCCAGACTGCTGCACAAAACCAAGGTACCAACCATCCCTCTTCCCCAAGGGGACCACAAGGTCAGATGGTTCAGAGAAGTAGTTCAAGGGGTCTGACCTCGTGGCAATGCAGGTATCTCTTTCTGCTCTTAGTTACACAGTTCTCTCTGGTGAGTTAAAACAGATAGAGTGCATGTAGCACTGCATTTTAAACAGAGGTTTAAATTAAAAGAATGAATAAAAATTTTAAAAATCAGCATTTTTATAATGGTTTTACAATGCATGCAATCAACTTCAGCATTTGTAAAGCCTATTTTTGTTCCAGAATCAGCTAGAAATATAGAATGTAGGAAATCAGAAAGATCTATATTGGAAAAGTAATTCACTTTCTTAGTTATGAAGACTGAACTATCCTGCAAGGAACTGTAAGAAGAGTATCCTCAGAAGGTAGGTCACGCAGCTATACAGGGGGAAATGTTAGAGAACAAAAGTAATATAAATTCTTTTCTAAATAAATGCCTTTTACTCTCCTCATATCCAACCTGAAATTACCACTTTCCGATTGGTAATTTTTACCATAAGCAATAAAAACAGCACTATAAAGGGCATGGGAAAGGCACAAAGACAGGATTACAGAATCATGAAACTTGGCAAAAAGAACAGCAGGGAAAGTCAAACAATAAGCAGTGAGAGTATAGTCAGTAAGTGCAAGGGTAAGAGACAAAGACTTTTGGTCAATAACACTTTAGGAGAACTTAAGAGAAGTCACGAGAAAAAACTTGCACGATAATCAAGAAAACTGTCAGCTAAGACACAAACCATGGTTTTCATGCTAGACAGGAAGAAATGTGTAAACTATTGTACAGGAGGGATCAGAAACCTTCGCTAATAATCTAAATATTAACAGGAAAGGGAAACTAGAAAGAAAGTTTGAGAATAACTCAAGTGAGAACCTTTGCAGCTGAAATAAGTTACATTTTTGTATGTACTAGAGCAGGTTCTATTACTTTCCTCCAACTGTTTGGTAATAAAGTCAGATGTGATTTTCGTTGCACTTCACTGCAGATTGGAGCAGGACACCCACAATGAAGTTCCAGCAAGACAGCTGGTGGTGCAAAGCTGAGCAAATGAGAAAAGTCTGAGTGGGAGTCAGGAGATTGGAACTAATAGCTGAATAAATTAGATGTCCAATACCTTCATTTACTGAAATGATTTCATCATGAAATAAATGCATATCCTGTGTTTATTTCAATGTGTAATATGAAATTCAAATCTGCTTTTACATATGTATGCAATCAGTTAGTCTTAAATGCAGCTGTATTTATTGTCTTAAAGTCCTGAATTTCACACATGTAGAGTACCCACTTCAAAAACTAGTCATTCATGGAATTTCCAAATACTTTGAAATCTTCTTAAATAAACTTTCTCTCTGAAAATCCATTTCATTTGAATATACAAAAGTTGTTGACCGTTTCCATGGGAAATCTGAGGTTCTTAAAGCAAGACAAACTTGCAGCTCCAAGAAAGTCCAGAAGCACACTACGGAAATTAACAACTCAGCAGTCACGAATAAACCTAAGACATTTTAGTCTAAAAACATTCTTTCACAACTTGAAGGTAAAGTGTCTTAGAGAAGTTCCTCTTTGACTTTAACACCAACGCATCACATTTCTTGTCCATTACACATAAATATATCTTTTTGGATCCCAAACTGTCAAGATTGACATGCTTTATGACCTTTCCTCATATAGGCCCTGACAATATAATCTTTGAACATCTGGTTAGTTGCAGATGCTCTGAAATTTCTGCACACGGCTGTTCAAGTCACTCCTTTCACAGTCCAAGCGTTAATGCCAACTATCTTAATCCTGGATTTCCCTAAACTCAAACAAGAGTACACTCCTAAACAATGCAATGTGCTACCAACGGTTACTGTGATTAGTCTTTCAGATTTAAATTTGCAATTTTAACAACAAATCAATAAATATAATTGCTGGATGCAAAAAGCCTGCTGTTACCAGGTATCCACTTAGAAGTATCGCTAATAAACACACATATCGGAAAGAAATGTAACTGCTAGCAGTGTTCTTAAAGCACTGTGGTACTGAGCAAACAGGTGACTCGGAGAGGCTGGGAATTCTCTGTCCTTGAAGATATCCAAAGCTGGCTATGAGCAACCAGCTTTAGGTGACCGTGCTTTGAGCAGAGTGTTGGACCACATGAGCTCCAGAGGATCCTTCCAGCCTTAGTCATTCTTTGGTTCAATTTAAACCTAGGGATATTATTTTTTAGATTCAAAATGTAGTAGTACTCTGTACTTCTTCCTATCAGCATCTCTGATCAGCTAAACAAGACAAACAAGCTTCCCACATACCCCTTCTGGCTATTTATCACTAGTTAGTCTTCAGTGACAGGTCTGCCACGCTTGAATTTCTATAAATCAGTCAAAATATTGGTACTGAAGACAAACCCAAACTACATTGTAAATTTAAAATTAGCATATCGGAATGTACGAGAAGCTGTTGAAGCGGTAAGAAGAGATCAGCCATCCATATGAAGTCGTATTCCCATGCACAGGAAGTAAAGGATATGCATAAGCACATAAATCAAGCTATCACAAACATCAGGTTAAAGTAAGTTCATTTTAAATCCTAATGTTACTTTCTACACCGTTTCCATGTTATATAATTACAGCAAGAATGGTGATCAAGATTAGAAACAGTCCACAGAGATGTCTCTCAGCATGCCTCAAGAATGAAGTAACCTGAGTATCACCAAGTCAAAACGACTCGAGCTTTCAGCTAATGAACACTCATACAGTTACAAAGCAAACCCACCCCACATCCTTTCCCAAAACACGTACTGGGACTATGAAGAGCTATTTTCTTTTTGGTTTTTTGCTTAGTTAGTTCTTATAGCAGCAAACTTTACTTATTTATAAACATATTAGCACATGACTATTGTGGTCAGATTATAAACGTAGCCGGTGAGTGCTTAAAACCAAGCAAAATGGCAAAAAAGTCACGCTGGGGTTTCTTCTCTTCTTATATGAGGAAATGAGAACACGCTTCTCAACACTGCAGAGAACCATTACCTTCTTTTTCCCCAATTTCACCCCCTTTTACTCATAAGCAGTTTTCCCAAACAGCATGATTTTTCTCACTGAACTCGTTCAGGCCTTAAGCAATGACGATGACACACTCTAACACATCTGATGTTTCAGTGCAACAAAGCTAAACTCAACTTTGTGCTCTGGTAGCCAACATCA
Organism: Tauraco erythrolophus; assembly: GCF_009769465.1. Taxonomy (NCBI): domain Eukaryota; kingdom Metazoa; phylum Chordata; class Aves; order Musophagiformes; family Musophagidae; genus Tauraco; species Tauraco erythrolophus. The sequence goes on along the minus strand of NC_141468.1, from coordinate 10,864,817 downwards.
GCTCGAGAACTACTCACCTCTGTGATGTGAGGATTAGGATTGAACCCGCACAGGCTGCAGACTACAGCGTGGCACTGTGTGCACGTGTTGTAATTGGCCTTTTCTGGAGCGTGCAGCAGCAGCTCGGTGGTTGTGCAGAGAGGACAGAAGGTTTTCTTCGGGGCAGGCTCCGCGGGTTGGGTGGCACCAGCTTGCTTTTGCTGCGAGGGCTTTTCGTGCCCTGGTTGCTGGCCTGGTGGTTTTGTGAGTCCTGGTGGTTGTGCTGGGGGCTTGGTGGCCCCTGCAGTCTGAGGAGATGGTTTTGTAGGCTCTGCCTGTGGCAGCACTGGTTTCACCAGCCCTGTTTGCTGCGGAGGTGGCTTCCCAGGTCCGGGCTGCGACGGCTGTTTTGCAGGTCCCGTCTGCTGAGCAGATGGCTTTTCAGGTCCAGGTTGCTGAGAAGGCTGTTTCGGAGGCCCTGCTTGCTGGGAAGATGGCTTCACAGGACCTCCTTGCCGCGCCGGCTGCTGAGATGGTTGTTTTACAGGTCCCGGCTGCTGCGATGAGGGTTTTGTGGGAGGTGGAGCTTGGGATGACGTTCTAGCATTGTCTGATTGCTGCGGTGACGGTTTTGCTGGGCCTGATGAAGGTTTTGCAGAAGGTTGTTGTTGAACAGGCTTAACTGGTTCTGACTGTTGGGGCTGAGATTTCTGCGGTCCTCGCGGCTGGGGTGGCTGTTTCGCTTGTTCTGGTTTAGAGCCTGCTGGGTGACCAGGGCCTGGTTTCTGAGCTGGCTTTGGTTCCCCCGGCTGCTGCTGCTGAGGCACTGCTTTGGAAGACTCAGTTTGCTGGGGGGTAGGTCTGGCAGGTCCTTGTTGTTGAACAGTTGGCTTTGGAGACTGTTGTTGAGCTGGATGTTTCGCAAGGCCTCTCTGCTCCTCAGGTTTCCCTTGCTCTTTGGGGGTAACTTTTTGTTTCCTAACGGCTTCTTCATGAGCTGCATCTGAATCTGATATCAAATCAAAAGGATTGAATTTGTTCACAACTGAAGTGACTGCGCTCAATGGATTGGCGTCTGAGAGAAAACTGGGCATCATACTTGGCTTCTGATCTTCTTTAAAATCAGTCCTGGATTTTGATTCCCTTAGACTAATAGAAGAAGGGCTCCGTCCAGGTGCCCGTTGTTCTGTCTTCAGCACATCTACTGTTCTGCTTTTACTTAAACTCGGTGGTCCTGGATCTGGAGGCTTACCTGGTTGCCTGGGACGGTGGCTTGTATCAAGCTCAGGATGTCTGCAGACAGAAAATGTAATAAAATTAAAATAATGCAGAGTACTAGAAAAATGAGATACAATAAGATGTACCTGTGACCCTGGAAGTGCTGTGGTAACACTGAAGTTTCTTGAGTGCTTAAATGTTTGCAAGACCAAGGCTTATAACATAAGGTACATGTAAAAAGTATTTAAAAAAAAAATAAATTGTTCTATAAAGGCTTATAAAAGTATTCAGCCATAGACTGATTTATTATTTAGAAAATAATCTAATACAACAACATTTAACCAGATAGTTTTCTCTTTAGAAATCAGAAGAGCTCACAGCTACAACTTCCTACTTTACCTAAATCCAAATGGCTAACTCTCCACTCTATCCCTTGGGACAAAAACATGGGCAGACAGAGAAAACTAAAAGAAACAGAGGTGTCAGAAAATTAGCAGATCAAAGCACAGTTGTACAAGAAAAACACTGCACAATACAAAATGTTTAGGTACTCATGTTTTAGCCATTTGTGCAAAATTCGGATGTCTTTACAATTCAATATGCAGCAGGGATTTATACTGCTAAAATTCATGCACACTGAGAAGTATTTACTTTGAGACCTATCCATGCACAAGTCAGAGGAATTTTTATTCAGATAAAACAGATGTCAGTTCACAGAATTAGTCCTGAAGGTTTTGGTTTCTTCTTTTTAAATAAAACTACTATAGAGCTTCCCCTCGGCATCTCCACAGTTCCTATTGCCCAGCAATAAAAAGAAAACCTCTCATTACATAGGGATTTTCCCCAATTCTCTAACAATAACATTTTGCTGTGTTTTCATGCGGGAGAAAATAAAACTAAGAATGTAGGACCAAAATCAAGATCACGTCTTCATATGTGGCATAGAATTCTCCTTATTGCTCTACTCATATGCAGCTGGAGGAAATAATATTGTATTCAATGCTATCGCTAAAGGATGTAGTAAATTATTCTGTTCAGGGCTATCACTCTGTTTTTGCTGGAAGATACAGTGTTCTCTTCAGTGCCACAACAGTGTCGCAAAAGTAAAATTTTCAGTTTTCACTTTGAGAGATCCAGTTAACTGTGAACTTGTTTTTCCAGACACGACATTTCTTCTTGGGCATTCATGAGCAAAATAAACAATCACTCATTACGTTTAACTGAAGTACTTAATTTAAAAATAAATTAATAAAAAATTGTATAATTCTGATTAAGAGTTTTATCCGAAGTCTGCAGAATTACATATAGTAGACAAATGGAAAAATATTTTTTACACTGTTAATGTTATCATGGCTTTACTATTATTTCTGTTCAGAGCTTTCATTACATACCTAGCAATGGCAATACAAAAGGACAAAGCTAAATGGCAGCCATTTCTGCGCTCATAATTCTCACACCGTGATCTTCTCACAATCTTGTATCCGGTATTTTTTGTAAATTTAAAATTTCCACATGAAATGCTTGTTAAGGACAAACTATTTCCAGCTTTCCATAACTCCACTTACTCTTCCCCATTCTTGTAAAATTATTGCTGTAATACTGCGAAGTTTAAAACCTTAAGGTGCAACCCACTGAAGTGAGGAGGTGTGTTTCCATTGCCATCCGTGGACATTGATTAACTCAATAGTCATAAAGAGGACAACTCTGAAAAGCCCGATGATAATCTAATCCCTTCAAATATTTGGCATTTTTGCTTGTCAAAAGAACAATTTTATACTCTCATTAGCAACTAGGTACATCTACCTGCAGTTCTGCTTCTTGCTATTTAGGTAAGCACTCTAGGTTTGTCTGAAGAGGTACTGCTTACTAAGTGAAACCATTTCAACCAGTCTAATAGATGTGTGGCAGTCTGGTGCACTTCCAGCATTCATAATGCTGGAAAGCTTCATTCAACAATGCTGAGAGTGACAAGGGAAAAGAAAAGGATCAATGGTACTATTAAAACTTAGGTCAGGAAATAGGGTACCATGCCCAAACTTTACAGTGTTAAGGTGGAAGGAAAATAAAAAAAACACACACCACAAACCTAAAACTGTTTTTACAAATATAACTTGGACATTAACAAGAGTAAGTAACTGTGAAACCCTTTTGGAACAGAGTTCTCCTCCAGCTTTCATTTTTATCAAAATAACGCGCTCCATAACTTTCCATCTGATCAGACGTCAGGACTTGAAATGAGATCAAAACCCATGAATATAAGAACGAAAAAAAAGGTGACTCTGCAAGGCTGCAGGTGTATTCTGAAGACAAGGCGTGTCTTGCCTTATACATAACAATGTTTCTAAGTAATGGAGATAGAGCATGGTTAACTCCTGGAAGCAAAAGCCTTGAAAAGACAAGCTTCCTGAGAAATGTCACTTCTGCCAACAGCCAGGGCTTGCTCCATTTAGTTTTAGGTAGCTGGAAGTTGGAAACTTCTTTTCTAGAACTATTTTACAACCAGCTACAGATTGACATTAAAACAATTTTAATTAATCTGGAGAATCAGAAAAACTCAAAAAAAATCTTGTCTTTATTTGACAAAAATTTTCTTATTTCTAAACCTTTTGAATCATGAAGAACCCACCAATGTTTTAATCCCCAATCCAGACTCAACAAGCAAAATCATTTCCTCCTTGCTCACCTAATTCTTTTCTTTGTGCTGCTGTGTTTCTCCTCACTTTGGCCTTGATTCACAGAGCTCATCTTTATTCATTTACATGAATATTACAGCCAAATCAAAGCTTACTTTGGACTCAAGAGGAGATTTAACAAAAAGACTATTGCTCTAGTTCTTGAACACCATAAGCATAAAAACCTATTTTAAAAGGTAGGTCTTTTTCCCATCCATCAATATAAATAGTTTTAAAGAGAAGCACAATAACGACACAACTCCAGGACAGTTAGATCTTTTCATATCTACCGGCAAGATATGTATAAACTTACACATACCTCTAGTGGCTAACTTACTTTTTTTAAGTCAACACAGGGATGGCATACACAAAAAAAATACTTCTGGAAAATATGCCACAAACATACTTTAGAAGTGTGACATTCAGTAAGATTTCTTAGCATTTCCTCTCAAAATGGAGCAAATTTTTTTCTGTTAATGTCTACTGTGAACAACTTAGTGAACTGAAAACAAAACAAAATACAAAAAAAAACCAGACACCAACAAACCGAAAAACAACAAAACCAAAACACACCAGCTGCATTAGATGGTTCATATATTCAGTTTGGTCATCTAATCCTTCCAGAGGCTGTGGAACAATTCCTTAGCACGTGGACACTGACACAGTTACAGAGTCACTCCGGGAAGCTAGAACAACTGGAACCTGCTTACAAATGGACTGTGGATGTTTCAGCTAAACTTCCTAACCATGAGTTTTCTGAAGACAGTAACCGAAACAGGACAGAATGATTTCCATAGGTGTTAAGTATCCCAAATTCTGACTGGAACCTAAAGAATAAAACATTCAAAGAAAAAATAAATAAGAAGGTACGCTTGATTTAGGCCGTTCACTTTAGGTGCTCTAGATCTAAATGCTTATATTAAAATGTGCAATAAGTATTAATTGCATTTATTTAGCTATTGCATTTTCCAAGACTTAAAAGTTCAAAGCCTATAGAAGTCCTAGAAGTTTACAGCATGTATTTTACGGTGGTAAAGGTACAACTATGTTTCCTGGCACATACATTACTTAGTATTAAAAACTCTGTAGTCGCAAAAATTTTTACTTCAAGATATCATCAGTCATAAGGAATTTGTACAATTCACAACTTGAATTACTTTGGGAGGGGAATGAAAGCATTTAGAATAGAAAATTAGTAGTCTCTCAGGTAAGACTAGATAACAGCTGATGTTATAATGGACATGACAGAGGAAAAATTCACATGAAAAAAACTAACAATGCAATAGGGACACTGTCAAAAAGCAAGGCTATATAAACTGGAAGCCAGAATTAATCTTTTGATCACTATTTCAGGCATTTAACACTTGGACTGTCATAATGACACTAGAAAAAAAGCTGTTGGGAACAACAGTTGTAAACCATCAGTTAAGAGGTATTTTCCACATCTGACTTCTTTGGCCACACTGACTCAAAAAAGAGCTTGAAGCTAAGGAATCTGAGTCTCAGCAGGCTAGTTCTTTACTTGAGTTGAAGTCTGGAAGAGGCTGATCCTTCATCCTTAGAAGGGTTTGGATCAGGTTCTTAATTATTCCTATCATTCTTGACAGATCTCAATAGCAAAGAGAGGTGTGCAAGAGGAGCAAGTAAAGTCACAAAACAAGAGCAGAGACAAGCAGTAACCTCGTCAGAGTACGACAGGCACAAAGATGCTATGACAGGAACTGCTACAACCCCATGAGAGAAGCTAGTTGATAGGTTAATGCGCTGAGTGTTAAAATGTCAACTTTGACTAAAAATTAAAAGGCTTTAATTCACAAGTATAGACTACCTTTACTTTGAATAGAGAGTGAAAGTATGGTATGCTAACGAGATCAAAGTAGTTTGAGATCACAAATACGTTTGTAGGAAAGCAGCCATTTACAAATGCAGAAACATCCACATTGCAATTAGTTTAGCCTATTCTAAAATCTTCCAAGGACACTTATCTTACTTTTTACCAGAACACTAGCATGAAACAATAAACTTTTAAAGTCTTTGTGGTTTTGCTCATGGACTGTTATACAAAAGGGAATTTTGAGCTTAGTTTCACAGAACTAACCAATATGATTTTTTTTTCCCATTAATATCTATAGAAGCTGGGTAGAGCCCTGAACTGAATGGAAAATTATATTTTACATCCAGTGTCAGTACCTGTTAAATAATCATATAAGACATAAACCAGGCAGATTTGACTTCCAGTTCAAAAAATGGAGACTCTTACCCCAGGTATACTCCCAATGACTTCAGTAGTTTGCCCAAGGAAGAATTTGGTCCCACCCTCCTTGCTTCTCTTCTTCTAGAATTCACTTATATAAACCTGATATTATATAAACTCAGCATGCATTTATCTAGGGTGAGGTCAATACCCAAGAACCGTGCTGAACAGCCAGTGGAGGAGGCTCCTTTCAGCATCCTCCTCCAAGCCAAACAACACCCCCAGCCCCGGAGGCGGAGAGCGACAGAGCCGCGGGCCCGGGGTGACGGGCGTGGGGAACGGCCGGTTCAGGACCCTGGACAGGGGCGCGGGCGGCGGGCCGGGCGCACCGGCACCGCGCCGCGGTGGGGGAACGGGCTTGTTGCACGTCGGGCAGTGAATTTACCGAGGGGCAGGGAAAGAACGGGGAAGGAAACCACCCCAGGCTTCGCAGATGCACAACAAGGTAAAGCCATCGCTACTGAATCCCGTGGCAATCAACAGAATCCATTATTTCGCCCTTTCCACCCCCCCTTTTAACCAAAAACGAAAAAAATAAAATCAAGAAGAAAAATAGGGGAAGGAAAATAGATTGAAACAGACCTCCTCAATCCATGATTATTTAATGAAGCCAAATGATAGTTGTAAAGAACTGGCAGACTAATGGCCGGCAAATACATTATGCCCAAAAGCTCTGACAGATTCAACAAGAATCCCTTTCTCCAGGAAGAGATGCTTACAGAACCCATCAGCCCGGAGAGAGCCTCCCCGGCTACTATCTGAGCTGTGGGGCACTCCAGCCCCGTAAAGCACACACACACGCAGAGAAACCCGAAATGCTCTCTGCAAATCTCTTCCCTCCCTAGACACAGAAACTGCCCGCGCTCCGGATCGGTGCTAAGGGAGGGAAGGAGAGAGGGCGCAGCCCACTGGAACCGAGGACCGTCGTTATTATTAGAAACCACCGGAGTGGGAAAAGCTGGAGGAGTGCAGGCTCCACCGTAGCGTCCGCACTCGTGCAGCCGCCCCCTTCCCTCCCTCGGCCAGCAAAATGCAACGCCTGCTCCCGATGCAGCGGGCCCGGATCGGATTGCGACTCGCCCCCCGCCCCACCGCGAGGAGACGGAGAAGGGGGGGAGGAGCGGGAGAAGGGAGATTTTCCGTGCGTGCCTTTGCATGGGAGGCGGCTCCGCGCCGGCGAGGTTCCCTCTGGGCAGCCCCTGCGCCCTTGACATGACGGCGGCGATCTGCCTCCTCTCCTCCTCGCTCAGCTGGCTCAGGTCCGCCTCCACCCCGGCCGGGACCAGGTGCTGCAAGGGGGCCGCGGGGCCGCCGCCATCCCCCGCCGCCGCCGCCCCTTCGGGCAAGGCGCCCAGCCCTTCGCCTCCTTCCAGGCTCGCCTCGTTGCCCATGGTCGCCGCCGCGGCTCCCCGCTCGCCTCCTCTCCCCTCGGGCGCAGAGCGGGCGTGGGGCCGGCTCGCCGGCGCGCAGCCCGGCTCCGCGGCGGGCGCTCAGGGCTCCGCGGCCGCCACCGCGGCCCCGCGCGGCGGCAGCGTCGGGGCCGGGCTCGCTGGCTGCCGCCGCGGCTGCCGGGGAAGTGCAGCGGCACCGCCGCCGCCACCCGCCCGCCGCGCCGCGCTCCGCCGCCCCGAGCGGCGCATGCTCCGGGCGGGCGGCGCCCCCGCGCGCACCACCGGCACCGGCGCCGCCCCGCGCCCCGGCCCTTAAAGGCGCCGCGCACAGCCCCGGCCGCGCCGCCGCCCGCCTCGCCCCGCGCACCCGCTGCCGGCGCGTCTCACGAGAGCGGGCGGGGAGCGGTCGCGGCGGGCTCTCGGCCAGCCCTCCCGGTGGGCGGCGGGGAGCCGGCACCCTCCCCCGGAGGTGCTGCCTCTCGTTTTCCTTCCCTCTACAAGTAAGGATGTGCTCGTGCGCAGCCAAAGCTTGATGGAACCCAGCTCGCCCAAAGCACGAAGTGAGGGAGGCTGGAAGGCACCGCGGGAGGACATCCGTCCGAGCAGCCCCCTCAGAGCAGAGCCAGCGAGGTCAGGTTGCTCAGGGCCATCTGCAGCCGAGTTTTCAGTGTCTCTATGGATGGAGACTTCACAGCCTCTTGAGTCCCCTATCCGGGTATTTGACCACCCTCATGATGCCTGGCTCCAGCATGTCAACATCTTTCCAAGACCGGTGAGCCCTGAACTGGATACAGCTCTCCTAATGCAATTTTGCAACTTCTGAATATATTGAGAAAAATCACCTTCTTTAACCTGCTAGCTGCACTTGCACAGCCCAGTCTGCCGTTGGCATTCTTCATCACAAGGACATGCTGCTGAAATGTGTTCACCTGCTCATTCACCAGCACTGTGTCTGCAAAGCTGCTTTTGGGCCTAGTGCGTGGAGTTGCCCCTTCCCAGATCCAAGACTCTGCACTTGCCTTTATCCAGCTTGATGAGGTTCCTGCTCGCCCATCCTCCTGCCTGCCAGGGCCCTGCAAGCAGCAGCCCTGCCGTTCGGTGCACCTACCAGTCTCTGAGCTGGCGTTATTCACAGACTGGCTGGGATGTATTCCATGCCTTTGTCCACATCAGTAACAGAGATGTTAAATGTTATTACAGAGAAATGTACAACCAGTAATGTACCAACAGTTGGACTGGAAACAACTAACCACAACCTATTTGAGCCTGACAGTTCAGTCTATTTTTCACCCACCATACAGGTCTCACTAATTGGGCTGTAAGGATATTGTAGTTGGTCGTGCTGAAAGCCTGATGGAGTGTGATTTGCCTGGGGTAAACACACGCTCTCTGTTCCCAGTAACTTTGCTGTCCTTTGTCTCCTTGCACATGGCTTCCAGGAGGATTTGCTCTGTAACCTTCCCTGGAAGGGTACTGGCCACATTAGCCTAACTGCCTTGTAGTTCTCTTGTGGATCCCCTTTCTTGAAGACAGGTGCGGTGCTTGTCTTTTTTCTGGTAATTGGGGAACTTTTCCCAATGACCTTTTGAAGATGATGGAGTGACTTTGCAGTAGCATCAGCCAGCTCCCTCAGCACCCTTTGATCCATCCCATCTAGTCCCATGAGCTTCTGCATATCCAGCCGGTTTAAGTGCTTCGTAAGTCTGTCTTACTTTGCTATAGAAAATACTTCACTCCCACACACTCCAATGTTCGTCTCAGGGACCTGGGATACTAACGGACAAACCTTACCCATAAAAGCTGTAGTAAAGAGCCACTAAGCACCTCAGCCTTTCTATGTCTTTCCCATTAGTTTTTCTGCCTCATTGATCAGGGGCCAAATTTTTCCCAAATCCCTCCTAAAGATCTTACTAAATTGTGGCTGTATTTTGAATTTTCCAATGTGTCTGTTAATCAGCTAAACCTTCACAAACATCAATAGTTTTAGCTACAGGGATGTGACAGCATTTGGAGCTCTTTCTAGTTTCCTTCCATAGCACCGTTAGTATTTTTCTTCACACAGCTGTGTGCAGCTCCCAAAATGACCTACATAAGGATGCTGTCCAAATATTTGTAGTACTCTTGCATTGTAACAGAGACCATTTTTTTCCAGTACTAGTTCACAACAGATGATGAAACTAGTAGCAATTGGGGGCTTCCTACTTTTCTCTCAAGTGACTTTAAGTTACACATGAAAGAACAGCTCAGCAGAGGACATGATAAAGCACAGAGGGAAAATCCTCTAAGTGGAGTAGCATGACATGAGTGTACGTGGATGCCTGTTCACGCAGTGTTTTAGATAAAGACATCAGAGAGGCTGGTGGAAGAGGTGACAAACAACACAGTCACACCTGAACGAAGATGGGTTCACTTGGCATGTGAAGTAAAGATACAAATTTCATTCAAGGGGTTTAGAGGGAGACAAATACACGGCCCTATTCATTTAGTACAGGTGAATATCATATACTTAGGTATGAATAGATATGCGAAGTGCTGCTGCATGGAAGAAGATAAATGCGCAACAAAGATGGGGAAAGAGGAATTTAATCAGTGATAACATTTGCTTTTCTGATACATACCCATGTAAGCATTTGCATGCACTTAAATCTACAAATATACTTAAATATTCTGTGGAGGGTGGTATTCCTGTCCTTTAGCTAGGTAGTCTGGAAGTTTAAGTTCCCAAATGCAATTTTTCTAAATGAACAACCCCCCTATGTTTCTTTATTCAAAGCCAAAATAAGTAACATAAGCAATAAGCTTATAAGTAACAATAAGTAATAAGCCTTTGACTTAGACCTAGAAGTCATCTTATGTTTAAAAACAGATGTCATATGTCAGACATAGATGCAGAAAAAACAAGTGAGGTCAAAACACATTAAATTCACTCAATAAAACAATTAAAACTGGGGAAATAGCAATATTGCTAGTGCTTACTCATCAAAAGTATGTGCACTGTTCCTATTTCACTGTTAACGTGTTCTGAGATAGAAGATAGGAGGAAAGAGATATGATGCCTAAGGAAGTAAGCTGAGCTTAAACAGAGGTGCAGGATGAGATATGACCTTCAGTGGGAAGTTCACTATTGGCTTCACTGGAGCCAAGGATGTCACCTTAAAATGATTATGATTTCAAATATCTTAGGGAGTTTTGTGGAAACTGGCTCTTTTGGCTCTTTTCACAGTTCTGTGACATTTACCTTTTCTTAGGAAACAGTGTGAAAACAATAGTTATCTGTCCCAGAAGTCTCACTGCAGGCCTGTTTTCCCTACATCCCATCATTTCTACATCTTTCTCCTTATATGCTTCACAGTCTGTTCAAAAGTGACACCAACTCTCTCATTTTGGTGTTACCAATGAAACTCACAAACTAATGAGACATAACATTCTGTTGTAGCAAGGAAAGAGTTATCAAATGAATCAGCCTTTTTCTCAAAGGTCATAATGTCTAACTTGCAAGAAACAGCTTGGTGGAATCAGGCTAAATACCCTTATTAAAAAAATGTGTTTTCTTAATCACTAGCACTGAAAAATATGATTAAAACCCTTCAGAGATAAAACAGTCTCTTAAAAAGTGCATGCAAATTAGAACTCTGCATATCATTTTAGAGGTAGAGATATAGAAGCAGGTTGCCTTCTCTTAGATAGTAGATAATATAAAAAGGATAATCGTGCATAGAGGCAAATCCAACTATTCTTTGAGGGTTTGCTTACAGTTTTTGTAGAATTTCCATCATATTTATTTGAATCCAAACTAAATCAGCATAATCCACAAACATTTATATGTTTTACAACACTAAGTCCATGCATGGTATCATTATCCCTGCAAAACAAAGACACAGTAGATTTTAAGTGATGTAGCTTCATTTAGACCAAGGGCGGCACTGTACCAGTAACGCAGCACTTTCATCTGGGCCTGCCCAGTTTGGTATGCAAAGTAGATGCATTAGATCTCCAAAGGAGCCTGTCCAAGTTAGAGCTGAGTAGGCAGAAGCAGCACAAGGACGCTAGTTCATCTTTTGCCAGTGCTGAATCTGATCTGGGGCAAGCGAATCTCAGTTAAGTGTGTATCTTCAGCACTAAAATGAGTGCTCGAAGTTCATTTACTGATTAACAACACTGAAGACACCCAATCTTCTTATCAGTAGGCTACTTTGTATAGATGTACTCTTTGCATTGTAAAGGGGAGAAAAAGCCATTTAGTGCATAGAATTTAGAGAAGTAATGCTAAGATCATCAGAAGAAAGGAGTAAGAGGTCCGTAACACCTTGGCATGAGCTGGCAAAATGAGAGGGGAAGGAAAACTCTTATATCTTAACAATATACCTGGCATTATGCCCAGGTAAAAGTGAAGGAGGAAGAAGGTGCATTAATCATTAACAATTAATAGAGGCTGTACTGATCAGTACCACAAAGGAAGGTAAAGAGGAGCTAGAATTTGCATAAACATATTTATAACACTTCACACATTAATGCTTTCATATTCTAATTTATACAAACACCTAGCTAAATGTTACAGTGCCCCTATCACATTTACCTACCCCATTTCAGAGATACAGAGACTGTGGAGGGTACTTTGAATTTAAAAGACTTGACTAAGATGCATACAACAGAATGCAAGTGAGCACACTGCACCAGAGATTAAACAGGGGAGGGACACACCAAAATCATGTTGAATCAATATACTGAATGGAATTTATCCAATACGAAAACCTGAACAACTTTTTAAAGGATGAAATAAAAGAGTATGAGTCTGTTTTCTGTAAAAATGTTGTGCAATATCTAGGAAGTAATAATTTCAAATATGATGTAAGTTATGTCTATATAAATGCATAAGCCAAAAGCACATGATGCTTTAAACTCCATGTTTGTATGTGCACTGGATGTACTACTGGTGCAGTAGCATACTAGGCAGCTCACCAGTGCAAGTTATATTAAATATCTATTAAGGAGTGGAAACAAATGCATACACACTCTGCACAAATGGCTATGTGATCTACAACAAGAATGCAGGAGAGTAAGGCTTCTTCTCTCACAAGTACTAATTCTGTGTCAAAACTACTCTTATCTACATATCAACCAAAGTTTGGCTAAGGACTGCACAGCAAACGTTCTTCAAGATCATAATGTATCTCCACTCTCACCTGACTTACTAGTCACCAAAACTATCAGTAAAGGATGATAACAAGGTGCCTTGCAAAGCATTGTGTATTGTTGTTCTATTCAAACACATAGTACTGTTCTCTCTCTACACAGAATTTTCTATTCCATCACTTTGTACACACAGGTTGAGAAACCATCGGAATAGTGAGTTACCCTATTCCAAAGATCCTGAAAAAAACACCTACAGAAGGAAAAAAAAAGAAAAGAAAAAAGATTGAATACAGCATAAAAACTCCCAGAGAAAACACCCTGGGCAGAATTATTTTCAGTATTCCAAAGTACCTGAATGTCTGGTTTTTTGGGATACCATGCACTCTGACACAATACCATTGATGTTACAGTAACCTATTTATTATTAAACAAATACTTTTTGAACAGCCACTGCAGATATTTTAGCCTCATTGTCATCAGTCCAGTCAGAACAACATTAGTAGATGCACTTTATCCCAGTGAATAGCCAGTACATAGACACCTGTCTGAGTTATCCTTGCAATCTCACCACCAGATTGGCTTGCTTAAACGAAACGAGGTCTGCCAACTGCCTACAGCACAGCAATGCTGACATGCTCACAATATGGACTCCCACAGTATAGATTAGTCACAATGTTAAAAATCTTATGTTTATTTGCAATCAGTGCTTCTACTAACACAAATAGTGGTTTGCATCTTAAGCTGAAGAATGGGACATTTTTGCTCTTAATCTCAAAGCCTGTGACCTAAACCACCTACAACCAGAGCAAAATGTAGTTTTGTCCTGTCATTCTGCAGTTGCTTTCTCTAATTTGAGTTTATCCACCTGTAACAGTAGCACAGACATGACAAAGAGCTCAATTTTTATTTTCTTGTATGGTGAAACAGTCATAGCCAGGATTATTACAATTCAAGAGAAAAACTAGCCAATTAGGAAGAACCTAGGGAAAGATTGGACCATTGCTAGCATCAAATTATGATAGATCACATTAGAATAAAGCAACTCTTCATTCAATTGGGTTTGCGTCGGTAAGTGTAACAGTGAGATTTTCAGGATCTGTCTCTTAGGATTGTTATTGGTAAGACAAGAGTGTTGGAAGTTTTAATTCCCCTAGCAGTTATCTCTTTCATGCCCAGAACACAACAGGTGCTTAAACTGAAAACTGCATAGCCTAAACAGAGGAATGTCTCATTAGTGAAGCACATATTTAGCTCATATATTCAGGTCCTGCCTGTGCCACAGAGCACAGACTTTCACTTCAACACTTCAAACACAACCCCTTTTTTTTTTTTTCCTTTTAAATTAGTTAATCCATGGGAGAGAGAGGGGAGTGGATGTTACAGTTCATTAGAACTATCAAAAATAGTTCACTTGATTTACATGGATCTCTGTATAGAAAGCTTACTTAAAATAGGATTCTCAAGACGAAACCTGCCTTATTGTAAGTATCACATATAACTAAATATTGGCCAAGGCCACCGTTTCCAAGGATAAGAGGTAAAAGTTAAGCACCTGAGTCCTTCTTTAGGAGCTCACATGTAGAATGATAAACAGGGATGCAGGGCACACAGTTCCAGTGGGTATTGTCTGTTGCTTTCCATGTATTGAGTGACAATTGTGGACCCTGTTAAATACACATTAACTGGGTTTTCTGGCATGAGCTACCAACTGGCTTTGTGGTAGAATTAAAGAGAGAAAAAGAAAAGGTTTATCTTTGATCTGTAAAGTCCCTCTTATACTGGGTCCTGGATACTACTCATTTCATATTAAAAAAAAAAAAAAAACAAAAAAAAACAGTCTTTATCCCAGAAAGTATATCTATTCAGGACTAAGAAAGTTTGCCCTTCTCTTCACATATGTACTCAGAGGCTTTATACTCTTGACACTAGAAATAGCTCCTCACTCATAAAGGAAGATACAAAAACAGAGCTACATCCCAAATGCCTTTATTTTCCTTTTAGTCCAAAAACAATCTTAGAATGGGAAACTCTGGAGGTCACCAGGTCCAACTCCTCTCTGAAAACAAGGTCAACATAGATTAGGTTGCTCAGAGCCATTTTCAGTCAAACTGAGTATTTCCAAGGATAGAGATTTCAGTCTCTCTGGACAACCTTATATCTAATCAGAATTTCTTTTGTTGCAACTTGCCTCAATTACCTCTCATCTTTTCACTATGCACCTCAGGGATGAGTAAGGCTTTATTTTCTCTGTCTCCTCCCATTAGGAACTTGAAGATGGCAATAAGATTCACCCTGAGCCTTCTCCTCATAAAGCTGAACAAACCTAACTCTCTCAGCCTCTCTTCATACGTCAGGTGCTCCAGTCTCCTAACAGTCTGGACAACCTTCCACTGGACTTGTTCCAGTTTGTCAATCTCTTTCTTATGCTGAGGAGTCTAAACCTGCCCAGAGCACTCCAGATGCAATGCAACAAATGCTGAGTAGAAAGGAATAATCAGTCCTCTCAATCTCTTGGCTGCAATCCTTTTCATACAGCCCAATATACTGTTAACCATATGAAATGCAAGACTTTGCACAAATCCTTCCTAAATTTCGTGAGATTGATGTTGGCCCATTCCTTCAGCCTGACTAGATCTCCCTGAATGGCAGCCCTGCCATAGAGCAAATTTACTTCATCCATCAGTTTGGTATCATTCACGAATTTGATGAGGGTCCATTCCTTCTCTTCCTCCAGATCACTGATAAACATATTAAACAGAGTAAGTCCAAGGACAGTACCCAGAAGAACTCCACTTGAGCTGACCTCCAGACAGAGTACAAATCATTGCCCAGTATCCTTTGAACACAGTGATCCAGACAGTTTTTCATCAATTTAGTGTTCTGCCCATCTAGACTTTAAAGTCCCAATATTGCTATAAGGATTCATAAGAGACCATGTTGAAAGCCTGGCTAAAATCAAGATTGAAGACCCCTACTACTGTTCTCCCCTCATCCACAGAGTTAGTTAGTTTGGATTTTTTTTAATTATAAAAGGCAATCAACTTGGCCAAAACATAATTTACCTGTTGTACATGTATACTGGATATTTCCATTCACCATCTTCCCCTTCATTTGCCCACAAATAGTTTACAAGATGACTTACTCCATGATTTTTCCAGGAACCAAGGTGATGCTGACCTGCCCTTAGTTCACTGTTATAATTTTCACCCTTTCTGAAGATGGATGTGGTATTTTCCTTTCCCAGCCATCAGGGAACTCCCGCAATCTCCACAATTTTCAAAGGCATCTGAAAGTGACCTCACTACAGCATTGGCCAAATCTCTCAGTACTCACAGATGCATGCCTTCCAGTCCCATGGATCTGTACATGCTGAGATTATTCAGGAGGTCACTGACTTGACCTTCTCCCACTATTGGCTTACCTGATGCCATCCCTACATACCCAAGCAATTTTTCTAAGTTCTTCCTTCATAGTCTGCCCTCACTTCCACTTCTATAAATGTTCTTTTTGTATAGGAGGCTTGCTTATATATGGAGACAGTGACGCTTCTTACTCTAACAGCAGTAGTTATTAATGGTTTTAAGTTTTTTAAAACTACACTATCTAATATACACACAGGTATTAATTCAGATAAGAAAACTGTATAAATCTGCTGGCACAAAGTTGTCACTGCCTGTTTACTCGTAGCTCATCAGCCAGTCAAAACTGCTGACTCAGAGATACTTTCGCTAAGTCCTAGTGAGTTAGTGTAACCATGCCTTCATTCTGGAATGCAAATTTTTGCTTTCCACTGTTACACATAGTCCTATATCATATATCTTAATCATAAACTGATCAGATTACAAATTAAAATTAATCTGATGAAGAGAAAGATGTAGTTTGTTTCTTTTTTTAAAAAGTTGGGTTTTGTTTCTCTTTCATTAATTTCTCTACTGTAATGATGTCTGCTTCTGAGCTTAAAAGACAGATAACATTTTTTCGAGTAGATCTTTTCCATCCCTACTTCTTTTTTAAGGATACCTGAAATGCAAGTATTGTAAGGATTTTTGGTTAACACTGTTGATCTTAAAAGACAATGACAAGAAGTAGGAAAAGTAATAAACTGAACATGCATACGCAAACTCTAATGAGCAGTAGGCAATAGAGACATTAAGAGAGCTCAGAACTCTTAGGTCACTGTTGAATGGGTGATTGAAGGAACCACTCAAATGCAAATCTTGAAGAGATTCAACCAGAACTTTGTAATTTATAAGAATGAAGGCAAGATTATCATGAGTGCTATGAGAAAAAACAAACTTCGTATGGAATATTTGAGGTGGACTGTGGCAGCATGTAAAACATTAGGTGATGTTGTCCTGGTTTTGGCTGGGATAGAGTTAGTTTTCTTCCTAGTAGCTAGAATAGCACTGTGGTTTGGATTTAGTATGGGATTTGGTATGAGAAGAATGTTGATAATGCACTGATGGTTTTAGTTTTTTGTAAGGAATCAAGGACTTTTCAACTTCCTATGCCTTGCTAGTGTGCAGGTAAACAAGAAGCTGGGAGGGAACATAGCCAGAGCAACTGACCCAAACTGGCCAGTGAGATATTCCATACCGTGTGATGTCCTGCTGAATATATAAATGGAGGTTGACTGGGAAATTCTTTCTCTCTCTCTTCTGGGATTGCAGTTTCAGGATTTCTCTCATCCAGGATCACTAGCCAGGGATGGGATGGGCATTGTTCAGCAGGTGGTGAGCAATTGTACTGTGCATCACTCGTTTGTATAATCTATTATTATTATCATCATCATCATCATCATCACTATTATCATTGTTATAATTATTAGCATTACTATATTTTATTTTATTTCAATTATTAAATTGTTCTTATCTCAGCCCTTAAGTCTATTTGCCTTTACCTCTCTGATTCTCCCTCCCACCCCCCAGGGGTGGGGGAGGGTGAGTGAGCAGCTGTGTGGTGTTTGTTGCTGGCCAGGTTAAAACTACAATAGATGTTTAGGGACAGGATCAAGGTTGAAGAGGAACAAAAACATAGGAAAATGAAAAGGAAGGGGAATAAAAAAATAGCCAGTTGCATGTAAACAAGCTTCCAGTCAGTACTGTTGTCTGGCCAAACCCTGTGGGTCATAATCACAATCTGAGATATCATCTTACTACATTGTATTCCTAACTATTTTCTCTGTGATTGCACTATTTTGTGTGTGAGACAATAGCTAACATCAAGATGGGCTCACTGTCAAGTAAAACAGAAGGTCCAAAAGTTGGATACTGGACTGTCTATAGATCTGGTCCAGCTATGAGAAACTTGTGTGAGAGCATATGTGTGAGAGTGCTTGTATGATATGCTAGAAATCTTTAAACTTTATTATCTGGCAAGTAAGAACAGGATCAAGCCCTTTCTTCATGTGTATATGAGTGCTGGTGGTATGTATGCAGCGCATATAAAGGCACTGTCTTTCTGTCCGTGTTCATCTGTTGACCGTGTCTGTACTAACAGATTAATTGAGAGAGTGTGTGTGTGTGTGTGTGTGTGTGTGTACTGGTGACACATGCTTGGCCTCGCTACTGGGTGAACTTCACACAGGGAAGCACAGCTGCTTTAGCTCTAGTGGACTGGGAGGAAGAGTCCTCCCTTGAGTCCTGAGGTCCACTTCTCTTGGTTCTGCTCTCTGTAAATAAGCATTCAGATTATCAGCATTTTTCCACTAAGCAATTAGATTCTAGGGTAGGAAAAACTAAATTAGGATGCCTCCATTTAAGTACCTACAGACAGACTCTACACGTGAGTTGTTCAGGCTCCCATTGTAGTTGGAGGAAAGCCAGTCCATAAAATATAAAGAGGGATTCAGGTGAACAACAGATGGGATTCAGTTGCATAGAATCATAGAATCATAGAATGGTTAGGGCTGGAAGGGACCTTCAAAGGTCATCTAGTCCAACCCCCCTGCAAGGAACAGGGATATCTCCAACTAGATCAGGTTGCTCAGGGCCTCGTCCAACCTGGCCTTGAGAGACATGTTATACGCTACTTAGACTTCAACTGCCAATGCAGAGAGGTGGAGATGTTTTATAAGATACAAAATTTCTTTTATAGATTCTCAGTCATATCTGCTAGCGCTACTGTAAGGCATATTAAATGGCATTACACACCTCCCTGTGTGCACATGACTCAAGGGAGCAAAGCCAACCAGCTTGGTGTAAGCTTCCATTAACTAAATAGGAAGCCAGACAGCGAGCTTGCTTAAATGTATATGTCCTCATGTCTTCAGCTGAATCTCAGTGTAAGTGTCTTGGGAAGTTTATAAGCCTTTCTTATAAGTGCTGTCTTCCCTTACAGTACAAGTCCCTGGCTGATACGCGCAGTGCAAATAACGCCTGCAGTTAAGATCAAGAACACATTATAAACTTCACAGAAATGCCTTTGTAACAGCTTGAGGCACGGAAGGAAAGGACTATGTGAACTCTTTCAAAACTACTCCTGAAAAATGATCAAGCCACTCATGAAGTGGCAGATGCTATTTTTACAGATTTGTTAGAATGTTTGCAAAATCACAGAACGACAGACTGGCTGAGGCTGGAAGGGACCTTTGGACCATCTTGTCCAACTCCCCTGCTAAAGCAGGGCCTCTAGAGCTAGTTGTCCAGGACTGTGTCCAGACAGCTTTTGAATACCTCCAAAGATGGAGACTCCACTGTGTTCCAGCAGTTCAGTGGAGTACCATTAGAAAACATGATTTTTCACAATAATATAGCCCCAAAATCACAAGCATGCCTGTGATCTATTTCAGCTACAGGGTTTCCCAAAAGCAGTAACAACAACAAAAATATACAGTCACTTCCGAGATTAGACTGTAGAACAGCAGCAAATATACTATGAATAAAACCATCCAGCTCATTTCTCTTACAAGCCTGATTGTTACATAAAGACGAGTACCTAGCTGAAAACATAACTAACTCGTATACAGTTTTAAATGGCTACTATAAACTAACATAGTTTAAAATAAACCTCACCCATTTGCATCCATTGATTTTAGCCTCTCAGATCAGCTCTCACCAGCTGAAACAGAATTTCCACTTTAACAGAACTCACTGTCTCACACAGAGATGCCTGGAGTTGTAGCAGATTTAGTGAAGTTTCTAACAGTTCCTAAAGTCTTTTGGACTAATTCACACAAAGAAGTTCTGAGGATATGAAGACAGATGAATCTACAATTTCAGCTAAAACAAGCAAATATTCCCTCCCACACAGATCCTCTCCCCACTTTCATCTCATCCCTCCTCCTCCTCCCCTGCCCTGGAGTATCTACAAGTCATCATTCTGTCTATCTGTAACTCCCTTAACACCTGTACTACATTTACAAAAATACAAGTAAAAATAACCAGCTATAACTCAGAAGCCACAGAAAGAAGAGAATCAAAGAGCATCAGAGCACTCCCTCCAGGTTCTAGTGGGAGAGATGGAGTATGACCTTACTGAGATCTCAACTTTGCCCATTACCACAGTGTCTTTGATAGTACTATGATTGTAGAAAAGGCTAAAACATTTTATCATAAAAATAATAGATTTATGCAAAGATTCAGAGAAAATATGCACCTACAGTGTCTATGCTAAATAAATGGAAGTTGTCTATTTTCCTTCACGTTCTTCCTGTTGACCTAGAAAAGTGATTTTTAAATCTAAGATTCAGCTTTGTAAAACATGACCTAGATGCCTTTTTAGGCCTTCCAGTAGGATACTTTCTGAGTTTGCTTGCAGCGAAACACAATGGAAGAACAGCCCTATAAATTTAATTGTTTTCCTCTGTGTTAAAGAGGTAACTCTCTCCCAGTTTCATTTACATACCAAGATTTCATAGACAAATTCTAATACGACCATGTTTGCTATTAGCTCTACACCCCAGACCTAAAATTTCACAATATAAAATATGATTAAGGAAATCTACAACACAGCCAACATTCCATATTCATTAAAGATATCTCCTTCCAGAAACAATTCCAGAGCAGCAAATCAAAACTCTTAAGAGACCAGGCTTTAACAACTGCCACTAGTCTCAGGTTTGAACTTACAGCTATTTCTGTATCTTCTTAGCTTTCTATGATTCTCTGTCAGTGCTTCCCTAAGGACTAACTACATTTTTTTTGTCTTGTTTTATCTTTTTCAAATCCCTTCCCAGAGAAGTCCCTCTCTAACTCCTCAGCAGAAGTTCCTGACTCACTGCCTTTGGTAAAGCTATGGATGTGCTGACTTATTCAGGTGATAGAAAAGTTTTCTCTGCTACTGTGGGGATCACACAAATACAAGAGGACTACCACCTTGCTTTGTTTGTTACATTTTTGCCCCAAAATGACTAGGACATCAGCTGAGCAGTTATCTATTTTAATTCTCAAATTTCGTATAGGCACCAAGAAAAACCATAGAAAGAGTAAGCAGAAAAAAAGGAAGGGGAAAATTTGTGCACAAAAAAGCAATGCCTAAAAACTAATATTCTTTACCAAAACACTGTAGGCATAATCATAAAATTTCCCTTACAGGATCAACAGGTTTGTAGATAACATAAAGTAAGGGCTTCAAAGGCCAGTTCAATTCCAAACTCCTCCTCTTGTCAGTCACCTTCTGTCGATTTCTACTTAAGAACTCCCATTTTATATTTGCATTTAAGAAAATTTTTTGTAAATTAATTATAAATACTCTAAGGCTTGGTGCCTTTAATAATTTTAACGAAAGTGGATTTGTGCTACAGATTTACTACTTAATTGATAAAATAAATGGCAAATGAAATACTTCTTCACTAGATGTTTTCAAGATTCTAGAAATTTCTAGAGTTAGTAAATATCTTCAGCAATGAGGCTCACAGTACTTCCCAAAAGATCAAAATACCTTGCTTAACGGTATTTTTAAGACCATTTTTCCGAAGTACATGAAACTTCAGCAATGCAAATGTCCTAGGTTACAATGTAAGGTGTGCCCCAAAGTATGTATTTTATCACCATCTTCAAGAGCTGTTGAGACCAGGTGGGGCAATGTTTTCCTCGCCTCCTCCTTCCAGACTATCTCCTGTTAATGGGCCCATCAACGCCTTGCCGCGTGACTCACGGATAACTCCCCCCAGGAGCCATCTCTGTTTGATGGGCGATCAAGGACCCACCGCCAGACTCCCGGAACAACACCGGCCCCACGGGAGATGCTCCAGCCGGGAGGGGAGGCGGCGCCTCGGGGCGGCGGCGGTCGGGCTCGGGCGGTCACCGGGGCGGGCGGGCGCCGCTCGGTGCCGGTGGCTGGTTAGAGCGGAGCGGCCGCCCGCGGCCCGCGGTGTGCCTGCCTCGGGGGCCGGGGGGCTGGGCCGGCGGCACTGGCACGGCAGAGCAGCAGCTTTTCCTTCCCCGCCGGGTTCCCGGGGGAAGGCCGGGCCCGCCCGCAGCACCGCCGGCCCTGCGGAGGGGCCCGCGCCCTTCGGCGGGATCGCGGCTTCAGCGGAGCCGCCTCTGCCGTTCCAGGAGGGCGGCAGCCACCATCGGATCGGGCTGCTGCCAGCGCCCTGACCAGCAGGGTGTCGGGTCGTATTCTGACTCTGGCAGTGTTGTGGGTTTTTTTTTGAGTACTATTGCATTTGTATTTTTTTTCCCCTTCTCTTTAATTTTCCTAGTAAAGAACTGTTGTTCCTACTCCCATATCTTTGCCTGAGAGCCCCTTAATTTCAAAATTCTAGTAATTCGGAGGGAGGGGGTTTACATTTTCCATTTCAAGGGAGGCTCCTGCCTTCCTTAGCAGACCCGTCTTTTCAAACCTAGTCAGCAAACCAGTAGCATTTAGCCATAGGACTAATTGGACAGTGTCCTTCTATGTACGCTTACAGAATATTACACAACAGTCAAGACTGCAATAGTAGAGGTAAAGTGGTTGTTTTTCTGCAGTTATCCCCGTCCTTGTAAACACCTTCGAGAAGCATCACTCTCTCCGTAGTGTGAAGTTGTAACTGTTTGTGCATAGCTAGTCTTCGTGGTGCTCTGAAACCCCTCACAGAACTGCCGATCCCACTGTTGGAGAATACAGCCAGGAAAAAGTAATCCACACAAGAAACAGAAATTCTAGCATAGCCTTAAAAATATAGTACACATTTTGAAAATACTAAGAAAGTAATGTAGCTGATAGTATCTCCTGTTGGGACAAGCAAAAAAGCCATACAAGCAGTGTTTAATTATAACTTATTATCTACTATTAACCTATTATATAAAATAATGAATTATAATGAGAGATTATGTTATTATATAAGACTACATGCCTTTTAAAGTATTATATGCTTCTGTGAAGATAACAAATACTTGTATTGCTTATCTGTTTTCTAGCGTGTGATTTTTTATGTACCCATACAGACTTCTGGTATTTTTCAAGGAATAATGAACTCCTGATAATAAACTAATTTTTACCTTTTTGCTACAAGTATCTTTCTTACCATAATTCAAATAAAGTTGGGATCGAAAGTACTATCACTTAGGAATTCCACTAAGGAAATTTAAAACAAAAGGTTAGTTGCTACTAGTAACTGTTCAGCTCCTGGGATTCTTTTTCTTTTTCTTTTTTTCTTTTTTTAATTATAAATGGTACTTACATTCATAATTCAATATGGAAAAAGTGCTCAACATGAAAAATTATGATGCAGAAAAGATTTGCTTACCTTAAACTTTATTTTTCCTTGCAATCTTGATTTTTTTGGTCTTCATATCTAATGACTCCAGGTAGCAGTAGAATGAGAATTGCCTGTGTCCCCGTGAATGTCCAGAGCAAAGAGGTTAGTCTGTGATATATTAGTCTCTCTAATCTCTTCATATCCTCCCTGGCGCAACTGAGTATTTTGTGTAGCTCTTAATACTGAACACAGATTGCAAAATCAGTGATTCCAACTCAGCGTAGCGAAGGAGTAATTTGATTCCACATACTGTTTTATAACGTAACCGTCTTATATAAGGTTTAGCCTATTGAAGATATATTTTACAAAGGAAACCATTATTTGCAGGGCAGGAATATACCCCAGTGTTATACCTTTGATTGTGTCCTTGGTTATTTTATTATGTAATGTTTCAAACAACCCTTTCTAATTTAGAAAACTATTGGTAATATACTTAATGCAGTTACACGTGGCGTTTGAACAAAAAAGATTTGGAACATAGCTGGCCCTGATCCAAAAACCTTTTTCCACGTGCCCTACTCTCACACAGACAAGTTCAACTCCCGACAGCTGCCGGTGCACACTTACCTTTCCTGTCTGAGGTGTTGTCTAATGATCTCCAGTTATTGTTACATGTTGTCTAATGATCTCAGTTGTATGTCTCAGTTATATGTTGTCTAATGATCTCTAAGTCAGTGGTTATCTAACTGATAACCACTGTTCCTTGAGCAAGCTAAGGGAATGAGTTGCAGAGAGGAGGTGCAATTTCTCGTTTAGTTAGCGTATTGGGGTGGACTGCTTTTATCTGTGTTAGACATATTAAAAAGTTTTAACAGCTCTACAGCTAGCAAAATGTTTGCTTTCTTCACAATAACTTCCTCAAATTATTTGCCAACTTCTGAAAACTCTTAAATTCATTGCAGGGGGAAACTTCTTAATATCACGATTTAATATTTTTTATTCACTCTGGAATTTTTCCCCTCAATTCTCAGTTAGTTGGATTGAAAAGAACAAACCCAAACCATAGCTGGAATGAGCTGACCTAGCATGATTGCTTCCGATAGACCAAAGCAGATTACATCACATGAGGATTATAGATTAAGATTACTGTGCTGATTGTGCGAATGCCTATGAGGAGTTCAGATTTTGTTGGGGTTTTTTTCCTGCAACTTTAGCATTTGGATGGGCTTATTCAGTGTATTTTCGCATGTGCAGTGTGGTCTATGCATTTGTTATGTCAGGTTTCAAGTGCAATGATATTTAGTGTGACAGCTGTTTGTTTATTTCTACCAGCTGCCCCCATACAAATCCATAAGAGGTGTTACACATTCTACATGGGTCTTAAGAAGCTCTTATAGACAAAAAAACAGATAGTGCTGGAATGACAGTCCCCAAGCTGAGATTCAAATGAAGTGGCTTCTGTTTCCACTGTGACCCAAAACTGACTGCGTGACCTAATCCTTTAGAGACAGATATCCTGTTGCTGAATTTCCTTTCAAGTCTGACCCTGCTTTAGATTATGCTCATATATACCCATATATAAGTACACCTATAGTAAACAAAAACTTGACTACACATGTGTGCAAGCAAATTATGCATTAACATATAAAAAGTATTTAAATATTGTGCAAATTAGTATATTCCCTGATCCCATTAATCATATGGTTGAAGCTTATCTTAGACTACTACAATGTAAAGATACTTACTTTTGTTTTGCTTTAAATCTGATAGTGACCTTCCAATGTATTCCACAGCCACATGCAAAATAAATAACGCTAAAACTTATATACATTGGGCAAGGGACATGTCCTTGCTCTCTGCAAGCAACAGCTCTTCCACGTCATTCACACTGCGTTCATTAGCAATGTCATGTTTTAACACAG
This sequence comes from Tauraco erythrolophus, assembly GCF_009769465.1. Lineage (NCBI taxonomy): Eukaryota > Metazoa > Chordata > Aves > Musophagiformes > Musophagidae > Tauraco > Tauraco erythrolophus. Next base: position 10,839,621 of record NC_141468.1, on the reverse strand, counting down.
TTCAGCAGCTGAGTAATAGTTCGAAGAAAGTTTCTGATAGTCCATCATTATACCAGCTGGATAATTGGTTAGTTGTCTCCGTTGACTGAAGCTATCAACTTTGGATTGGAAAGCTGAAACTTTAGGTGACATGTATTCACCTCAACAGTCTACTGACCAGTTTCTGAAATTTATGTTGAAACTAGTAACTTCAAATTGGTTTTCAGGGTCTGCTGATTTCCTGTCTCTGGAGTTTGTTGAAGTGTTTTTATGCATCTTCCTGGACTCAGGTCTGGATCAATACCACAGTTCAGTGCAAGGGAAACGGCTGCCACCTTGACACACTCGGATTTGTTGTCCTTAGCTATCATGTCTGTCACACTTTGCAGAGGCAAAGCAATTTTCTTCAAGTCTGTATCTTCACTGCAATGGCTATAACAGACCACTAAGACAAGTGGGGGGAAAAACACAACCAAACTATCAATCAAGAACAGCAAAAACAAGTTTCTATCTTTAGCTCAGAACCTTTGTTTAAAACTTTCACTTTCCATGTTCTTCTATTGTATATGTACAGTAGAAACATGCCATTCAGAAACCATGTTAGATTTGCACTTACAACGTATCCACTATCTTCAAAGTCCTGAAGGCTTTGTGTCTCTGTTGTATCTGCTCCCACACTGGAGCAAGTTTTTCCTGAAGGACAGCAGCCCGTGGAGAGGACCCATGCTGGAGCAGGGGAAAAGCATGAGAGGGAAGAAGAGGCAGAAAGGAGCTGTCATGGACAATCCCCCCTTTCCCATTCTCCTGCACCACTCATGAGGGGAACTAGAAGAGTCAGAATGAAGGAGTGGAGTTTGGGAAAAATGGCGGGAGTTTTTCTCATTTTTGTCTTTGTTTCTCACCATCCAACTTAATTTTAATTGGCAATAAATTAAATTAATCGAGTCTGTTTTGACTGTGATAGTAATTGATAAGTGATCTCTCTGTCTTTATCTGGGCACACAAGATTTTTTATTTCTCCCCAGTCTTGTTGAGGAGGGGGAAAAGAGTATGTGGATTGGAGTCTGGCAGCCAACTCGGATCAACCCACCACAGTACTCCACTGGTATCTATTTGTTAGTTACAGGATGAAAACCTTAATGGAACCAGTCAGTTTGCTCACGTTTGGTGTTGTATACCATTTGTAACCTAACAAAAATGGCATTATTTTACATCAATTTATAGCATGTTTTGCCAGATAAATGATAGCACTAACATTCATGCTTACTTCTAAACTTCAGTATTTTACTACTTTTTACAGCACATAAGGATAAGTTTCAGTCTTCATTATGTGACAATATTTATCTAGAAATTTACTATGGAAGCCAAACTGTAAGCAGCCAAGGTAAGACTTACTTCTGAAATGTTTGTATTAAAAATAGGTCTCTATGTTCACACAGTTAATTTAGCCTGCTGGACTAATGGAAAGGTATTTCTCACTGAATCACAGAATCATAGAATGACAGAATGTTAGGGATTGGAAGGGACTTCAAAGGATCATCTAGTCCAATTCCCCTGCCGGAGCAGGACCACCTAGATCAGACCACACAAGAACGCGTCCAGGCGGGTTTTGAACATCTCCAGAGAAGGAGACTCCACAACCTCTCTGGGCAGCCTGTTCCAGTGTTCTGGTACCCTTACTGGGAAGAAGTTCTTCCTCATGTTTAAGCGGAACCTCCTATGTTCCAGCTTATATCCATTTCCCCTTGTCCTCTCATTGGATGCCACTGAGAAGAGCCTGGCTCCATCCTCATGACATTCACTGCTCACAATTAACTTGTGGGGAGCACAATAGGTATTTCTGAATGAAATGCTTCTTGGCCCAGATGTCTATTGGCGCAGCAGGGCTCTTGTGTGCACCTGTAAACTCTTTCTACTCCAAAAGTAGGTGGCCATCCCATACTGCTTACTGTGAGGAGCCTGTGGCTGTGAGGCTAGGGGGTTGCCAGACTGTTTATTTTATAATTATAGATATAATAGCTTTCAGCTGTTGTATCGATGATGAAAGGAAACAGGAAGATCTTTCAAGCATCTGGCATCTGAATACAAGATTTCTGTTACTGGTAGAAATATGAGCAGAAATTTTGTGTATGCAAATGTTGTTCCACGTTATCTTCAGTGTTTTGTCTTAACCTTCCTGCAAAGTAATCTGTCTGGATACAGATGGAGAGAGGATACAAGGTTAGAGTCAACTGCTACATTTCTGCCTCCACATTTTAAAAACATCCTTTCCAATCCAAGACATCTATTGCTTCACCTTCACAAGGAACAGTGATTGCTTTGCTCTCTCCTCGCACTTCAACTACAGAAAATCTCAGTAGCCCACTTCATTTTTCATCTCCTGTATGTTCCCTCATATGACATTTTCCCATTCTCGTGTACTGGAATGATCTTACTATGTTTTGTAGGGAAGTGTTTTTTCAGAACAAGTAGGGGGTCACTTGGCAGACACAGCCTTCTAGAATCAGCTTTAATGTTTTGGCATTGGCTTTGATAAAACCGTTGGGCTACTTCTGCAGGAATCTGCATAGAATAGATATAAAGCCTATTTTGCAAGCCTCGGAGTAACAGAGGCTCATGTTTGTTTTAGTTATATGCATTAAAAAAACCTACAACCTCTTTCTGCTAATGAGTATCTCTCCTGAACAAGGTACCTTTTCCATGACGTTCCAAATATCTTATTTAAAAAAAATAAAAAATAAATTTAAAAAAAAAAAAGTCTTTGAAAATCTCTTCCACAGATATCTCAGCTAAGAATGTAGCTGTAACATTTAAAGTGTGGTATCTCCTTGCCAACATAAAAAGTGATAAAGCTGGTTGAAATGTTTCAGAATTTAAATGATCAGAACATGTGAAATAAAATTTCACACTTCAACCACTTTGATATTTTTTAAGTGTTATATATTTTAAATTTAAATACCGATTTTCCATTTTTATTCTCTGTTCAGCAAGACTTAATCACAAACATCCATTGAAGCTAGAAAGCATAGTGAATGAAATTGAAATGAGTCTTTTTTTTTGTCATTAATTTGTGTGTGTCCAGGATTTTTTCCACTGCCTCCTCAAATTCATTCATTTTTCCTTCTGCTTTTTTACGATAGAAAGTATGTAATCTATGTAAACATAGCATACAAGTAATTAGTCTAAATTTTGAAGAACTTTGGCAAAAAAAAAAGACATTATAGTTTATACTTCTCTAATTTGTTAGTTCTGTATCTCAAGCACCCATACAGCCTACAGACATGACTTTGGTAAATAATTCAGAATTATAAAGAGATTAATATTTGTTTTTAAACATCTGTCTGTAGTTTTATGCTTGTAGTATGTCTCAATACTTGAACTTAAAAATCAGAAAAATGCCAACTGACATTGCTGTGTATTCGAATGGTGTACTTACTTGTGTACGCTATATCAGCAAATAATTCCTAATTAACTGTACAAAACAGAAAACACAAACCCTGTATGTACTAGCAAAGTAAGGCTGATTAAATGCATTCCTATCTCAAGCACTGAACCTCTTAACAGTTAATTGGACTGACATCTTCCCAAAAGAGATGCACCAGCAGGTGGCTTTTGAATTTTATAGAAGTCTACGACTGCAAATCATTGATCAGTGGCAAGATCCCACTGACTGTCTTTAGTCCTGGATCACGAGTTACACCATCTGAACATGATCATGACTTGTGATCCCTGGTATACAGCCCAGCATCCATGGACTTTCCCCATGTACTCAGTTTATGGAAGGAGTTATAATTTATACAGTGATAATCCGTCAGATATTTCCAGTATAGAAGAAACTATTCTTTCTTCCTCAGAGACACACAGAGATCTGTTCAGCAGCCATCGAGCCACAGCTCTAAAGGCAGTCACACAATTTGCAGGAACCAGTTACGAGGTAACTTCCATTGTAGATTACACATTGATGCCAATGGGACTACACCAGAAGAAATGAAGCACAGATTGTGAAGTACATTTATGCTCAGCCACAATCCTATTTCCTCCCCTCAAGCTTGAAGATGGAACTTTGCTTTTTATATCTATTATAAATCATGTTTCTTTCCATTGCCTGCAAGCTTGCTAGACATTTCCAGAGGCATAAACAGAATCAAACCAAGACAACTACTTGTGCTGTTAGTACAAATGCTTTCCTTCCTCCAAACATTTTAACTCTTTGTTAACAAACTCTTAAAGAAAGGTCCCCATCTCTCTTCCCAAAAGTAAGAACATGTTTATGATTTATTGTAATATAGCTTTGATTGAAGTTTTCCTGTAAAGGAAACACTTTTCTGTAAATGCAGTTTATTTGCTTACTCTTAATACTTCAGGCAAGTTCTTTTGCCACTGGCTGTCAAATTCACTTAGCCCTTCCGTAAAAGTATACAGTGGATTAATACGTCAGGATCAGCTCCATTTCTTGCATGGCTCTCCTACTATACTGTTAGAAGCAAGAAATCAAAGGTTTTGTTTGCCCCAAACTGGGCTAAAATATACTGAATATTCCTAGACATGATTCAGAGACTCATCTAGCAAATTCTGGAGAAAATATATTACTTTCTACAGCTGTGAAGATAGGATCTTCTCAAACTCAGTACTGTTAATTGTCTTGTAGTTATAAATGACAAGAAAAGTAATTCCATTTCTAGGGTTGTGTGGTCATCTGCGAGAACAGTATGTTCAGTTCCTTAACAGTGATGAAAGAACTTAAATAATGACGAACTTAAAAAAAAAAAAAAAAAAAAAGAAGAAAGGAAAAAAAAAAAGAGTTCCTTAGAGCTCTACCCTTAAGAAAAGTGCATAGGTTTGATCAGGTCTGAAAAGTTTCTTGTATGCCTTGTATTCAGGAAATTTTTTCTGTTTGCTTGTTTGTTTTTAAGTCCGCTTTTATATATGCTGTGCCATGTTTTTCAACCTTTCATCCAACTGAACTGTAATTACTGGAAATATTGCTTATAGTTATGCAGCTTTCTAAAAAGACATCTAATGTACTCCTCTTTTTGTAATCTACTACAAAATGAACACTCTTACAGTGTAAAAGAGAGAAAATGAAGTCTGCAAGGAGCATCAGGAGGAGAAAAAAAAATCTTAAAAGCAGATTTAACCTGTCTATTTCAAACTCCATTTAAAGGTCATAAGTATTTAGCTTCTATAATCTAATACGCAAGTATAAAATGCAGACAGAATGAAAATTTCACAAAGAACAACCTTTTCTTTTTACCTTAAAAAGAAGTTTTTCTTGTAGCTACTTTCCAGCTGTAATTATTTACCTTTTCCTTTACAGTGCAGGAAAACCAACTCCTTGCAGTTGTCATTATCTAAAGAAATCACTGAGATGACACACTTACCTTGTGCCAGGGCTTCTCTTTCCCTAAGGAAGCCAATATTGCCATTCTTTTTCCCCTCAGCTGTGTCCTACAGCAGGGCACAGATACACTAACCGGAGATGAAGGTCATGACAGCTGCGTTAGATAGAAAGTTCATGCAGAAGTTTTCACTGAAACTGTATCTTTGTGTAAGTTTACAGATTTAAGGTATTGCATACGGGAAATGGATTATGCTAAGTTTCTTGAGAAAACTTTCTAAATGCTCCTATTGCTTATTCACAGGCAGCCCAAAGTCTCAACTTAATGTTCAGAGAAAACTCCATGAGCATACAGGTGTCAACCTCAGTGAAAAAAAATAGTTTTAGTACTGCAGATAAATTAATTTTTACACTAATGCAAACAGCCCTAACAGCAATTAATACCGTGCTAAAAAATTCTAATGTAGGAGTTGATTTCTTCCTAGACCTGTTTCTATTCTTTATGGTAATTCATGGAACAAGAATGATGGAATATTAGCCTGCTTTACCTAGAAACAGCCTCTTCTCTTTGAAAACTCTCAGGAGAACAGGTTAATCTACTGTGCTGCGCGCTGCAGCCCTTGGGAAAAAATACAAGAGGAGGCTCAGTAAGCCATACGTACTATAATTTCTGCATTTCCTTAGGAACCTTCCTTTCTATTTGAAGTGCTGAATTATCTGTGCTCTGCTGATAAAAATATCTGAAAAAGGTTCTTGTTATTTAGTAAATTACTTCTTAAAGAAGTGGGTTCAGCTGGCCTTTCATTTGTTGAGTTGCTGGTTGATACCAGGTCAGGAAGCATCTCCAGGCAGCCGGCACTGAGAAACAACTGGAGTTAAACCCAACAGCATATTCAGAGAAGAAAGAAAGGATTTTTCTGTTAAAGTCCACCTTAACAAATACTTTTCTGCTTCTGTTTTACCATCCACATGGTTGTGCACTATTTTGTCAACCTCTGTAGTTTACTTCAGTAATCTAGTTCAGATATGCATCATTTGAACCGACTCAGCTTATGTGTAAGCTCACATTTATGCATCTCTAAACCATTATCGTGGTCTTTGATGATGATGATATACAGAAAACATCCATTGTAATGTTTTTATTTTTCATTAAAAACTTCCATATTCAACAGCATCCAGTACTGTTCTTATCCTTGAGATGTTGGTTGAAAGATTTGAAATGCTTTAGATAATACAAGGGAAAAAAAAAAAAAAAGCCAGGTCTTCAGAAAGAGATGCAAAGTTTATTTTGAGATTCTGTGCAGAGAAAGTGATGTGGTGTGCAAAGAGTAGAAATCAAAAATCACAAATTACGTGATTCTGGTTGAAATGGTTTGGCCTCAGATTGAAAACACTGCCTTTGCTTTTTGGGCCGCAATGTGCCTTTCAAGGCTAGTTTGCTCATGTGTGATATTACTGAGTAAAAAGTTGCAATGGTAATGATTTAATGCTGCTGGGATGAAGCAGTCTGAAGCTCATAAATGGACAGAGCTGAGCTAAAGTTAATGCCAAATCCTAAGCACCACAAGACTTAATTTTTGACAAATGTTTTTCCCTTGCTTGTTTTTCTCTTTTCCTTTTCTTGTCAAGCATGTAGGAGAAAACAATTAAACTGTATTGAACAAGAGAATCAAAGGAGATTTCCTTTCAGATGTGTTCAGCTGGCTACTTTTAAAGGAAAATTAGTAAGTATTCCTTTTATCTATAAGTTACTAGGGGCCATATCTTCTACAGCATATGATCACTTGCATATGTCAATAGGCAGGAATTAACGTTTTCCAAGAAGTAGCAACTTAGATGCCTGACTACTACTGATGTCAGCCCACTAATCAGGCTAGCCCCTAGATAGTAGCAAAAAAAAGTGGGGAATGCATCAAAGACTTCTCTTTAAATGTAGAATTAAAAAGAGAAGATGACCACCAGTGTAACGCACACAGAAAGATATTCTTGTTTTCTCATTTTAGGTTCCAAGCATGAGACCTTTCCTGCAGGTCACTACTTTCTACCTCTCAGTACTCAAATAAAACCCTACAGGCCTTCCCTTTTACATTTGTCCCACACGTTTCACTGTCAGGAGGAAAGAAAGCAAGGTTACATTCCAAGTTTGCCTTTCATCTATCAAATTACTTTACCATTCCAGTACCTATTTCCACCTTTAAATGTTCATATTGGAAAAAAAGGGCTTATCATGATATACTGACATAAAAATAAATGAGAAAGAATGGATTTACTAGTCTAGATTAAACTCAACTTCCCACTGATAAGAGACTACATTTTCATTTTCCATAAAAATAGGATGCATCTTACCTATTTGGATATCAGTTAAGCATCTGGGATAGTGCCACACTGGTGAAAATCGGATAAGGTTGAGATATTCTGTTTCATGGTAGACTGGAAAGCAAGAAATAAGAAAAAGGACATTGAAGAGCAGAAGAACAAGCTTGAAGAGGGTTTACAAGTAGATCTTTTCTAGAACTGGTCATGAGGTTAATCTTTTTAATACACATTCTGATGTCCTTGGCACAAAGTGGAGGACTGAGTTAATGAGATTCTCTGATTAAAAAGAATTGGAGTCATCATCTGTACAAAAAGAATTGAAAATTCTTTTCCATATAGGAAAAATTGGATGACCTTGAGGATGGTAATAGTAGAAATGAAGTGAAATTGAATAGCTTGTGAACTTAAGGCTAAACAACAGAAACTGATGCCACAATCCAGAGGGTAAGTCTGAAATAGCAGAGGAAAAGAACATGGGTAAATATATCTGTTACAGGATGACTAGAAACCACTGATGTGAGAAAGTTCTGAAAAACAGTAAAGACAGTCTAAAAGTGTTTCAGGAAAGAAAGATATTTTTTAATGTCACTATAAAGTACCTTAAGGTTTTATCTACAATACTATTTATATCAAGTATGTTCATTCTGGTTCAAGAGAAATTAACTCGAAATAAAACGGATAGAAATTCAACCAAGAGTACTACAAAATCTGTTTTAGGCGTGGGTATTAAATGACCCTAAGGCTTTTTTACTCTAGTGAAATGAAGGCTGAGAAAGGGTTGTAATTGCGCTCTTTAAACACATCAGAAAAATACAAATATAGACGGCAAGAAGCTACAGGACAATGTCAACACAGGAACAAATGCATATATTGGTCATTAATAAATTTAGCTTGGAAATTAGAAGACTATTTCTAGTCAGAGAACAGTGAATTTATGGAACATAAATTCAAGTGAACTAATGGAAGTAGCGGGGGAAAATACAATCGAGGCATTAAAAATTAACTTGATCAGTTTAACGGAAAGGATTGTATGATATGGTTGTCCATGATAGGAAAGGGCTGGATTTGAACACTGAGACTGTCCTTTTCAATCAACTCCAGTCTACTAGGCTACCTTGTCCATGAGCTGATAATGCTTCTTTTCTTTTCAAAATATTGATTTGCTACTACAGTCTTTTGGACACTTGAAAGAAAAACTGACACCAGTCAAAAGAATCCTAAAAACAACACACAGAAACCTACTAATAAAACCAGAATGCTACCCTCCTCAGGAAGGGTATGAGATTACACAATTGTGGGGCATTGTGATGGGTTAACCTTGGCTGGCTGCCAGGTGCCCACTGAGGCCGCTCTATAACTCCCCTCCTCAGCTGGACAGGGAGAAAAAAAAACCACACCAAAAGGCTCATGGGTCAAGATAAGGACAGGGAGATCACTCATAAATTATCATCATGGGCAAAACAGACTTGACTACCGATGAAATCAGAGCAGAGCAATGGGAAATAAAGCCAATTCTTAAAACACCTTCCCACCACTCCTCCCTTCTTCCCAGGCTCAGCTTCACTCCCAATTTCTCTTACCTCCTCCCCACGAGTGGCACAGGGTGTTGGGAATGGGGGTTGTGGTCAGTTCATCACACGTTGTCTCTGCTGCTCCTTTCTCCTCATACTCTTCCCCTGCTCCAGAGTGGGGTCCTTTCCATGGGATACAGTCCTCCATGAACTTCTCTGATGTGGGTCCTTCCCACAGGTTGCAGTTCTCCATTAACTGCTCCTGCGTGAGTCATTTCCATGTGGTGCAGTCCTTCAGGAATGGACTGCTCCATCAGGAGTCCTCCACGGAGTCTCAGAGAAGACCTGCTCCAGCATGGGCTACTCTCTCCAAAGGACTTCAGGTCCTGCCAGGAGCCTGCTTCAGCACAGGCTCTCCACAGTCTCAGCCTCCTCTAGGGCACATCCATCTGCTCCAGCATGGGGTCATCCATGGGCTGCAGGTGGATCTCTGCTCCACCATGGACCTCCGTGGCCTCAGGGGGACAGTCTGCCTCACCATGGTCTTCACCATGGGCTGCAGTGTAATATCTGCTCTGATGCCTGGAGCACTTCCTCCATCCACTTCTTCACTGACCTTGGTGTCTGCAGAGTTGTTTTCCCTTGCATATTCTAACTTCTCTCTTCTGTCTGCTGTTGCGCAGCAGTTTTTACCCCTTCTTAAACAATTTGTCACAGAGGCGCTACCACCGTCGCTGATCAGCTCAGCTTTGGCTGGTGGTGGGTCCATCTTGGAGCCAGATGAAACTGACTGTGTCAGACATGGGGGAAGATTCTCTGATCTCACAGAAGCCACCCCTGTAGCCTCCCCACTACCAAAACCTTGCCATGTAAACCAAATGCAGACATGTTAATATATGCATATTCAAATGCTGGGACCTAATTCTTATGAAACATAAACATGCACATTTTTTGATACTGATATACAGCAATTAAAGATAGATACATTGCACTAGAAACATGCATAGCATGGATTTCTGCTTAAACAGAAACAGCTTTTATGTCATGGCATTCCAAGTAGATATGCCATACATTAAATGGCATGGAGACTGCTCAGTCAGCTTCAGAGGAAGTCTCCTTTGGAGTAGGCCAGATACATAATCAGGAGGACATCAAATAGCAAGATAAGCAGCACCTTCACAGGAATATTTAAAATCTAGGAGATGTATATCATGATCTGTGTCAAACAGTGAATTTTCCATTAATAATTAAAGTAACATTTAAGTGCTCAGAATTAGCTTTTAAGTTAATCTTCTCTGAGACATATCCGTGTATCTGTGTTGTAATTATAGCACATTTGCCTCATTTAATTGATGCTTTTAATCTAAAAGATTATGTTTTAAAACATATTCCCCTAAAACACATATTAGGAATGAATTATTAGCAAGACAGCAAAATTGTTCTGAGGACCATAAATCAACAGAGTATTAAAGATACTGGGCACTGATATTTATTTTAAGATAAAGTAACTAAAAGTTACCTCTGATGATATGTCTAAGCCCTCTAATAAGTGATCTGATTTCAAGTACGTGCATGCAGATGTTACAGACAAGTACTAAGGAAAACCAGCATTCAATGAAAAATAATGTCTGCCAGATATTTACTTTACTCAAATAGCATTGGAGTTAACTCTAATCAAAAAACAACTGTACAACCTTTCACTGTTTGTTCAGTCTTACTTAGTTTAAGCACTGAGGCATCACAGAGTGATCATCATCTTAGTTTTTAGAAGTCTCGTTCAAATTCAGAGGCATATAATTCCCAAACCAAGATTCGGTTAAAAATGAAATTGTGGAAATATTGTATCAATAGAACCAGCTGAAAGTAGTACTTCACAGAATCACAGTATGGCAAGGTTGGAAGGGACCTCTGGCACCATCTAGTCCAACCCACCTGTTCACATAGGGTCAGCAAGAGTGGGTTGCCCTGGACCATGTCAGCTTTTGACTATCTCCAAGGTAGGAGACTACACAACCTCCTAGGGCAACCTGTTCCAGTATTCAGTCACTCACACAGTATAAAAGTGTTTCCTGATGTTCAGACGGAGCCTTTTGTGTTTCAGTCTGTGCCGATTGCCTCTTGTGCTGTCACTGGGCACCAGTGAAAAGAGCCTGGCTCCTTCCTGTTTGCAACCTCCCTTGAGGTATTTGTATGCACTGGTAAGATCCCCCCGAATCTTCTCTTCTCTAGGCTAAATAGTCCCAGCTCACTCAGCCTTTCCTCATAAAAGAAATGCTCTTAACCATCTTTGTGGCCCTTCAGTGAACTCTCTCCAATATGTCCATGTCTCTCTTGTACTGGGGAGCCAAGAATTGGACACAATACTCCAGCTGTGGCCTCACTAGCAGTGAACAAAGGGAAAGGATCGCTTTCCTTGACTTGCTGGCAACACTCCTAATGCAGCCCAGGATACCATTAGCCTTTTTTGCTGCAAGGGCACATTGCTGGCTCATGTTCAACTACGTGTCCACCAGGACCTCCAGGTCCATTTTCTGCAAAGCTGCTTTCCAGTTGATCAGACCCCAGCATACACAGTGCCTAACGTGGTTGTTCCTTCCCCGGTGAAGGACTTTGCACTTCCCCCTATTGAACTGCACGATTGATTCTACTGATGTGCCTCAGTTGTGTGTTGGATAGAGTATATATGAGAGCAATTAAGGGTAGAGGTATGACTATGTCTTTCTGACCAGACGAAGAGAGATACTCCAATTTCAGTGATAGGATAAAGAATAGGATACTTATATTACTAGCTTAGAAACAAACAGAGTACCAAAATCAAATACTACACTAATAAACAGATAAAGATTGTAGAGATCAGAAAGGCATTTCACATGCAGACGAAGAGGTGGATGAATCTTACTCCTCACTGTACTAGGTAGAATTTGTAGCTTAAATTTTTTCTCCTTTTCCTTGGCCATTCTTAGCACTTTACAATTAAGAGGAATACTTGCTGGATCAGATATCGTGCAGTGAATTAAAAAAAGCATTCTGCCTTGTCTATTTAAACTATTTTACCCCCTAATGATATTAAATACTACACATTTTCCTCTCTACAAAGATTTGGCTGTGCTCATGAGTAGACCCTCCTGCTGCCCACCAGCCTGGCAGATCTGTATACTTTTCACTTTTAAATACATCCTAGATATTTCCGTCTTCTCCTCTTGATAGTTTCCATGATAAGGGGATACCGAAGTACAAAATGTCTTAACAGGTGTTACATGAACGTTTTATGCAGAGAATATGGCTTGAAGAAAGAAACAGAGGAAAAAAAAGTATATTTAGAACAATTTAATTAAATTATAGCACTGTGCTAAGTAAAAGGTTGATTGTCTTTCTGAAAAAGGGACAACTAGCTAAACGGAAACCTGAATGTACTGGCAGAGAGATTTTGACAGATAAGTTTTAGAAAGTGAATGGAATAAAATGAATGAACATTCTATATTTAACTGTACTGTCAGAGCCAGACACTCAAAAAATCACAAACCAGGCACAATAAATCATGAGACTGTTTAAAAGAAAAAAAAAAAAAGAACTCATGAATTTTAAGACATCTTATGGACTGGATTATTTTTATTTCTCATCTGTTTTGAACATGTAAGAATGATGATCTTGGGAATTTCTCCACAATCTGAAGGGCAAAGGACTAGATAAAATCTTGAGAATTGATAGCGTTATGAATCTCTTTACGTGCAATGTTTTATTTAAAAGCTTAGTTCCTGCAAACAAGCTAAGAATTTGGTCCAACAAATTTATTATAGTGTCTATTATTATAATATCTAAAGGTTCTACTGAAATCTTGTAAAGAATTTACAGATAATTTTATTTTTGTTATTAAGATAATGCGAAAACAAACTTTTAGAGCAAAATGAAACTGGTTTTAGGAAAACCAGGTGTTAACAAGGGTGATCCGGCAGATAGATTATAAGCAGGTTTTTTTGTCCTCAAGTGAGATTGGGAGAAAAAATGAAAGGCTTCTTGGAAATCTGCAATATTCAAAAAGGATATGGGAAACTTGTGTCAAAAAAACGCAGGTTTTTTTACTATCATCTTGACATCCCATCTTCCAATTTTTTTTCCTGAACAATCTATCTCATTAAAGGTTCTGAACTGCTTTTCCACCATGCCCTGCTTTTTCTGAGAATAAAACTCTGTGTGCAACAAACCTACAGTCAAATACTATTTTTTTTTTCTGCTCTAGGAAGAGGAAAGCTCTACTGTCAGATGAACATTTCTCTGTTCCTTCACTGTGAGGATTTCTGTTTATTAATTAGATAAGACTGCAATAGAGATTATTTATTATTGAACAGTGTAATTCTATGGAAACAAGATATAGCTGACATTTTAAAAAATAAATAAGCAAAATTATAGTCTGTGGAAGTCAAATGGCCTTTTCTTGCTAATTGTTCTACACATACATCATCAATCTGGATTTGAGAAGTGAAGGAAATGACTATAAACTCAGGAGGTATTTTTCCTAGAGAAGACTCTATAAAGCCTGCTGCTCTATACTGAAATTGTAGCCAGTAATTTATCACTCTGAAAAGCAAACGTGCTCTCCTCAAGTCATAGTTGTCCTTTCACTATCTGTTCCTTGCCAGAGCCACTGATAAATACAGGAGTTGGGTTCACACACTATGGATATCAGGTACCAGTCCGTCTTCTGCAGATGAATGGAATACACACAACATCTGAGATTGTGAACACCATAAAAGTGTGTTATTTACCTGAATCCACTTTAAATACTAGTCAAGCTTAAAATGAAAATCAGACATTTTATTTAGCAAAGTTGTGTCAACTTCTTGATTACAAAACTGGGCTGGATGTTACAGAAGAAAAGTATAAAATAAGAAAATGCATGCTGTCATTTAATCCTAGTATCCAGCATCTTATTTTAGATGCCATTTATGATTTCTTGAAGTTCAATATCAGCTGTAGAAGCCAAGATAATTATCTAGGTTCATTCTACCCCCAGGCAGTGCCTTTCCGATGCAAACTTCAAGTTTCAAGGTTAGAGGACCTTCCCACGTCCTGTGATGAGACTGCCTATGAGAAGGCTATGCTGCCTCTCTTTATTCCAAATCAATCGTCTTCCCTTTCTCCCCTACATTTTTATGCTTAACGTGAAGTGATATTGCCATGCAACACTTCTATCCCCCTTCCCTAGACGTCTCAGTTTACAAACCTAATTTGTTCTTTACTCAGCATATCCTCCTGGATTAAATGGTATTCCTGCCATTCCTGAACTTTTTCAAGGCGGCTGATACATTTTAAACTCATGTTATTCAAAAGCAGTCACTCTACCTTCCATCTTATCAAACTTGCAACCTCTGGTGAGCTCACCGTAGAGACCACACTGAATATATTAATGATAACAGAGTTTTGTTAGTCTCCTACTTCAGTCAAAAACATCTGCTAAATTTAAATGAAATGAACCTCAGTCAAGTATCTGATGCTTCTACTACTACTTAAAGGCAGATTCTACCTTTTCAAGATGCAGGAAGAGGGAAAAGTCAGAAGACATGTAAAGTTAAGAATGGCATAAAATCCCAACTGTAGTTCCTTTAGCTACCAATCATCCATTACTGGATACCTAGGAGGGATTTTATTTAGGAAAGGCTACCAATCTGCTGAAAAAAGCAAAAGAAATGGGACACAGTAAGAAGACAAAAAGGCTACAAAACAAAGCTGATGTGAAGAGTCTAAATAAAAGGAAAGAACAAGATGGAAGTAAACCACACGTGACAGGAAAAGTTCAATCAATCAGAGCTGCAGGATGTTTTCAGAATGGTAAAATGGCATTACTGTTGAGGTTTGGACTATAACTAGTGCTACTAATTTTTTTTTTCCTGAAAGAGCCATACAGAGGTGACATAGAGGGGAGGAGAAAGGACCATCCATCACCTGGTTCCTATAATTCCATCAACTGTAGAGGTGGGCTGTCCCTGCTTATTTTCCCTGTTATGCCTTATGTGACTTCATATGTAATCTTTTTTAAACTTTATGTTATAAATTTATAATATGAAAAAGGTACCAATACACAGCATTGCTAACCTTAAGAGTCAAGTAATACGTGCTAAGTAGGACTGTGTACTTATTAATTTTAGTGTGCCTCCACAATATTAGAAAATTAATTAGCAATCTGTCCCTTGAAAATATTGAGTTAATGCTGCCAGGAAGTATCAACCTTTAAGAAAATGAGAGCATATTT
Source organism: Tauraco erythrolophus (assembly GCF_009769465.1). Lineage (NCBI taxonomy): Eukaryota > Metazoa > Chordata > Aves > Musophagiformes > Musophagidae > Tauraco > Tauraco erythrolophus. The sequence goes on along the minus strand of NC_141468.1, from coordinate 10,824,230 downwards.
GCAAGTACGTAGTGATAATTTAGAACACCTACCAATGAAGCCTCTCAAAGAACTATTAAGTTTAGAATCTCTGAAGCCTTCCAGACTACACAAATATAATTATTCCTGGTTTTAAAACAAATTAAAGTAAAGATATTAATTGACATACCAAAGTCAAGAAGTCTCAGGCTGACTTGGGGAAACTTAGATCTCTTTTTGTCCAACTCCTTCTTGACTATCTTAAGAGTATGCAATTCTCACATTCACATCTCATATCTGCCTGAACAAATTAAATTACTCCCAATTAGTGGCAAAAAAAAAGATCTAAGAATTTCCTAAATTGCCCATCAGTAGAGCATAAGAGCTTCCCAGAAGATGAGACTTGCATAACCTAAAAGCCAAATGAACTATATAGTCTTCAGCTCTTCTTCCTACTGTGCTCATAAGTAGCTGTGTTTGATGTCAGATTTTGTTTTATTTTCAGCATTTTCAACCTATATGACAAAACAGACATTAGATGCACAGGAGCAGAAAAAAAATGCTGGTATTGCTACCAATCTTAATCTCACTGGTCCTCACAACTATGGGCAATTGCCATAGCTGTTCCCATTAAAAGTAACTTTAATGATGGTGAATGATTATGACTGATATGTTGTATCTAACGCCTTAGCTGATGGTTTAATGTGCAAAACCATGTTCTTAAAAGTTTACTCAACTTTGGAACTATTGGAACCAATCTAGCTGTATGGACAATTAAGGATTGTTTGGCAACTGATTCAGTAATCAGGAAAAATAATAAATGAATAAAAGACTAGATGGAAATCAAATATTATTTTATATAAATTACGACCAGTTCTAATTGGGATTAAGATCTCTTTTGCAAACTTACTGTGTTTTACATTTAGGTGTCACAGCTTTCAAGAATACTAATGTGTTTTAGTGGAAGTTTTTGCATTCATGCTTTGTAACATAATCAACCTTCATACACTTACTCAGCACTTCTTGAGAACGATACACTTTGGTATTTTGTTTAAAAAGCTTTAAACAATTTTATATTGAACAAATAGCCTTTTACTTGCACCAGATAATCCTGCTTTTCTGCAATTATGTAAATATTCACAGAAAGATGTATTTATTCATACCAGTGAGTACTTAATTCACTAGATTTCGTAATTAAGCCAAGATAATACTGGAACTACAGAATCTTCAGCTTGTTGTGGGGTGGCAAAGGCCTGACTTGGTGTTTTTTACTGACAGCAGCATGTGTACGGTACAATTATTACTATTATTCTTTTTTCCCAGCTCATGTTTAATCAGAAATGTTTGCTTGCTAATAGCTTTCCACTGGGGGAGATGAACGGTGGGAACTCAATTATTCAAAGATCTTCAGATCCCTCAGGACTAGAACCTGAATACAGATGTCAAGATTTGTTGACCCAAATCTTCCAATTCTGGACAAGAAGAGGTCAGGAAGGCTTTCTAAAAACAGGTCAAATTTTCTACATGGGAATTGAAAGATTTACTTGCCCAGACATACACACAAGAGTTTAACACACAAATAATACGTTGAACATAAGGAGAGCGAATCTTTGACTGTACAAAAAAAAGAATCACAGCTCTATGTTTTAATCTGTGTTAGTAGAACTAATTAATTAATCCAGATACTATATACAGTGTTTCCCAAACTTTTGATACCTGAGGCATATGATTTTCTATGTTAAAGTTGATGGCATGTGACATCTCCCTGAGCAGTCCTGACTCTGTCCAATACAGCTATGACCAGCTGCTGGACCTGTCATGCGTGATATTCCACTCCTCAGGGTCCCTCACTCTTGCCAGGCTATTTAAACTGGTTGCAGGGCAGAATGTGCTGGCCATCACACTACATCTGTTGGGAATTTTTACAGTAAAGCATCAGAAAAAAAAGGTAGGAAAACAAATCTGAAAACGTTTTAACTTTTAATTTTATTCACAAAGTCAGAGAGAAATCCTGGCCACACTGAAAATAACATGAGAAAATAATTTGATCTCTACACCTTTTGCAGGAATTGAAGCCCAGAGACGACAAGCATAGCATCCAAGTGAAAGAGAAGAGAGAAACCACAGTGTGTGAATACACAGTGTCAAGTCCAAGAAGTATTGTTGCTTATCTTCTCTTCCTCTCCCCTCATTGGAAGGAGCCCTTGGAATCTGATTTCTGTGCCTGATACTGTTTTTGTGCTTTCCATGTCAGAAACTGGAACAAGTCATCCTCCCTCCCAGCCAGATTCCTAAATATTGAGTAAAATATTTGGTCTCTTTCTTAATAACCTTTTCTAACTCTGCAAATATTGAATTCTTACCTGAGCACTGATATGGTTTCAAAAGAGAAGCAGACTGAACCCACCACAGTGTTGGCTATCACCTGTGGTTAAGGAAATCTTTGGAAAGAAATACGGATTTGTATTCCTTTGAACAGAATTAAGAACAGATCTTATCATCAGCTTCCTGACCAAGTTCTCTAGCCATCAAAATATTTTGTATCATCCTCTTTTCCTCAAAGATCTGTCAAAAAATTGATTCAGATGAAGCCATTTCAGATCAAGTTGCTTGGAAAACAGATGTCTAGCTCTTGCTCCTGATCAGACTGAGACATGAGCTATGCATAGAGCTGATCAACACTGTCAAGACTGAAGAACAGCTTTTATTTAGAGAAAAAAATGTGAGGACCAGGCAACATGAAAATATTAAGTCTCTGTAAGAACTGGGTCTACTCTGGGACATGATAACAATTGAGGAAGAAGTTTGGAGGTCATCAAGTTGGGCTTTGACACCTGAACTACAAATATCCCACTTCAAGTATTTGGATCCTGTTTGTCACTTTTTAGTTAAAAGTATTTAACAACAAATATTTTTAATGTTTTTATTAGTTAAGCTTATTCTATGGGGTTTAAAATACAACATGTCAAACGGACACTGTATGTGACAATGGGCATGAACTGAAACACCAGAGTTTCCATCTGAATATCAGGAAACACTTTTCTACTGTGAGGGTGTCCGAGCACTGGCACAGGTTAACTAGAGAGGTTTTGTAGTCTACCACCTTGGAGATGTTCAAGAGCCTTCTGGACATGGTCCTGGGCAAATGGCTCTAAAGTGGCCCTGCTTGAGCAGAAGGGTTGGACTGGATGAACCTCCAGACGTTCTTTCCAGCTTCAACCATTTTTGTGATGCTGTGACACACTTCTAGAGTTATATACACAGCTGCCTACTGTAATGAACAAACAGTCATACAGAACAATGTATCTGTACACCAAAGTTTCAAAATCCTACATAAGAAGTTAACTAAAATGCCATCTACTAGAATTCAAATCTGATTGATAATGGAATAATTTCCATGTGTATTGTTCTGCTATAATTTTTGGAAAAAAATAAATGGGGAAACAATCTTTAAATTATTATGGTTTAAGTGTTGGAAAGATTCTAGTTTCCATGAACTACAAAGAAATCAATCCCAAGGTACTATGAATTACTTTTAAAAGACAGTGTGCCAAGACTCTCCAACAGTATTAAAAAAAATGAATGTGCTGCAGATTAGTTCAAAAGCAAGAATAGCATCTACTGTAAAACTCAATGAAATTTTACAGCTAAAATGACACTATCTTGATTTATCTTTTGCAAGTACTGTAAGAAATACCCTTGTCCAAGTATTGAGCGGGCTTGTTTCTTGTGATCCTTAATGAAATTAATGCTTCAAGCACAACGAAATAAATGCAGTATCATACAACCCAGAATTATCTAGAGCAGTTCCCTGATACTGGAAAATCAAATATTGCAGTGGATTTTTTTTTTTTTAAAGGTGGTCATTAAATGCCACATTACATAGGCTACAGGTGACTTAAATGAAATCAGTATCTTCGAAAATCAGATCATTATTGAATGTTTTTTAACTACTGCTGTCCTTTGAAATATAGTAATAATGGCTGCTAGGAAAAAGGAAGTGGGAGGAGGGAAATTCACAGTCCATGGTCCAATTTACTGTTAAAAATACATCATGAGGAATTTATAAGAGGATAACCAGGGCATTCCTGACATCTGCAAATGCAGTATCAGTGTAGCTCTATAACCTTATCTGGAAACCTGACTTCCATTGTGGACCGCAGTCTGAAAGGACTTCACCAGCTGGAACAAGTGCAAAGCTGAAGTCTCACAGCTGCCATTATGGACTCTTAAAAGATAACAAACAATTCACTGAATAGTATTCCAAGATGATCAAAACACATTACTACAGGAACCTAAAGGTATTGCACATCTCAAGTGATCAAGATTTGCAAAGATCAAAATCATATAATATAGGCACCAAGTAGAACAGAAAACATTTACTTTTTTGTGAAGTTTTAGCGCTCCTCTTGTGCAGTTGCTAATACACTTAAGTGAAGAATACTATATATGTAAAGCAACAACAACAACAAAAAGAATCTGTTTAGTTATTTCTTTGGAGTTTCAAAGCAAGGTGCATCTCAGATATATCTTAGGGCAAAGGCAGAAATATGAGATTGTTTCTCAGACTTTTGAAAGATAGCAGTCATGGTTTTAAAGGGATCATTATAGTCAGTGACTGAATGATCAACTCTGACAGAAGAGTAAATCAAAATCATCAGTCAGATATAAAGCAGTGCAATCTCTGTGAGTTTTCTGACACAAAACGAGAAAAAAATAGCCCAAACCTTACAGTCTCTGAAGTTCAGAAAAGTTCACTATGTTTTTCACATCACTGGAATTTCAAATTTCAGCTAGGAAAACGACTGTATCCAGTCCAGACAATGCATTATAATCAAAGAATATCTACGCCTATGCACTATTGTATGGATCATCCGGCTCAAAAATCCAAATCAAGTTTCTCGGCAATGCCCAGCACACAGGTGACACAGGGGGTTGTAGAAGCAACCCAGCTTTGTATCGCATTGAGGCAGAGACGACCCACGGGGAGCTCTGCAGATCGCTCAGCCCCGAGTTGGCTGATGAGTCCGTGCTGCGTTATACAAAGAACCAAAACTTGATTTGAGCCTTGAAATCCCTCAACAAAGAGTATGCCCTGAGTCTCAATCCAACCATTGTCCTGTTGCCTGAGATAAGGTAAAGGGAAGCTGGAAGGTTTCTGCTTCAGCCGACAACTCGATGTACTCAGACAGCTTTGTGTATTCAGACGATCGATGAGGGGAAACTCGCTGTCACACCCCCAAAGACCCCCTCAGGCATAGTACCTACACAGTCACGTACATCGGGATAAAAGCCCTGTGATTTGGGTTGGGAATCGGGAGCTGCTTCTCCAACTACACAGCTGGTCTGTGAGGAGATTCTTCCCCCCTTGATCGGGACGCCGGCCAAGGGATCTTCCCTGGGATTGAGAGCCCTTACCTGAGGGGTAAGTGATTATTTAGCAGCTTTAAGTCTGTGGGCTTGTGTGTCGTCTCTTTGTGTGCTGCAATAGCGCATCCCGTGACTCTCTCGTGTGCTGTGATAGTGTATTGCAATAGTGTGTATTTTGGTTTTAAATTGCAACAGTGCATTCCTCCATTGTATCCATTAAAAACCTGCAATAGGGCGTAGTGAATCTGCAAGTGCAGTTCAAGTAAGTTGTCATCCTGAACCTTACAGTTAAGCCTGCAAGCGCGGTGCAAAGAAACCGTTTGCTTCAACCTTGTAGTCGAGTCTCTTTTCGTCACAACTATACAGACTATCAAGCAGGGTTTTTTGCGTTTCTTTTTTAAGAAAAAGAGGGCAAATTCTTCTCCTCTCCACAACTGCATTGGTTTGCTGGCCCTGTCTGACTTGCTATTCTAAATGGTTTATGTTACTCTTTTATGTTGCTCTGATTAAGTCAAACCATAGTGCTTTACTTCTCTTGGTGCCTGGGAAAATATTACCTGAAGCACAATTTTGATTCACAGATACCCCAGATAACATGGTGTAATGTTGTCACTGCACAACAGACCTCTCATGCATGATATGCAGAATTAAATAGATGAAGAGAACAACAGATGCAGTAGTGAGGTTGCCTTCTTCCATAGAAATGCTATAGATGATTTGCTGACTACAACCACCATGGTAAGTTCCTGTGCACAAGGATTATGATGATGGTGATCGAGAACATTTTTGATACAGCTCCAAGATTATTAATACGCCACTGATAGAAGCAGAATTTCTGTATCTCTAACAAATATAATGGCTGAGTTACTAGATATAGTGAAGAACTGTGTATGCAGGGTAAGAGAAAGAAGAATAGATCTAAGAGAAATATACAGCATGCTAAAAATTATCAGGACCTTTAGTTGCCCAGAAATATCCCTGCAAAGCCAATATGAAAACTTTGTATTATATTCATTATCATAGATTCATAGATTTCTAGGTTGGAAAAGACCTTAGAGATCATCGAGTCCAACCATCCCTAATCCCCATTAAACCATATCCTCAAGTAGATCATCCACCCTATTCTTAAACACATCCAGGGATGGGGACTCAACCACCTCCCTGGGCAGCCTAATCTGAGGATTTATCGGAGAATGAGTCACTTGCATTCACTTCAGCAGAAAATCAAATGTCCATTTTCAATGGTAGCAAATCTTCTAGGATAGCTGCTTAACTATAGAAAACAAGAAGAGAAAGTAGCCAATCATTTTAATAACTCTTTCCTTATTTTGCCATTTATGTAACAATGAAGCTAAAGAAACAAAACTATGGGCCAGTCCTTTCCCGAGACATCCTGCAACCAATTTCTTAGCCCTACAAAGCAGGCCTTGCAGACTGCTGTAATAAATTAGTGTAGCAAGATAAGCCTCACAGTCTAAGCTTTAAGTCTGCTCATTGTGAGTATGCATTTGTACAGTATTCTATTGAGCAATGTTAAACAAAACAATTGCTTCCAGAGTCAAGATACAGGAGAGCAAATCAAAAGCTGCCTTACCCTGCAGGGACATATCCCATACATTTTCAAGCAGCATTGGCTGTTAATAATTTCTGATAATAATTTCTAGTGCAAAAGTATAAGCTACCTTGGGGCTGACTGTGGTGCCCCAAAAGGAAATGACAGAGAATGGAAATAAAGTAAAAAAATCTATAGAGAAAGTCAGGTAGAAATGCATTAGAAAGTGAAGAGGTCCTGAGAAAAAAAGACAAAAATAATAGAAATAATACCATTTGAAACAAAACCCAAAAAACCACACCGAAATGTTCCCTCACATACACCAAAATGTTCCCTCACATACACCAAAAATAAAGGAATCAAAACCCCCAAATTTCCCAACTGGGCGTGCTAGGATAATAAGGAACTTATCAACATGATAATTACATTTATTTTCATTGAGTTATTTAAAAAAAACAAACCACTCTTACTCCCTGCAATAACAAGGACACCTGTTCTGCACTGAGCTAAATATAGACTGCTAAAACATGTACTTTGGCCCATTAATCCATTAGAAACTGAGTTTGGTACTGTTGGCCTGCTCGGAGAGCACAAGGTAAGGTTTCAGGCTTTTGGAGTGAACACAAATACGTAATAATAATATAATACAGACACATTCAGTTTGCTTGCAAATTCTGACTTAGGATGAGTGTTAAAGAAATAAAACTCCAGCAAGCCCAATTCCTTTTCCTCCCTCCCAAAAAACACTATTTAAAAAAACAAGTCCTTTTCCTCTCTGGACCCAGGATCCCTGCTTTCTGTGATACAAACTGAAGACAAAAGGTGAATACTTGCTAGCAGCAAAAATAAAACAGAATTTAATGTTAGGTACATTTTAGAACTCTTGTTCAGCTTTGGTACCAGACTTCGGATGTCAAACACTGGTTTGCTACTCTGCAAAATCCTTTGAAGGAGTTTTGTCTTATGACAGAAAGCCTTCAAAATCTAACCTAATATTTAGACTTGAAGTATAATATAGAGTAGTTGTGAAAATATTTGTTTCTGTATCATTTAAGCCAATAATATACCTTTTTATGTTATTCTAATCTGAATACATTGTACTATATGGAGATGGTAAAGGACATGAGGAAACTGAATGGAGAATTTTTTGCCATCTCATTCTGGTTCAGACAATCCTTTGGCAATGAGTTTGCTTTACAGTTTCTTGTCAAGGCACTGACAAAGGGACTCTGAACATAAATTGGTGGCAGTAGTTTAGTTAAATTATACTAAACATATTGATTTATGCTTCTGTCTGAAATTCTTGGACCCTTCTGAACCTGCTTTTAAAAGCTCAGCTGTACAGAATGCGTTTGTTGCCAAAGAAAAGTGAAATGTACTTGCTTGGGCACCTAAGTGATGTTGCAAGATTAAAGAGATTACATTTTAGTCTTTTAAAACCAATATAATTTATTGAGAAGCTGGATTTCTGCTACAGATACCTGAAGTCAGGAGTGCACTTTCAGAAAATACCTGACATATAGCTACATAGCTATAGAATACAAGTATTATTCATTTTAAAATTAATCTATCTTGAGTTAGAGTCTACTTATAAGCTGACTGCTGAATACCACTGATTTTACCTTTGCATAAGGGTTCCTTGACTCTAGCTGTGGAGTGGTCCTCAACATCAATTTTGTGGTTAGATTGAGATTGAAACTGTAATTGGTGCAAAACCAAATCTGTAGTATCATTGCCAAGATTAGTCTTCTGGCCCCCTGAGGTCAACTCCATATGGTAAGGCCTGACCCTCTGCCTTCCTTCAGCCTCCACAGTGCCTCTGTCCATTAAGGAAACATGGCAGCTTTGCTCCAGCAATGAATAGGAATGAGGAGAGACCTCATCCTCCTCCCACCTCCTCAGTAAGGGGTCATCCTCCCACTCTTTAAGGTAGTACTTCAGAAGTGTTCATGTCCGCATTGAAATCAATGAAGGCCCCACGTTGGTAATTGTGCTGCAGTATACGCCAGAAGGTATTTTTTCTTCAAAAAGTCCAGCATCACCTTGTTCAACATTTAATAGTATTGTAATAATAGATAATACTGTAATGTTTTGGGGTTACCAGCATGATGAAAGATTAAAATTCTATTGCCCATCGCCAATAGATGGTGCCTGGGAGCATTAACTTACCTGAGCATATACAGTGCTTTTTAAGAAGCACGCAAAGAATTTGAGCATTCCATTCCTGTGCAAGTCTGTATGTAATTTCCACATGGGCCCGTTGTAATTGGCCACTAAGATTGGTTTCGGTGCTTAACTTCAATATTGCCTTTGTTCTGTCTTCTCACAGCACTTTACATGGTTAACCTGAGATGCTTATTTTTCTATACACATCGTTTTATTTGCATGCCTCTCTAATTTAAAGATTAACCTAAGCAATCCTGTCAAAAGACCTCTGAAAATGTTCATATTTATTCCACTGGCATGTTAGAGAGAACTCAATAGTAAAAGTAAGAAAAGTTTCAACTTTTTTTAGTGAGGACTGCTATAACCATGTTATTTTGTATTAATATACTAATGTTTCTTACACAGACTTTTTATTCACTGTGTTGTGTAACAAAACGTAATCTTTGACTAAAGTCTTCCTTGAACTGTATAGATTCTTTGTTCTACATAAAAATAGTCTTTAAATGTTATTTTTTATGATACCAAAATCAAGAGATATTTTAAAATATATTACTTTTTTTTTAATTAGTCTTAACAATTCATTTATAAGGATGAAACAGTATTGTCTTGAATACAGATAGACAAATTTTAATATTTCAGTTTGATTTTGCAATTACCTCATTTTGTGGCCTTGGAATCAACATTTAACCTTTCCATGACTTCACAGCATCATCTGTGTAATGAAGATAATATTCCTTAAGCTAGAGAGAGAAACGTTAAAAACGTCTTAAGTGTCTGCTCTAAAGACTTGTTAAATGAATGAATATGTTTCCATCCATTTTAATGACTTTTAGATCAAGTTGTTAATTTGGAGGATTACATTTTCAATACATTTAAAAAGAAAGAAAAAATCAATAGATGGAAAACTTTTGTTTAATGCACGTTTCCTCATAGCATTTATATTCTAAACAATGAAGCATTGTGCTCATGCCTGACAGCTAGGTAAGACTGCTTAGAACCAGAAGTCCACCCACTTTGCCTTCTTCTTTTAGCTTGGAAATTGAAAATATTGTCTACAGAATAAATGGATAAATAATTATAAAATCTGAGTGTTCTTTTTTAATGTAAAGTGTATAGTAACTTCAGTTACTATACATGAGTATGTACATGCTAAAGAGAAAGTGTCAGTGTCATTATGGCTTTTAATTTCATCAACTATTAAAAAGAAAATATCTAATTTTTGCTTCAGTGATCAGTTGCAAATCTAGGCAAATACTAGAAATGAAAATGCATCAAAATAAAAACAGTGTTTCATATCAGAGAATAAAGCAGGTGAGACTGGGAAAAATTAATTTTAGAATTAACATTTCTTCTATATTTGCTGAATTAATTGAAAGAAGTCACAGTCTTGTTAGAAGAGGGGCTAAAATTGAATCAGAAGAGGCAGCAGGTATCAAGCTGAGGCACTGACCAAACCTCAAAACCAAAGCAGATCAGACTGAATGATACCTAAAGGTCTTTTGGCTTATTAATTATTTTACAAATTTCGCACTCATTTCTCTTTCCAAATAACAACTAATTTTGGTTTTGATTGAGCTGTAGGAAACAAAAACCCACAAATTTTTCATAGTCCTAACAAACACTTTGCCTTTATAGCTGGAAAAAATCCAACAAAGTGTATTGACACCATTTTCTTAAGAAAGTTTTCCTTAAAGGCATCTGATTTAAATTTCCCAAAGTAATGGACTGTTATGAAATCACTGTTTTGATGCAGATAGAGGAAGCAAATTGCTCTGATTCCTAAGCTGCCTGCTCAGCTATTGTTGATTCTGCATACTGAGGAACTGTGATCAGCAATTGCTCTTAACAGAAAAAGGCCTTTGTGAAAAGACATTTCCAGCAGGAAAAATGAATATCTTGTTAAGCTCTCAGACATTTTACCATTTGGTAATGAGTCATTGAAGCATCTGGCATGAATTTAAGCACCTTTGAGCCATTTATGCACTGATAATGTTGATACACACTTCTTTGTTTATGGAAAAGAAGATGTGAATACATTCATTACTGCCTATGATGAGGAAGAGGGAATGGAGCTATCAGAGGTAAACAACAACAAAAAAATTTTAAAAAGCAACCCATGAGCAACAGGCAAAACGAATGCAAATGCTACATTCATTTTTGGGAACACAGCTTCTGGTAGCTTTGCCAAGGTGATGATACATCATTTTTCAAAAAGGATGAAGTTGAGGCAGACAACAGATGCCTGAAGGAATTACTACAGTAAGACATTTTCACCTAATTGTTAGTTTCCAAACTACACTGTTTTGACAATAATAGCTTAGAGGCAAAGTCAAATGCATTGTTTGTGCTTAGCATATCTAAAGCACAGGGACAGCAATCTCATAATTACAAAAAGCTACCCTGATTTATGAAGGAAGTTCAGTTTTCAGTTGAATTTTCACAAGCTACAAATAACATGAGCATCTGGGAAGACATGATTATCAGAATTACTGACAAAGCGACACTTTGCCTGCAACTCTCCTCACTCTCACAAGGTCTCTCACCACTTTTTCAAAGCAAGTAAACTTGTGTACCATCATCTGTACACAGAGAAGGAGAATATATACTTATTAAAAATTAAAATTAAGTATAATAAGAAAATATCCATAAAAAAGTAAAACTGGGAGAGCCACCAATAAATAATTAAAACACCTCAGACCTTTCTTATGTTACTTTACAGTTATTTGCAACAAGAGCATGCTTGCAGCTGCACAAGGTTAAAGGGAATTTTGTGATGCTTGATGATGACAGCATGGACTCCATTTTTTATATGCTTTTCTCCGTTTACTTCAGTGAAGTACTGCTGAAATACCGATGTAAATAAATCCAGGTTCAAACCCATTATTTGGTTTTGACACTAACAACTCTCTGAGGAAAATCTTTTTCACACTCCAATGCCTCAAGTTTGACCTGTCTCCTTAGAAAATTTAGATGGCTGAACAATGAGTTCTGGAGCACCTTTGAATATCTCTACAGTCAAATTTATTCAGTAAGTAAGTCTTCTCCAAATCACACCAATCATTATCTGCTTTCCTATGATTTCAGATATTGGATTTTTTTTGCCAACCAGAAAACACTGAAGTGATTATCAAAATATTTTTATCTCCTGGGAAATAATTAAATAGGATTAGTAGGTAGAATCGGGCATGTATCAGATCAATATTATTGCCTCCTAGAATAGCAGTAGGCCTTGCAGATGGGGAGAAGCAGTAGACGTATCTTGAGTCTGTTAAAGCTCATAACCCAGGAAGGAAAACAACATGAATAAAAATGTTACAGATTGGATGCAAAACTAGACAGATAGCCATGCCTGCAGAACACTTATCTGTAATTCATTGGTGAATAATGAAAAACATATCAAGTTATACTGCATAGGGACCTGTCTTGGGATTATGAAAAGAACTTGTTAGCTTTTATTATTTTCTCACTACAATTTCAACAACATTAAGCTAGAGGAGACTATGTATATACTGGAGGACAATACTGAAGTCTAACTTTATTACATAGAAAAGTTGGAAAAATAGCTAGATATCTATGGAATTCTGTGTGTAAAAAATGCAGTTTACTTTTTTGAGCAGGTACATTCTGTTAGTTAAACATAGGATGAAGAGTGGTCAGGCAGGCAGCAGACCAAGATTTGAGGTTGCAATGGATCACAGGTTGCACATGTCAACAACACACTCTTGGTAATTCAAACATTATACTACCACATAAATCATGAGAACATGTAGAGTGGTCCTTCCACTTTGCAATTTACCTGCTTCTCCTTGAAGAGAACTCCTTCCAAGTGGACACTGTACCTTCTGCTCAGTAGAGCTCAGAGAAGAGCCACAAAAAATCAGAAGTCCAGGAAATAATCCATTAGACTGTGGGAGTAAATCTTGAAAAAAGAGAGAGACTGATAAGAAAGAGAACAATTTTCACTTATATAAAAGGGATGTAAAGAAGAAAGGAATAATGTCCTTTCCATCTGCTATGACTGGGTCTTAATTATCAAACTTCACACATTCCATTAAAATTATCCCCTTAAAAATACTATATAAAGAAAATACAAAAAAATTTCAAAGCAATGTCAAAATATTAAAATTGCAATACCTTCTCAGGTATGAGGTTTTGAAATGGTTGAAGCAACCAGTCAATAGACCAGAAGCCAATTTGACCCAACAAGTAAACTGCCCATTACTAGGAATATACATAATTCTAATATACTGTTCTGTGATTATTTTGTTGAAAGTATTACTGAAACAAGGTTGCACCAATTTGAACACAGATTCTCAAATTCAAAAGGCTACATTTTCATTCTTTTGTTTCTTTCCTTGCAGTACCACAGCACATCTCCAGAAGAGAAAAAGCGGTGAGGTAGCAGTGACTCCTCGTCTGTTTTCTACACAGTATGGTTGTCCGCTCCTGCTCGACGGGTATGAGCACTGCTCAGAAGGTGAAACTGCTGAAAAAACAAAGTGATCTATCAAATCTTTTACTGTAGAAATACAGAAGTATTTTACCCGCTGCTTTTATATTCTACATGGAAGAAACGTGCTGTTTAAAAATGAAAGAAAGATAAATGCCACTGGAAGTTTGTTGTTGAAATTGAAAGCACTAGCTGGTAAACATTGGCTAATGAATATTTCTGTGCTAATTCCAGCCTCCCAGGAGGATCCTAAGTAAATGGTTGTGGTTAGCAGTAAATTCTTCAGAAGGGAATAAATATTTTAGTGAAAGAAAGACAAAAGATGACAAAATGTGCTGGGTAAACTTGGCACTGGCATTACTGAGTGAACTACAGGCCAGTTCTGTGACTTCTGGGACATCCCGCTGTCATGGTTTAGGCCAATCTGGCAACTAAACTCCACACAGCTGCTCTCTCACTCCTTCTCCAGTAAAGTGGAGAGGAGAAGAATATAATAATAAAAGAACTGAGGGTCGAGACAAGAACAGAGGGAGCACCCACCAACCACGGTCCCCAGCAAAACAGACTTGGCTTTCTTAAAGCAGAACAATTTGCTTAAAGCAACATAGGAGGTTCCGCTTAAACATAAGGAAGAACTTCTTCCCAGTAAGGGAAAACCCGCCTGGACGCGTTCTTGTGTGATCTAATCTAGGTGGTCCTGCTCCAGCAGGGGGATTGGACTAGATGATCCTTCGAGGTCCCTTCCAATCCCTAACATTCTGTGATTCTGTGATTCTGTGAATTTATTAACAGTTACTTAAAAGAATAAAGACAAGCAAAACCAGTTACTTGAGAGAATAAAGAGAAAACAAGGCCAGATCATAAAAACAACACCTCTCCACCCCCCTTTCCTTTTCTTCCCGGCTCTACCTCCTCCCCCAGCAGGGCAGGGGGACAGAGAATGGGGGAGTGCAGGTCAGTTCATCCCATGTTGTTACTGCCGCTCCTTTCTTAAAGGAGAAGGAGTCATTACACCCTTTTCCCTTGCTCCAGTGGATCCCCTACTTATGGGGAAAAATCCACAAACTTCTCCAGCGTGAGTCCTACCCGCTGGATGCAATCCTTCCCTATCGGATTGCTCCAGTGTGGGCTTTACCACAGTCTCGGATTCCTAGGGAGTTGTTGCCACTCGCTCCAGCTTGAGTCATCACACAGACTCTAGATGTGTCTCTACCTTCTCATGCCCATGCTTCACAACTGTCCTCAGCTCAGGTATCTCCTCTAAACAAAACACCTGCCCACCGACATGGGTCGTCCCACGGACTCTAGATGCGTACTGTCCTCAGGCCCAGGCATCTCTTCTCCAACATGGGTTCTCCATGGGCTGTGAGTGGGTCTCTGCTCCACCGAGACCGTCATGGCTGCAGGGGGGCCGCCTGCCGTCTCGCCACCAGTTGCAGGGAAAACTCAGCTCTGTCACACCTTGTCCCATTCCATCTTCACTGACCTGATGTCTGTGTGGCCGTTTCTCTCAGATCTCAGTCCCCTCTGGGTGAACTCGGCCCGGTGGGCACCCTGGGAGCGGGGCTCTCCCCAAGGTCCCCAAGCATCTCCACCGTTGCCATCCTCAGCGGGCACGGACTGCTGCCTGGCCGGGAGCCGGGGAGTGGGGGCAGCGCCCTCCTCCCCTCTCCTCGCTCCTGGGCAAAGGCACGCCTTTTCTGGTTCCTTTGTCCCAATGTAAATAGGGCAATTCGCAGAGGTACTGATTGGCTCAAACCCCAAGAGGGATGGCAGTCCGATCTGGTGGGCAGCTCCTGCCACCAGAACCTCCCCCCCCCCCCATCAAACCATCTCTTGAATAACTTAAAAGGTGTTAAATGATATATATTGTAGTCATTGAAGTACTGAATTATGCTAATAAAATCAACATAGCAAGCCAATTGCTTTTTAGATGAATCAGACTCAAAGAATTAAATTATGATGAGTAAACCAATCATAGGAGAGGTTTTACAGTATCAAAGAAAAATAGTATCTCATTAATCAAATTATCCTCTGTAAAAGGAATGGGAATGTGCAACTCAATACGCTCCTTTTTCACAGAAAAAAAATAGCCTCCAGTCTCTCCCCCTTCCTTTTGTGTTTTAGGAAGGAAGATTGCTCTCTGTTAACACTGTGGGAGGGACTATGGAAGTTCTGGCAGCTGCTGTATCTGTAGAAATACACTGAGAAAACACAAGATGGTTGTACTCAAGAGCTTACATTATTGCTGGAATGGGCAATTGTGATCAGCTGGCAAGTAGCCATGGAAAACATAATCTATCAAAAGCCTACTGCTATCCCTGAGGTTTTTATAGCCCATATAAACACATTTGGTTGCATTAAAAATGACGGAATCATAATATTCAGTTATTTCTTCTGATGGATAAAAAAAATTTAAGTGTTCTACGAGGAACTATAACAAGTGGCTTGTATAATAACTAAATAAACTTAACGTCACAGTTATAGTAAGTAGTTTGAGATCTAAATATTAATGTTATGTCTTAACAGTATAGTATATATTGGCTTTTGTTCCTTTATGCTTTAATATACATAATAATAAAATAATAATCTAATACTTTAATAAAAAAAAATAAAAGGAAAAGAAAATCAGGCTTTAAGTAGCATGTTAAATTACAACCTAAGAAATGTTCATATTGAAGCACTTAATCTTTCAGAGAAATCCTCAGCCATCTGTTTGCCTAAGGTTCAGAGTGCTGGCTGAAACGAAGCAGAGAATACACCTCAGATTAGTTTACACTGCTCTCATTTGCTGCCAGATTCTCTCATAACACTGAAGGTTTGCAAACAACAATAACATACAGTAAATACAGACCAAATTCTTATGCTTGTTTTGGTACCACGGAAAATAGACTCCTAAAAAGGAAAACAATGTAATTCCAACTAAAGACAAAGCCAAACCACCATGTTTATGCTAGAATCAAAACCCTAAATGAGAAGATAACTTTTCTCTCAACACGTAGTTTTTAAGCAGTACATCCTTTTCTCTACAATCACTTATCTATTTCCTGAAGAATACAACGGATTACTCAGCGAAATATCTAACACCTAACAATGTCATTACTGTCTTCCCCTGCAGCCAGAGAAACAAAATCCATTGCATATCATTCTCGTACACCAGCATGACAGTTTCTGTAGCTCTGGCTCCTGTAGCATTTCAGACTTTACTTTCTTCTCCATTGAGGGTGAAGCCACACAGTTCACTGGAGCACTGTGAGAAAGCCTAGATTTACCTCAAAATAAACAGGTAAATCTGAGAGATAGGGCATTGTACATGGGCCCAGGCTATCCTATATATGCCACTGCAGATTATATATGCCCCAATTTTGCTCAAACGTTTGTCAAATATATTTTTTCTAGCATTGAAAAAAATGTTCGACCTTATAAATAAAAAATTGCAGCCTGTTAGATTTGAAATATGTTTACAAATAAGTTTGAGACATCCACAGTTCAAGTATTAATGCTGTCAACAACTAAAAAATGAGTTAAAAAGTAAAAGAAAAAAAGATATAAGTTTATAGGTAGAAGGAAATGCTAGATGTTCTTTTACCATTTTATTTAATATTTTTATTCTAAGAGCATTAATAACCCAGAGACATTTTAATGACAGAGAGGATTTCCAGAAGTGCCTAACTACACCAGATCCCAAGTCTGATTTCTCACTTACAGAAGGCACCTATCAGCATTTTTACGTCTCTAACTTTACAAGTCTGGCCCTTAAACTAGGTTCACGTTATATTGTGCCTATCGCAAACATAGTAAAATGACCACCTTTGCACTGCATACATTAAACATAATGCTTCTGTAAGGCTGAAGGAAAGAGGAGAAAACCGAGTTTACCTACAATTTGGGCAGGATTATCTGCAAAGCAGATTGGTAGTCAGAAGCTTAGCAATTAAATGATGACAGTTTTGTGTACAGTTCATTGAAGGCTGAAGTTTGAAGAAGGTTTTCAGCATAGATGATTTGATAGATTTGTGGACCCTAACAGATTTTTCTGAAGGATATGACAGATCTTACTCGTAAGGTATGTAAATAAATGGTCTATTATGTAGAGATTGATCTGGTTAGGAAGAACTGTGTCAGGGCTTGTACAAAGAGACATTTCAAATTTGAAATTTTTCAGATTTATAATCTTACCATCAGCCAGTTCCTTCCTAGTACTAACAATTTATGCCAGTAATTCCTGTCAATAACTTCTAGATAAAGTAACACGATTACCTTAGAAGACATTTTTTTAAAAATATTTGAAATACACTTGTGATACTAATTTCCTCCCTTTTATCTAATATTTAAAAATTATAGTAAACATGAATTTTCATGATCTTGTAGTGATCTGCTTATGAACATTAGGCTTGATGGATTGTAACATCTTTTTCTTTAACGAAATATGGGGCGAGAGGAAAGGTGAAGATCTTTTTTGATTATTCATGGTCTTTATTGCCTTCAATATAATCGTCCTTTTCTAAAACAAAACACATTATCAATGATCTGGCATACAGACTTATTTTTTTCACACTATTAATATAGTATTCTACACATTAGAATCAGCTAAATATATTTAAGAAGTGGGAAGGATCAGTATGGTGATCTAGTTTGTTTTTCTGTGCTGCACAAACCAATAAAACTGTCTAAGTTGAACTCAGCAGCATCCACTTAACGTGCAACAAATGTTTTAGAGGACAAATATTTTTACCTAAAGGAAATGATAACCTATGATAGTGATCTCAAATTATTTAATTGTTCTGATATTTAAAAAGTAAATGTTTAAATGATATTTAAATGAAAGACAGAAATTCTCAGATGGCTTAGGAATTAGCTATGACATTTATGTTAAGCTGCCAATTTAAGTCACTATCAACCTGAGGTGAATCTGAAATGCTTCATACTCTGGCAGCTAAACGAAGGCTTCTGTTAAATTAATAAATGATTTTACCTGTTTCTTCACAGAAAGGGGTCTTATTTTTGTTTGGTTTTGTTTTTACACTTATGACTGGCATCTTTTTGTGAATCAAACAGAATAAAAAGAAGGCTAAGTAGGATAGCTTCAGGGAATAAACTCCTGTAGTTCCACACTGTTTCTCCCAACTCAAAACAATGCTTAGCGAACAAGCATTGTTAGAGGAACCAACGAGGAGAGGTGCTTTGCTGGACCTTGTTCTCACCAACAAGGAAGGGCTGGTGGGCAACGTGACGCTCAAGGACAGCCTTGGCTGCAGCGATCATGAAATGGTAGAATTCAAGATACTTAGAGAAGCAAGGAGGGTGCACAGCAGGCTCACTACCCTGGGTTTCAGGAGAGTGGACTTCGGCCTCTTCAGGGATCTCCTCGCTAGAGTACAATGGGCGAGGGCCTGGAGGGAAGAGGGGCACAAGAAAGCTGGATAATATTCAAGGATCACCTCCAAGCTCGGGAGCGGTGCATCCCAACAAAGAGAAAGTCAGGTAGGAACACCAGGAGGCCTGCATGGATGAACAAGGAGCTCCTGGACCAACTCGGACACAAAAAGAAGGCCTATAGGAGGTGGAAGCAAGGACAGGTAGCCTGGGAAGAATACAGAGTGATTGTCCGAGCAACCAGTGATCAGGTTAGGAAAGCCAAAACGCTGATAGAGTTAAATCTGGCCAGGGACATCAAGGGCAACAAGAAAAACTTCTATAGATACGTCAGTGATAAAAAGAGATCTAGGGAAAATGTAGGCCCTCTCCAGAAGGAAATGGGGGACCTGGCTACTCGGGATATGGAGAAGGCTGAGGTTCTCAATGACTTCTTTGCCTTAGTCTTCACTGGCAAGAGTTCCAGCAGTACAGCCCAAGTCACAGAAGGCAAAGGCAGGGACTGGGAGAATGAAGAACCGCCCACTGTAGGAGATGATCAGGTCCGAGACCATCTAAAGAACCTGAAGGTGGACAAGTCTATGGGAACAGACAAGGTGCATCCACGAGTCCTGAGTGAACTGACTGATGAAGTTGCTAAGCCACTATCCATCATATTTCAGAAGTCGTGGCAATCTGGGGAAGTTCCCACTGACTGGAAAAGGGGAAACAGCCCCCATCTTTAAAAAGAGAAAAAAAGAAGACCCAGGGAACTACAGGCCAGTCAGTCTCACCTCTGTGTCTGGCAAGATCATGGAGCAGATCCTCCTGGCGACTATGCTGAGGCACATAGAAAACAAGGAGGTGATTGGTGACAGCCAACATGGCTTCACTAAGGGCAAATCCTGCCTGACTCATTTGGTGGCCTTCTATGATTAGGTTACAGCATTGATAGATAGGGGAAGAGCAACTGACATCATCTGGATAAGGAATTGGCTGGATGGTCGCACTCAAAGAGTTGTGGTCAATGGTTCAATGTCCAAGTGGAGGCCGGTGACGAGTGGTGTTCCTCATGGGTCAGTACTGGGACCAGTGCTATTTAGCATCTTTGTTGGTGACTTGGACAGTGGGATCGAGTGCACCCTCAGCAAGTTTGCAGATGACACCAAGTTGTGTGGCGTTGTGGACACACTGGAGGGAAGGGGGAAGAGATGCCATCCAGAGGGACCTTGACAGGCTGGAGAGATGGGCCTGTGAGAACCTCATGAAATTCAACAAGGCCAAGTGCAAGGTCCTGCACGTGGGTTGGGGCAATCCCAAGAACAAGTACAGGCTGGGCGGAGAATGGATTGAGAGCAGCCCTGAGGAAAAGGACTTGGGAGTGCTGGTGGATAAGAAGCTCAACATGAGCTGGCAATATGCACTGGCAGCCCAGAAAGCCAACCGTATCCTGGGCTGTATCAAAAGAAGTGTGGCCAGCAGGTCAAGGGAAGTGATTCTGCCCCTCTATTCAGCTCTCGTGAGACCCCACCTGGAATACTGTGTTCAGCTATGGAGTCCCCAACACAAGAAGGACATGGAGTTACTGGAACGAGTCCAGAGGAGGGCCACGAAGATGATTCGAGGGCTGGAGCACCTCTGCTATGAAGACAGGCTGAGAGAGTTGGGGCTGTTCAGCCTGGAGAAGAGAAGGCTCCGGGGTGATCTTATAGCAGCTTTCCAGTACCTAAAGGGGGCCTACAGGAAAGCTGGAGAGGGACTTTTTACGAGGGCATGTAGTGATAGGACAAGGGGCAATGGATTTAAACTGAAAGAGGGCAGATTTCAATTGGATATAAGGAAGAAATTTTTTACATTGAGAGTGGTGAGGCAGTGGAACAGGTTGCCCAGAGAAGTTGTGGATGCCCCATCCCTGGAAGTGTTCAAGGCCAGGTTGGATGAGGCTTTGGGCAACCTGGTGTAGTGGAGGATTTCTCTGCCCATGGCAGGGGGTTTGGAACTAGATGATCTTTGTGGTCCCTTCCAACCCTAACCATTCTATGATTCTATGATTCTATGATTATATATACAGAGTTGCACTATCGTCATCAAGCAGTATTTGTTCTCTCCACAGATCTTCATTTTGAATTGAATAAAATAATACTTTTTTATACTTTCAGTGCTTCATTTAAACTGGAAAACATTTTTTATAAGACCTGAAAGAAAAAGTCAAAAATTTATTAACTGTAATCATTATCTTTCATGGACATTGTGTCCTGGTTTGTTTGTATAAGACTTTACATCCATGTAAAAATGCCTTGGAGTAATGCTCAGGAATAAAAATGTTCTTATGAGAAGGCCTTCGTTCCATGAAAAGAATAATTTCTGAGAGAATAGAGAATACTCAAAGTTGTATTGAAGCTAGAAGTTAAATAACACAATTTGAGTTACAATTTACAATGCTGGAATAACATATATTTTTGTATTGTTCAGTCAAAGAGGGCTCAATAATAAAATATTTTTAAAAGATAAAGCTAAAATAAACAATTGTACTGTATTTAATATGAAATTCACGAAGTGTTACAGGCTGCCTTCAAAAGTCTCCTGCTCTTGATTTTACCTAGATAGTACTTCAAGCATATACAACTGTAAGAACCATACTGAAATTTACACAGTCAACATAGAAGTGGTACTGAAAATTGGCCAAAGCTGAGTCAACTCTAAATTCTCCTTCATAGTCACATTAAAAAGAAAAACAAAAAGCAAACGTAGAAAAATGTGCATCTAGGATAGATGCTAGAATACCGTTAATTCAGCATACAATGACACATTCGATTTTGCTGAACAAAAAAGTTTGGGAATGGTGCCTCATGTTAGGTTTTCTAGCCAGCTAAATGCATGACTGTATCATTGGGATGATGATTCTGACTAGATGTGAGCTAGCAGTAAAAATAAAACTATTTTGAAGTAATCACTCCTCATAAATAAAATAAAATAATAATTAAAAAAAGTAGAACTGTTATTTCAGGTCTAAAATCAGGGGACTAAGGCCAGGATTCATCAGATCAAATTCAGCAACTCACGGCATAAACGTCTCCCTATGAGTTAGTGGTTAAAGCTCTCTTTACAGTCAGTAGAGAGCATAGGTCTTCTCTAGAACATGATTCATCTCATCTCCTGAAGTAGCTGTCTAAAACAGGCTACTTCATGCCCTAGACATTTGTTTTTCTTAACCAATTCTGAAGGGCATCTAAGCAACGAGCTCAGAAGTGGCCAGATGACACAAAACTGTGGGCTGTGTCTCTTTCATCAAGTGTGCGCTGTAAAAAGGAAGAATCTTTGTGGCCCATGAATGTTAAAGCAAAACATCAGTATCTAATATTGTGAAGAAGAGATAAACTGCCTATAAAATAGTTGAACAGCAGAAAATATTGGCTCACCACTCTGCTCTTGACATACGTTTGGAAATATTACTGGAAATGATAGAGTAATACGAATTTATTTTTTCAACTTTATCATAACGCTCTCCATAAATAACATCATTAAAGAATGCAATTGCTAAATGTGTAACCCCAATATACGTCTACGGTTCTGAGATGTGACATACCCACTGCAGCAGTGGTATGACTTTCAGGCTGACTATTATGAGTTTAAATCCTTTTCAAAAAAGTTATGATCGTAAGCACATTGCTTTTGGTTTCTGGTATTCACTCCCTAGTGGTTTTGTGTGAAACGTTAAAATCATTGAAAGGACATCTCAGATAAGCTGAGGAGTCAGAGCTCTACTTGGCACTGTTACATTATAGATCAGCACTCTGAAAATTAGCACAGAAATTGCTAAAATAGTGCATGATTAAAATCTTAGAAGCAGGTTACCTGATTACATAGAACTAAAAGTGACTTGTTGTAAAATCATATTAGAAAAACATAAAAACACCTAATCAAGTGTACTAATACAAGGATTCATCAGAGCTAACTCATTTGCAGTGATCAAACATAGAAGATATCAGTGGCTAAAAAGACTGCACTTGTAAATTTATTCCTCATCCTGTGGAGATGATATCAAATTAGGACAGCCATATAGATGAAACATAAGGAGGTTCCAGCTTTATACACAAACAAGGGAACGAACAAACAATCAAAACACTAAAAGCTAGAATCTGCGTCATTACTAAAACCTAAAATAACACAAGCTGTTATTTTAGGAGAAGCCAATAGATCTGACAGCACAATGGGCAAAACAATTCAAGAGAAAGATTGAAACGCACGGGATGCCTCTAAGATCTGCAAAACACAGATCAAGCTAGAGACTGTGTCGCGGTTTAGGCCAATCTGGCAACTAAACTCCACACAGCTGCTCTCTCACTCCTTCCCCAGTAAAGCGGAGAGGAGAAAAATATAATAAAAGGACTGAGGGTCGAGACAAGAACAGAGGGAGCACCCACCGACCATGGTCCCGGGCACAACAGACTTGGCTTTCTTAAAGCAAAACAATTTATTAACAGTTACTTAAAAGGACAAAAGGAAACAAAACCGGTTACTTGAGAGGATAAAAAGAAACAAAGCCAGATCTTAAAAACAACACCTTCCCCCCTGCCCCTTTCCTTTTCTTCCCGCCTGTACCTCCTCCCCCAGCGGCACAGGGGGACAGGGAATGGGGGAGTGCAGGTCAGTTCATCCATGTTGTTACTGCTGCTCCTTTCTTAAAGGAGGAGGAGACCTTACACCCTTTTCCCTTGCTCCAGTGGATCCCCTACTCACAAGGATAAATCCACAGATTTCTTCAGAGTGAGTCTCATCCGCAGGATGCAAACCTTCCCCATTGGATTGCTCCAGTGTGGGCTTTACCACAGTCATGGATTCTTAGAGAGCTGTTGCCACTTGCTCCGGTGTGAGCCGTCCCTCAGACTCTAGATGCGTCTCTACGTTGTCGTGCGTCCCATGCTCCACAACCTCTCTCAGGCTCAGGCGTCTCTTCTCCAATGTGGCTTCTTCATGGGCTGCAAGTGGGTCTCTGCTCCACCGAGTCTGTCCTGGCTGCAGGGGGGCCGCCTGCCGTCTCGCCACCAGTTGCAGGGACAACTCAGCTCCAGCACACTTTCTCTCATTCCATCTTCACTGACCTGGTGTCGGTGTGGCCATTTCTCTCAGATCTCAGTCCTGTCTGGGTGAACTCGGCCCAGTGGGCACCACGGGAGCAGGGCTGTCCCCGAGTTCCCCAAGCGGCTCCACCGCTGCCATCCTCAGCGGATGGCACCAGTCCAGCGCGGGGCAGTGCCCTCCTCCCCTCTCCTCGCTCCTGGGCAAAGCACCTTTTCTGGTTCCTTTGTCCCAACTTAAATAGGGCAATTCGCAGAGGTGCCGATTGGCTCAACCCCGAGGGGGATGGGAGTCCGATCTGGTGGCCAGAACCGGGAGGTCACAGGGAGCAAATCCCCTCTCCTGCCACCAGAGCCCCCCTACATCAAACCATGATAGACTGCTATAGAGATCTTGATGCATGTTGTATCTTTCCTAGCGAGTAAAAAAAGTGTTGATAATGCAAAGGTAACATGCCCTTAGAAGTCTGGATTGAAGTAACACTCCCTAAACCATGCACATGGTCAGTTGTCATGGGGCCACTCGTTTCTACTTGCCTAGGAAAGATGTACAAACACCTCTTTTCCACTCTGTCCTGGAATTTCACGTGTATAAACTGTCCCCAAGTTATAGTTCAAATAATACATCGAAAGAAACTCTGATGTCACTCCCATCAAGTCTTATATGCCCAGAAAAATTAAATCTATCACATTTAATAAGTATCGAAAACTAATTGCCTTATTAAAGAAAGATCACAGATTACAGAATAATTTAAGTTGGAATGGGCCTTTGGAGGTCACCTGCACCAGTCCCAAATCATAGCACAGTTAACTTCGAAGTCAGAGGATGCTCAGGCCTTTGTCCAGTTGAGATTCGAATACCTTCATGGACGGAAATTTCCAAAATTTTTTTAGACAAACTGTTCCAATTTCTGACCATCTTTATTACAAAGACTTCTACTGTGAAATGTAAAGAACTACCTTGCCTTTCTAGATTGTCTTAACCAATAATGCATACTCTTCTGCCATAAGCTAAAGGCTAAAAGCTCATTTTGGTATCAGAGTTGTTGCCTCTTTATTCAACCCACACAGGAAATTGCATTGCTCTGGTATATCACTAGTCAAAATATCAGTGTGTCATGGCCATGCAGCAGCTAGAAATCCAAAGTGGCTTCATTGATATGCAAGTCAAATACGCGACACAAAGTACCAAGAAAATAACATGGTCACATCATCCACTCCATATAATTAATGATTATTTTGGAAAACTCAAAACTGATCTAAACCAGTACCCCAATCTGCAGTGCTGAGCATTTAATTTTATTGACACATATAAGCAACAGCGTTACATACCAAAAATTTCCTTTCTCTGATTCAAGAATTTTAATCAATTAGCTTGCAAATTTATTTATACCTAAGTCCCAATTAACACATTTTTTATTTAGACGCAAATTGAGTCAATGGAAAAACCTGATAAAAGTCTATTTCTGACTATTTCTGACAACCAGATTTCGTAAGGTATCTTCTCAAATCTAACCCAGTGTTACCTCAGATTGGTTAATGACTGTTTAGTCTGAAATGACATCAATTACATCCAGTAATACCTGTGCCCTACAGCATTAGCAGCCTTTAATTTCAATCTGTATTTTAGATTTTACATTCACATTATGACAGAATTTCTGGTATGATTTGTTTCTCTAATATCATTAGAGAAATCATATCACTATCCAGATCTCAGTCTGACCCAGGAGGTCTACTGGAAATTTCTGAGCACAAACTCAATAAGATTTCTTATTCCCATCCTTTCTCAAGGTAATTTTACTCAAAGATAATTTGTCTAATGCTGAACAGACACGCTACTAGCCCTAAGAAGGGGCGCTTTCGATGACAGTCATGTTCACTTAGCTGAGTAAAGATGTTTCTAAAATGTGGATGTTCTCTCTTTTTGTGCCAAGACATCATTTATGCATTTATTTGTTTATTTTACTGGAAGTTGTCAAGAAGTTAAGACTGAAGAGCTGAAATTGGGGAGATTGCACATATGCTGCATTTTACTATACACTGCACATATTCTACCTGCCTAAATCTACCCTCTGTTTCAAATGAATGAAGAATGAACCGTATCACCTTTGTCTTTTTTATTTTTTTCCCTCATAGTATATTTTCATAAAGTAGAGGAAACAGCAAACAGTGAGATCATGGGAACATACGTTTTGTAGCCTTAGTCACTTTGGTGTGAAGCAACTCTTACTCCCTGTTGAGAAACTTGAACATTACACCAGTGCAACTGGTGAGGAATAAATATGAACGTTAATGGTTGGACTCAATGATCTTGAAGGTCTCTTCCAACCAGATGATTCTATGATTCTATGTTAGAAGCGAGATCTAAAAAAGAAAGAGCCTTTCAGTATGGTAACATTTATTTAGTTTTTTAGCTGCATGGGATAGAATTCACCTTGCATACTTTAACACATACTTATGATCTCAGGATTAGTTCCAAGTAATAAATGACATCAAAGACTTTATCATCAGTTAAAGGAAGTCATATATCTGGATACTATCTCCTGAGGCCTTGTAAGTCTGCCACAAAAGGAAAGTACTATGCAAATCAAGACCCTGCTTGTTAATGAGGCTCCATATTCTATTTATATTTTTTCAAACATAGGAGGAAGGGAGAAAAATATACAGATTCTTTTTTTTAATGGAGCAGGGAAGGCATACCTATGCCACATCTCAGATGGCAAAGATAAAACAGCTTACAATAGCTGTCTAAGGACTTTTGAAGTCAGAGACATATTTTTTTAGTAGATTTTCCTAATGTCCACCTCACATACAAATGATCCACTCTACACAAGCCACCTGACCCACCACACCAGCCCTCAGAAACTGCCCTGCCTCTATTTCTCCTTTGTATCTCTACAGATTTTTTTAAAAAAGTATGTTGAAGGTACAACTACTGGGAAGAATAGGACACTCTACGGAGGGAACAAAAAGACAGAAAAGAACAATAGCCCTGAGACCACCTACATGATGCTCTCTATGGGAGGCCAAGCAACATCTCATTTCACAATCTGTAAATGAGCAACTGAGGGCAACACCAAATACTCCTATAAAGAGAAGGGTTATGGCTGCTGCTGCTGTAGTGCTAAGTTCTAGTCTCACACACTCTGGATTAACACTCATCGCGGGTAGCCTCTGCTGGAACCAAATGGTTCTCTGTGTGTGGCGTTACCGACAAACTAGATGGTCAATTAATCTGGGATTTTCAGGTATCTCTCTTCAGAACTTGAACAGGTATAACAGGATAGTGTAGATGCAGTCTCTTTACTTAAAAAATCTGTAAATAATCATAGAGATGTCTTTGGAGATGATGTGGTTTAACCCCTTCAAAAGACAGCTAACGTTTACATTAAAGCAGGCCTCTCACGGAGCTATACCCAGCTAACTTCTGAATACCACCAAGGGTGGAGATCCCATAACTTGCTAGGAAACCTGCTCCAAAGTTTGACCCTTTCAATTGTAAAGAATCTTTGCCTTCTAATTCTAATCAGAATTTATTTTGCTTCACCTTGCATCCTGTCATGGTTTAGGCCACTCCGGCACTAAACTCCCCTCAGCTGCTCTCTCACTCCTTCCCCAGTGAAGCGGAGAGGAGAAAAAATGTAATAAAAGGACTGAGGGTCAAGACAAGAACAGAGGGAGCACCCACCGACCGTGGTCCCCAGCAAAACAGACTCGGCTTGGGGATTCATAGATTTCTAGGTTGGAAAAGACCTTAGAGATCATCGAGTCCAACTGTCCCTAATCCCCATTAAACCATATCCCTAAGTAGATCAAAAGGATGAGCTGGATGGTTTTATTCATAGTATATTTGCTGCTGTTCTACAGTCTAATCTCGGAAGTGACTGTATATTTTTGTTGTTGTTACTGCTTTTCAGAAACCCTGTAGCTGAAATAGATCACAGGCATGCTTGTGACTTTGGGGCTATATTATTGTGAAAAATCATGTTTTCTAATGGTACTCCACTGAACTGCTGGAACACAGTGGAGTCTCCATCTTTGGAGGTATTCAAAAGCTGTCTGGACACGGTCCTGGGCAACTAGCTCTAGAGGCCCTGCTTTAGCAGGGGAGTTGGACAAGATGGTCCAAAGGTCCCTTCCAGCCTCAGCCAGTCTGTCGTTCTGTGATTTTGCAAACATTCTAACAAATCTGTAAAAATAGCATCTGCCACTTCATGAGTGGCTTGATCATTTTTCAGGAGTAGTTTTGAAACAGTTCACATAGTCCTTTCCTTCCGTGCCTCAAGCTGTTACAAAGGCATTTCTGTGAAGTTTATAATGTGTTCTTGATCTTAACTGCAGGCGTTATTTGCACTGCACGTATCAGCCAGGGACTTGTACTGTAAGGGAAGACAGCACTTATAAGAAAGGCTTATAAACTTCCCAAGACACTTACACTGAGATTCAGCTGAAGACATGAGGACATATACATTTAAGCAAGCTCGCTGTCTGGCTTCCTATTTAGTTAATGGAAGCTTACACCAAGCTGGTTGGCTTTGCTCCCTTGAGTCATGTGCACACAGGGAGGTGTGTAATGCCATTTAATATGCCTTACAGTAGCGCTAGCAGATATGACTGAGAATCTATAAAAGAAATTTTGTATCTTATAAAACATCTCCACCTCTCTGCATTGGCAGTTGAAGTCTAAGTAGTGTATAACATGTCTCTCAAGGCCAGGTTGGACGAGGCCCTGAGCAACCTGATCTAG
The DNA here is from genome assembly GCF_009769465.1 of Tauraco erythrolophus. Lineage (NCBI taxonomy): Eukaryota > Metazoa > Chordata > Aves > Musophagiformes > Musophagidae > Tauraco > Tauraco erythrolophus. The sequence goes on along the minus strand of NC_141468.1, from coordinate 10,795,554 downwards.
TTGGAGATATCCCTGTTCCTTGCAGGGGGGTTGGACTAGATGACCTTTGAAGGTCCCTTCCAGCCCTAACCATTCTATGATTCTATGATTCTATGCAACTGAATCCCATCTGTTGTTCACCTGAATCCCTCTTTATATTTTATGGACTGGCTTTCCTCCAACTACAATGGGAGCCTGAACAACTCACGTGTAGAGTCTGTCTGTAGGTACTTAAATGGAGGCATCCTAATTTAGTTTTTCCTACCCTAGGATCTAATTGCTTAGTGGAAAAATGCTGATAATCTGAATGCTTATTTACAGAGAGCAGAACCAAGAGAAGTGGACCTCAGGACTCAAGGGAGTCTTCCTCCCAGTCCACTAGAGCTAAAGCAGCTGTGCTTCCCTGTGTGAAGTTCACCCAGTAGCGAGGCCAAGCATGTGTCACCAGTACACACACACACACACACACACACGGACACACACTCTCAATTAATCTGTTAGTACAGACACGGTCAACAGATGAACACGGACAGAAAGACAGTGCCTCTATATGCGCTGCATACATACCACCAGCACTCATATACACATGAAGAAAGGGCTTGATCCTGTTCTTACCTGCCTTGGCTGCAGTGACCACGACACGGTGGAGTTCAAGATCCATGGGGCAGCAAGGAAACCATTCAGCAAACTCTGTACCCTAGACTTCAAGAAGGCGGACTTCGGCCTCTTCAAGGACTTGATGGGCAAAGTGCCGTGGGAGGCGGCCCTGGAGGGACGAGGGGCCCAGGAAAGTTGGTCCACATTCAAGGAGCACCTCCTCCAAGCTCAGCAGAGGTGCATCCAATTCATTCATCAATGAATTTTTTGCCTCAGTCTTCACTGATAAAGCCTCTTGTCTTACCACCCAAGCTGTGGAAAGAACTAGCAGGGACTGTGAGGATGAACCACCGCCCACTGTACTTGAAGAGCAGGTTCGGGAACATCTGAGGAACTTGAAGGTGCACAAGTCCATGGGACCTGATGAGATCCATCCGCGGGTCCTGAAGGAACTGGCGGATGAAGTTGCCAAGCCACTGGCCATTGTATTTGAGAAGTCGTGGCGGTCTGGCGAGGTCCCCGATGACTGGAAGAGAGGGAACATAACCCCCATTTTTAAAAAGGGGAACAAGGAGAACCCGGGCAACTACAGGCCGGTCAGCCTCACCTCTGTGCCTGGCAAGGTCATGGAGCAGATTCTCCTGGGAACCATGCTAAGGCACATGGAGAGCAAGGAGGTGGTGGGTGACAGCCAACATGGCTTCACCAAAGGCAGATTGTGCCTGACCAACTTGGTGGCCTTTTATGATGGGGTGACAACATCGGTGGACAAGGGTCGACCAACGGATGTCATCTACCTGGACTTGTGCAAAGCTTTTGACACTGTCCCGCACGACATTCTTCTCTCTAAACTAGAGAGGCATGGGTTTGATGGAAGGACCACTCGGTGGATAAGGAATTGGCTCAATGGCCGCACTCAGAGAGTAGTGGTCAACGGCTCGATGTCCATGTGGAGACCGGTCACGAGTGGCGTCCCTCAGGGGTCCGTGTTGGGCCCGGCCCTCTTCAACATCTTTGTCGGTGACGTGGACAGTGGCATGGAGTGCACCCTCAGCAAGTTCGCCGATGACACCAAGCTGTGTGGTGCCGTCGACACGCTGGAAGGGAGGGATGCCATCCAGAGGGACCTCGACAGGCTGGAGAGGTGGGCCCGTACCAACCTCATGAAGTTTAACCAGGCCAAGTGCAAGGTCCTACATCTGGGTCATGGCAATCCCAGGCACAAATACAGACTGGGCGGAGAATGGATCGTGAGCAGCCCTGAGGAGAAGGACTTGGGAGTACTGGTGGACGAGAAGCTCAATATGAGCCGGCAATGTGCTCTTGCGGCCCAGAAGGCCAACCGCATCCTGGGCTGCATCAAGAGGAGCGTGGCCAGCAGGTCAAGGGAGGTGATTCTCCCCCTCTACTCTGCCCTCGTGAGACCTCACTTGGAGTATTGCGTCCAGTTCTGGAGTCCCCAACATAAGAAGGACATGGACCAGTTGGAGAGGGTCCAGAGGAGGGCCACGAAGATGATAAGAGGGCTGGAGCACCTTTCCTATGAGGACAGGCTGAAAGAGTTGGGGCTGTTCAGCCTGGAGAAGAGGAGGCTCCGGGGTGACCTTATAGCGGTCTTCCAGTACCTCAAGGGGGCCTACAAGAAAGATGGGGAGAGGCTGTTCAGGAGGGCCAGTTATGATAGGACAAGGGGTAATGGTTTTAAAATAGAGGGAGGTAGATTCAGGTTGGATATTAGGAAAAAATTTTTTACCATGAGAGTTGTAGAACACTGGAACAGGTTGCCCAGAGAGGTGGTGGATGCTCCATCCCTGGAGACGTTCAAGGCCCGGTTGGATGAGGCCCTGAGCAACCTGATCTAGTTGGAGATATCCCTGTTCCTTGCAGGGGGGTTGGACTAGATGACCTTTGAAGGTCCCTTCCAGCCCTAACGATTCTATGATTCTATGATTCTGTGATAATAAAGTTTAAAGATTTCTAGCATATCATACAAGCACTCTCACACATATGCTCTCACACAAGTTTCTCATAGCTGGACCAGATCTATAGACAGTCCAGTATCCAACTTTTGGACCTTCTGTTTTACTTGACAGTGAGCCCATCTTGATGTTAGCTATTGTCTCACACACAAAATAGTGCAATCACAGAGAAAAATAGTTAGGAATACAATGTAGTAAGATGATATCTCAGATTGTGATTATGACCCACAGGGTTTGGCCAGACAACAGTACTGACTGGAAGCTTGTTTACATGCAACTGGCTATTTTTTTATTCCCCTTCCTTTTCATTTTCCTATGTTTTTGTTCCTCTTCAACCTTGATCCTGTCCCTAAACATCTGTTGTAGTTTTAACCTGGCCAGTAACAAACACCACACAGCTGCTCACTTCACCCTCCCCCACCCCCGGGGGGTCGGAGGGAGAATCAGAGAGGTAAAGGCAAATAGACTTAAGGGTTGAGATAAGAACAATTTAATAATTGAAATAAAATAAAATATAGTAATGCTAATAATTATAACAATGATAATAGTGATGATGATTCATAGATTCATAGATTTCTAGGTTGGAAAAGACCTTATAGATCATCGAGTCCAACCATCCCTAATCCCCATTAAACCATATTCTCAAGTAGATCATCCACCCTATTCTTAAACACATCCAGGGATGGGGACTCAACCACCTCCCTGGGCAGCCTATTCCAGTGGCTGACAACCCTTTCAGAGAAGAAATACTTCCTAACATCCAACCTGAATCTCCCCTGACTAAGCTTGATACGGGGATAGGTATAGGAGTAGGCATAAGACTACATAAGACTATATTAGCTATTATTTCTATGGATAGGGATAAGAATAGGCATAAGACTCTGGGAAATACAGAGCTCTGTGAAATAGCTCTGTGAATTGCTAGAAGTTATCAAATACTAATCCCTGCTTTGAAACACTAACTACCCCAAAGAAGGCCTGTAAGAGAGACAAAATAAATGATGGCAAGGTTGTAACTCATGACCCATAGGGAGAAAAACAGACAAAGAGGAGAGATAAGGACTAACGAGAACTAACATTTGTCTTCAAGCAATAACAAGTAGGAGACAGCCAGGTGTCCACTCAAGGCCAGGGAAACGGTTTGGCTCTACGGGCCCAGCCAAAACAAGAATTTTAGAGATTTAGGGAAGAAGTGAAAAACACACAGCGAAGAAGACCTACGGCCTTCATCCCAAAGACCCCTGCCCACGACCACCAGGAGGCGTGTCAAGGAGGAGCCTGAGGCGGATCCTGAGGCAGGGGCTATGGAAATGATCTCCAGGGAGAGACTGCCCTTTTCGGGGAGGGGGTGATGAGTGTGTCTGTATAAATACAAGAAAACTGCTACGGCGGGTGTGCACGTTTGTGGTGGAGCGATCCCCCGTGCACCCAGCGCTGCAATAAACATACCTACTTTACAACTTTCCAAGTTGTGGAGTCTGTTTCCGCACGTCAAGCTTATGCCCATTTCCTCTTGTTCTATCACCCATCACTAATGTAAAGAGCCCTTCCCCCACCTCCCCACCATCTTTTCTCAAGTATTTATAGGCCGTAATCAGGTCTCCCCTCAGCCTCCTCTTCTCCAGGCTAAACAGCCCCAACTCCCTCAGCCGCTCCCCATAAGTTTTATTTTCCAGCCCCTTGACCAGTTTAGTCGCCCTTCTTTGGACTCGCTCCAGGAGCTCAATATCTCTCTTAAAGCGAGGGGCCCAAAACTGGACACAATATTCCAGGTGCGGCCTCACCAGTGCCGAGTACAGGGGCAGGATCACTTCCCTGCTCCTGCTGGTCACACTATTCTTGATACACGCCAGTATCCCATTGGCCTTTTTGGCCACCTGGGCACACTGCTGGCTCATATCAAGCCGGTAGTCAACCAAGACCCCCAGGTCCTTCTCCGCCAGGCAGCTCTCCAGCCACTCTTCCCCGAGCCTATAGCGATGCTTGGGGTTTTTATACCCCAAGTGAAGGACTCTGCACTTGGCCTTATTAAAGCTCATGCCATTGGCCTCAGCCCAACGATCCAGTCTGTTCAAATCCCTCTGAAGGGCCTCCCTACCCTCGAGCAGATCGACACAGCCTCCCAGCTTGGTGTCGTCCGCAAATTTACTGAGGGTACATTCAGTCTCTAGCTGAATGCATGCTACCAGTTTTATTTCTGCCCTTTAGTTTCCTTAGTTTATTTGTACTAATGTGAGGGAGACAACTATAGAAACAATGTCAGTTTGCATTTGAAGAGTCAGTTCTATAGGTTCCCAAATATTTGTTGCCTTATCACAGACCCAGCTGTAGTGGAGAGCGGAGGAGTATTGTGCTCAGCTTAGTATTCATTAAGCAAAGGAAAAATATCATTGTTATTCAACCATGAGGGAGATACAGTGAGAAGCACGGGAAGCTGATAGGCTTGGTCACTGCATATAGCATCAATCCTAAGTTATCCAGAAAGACATATGTATGCTAAGAATGGAAATATGGAATCAGAGTTGTGCAGGAATGAAATCCCAAAGTTATACAGCGACTGTATAACATCAGTTGTGGTTGGAAACAACCATGAAACTGCAAATTATGGATCCAGCTCCCTCTACTAAAGCCTGTGCTCAGTGTATACCTGCCTGTCCCCACCAGCTGACCTTCAACAGGGAGTAAGCTTGTCCTACAAGCCAGCGAGTTAAAGACCTGTTGAAGTACAGCGTATTAATATTACAGTAGTTATGTGTTATGCTACAGCAAGTAACTATATTACTGGTTTAGTCAGTTAAGAGACATAAATACACATCTATTTAAAACCACGCCTTGTACTGTGTGTTTCGTAAACTAAAATCTAACCTTGGCACTATGGTTTACAGGGGCTCATCAGGTTTAGTGTGAGGTGCTGGGCCTGACTGACAACACAGCATTTCTTTAAGGTGTTACTTACAGTCATGCTCTTCAAACATACATGTGTCTACGTCCAAAATTTTTGTTGAAAAAATGCATTTGGGGGGATGATCAGGGACCCTCTGGTGGGCTGTGGTCATGCTGGTGTGACACACTTCACCTTCCCTGGCCCGGGGTGTGATGCAGTCTGCAGTTCAGCACAAATCCATTTTGCGGGTGGCTCCACTGCAGACATTGGAGAGGTGGAAGTGAGAAACCAGAGACATGGCCCCTGAGGAAAGCTGACAGGGTGAAAACTATACACAGGAACCAAATCTGAGGAAGACGTGTTGAGACGACAATAGGTTTGTCACTCCAGAAGGACTGGGAATAAACTATAGTGAAGCAATCAATGGAGGAGTAAAGAAAAATGCATCAGAATAGCAAAATATAATATTAAAGTAAGATAGAAAGGGAAATATTTATGCAACTGCAACAAGTTATTATCAGATGCAAAAGCTGTTTTTAAATGACTGGGATGACCAGAAAAAGGCACATCACTGTTCCTTTTTCAGATACATGAGTCATTTTCCAAAGCGCTTTTGCGCACCATTTTAATGTCAGCTGCTGCAATATTGAGAATACAGAGATGATGCTGTGCTTTCTGTGGGACGCAGGTCTCGCTGGTGGCTGGCTGCCGTTAGCTGCCTGTGCCTGGAACCATGCAGTGAGCCTCAGATGGCCTCTCTGAGCCATCAGCTTCTCTTTCTGGATGAAGACAGTACAGTGAGGGCACTAAAAATAATATTCGGTAATCTTCAGCCCACAGAAACATTTGGGGAGCCATTCAGAGTCCTCTTAAGCTTGAATTTAGGAGGCAGGAAGACCTGTTCCAGGTGACTTCTGAGGATGCAGATCTTCCCTTTGCTCAAACATATGCCTGGCCTGGGATAAAGAGCAGGACAGGTGTGTGTGTTTCGAAAACAGCATGGCTATCAAGATGTTCCTTAGATGTTAAAAATTCTGGCTTAACTCTAGTAAATTAGTTTGATTGGTTCACCTTTTATTACTATTATTGGTTAATTGGATTGGTGTTTAGAGTAAATATTTAGTCTATTATTATTATAACGTGATTTTTTTTTTAACTCCTTAGAAATTAATGCATATTCTTCTTTCCAATCAAGATGAAAGCTAGTATCTTAGTTATAAGATACTTACAGTAACTGGCATTACCCTGGGAAACATGAATTATTTTTCCTCTTAAACAGTTGTTGCAAAGAGCAGAATCAGAAAATATCATATTATTATAGTAATAATTATCAGTTCAATCACAATGTACTTCAGTTTACAGCACTTTATGAAGTTGAGTGCATATGAGCCACATTTCACTGGGATATAAACTGACTTAGAGAAAAGCTTCATTATTAGTCAACTTTAGATATGAAAACAACTTTCAAATCTTTCAACTCTTCACTCAGGACTTCTGATAATCTTCTAATAATAACAGTCAGAGTCAAGAAGGGGAAAAGTAAAAATTTAGCAAGTAGATGCAAAGACAGAATGCAATATTTGTTTCATGAGATCTGTTACCTGGAGGATAATCAGAGGAAGATTATTGGTGTTACTGGGATTCTACCTTTTTATGTTGCTTTCTGATAATAAACTTGTTGGTATATTTCCATATCTTTGTCTTCCATTCTGTCCTGTCTTCTTTAAAACATTATACATTCAGTGGGAAGTCTGGAGACCTTAGGGACACCCGGAGTTTTGCATGAATATTACATCTTCTTTGAGAATGAAGTGAAAAATGAAAAAAAAGAGTAAAGCAATCCAATCTCTATTTCTGCACACATTCACATCGATGCAATAAATCCTGCACACAAATTCTTCACAGTGCTGCTTAGAATAGGATCTCTGGAGAACCCCCTGCAAAGTCCTTACAGGTGTTTTATGTTAGGCCACCTCAGGTATTTGAGCAGAATTTCTATGTATTTTCAGCTTAAAAAGAAAAGAAAAAAGATGCATGAATTTATATTGTGCTTCTAAAACAAGAAAGAGCTAACAATCTTCATATTGTTCACATACTGTATTTTGAATAATTGACATTTTCTTGACAAAGGAGGAACTATTTTAGAAAAGCACTACATAGGCTGCATTTAATCTCAAGTCCTAAACTTGTACCAGGATGCGTATATTAAAGAGCAGTTTGAAAAGGAGCATAGTATAGTAACAGCCTAGAAATGGCTCAATAAAACAATATTTCAAAGGCTCATGTCAGATTTCACATTTCTGTTTTCAAGAAATAAGGTGGCTGGAGTGCATCTTTATGGGGCGCTTTGTAGATATTTGAGCGTAGTCAATTTGATGCTTATGAAAGTAAGAGACTTGGTGCTATCAAAGGCACAGAATAATCTTCCTCAGTGAGTTTGCTTTTCCAGTCCCTGTCAGTGACTGAAGAAAAACTCTTGCACCCTTCTGTTGGCATATTCTTTTGTAGTTAAATTTTGGTACATTCAAAACCGATTTTGCTCTTTTTTCACGTTCATTCTTATGAGCTACATAGATTCATGAGAATGGCTAGTGAACAGACATTTTCTGAACCTAACAGTGATTCATTTAATTAAGGAAAATAAACTCATTTTATGATGGCATTAATTTCAGGTTAAAACAATTAGTCCTCCTTCTAGCTGGGTTTATGTACTATGCTCACACTACCCATCTGTCTTTAGTGTTTTCTTCCAGAGAAGCAGTGGTGTAATAAAAAATAATAATAACAAAAAAAAACGACTCAAGGAGCAAATTCAGATTTTCAAATGTTTAAAGTAGTATTCAGTACAAAGAGATCAGTAATAATCTATAGGTAGAATTTGATGATTTGTGGGTAAAAAAATATAAATTATATGATATTGATGAAGTTTTTACTCTTTTCTAAGAGAAAGTAAGGTTAATTTTAAGAGATATCGCTCTTTCAGATAAATACTCTGTTCACTTATATTTGTGGATGTCCTGCTCATTAATTGCTTAATGTATTCTAACTACATATATTTAGGTGAAGAAAAATTAAATAGAAAACTTGTCCCCAAGGAAATCAGCTGAAGTATGCAACGGACCTTGGGGAAGCCAGGGTTTAATTTAAAAGCTACCAGACATAGTTTTATCTAAATGATATGTAGAATTTTAACTTTCCCTTTCATGCAGGCACCATTCTGCCAGTTTTCCCTTGTGAAAGCCTGTGTTTCCCTTGAAGGAAAAGGTTAATGCCTGCCACCAGGCCTGTCCCTCATGCAGCTTTCTCCATGAAAAAAAAAGTTGAGTAAATTGGGTATTAAAATAATTCAGCTCTGCCTAACAGGAATGTTTCTTCCAGTTAAGAACCAATTACCTGCTAAGACCCTTGAGGCTATCTGGAATTGTAACAGATTTAGGTGCTGAATTACAACTTACAAATTTCCTACCAGTGCTTTTTTATTTTCTTCAGTTTGTAGACTCTTCAGTTTGTGTTTTGTTTTTTTTTTTTTTTAACTGGAACAGCAGACCCCACATTAAGCAAGTTTAAGTCATTCAAAGGATTGAAAACCAGAGTACTTGCTGAACACCAGATTTTAGGCAAGTGGCCTTGAGTAAAATCTGTAGAACTAGCTGAGAAGCAGAAATTTCACATCTGAAGGGTTATTTATTTTTTTGTTTGCTTTCTTTTAAATATAGCTTCAACTCCAAAGAACCTGTTTTCCCCTCTCAGAGACAAAGGAATTTGAAAAAATACTGCATCCTACATTTCTGAGAGTATGCTTACTTTTTACAGCTTCCAGCATTCCTTCGCAAGAGTAGACATATTGAGAATTTGTGACCTCCATGAACCTCGCCAGCAGGATAGCCAATCTCAAGTGGTGTTGAACAAAACTACAACTAAACTTTCAGGTTAGCTTTGATTTATAACTCCGAGTTAAATACTTAATGTACCTTAATCAGTGCCTGAAGGGAATTAAGTACCACAAAACGGAATTCACTATAATTTCCTTGGTACGTAACATGAAGCCTAAAATAGCTAATAGGAAAATCTGGGAAGGGTGGAGCTAAGATTTAGTCCCTTTGTGGTGATGTAGCAACTGACTGAGGATTACAGGGAGATTCCTGTGTTAGATGAGAATCACAGCTACAGCTACTCTCTGACTCCCATGAGCTAATATCACCACTTTTCAAAAAATGGAGCAAGAGTTTTTATTTAAAGTTTCAGGGGTTTAAAGCATAAAACCTGGAAGCTAGCATAATTAATGCACTAGGTCAGGATTTTAAGCACTCAAGAACAATTTTTTTCAATAACTGTTTGTGTATATATTTTAATTGACTCTTGCAGAAGATACTAGGACTTTCTCAGTTGCCTGTTCATGACCTAAGAGGCTGCCTGAAAAAACAGATGTCTTCTTTCCCTGAACTAAGAGGTATTAGATATTTGGTACACAAACCCAAGCTCACCACACGGGCTGAAAGCTTTTCCTTAGAATAAGACACTTTCCTGAGGGTGAGAATTGCTGAGAGGAGAAGGGACTTTTTTTTTGTCCCTTTAACTATGGAGCTTTTGAACTAAGAGATGGATAGCAAATATTATCCGTATGATCATAATTTGAAAAGAAGTGTCCTGGTTTTACCTGGGACAGAGTTAGCTCTTCTTTTTAGCAGCTAGAAGAGCTCCGTGTTTCGGTTTTACTCAGAGGCTCGCTCTGAGAAGAATGCTGACATTTGTAGTTGGCACTGAGGTCTCAAGGACTTTTCAGCTTGCCGGGTTCTTGCCAGTGTGCAGGAGCACAACAGGATAAGGGGGGAGCATAGCTGGGACAAGGAGTCCACGACTCTCCTTACGATTTGTACCTGAACTTAAGATCGAGGGCCAAACTGGCCAACTAGTATTCCATATCATGCAGCGTCATGTCCAGTATAAAAGTGAGGGTCAGCCAGAAAGAAGGGCTTTTTGCCTTTCCGGGACTCTTACTTTCGGGCTCTCAGAGTGTTTTCTTTCTCTCTCGATCTCTCGTATCGGGATTTATCTGTTTTGGGATTGCAGCTTCGGGACGAGATGGGCCTCGGTCAAGGGGTGGTGATCAGTTACACTGTACATCACTCATTTGTATATATTTATCCTTGTACGTATCCGTACATATATATATTGGTAGCAGTAGTAGTAAATTGTTCTTATCTCAACACACAGGTCTCTTTTTTTTTCTTTTTTTCTTCTTCGATTCTCTCCCTCATCTCTGGGGGTGGGGGAGTGAGCGACTGTGTAGGGTTTGGTTGCCAGAGTGGCCTAACCCACGACAAGAAATTAATACAATCAGCACATTAAGTGAACTTTGAGGACATCTATGTATTGATCCGCTTAGCAGACAGATAAGTATCCAGTTTAAAGATCTTGAGCAAGATGAAACAAGTGTCAAGCTGATGAGGCCTACGAAAAAGATACAACTTTTAACCACACACAGAAGCAAAGCTGTAGATATCTTTATAAATTCAGTAGAGAAAAGCAGGTTGAATTCACAGGATTTAACCTGTAAATATTGAAAAATTCCCTTTTGGGTGGCTAGAGAGTTTTGTATGTTAAGTCCTTACAAGGATCCATATTTATATCTAGCATAATATCTGACTATTTGATCTTGTGATGTGTTAACCCTCCCTGATCTCAGTCATATTATTTAAACATTTGTATGACTGTCTCCATGACAATAATGAGTTCTGAAAACAGACCTTTATCTTGAAGAGTAAAATAAAAGCCTACGGATTCCAAGAGTTGGACTTATAAAAGGACAAGAGAATATCTAGCTGGAGTAAATATGGCAGAGACATATAATAGCTGTATTACAACAGAAGTCCTGCAAAATAAAGACAGATGGGTAAATGGTCTAACCCACTCAGTCATCCCACCTTATTTCCCCTCCTGAGTATGAGTAAAAGGGCAAGTGCTACCGAATCACTTCCTCATTCCTCGTGATATTGTGTTTATCAAGTGTGTTTTAAATGTGGATGTGGGTGTTCTGTATGTATGCTAGGGACAAGAAAACTGACTGAGTAATAGGCCAGCCTAGCAGAAATATGTTAGTTACGAGCATCGCCATTTAAAAATATATTTGTGAGAGCTGAAATTCAACATCATATAAACAAACACAGCTATGTTCTACAGCCATTCTCAGCTGGGTTCTGAGGCTGTATTTCAAGGTACGATTCATGTTATATAAAGTATTCTTGCTGGCAGGAGAGATACACTGCATATATAGATCTTAAACATTTGAGCTGAATTAATGTTTTAACAGGCTAATGGTCCAAGTTATCTAATTGAAATAGCAATTTATATTAACAATACAGTTAAAATCATTACACAGAACACCTCTTCTGTACTCCTCCCTTTCCTCTGGTGTTATGATCATCCTTACAATGTACCTCTTGTCCTGAGGTTGACAGTTGCAGTCTTCTTCAAGCAGGAGCTGGAGTGGTGGTTATGATCAGGTGTCAGTCTTTGTTTGTCAGTTATGATGAGACAAAATAAAATAGAATAGAATAGAATAGAATAGAATAGAATAGAATAGAATAGAATAGAATATTTTAATCAGAAGTGACCTACAATGATCATCTAGTCCAGCTGCCTGACCACTTCGGGGCTGACCAAAAGTTAAAACTTATTGTTAAGCACATTGTCCAATTGCTTCTTGAACACTGAGAGACATGGGGCATCGATCACCTCTCTAAGAAGCTTGTTTCAGTGTTTGACCCTCCTCTTGGCAAATAAATGTTTCCTAATGTCAAGTCTGAACCTTCCCTCCCCTCCCCTCCCTTTGTCAGGATGATGTTCACAGTGGGTGCGAGTTTCTTTCTCTTTTCTCTTGGGATCCACTTGGAGTTATAGTTACATGGTTTTTTACTCTAGCTTTCCTCCTTATCACTTGTTCTCTGCTGAAGTCTGAAAGCCTCTGAAGGCAGTTTCCTGCAAGGCAATGCCTTCCCAGGTTTGCCAAATCTTTACCAGTCTTGGTGTTCATAAAGCTTCAGCTCAATACAAATGTGAAGCAATAGTCACTTTGCCACCAGATGAATGTTAAAATCAGCTGAAACCATGCCAAGACAAACCCAGACGTGTTCTGACACCCTGCAATGTCCAAGCCTCTTACTGGGTTACGGCAAAAATCGTATTTCCTGGTCTACACAGCATTTTTGTTTACTGGTTTGTATGCATACACTTCTGAAAATTTTTATGATCAGCATTTTACTCATAAAAATAAATTATCTGATCAGGAGTTTCACATGATATGCAGTGTCCAAGTTGAGAGAATAGTCCTTCCTGCCTATTTGGTGCATCCATGCCAGACTGAGCTACTGTTTTATCTCCAGCCTACATCTGGAGGACACTGTGTGTAATAAACTGGACATGCAAAAAAAAAAAGTGAGTGTGGATGTTAAGTGTCAATAAAGAATATGCGAGATTGAGAATCAAAAGTAAATATGATGGAAGCACACATAATTGCTGTCTGCAAAGTGAAAATGCTTTTCAGTTTTTAAGATCTAGCTCTTTCTGAGGAGTTTCTAATCAAGAGCAAGGAAGAAGATGTATATGCTTGTAGGTGAACAAGAACATAAGTTCCATGCACCTTAGGACTAAACCAAAATTTCCTGCCATATATGAGAGCCTAAGAATAGCTCAGGTCTTTCCGCAGCTGACTCAGATGATATAGTAAATTGGCACAGAGAGGGCTATATGTATTGCATTAGATCCTATTCATCGGGCAGGAAGATGGATAAGTTCATATATATTGATTTCTCAATCAGTATACTCATCCTGAATAATGGATAAGATATCAGAACTGGAAACAAATGAACTGTCTGTATGTTATTTCTATAAATTTCGACTTCTGCCGTATCCACAGGAAGGAATTTATTAAACAGTGAACATTTGTAGTTTTCAGTGAGCTCTCTCTTACCGTCTTGAATTAAAAAAGCACATTTTTATTCCATTTGAGTATGAAGAACACAACTCTCCATGATTTAAAGCCAAAGGCAAGATTTCCAATGAATCTGGCAGGGCACTGGGGGAACCGACGGCTCTCTGGGCTGGGGGTCAGCAGTGTCGGGGGCTCGCTGAGGCAGCAGGGCAGGGCGGGCTGGGGGCAGCTGGGCCTCGGGCACAGGCACCTCCCTGACACTCTCATCAGTAATCATTATAATCTCCACACTGGTATTTTCTTCACAGGTCATTGAGGGGATAGGAACAGGGGAGAAAGAAGACAGTAAAACTCCTAACTGCTTGAAAGATCTGTTAGAGTCTCCCTGGCAGTGTTCGCAGCTGAGGTGAACTCCTTCAGCAGAGCTCTACAGAGACAGCGTCTGGTCACTGATGTTTGCACCATCATAAACGTACTCGGAGGCTGCAGAGCTCCGAAAGACTTCTGCTTACATCAGTAAACTGCTCAAATGAACTCAAAACAACTAAACTGTCCAACTGCATCTGAATTAGCATTTGCAGGGCTCTGGCCAGAGCATGGCAATAATTCTCATCCTGTAAGTGGAATTGTTACGGGTAGCTGCTCATAAATAATATGTTTCAATTTTCAAGCGGTGTCAATTGGACAGAGACCACAAAGCACGTCTTTCTTTTGCACATTTAGCTGCCAAATGGAGTGCGACTATTTGCAGATATAGAATACACTTTTCACACATCCACTAACACGCAGTGAAAGTAGGATAATTGTACAAACTTATCCGCTAACAAAATCAGAATGTAAATACAGTGAGGAGGATAATTAATTCGAGGGAATAATTTAAAAGTAACATTGAAAGATTATTTTTGTGCTAGTCATCATGCTTTACCTCTCCATTTCTAGAAATGCATTAGTAAGCTCTTTTTTGCTTTGTTCATGCTCAAGTCCTGTACCCTCAGTGTCTAATAAAATTAACGAGGCAATTATCTGGCAAGAAAAAGTAACTCAATAGCTTATTCATTAAGAGTACTCTAATAAATAGTCACAGCTTGGACTTAGTTCAGCATGAACTTGAACTATATTTATTTTAAAGAGAATCAAGAAACCCGAAAAGAAAATGCCCTGAAGAAATTCAAACCACATGTGTTAGTCCTAACCCCCACCACTTCAAAGATAAATTTTTGAAACTGGACTTCAAATGTGCAACAATGTGAAGTGATCTAATTTTCTGTGAACACATTTAGAAGATGGTAAGGAGAATATGAAATTGTAACAGGGTTAGTCAAAAGCTTTTGAAAAAAATAGCATGCAGCACTTAAGCTAAAAAATGGCGGATTAAAGTATTCAAAAGCTGCAAAAGGACTGTACTGCAAAGTGGTTTTTGGATTTTTAACATCCTCCACTATACCAGCAGTCAATTCTACGGTTCTGGTGAAGACATTACACTACATGCTTGCCAGAGAGGCTGTTGAGTCTTCATCCTTGGAGATGGAAACACCAATCCCCAACAGGACACAGCTCTGAGCAACCTGCTATAGATGAACCTTCTCTTGTATAGGGCAGTTGGACCAGATGATCTCTGCAGGTTCCTGGAAACTTTAAGCCATTCTAAGACTGGGAAATACCCAGTAAAAACAGGTAAGACTGAAAACTTTAGTGTTTCTTACCAATCCAAGCGAACCCTAAGGGAGTATAGAAGTATATTCTTAATGCATGGATGAAAACAGTGAGAGAGACAATGCAGAAACTAAGTCATAAAACAGCAGGGAATTACAACCATGAATTTATTTTGCTGTTATTTTCACATTTTTTATTTATTCCTCTCTGTTATTTTTCCTAGCCAACAGACATAAATGTTTGACATCTCTTTGAAATACACAGTGGATTCCAGACAGAAGTGGCTAATTATGCTACGAGTCTTGAGCTTGGAAAACTTATGAATGAGGAGTATATGATAGACAATCATAGAGTCATGAGTGGTGTGGTAAGGATAGGTAGGTATTTGCTGTCTCTTCCAGAACAGAAACCAAAGACGATCTTTTGAAGTTAATGGCAGACAGGCTTAAAATTAGCAAAAGGAGAAGATTTTCAACCAAACTAGTATTGTATTTGTAGAACTCATTACCAAAGGATATTGTGAATGTTAAAAGTTTACGTGGATTCAAGTTGAGACTGGACAAGCTCATCCACTAAGGATTACAAAACACAGAGAATCCACCTATGTCTTGGGCAGTCTAAGAGCTGAAAATTGATGGAGCTTCAAAGACTGTTAAGGGGAACAAATCACATATTCTTCCTCTGTTCTTACACTCTTCCCTGGACATCTGCTTGTGGTCACTAGAGGAATCAGGATACCAGAACAGTCACTGTTATGAAAATCCTATTAAAAACTTATTCTAAAAGTTTTGTTAGATTGAAATTGAGGTATTAAATACAACAAGTCTGAATGCAAGGGAGCATGTTTTTATGTAACAGGAACAGACAAAATTCAGACGTGTATGCACTCAGGCCCACAGTAGGCTTTTGCATCAGTATTCATGAGCTAGCACAGTGCACCTGACCAAAGTCTCCTCATATATTTATTTCAGGATAAGAAACAGTTCCTAAGATATTAACCTCCAGTTTAAACAGTTGTGAGGGAGTTGAAATTAATATAAACTGTACTTTACCTATCTCTTCACTGTACACAATTTATGTCTCTTAATTCTTACTACTCCTTTTCTTTAAATTTCTTTAGGCTTACTGCAATAAAATTTGCCCTTTTATATCCATCATCTTCTAACTGCATTCACTGAAATTAAGGA
Organism: Tauraco erythrolophus; assembly: GCF_009769465.1. Taxonomy (NCBI): domain Eukaryota; kingdom Metazoa; phylum Chordata; class Aves; order Musophagiformes; family Musophagidae; genus Tauraco; species Tauraco erythrolophus. The sequence goes on along the minus strand of NC_141468.1, from coordinate 10,779,345 downwards.
AGCCCAACTGGTTGCAGTGATTCCCCATCTTCATCAAATACCACTTCCCCAAATATACTTCATAATTACAAATAACCCAAAGAAAATAATAAAATCATCCCTGTGGTTGGCTGTCAATCTACGTTTTTCAAACTGAATATCTCTGGGGCTAATATTGACTTTTAACTACTGAGTAACAACAAGCATATTCACTATTTTGGGAGAATAAAAAAAAAATAACAGAGGAGAACTGCTACAAAATATACACAATAAGTCTAGGTGCCTGAGCTTACAGTCTTAAAGCTGCAAGAGCCTGACGAAGTTAATTCAGGCTGAAAATACTATCCTTAAGTCACCTGGCATTTTTCTTTCCAGTGCCTTAAGAACAGATGGCCAGCCTCAATCCAAAATTTCTTTCTTTTATGAGTTTGATTCAGCCCCACAGTACAATTTGTAAGTCATTTTTCCTGATTAATTTTAAACATTCTGCAGTGGAAGAGTGAGTTTTGATCTGCTTTCAGGACATTTACATCTTTTGTATGGTTGCTCATACGCAAAATGTAAATTGATGTTATGCAAGATAGGCTATGGTAATTATGATTCTTGTAATTGGTTACAAAATGTGAAAAGAGGAAAGCAGGAGTGGGAACTGGAAACTAGAGCAAGATGGAGAATCTCAGCTTCTGATGTTACAGGATACAGAATGTGCACTTGGCTTGCAAAAACCTCCAGATGCTTGTCAATGAAAAGTGAAAACAGGAAACAGAAAATCTAGGAGATCTTAAAGACAGATGCAAAGAGAGTGAATTTTGAAGACTGAAAGGATCAAAACCAAATCGTTCTGAAAATTTTGGCCAGTGTGAACAGAGCATGAGGAGATATATATCCTATAAATAAAAGTAAGAAAGTTTTCAGAACCTTTAAGGAAAGCAAATTGCACTCAGGTCTGGAAATCCAATCAAAATGCAAGGAGTAGCTTATCTTTCCTCAAAACACCTTTCATATAGACATATTTCAAGATTAGAGAAGATCGTTAAATCACGCTGCCTTATACCCCCTCATAGAGTAAGTCATAAACTTTCAAGTAGACTTGTTTTCACTCCAGACTTTAAACCAGTATGTTTTACAAGGAGCCTTAAAATATTTTATCCTTGAAACAAACACGTAGTGTTTATGAATATTTTCTGCATCAGGGAAGAGAGAGGAAGCTATTCTCACTCTTTTGTTTAACACGCAACTTTGGGGTTTAAATTGGGAGCTTTGTCACCTTACATCCTCTGTGTAACCTCTGGACAGAAAAGGCTTCACCATAGACTATGCTGGAACTCAGGGAAACAAGCTGTCTAGCTTACCTGCCAGTCAAGGGATGAATGAAGGCCTTCCCATGGACAGCATTTTTGTAACTAACCTAATTGTTAACAGTTTAATAATTATTAGATAAACTGCCAATGAGCATACTTTGCAAAGTCTGTTTTATTTTTTCCAGTTTTCCTAGTGTGAATTAACTGCGAAAATGGAAATATCAGAAAATCTAGAATGACTACTTATTTGTTTACTTAGACAACTTTGGCTCTGGGAGTTTGATTCTTGGTCAGGTGATGGATCTGTGGGGAGTGGAAGAGTTGCATGCTCAGCTCAAGTCATAAATGTCTTGAAAGCAATGAAAATCCTTCAGAGTTAGATTGAATACTGCAATTCAGAAGACACAGGGTGTGTAAATCACATTCATTGCCGATCCAAATGTTTTCTCAGTTAGCTAGACTTACTCACAGGGAATTTTATTCCTTTTAACAAAAACTGTTACTTAACTGAACTTCCAATATGAGAAGCGAAAGTGGTAATCTACAATATATAAATAGAAAGATCCACACTAGGATTTCTCAGCAAGAGTGTTAAGGAGCAGGCTTGCCAAATTTTCTTGAATGTATCTTTTTGGATAAAAGAACTCAGTTAGTTTATATGTGGTGCATAGAATTTACTTGATTTACACCTAACTGATTCTATGATATACCTTGAGTAGAGTCAATCATTGCTGGAGGCCCAACATGAATCAGTTTCTATCAAGCCTTCTATCACCAGCCTTCCAAACAACCCAAAACATAAAGAATTGCTGCAATCATGAGTTCCTTGAGTGACTTACAATTATGTCACCTTTCTCATACATATTGTTAATTTTTACTATTGCTATATCCCTAATTGCATTTCAAAAACATCCATCAGAAACATCAGAATGGTAAAGATACAAGAGTTTTTTAAAATGCACTATGAAGTAGATGTCAATCAGGTAAGAGATCACAAAGTCAAATGAACACTGCATTTTTAAGAAATTGTTTAAGTACATAAACAGCTGCATCAATTAGAAGATAGAGGTTAACAGATCTTAACATTTAGTTGCTTTTGCTGCCTTATATTTTTCTGTGCCACACAGGGAGTTTGCAAGGCAACTTTTCATCTGTCCCAGGCCATCACCTGATACAGAAGTTCCCTACAAAGGTACTGCAAGTCCTGATTCACTGTTAGGCAGACGGTGACATTTAGTCAACCCAAATTCCACAGTCTTCAGGAGTATACAAGCATGAACTTACATGCTTTTTCTGAAGCAGGTTACTTTCACGTATCAGGAACTTTAAGTATAATTTAAGTCAGATTTCTCAGTGTGGATTTAACAGCGGTTATGGGGGAGGAAGCAAAACCTTCATGCACTTCTTTGAAAATGGAGTCTGTTAGAGAAGACTCTAAATCAAAGTGCCTGACACATCCTGCCATACATGTGAAATAATCATCTGCCAGAATGCATTAGTGGAATGATGAATTATGTACAAGTGCCTTCGTTGCAGCTAACTGTCGGGGGAGTTCCTGGCTACTACAATAGAAAGCACCTGTGCCTTGTTAGGACAGGTGCTGTGAGTCACGTTGGTCAACCGGAAACCACGTGACTCATGGAGGTTTAAAGGTGGAGCACTCCCAGGAGGGAGTGGGGCAGTTCCCTCCTGGAGACTGGAGTGATAGGAGCCCATGGAGAGCAGTGTCTTGAAGCTCTCTGTTAGAAACCTTTGGTTGTGACAAGGACCTTTGGAGGGTGTTAGAGCCTTCTGATATACGAGGAAGATCACAATGACCTTCTGGGTTGTGATCCCCGAAGATTGAGGCATCAGTAGTCCGCAACAATTGGTGACCCCGACGTGATTCGTTGGAACAGGAACCACTGGGACTGCAGACCGAAGCTTGAGAGCGGCAGGAGCTGCAGACTGACCAAGACACCTGGAACAAGGTGAGCCGCTGAGAGTGAACATGGGTCAGAATCTTGTAAAGGAAAGCCAGACCTTCACCTTTCTCAAATCTGCAGGAATGGCTGCGGGGCTCAGTATAAGTAATGAGGATTTATATTACCTACTCAACTGGGCAGTGGGACATGAAGATCTAGTCAACCTCACCTCTACCTTTAACCTAGAACTTTGGAAAAGGTTGGGGGATAAGTTACTCTATGAAGCTGTGGTTAATCAAAAGGGCCGGACCGACCTGCTGCGTACATGGGAGGCCCTAGATAATATAATCCAAAAGGGGTCAGCAGAAGAGGAGGAAGAGGAATTAGCAGATTATGTATCTGCAAGTGAAGGGTATGAAGGGAGCAACGAACCATCTGAAGGAAGACTAACCCCAGACAGCGTGGACAGCGAGTTAGACGTATCCTCGCTGTTCACAGAGGTCAATAAAGTTGCGGGGACTATGCAGGGACTCTACCCCACCCTGCAGGAAATAGTGGAGCGTCCCCCACCCTTTGCCCCAGCAACCCCCCCTTCCTCCTCAGGATGCGTTATGCCTACGGCTCCGCCATTCGAGCAATTGGCCCCACCCTTGGCAACTTCATATCCCGCGGTATCTGGTTATCCGGCCCAGGTACATTTGGCGCAGCCAGCACTAGTGCGCCAGGCCGTAACAATGCTCCAAGGAGTATCTCAGCAGTTGGCAGCTGTAGTGGAGATACTGCATCAGGCTATGACCCCCCCTGTAGCAAAAGAAATTTCAGGAGAAACCTCCAAGACAAGTGCTAAGGAATTACCACTGGTTTCTCCACCAAGGGAAAAATCACTAGAATCTATCTGTTTATTAAATCCAAACCCCTTGGGAACCCCTACAGCAATAGTTCAATGCCGTGACCCGGTCCGTTTTTGGAACGAAATAAAAATGAAAGCAATAGAGGCTGGGGATTGGGACTTGGCTCAAGTCTTGGGGCTGCCAGTCAATAACGAAAAATCATCCATGATGGAAATAGGGGAAAGGCCAAATGTATTCCCTGTGGAATTGACCCTCCCGGGTTCTAACCAGCCCAATCAATACCTGGGCTGGTCATGGAAAGTCGTGCGAGACATACAAAAAGCGGTAGCACAGTATGGGCCAAACTCCCCAGCAGTAACACAATTATTACGATTACTAAACTTGGAAATATTGGTGCCGTATGACTTTCAACATCTAGCTCAGATTATGTTCCAGCCGGTACAACGCTCCGTTTTTATGAGCACATGGAGGCAGTTGGCTGACCGTCAGGCACTACAAAATATACAGTTACCCCAAGGTGACCCATGTTATGCCGTAGGTGCAGATGTCCTGATGGGAACGGGTCAGGTATTTAGTAATCCGGCGGTACAGGCCCAATGGCATCCCCAAATTCTTGGGCAAATCAAACAAATAGGAATGCAGGCCCTCATGCGGACCATAGAAATGGCGAAACCCCAAGCGAGGTATTCTACAATTAAACAAGGAATCAAGGAGCCTTTCTTACAATTTGTAGAAAGATTGCAAGGGGCTATAGAAAAACAAGTTTATGACGGCAATCTACGGGCCCTGTTGACAAAACAACTCGCAAGGGATAACGCCAACGCTGACTGCTGAAGAGCTATTGAAGTACTCCCAGGGGACCCCTCCTTAGAGGAGATGGTCATTGCATGTGCTAAGGTCGGGTCCGTGGAACATGAAATGACCGCGCTAGCAACCACCTTGATGGCCTCAGATAATAAACCGAAGTGTTATAAGTGCGGGAGAATAGGTCATCTCGCAAAAAACTGCAAATCCAATGGCCGGCCGAGGAGCAGCAGAAAGAGAAAGTATGCACAGATGTCTTATACTCCAGGCAAGCCCTTTGCGGGAACACTGCAACAACCGCAAACTAATCCGGAAAAGACCCCTGAAGGAATGTTGCGGCAGCCGCAGATTAAGCAGCCAGAACAACCAGGGTGGATGTATCCAACCTCATCAGAACAGTGGATATATCCACCACCGACATGGTATGACAGGAAAACATAAGAACGACTCCCCCACGGTTTTGTTCCAAGGCATCTGACAAATGGCGATGAAAAATGGAACTGGAACATTGGAAAGCCCTAAAGGCTACCAGGTGTTTGTTTCTTTTTTTCAAAAAAAGAAAGGGGGAATTGTTGGGGGAGTTCCTGGCTACTACAATAGAAAGCACCTGTGCCTTGTTAGGACAGGTGCTGTGAGTCACGTTGGTCAACCGGAAACCACGTGACTCATGGAGGTTTAAAGGTGGAGCACTCCCAGGAGGGAGTGGGGCAGTTCCCTCCTGGAGACTGGAGTGATAGGAGCCCCTGGAGAGCAGTGTCTTGAAGCTCTCTGTTAGAAACCTTTGGTTGTGACAAGGACCTTTGGAGGGTGTTAGAGCCTTCTGATATACGAGGAAGATCACAATGACCTTCTGGGTTGTGATCCCCGAAGATTGAGGCATCAGTAGTCCGCAACAGCTAACGTTATGATTTGATTCTTACTCTACTTTTGTGTCTGGTTTTGTTTCTTCAAGAAAAGAAACAGAATCCCTGCTTTTCCCTCCCCCACAAAACCCCACAAAGCCAAACAAATAAGTTGATTTTACATCTGAGTCTGTTTTTTTCACATTTCTTTCGGAAGTTCTCATTTCAATCTTAGATTGGTGTTTTGATTTTAGATACTAAAACAACTTTTAATTGAAACTGTTATCTGTACTGAAGGTATTAATTAGTAAGAATAATGTAGGAAAATGTGTGAAGGCAGTCAAAGTGCCTTTATTTTTAAAATAAATACAGATGAACACATTTGTATGTCGGCTTGTTTCCTTCTCTAAAAGCCCTGGCTTCTTATTGTGAAGTAATTGTGAAACAATTCCATCAAATGGATTTCACAAAAGGCATCTTAATGGAGGGGTCAGTAAATACATTTATTACAGGTCTTTGTTTCATGGCAAAACTTAAAGGCTGAAACTGAGGACAGGGCCTCACTTAGACTATCCACTGGATAAGCAAGTAGAAAGGGAAAGTGCTTCCCCAAAGAGCTAATAAAACAAGTTATGAAAGGAGGTAGTGAAAGATGCCCAAAGCCACATGGAAAATTAGTAGCAGACTAACAGATTAGAAGACTATTTTTCTCACTGTCCCTGTCAGACTTCTGGTCTCATGAACAGAAAATTATATGGTCATAAAGGTGACCTCAGTGGTCTGACATTGACACTGGCAGTGTCTGTGCTTTCCGTGATGAAAACGAACACCCTTTTAAATGACCCAATTGTCTGGGCAGAGCACACCATATGTAGACATGCAGACATACATTGTGGCAGCCTCACCATACAGCTTATTTGTCCCATTGAAACATAAAAAGTGGATGCAAATGTGTACAGAAACACTTTACTATAAATTGGAGTTCCAGCTCCCATCATCCTAGTGACACAAATAATGCATCTTTCTCTCTGCTGTTATCCCACAGACACTTATCTTGTAGACATGCAAAAAAGTGAATAATCTCCCTGTTGCTGCTGAGTCACTGTCAGTGTAACACTCGCCTACATATTTAATGAATCACAATAATGTGGCGTGACAGCAGCACTAGTAGTAGGAGAGCAGAACGTGCTGGGGATAACTGGAGGTGTACGTGTGGAATTAATGCTCCTGGGCGTATTCTCAAAGTGGGTATGTCAACTCTGAGATACCTAGGAGAGGATAGTTTATCAGAGCAAAGAAAAGTCATCCATCTGTTCATTTGGGGATGGTTGTGGACAGAAATGCAGAAGCGAATTAGGGATGAATGCTTCCGATCCAAACTGCAGGTTACACTCATCTTTTGCAGCATAGAAAAAGGAAGGAGTGAGAGGGAAAACAAGGCAGCACATCAAAGACATCCTGCTTGAATTAAACATTGCTTGAGAATATGTCCCAGGAGATAGTGCCGTGTTTATGAAACAGACCAAGTGACTTGCCGATTCTTTGCAGTCCCTAATTTTTGCTAAAAATATGTTGTATAGACTTCTTTGAAGGAACAGGAAAAGGATGTGCTTGAATGACCAGCTTGGCATCCAGATATACTAGGCATATTGTAGTGAACTGGTTGTTCCTGTCAGTTGGTATCAGGCCTGCGTGAGAGAGTTTGCATTGGCTTCTTGGGCAAGAAGATCTTGTCACCATCATGCACTGTGACTTCTTTGGTTTGCCCTGCAAAAGCTATATTATAGCTTTGAAATGCAGAAGAAAAGATTAAAGAAGCTATTAATGCAAAATGTACCTGTATATTCTGCTTTTGCTACTCTCACTGAGAATAACAGTGTGTTTTCAAAATCACGACTGGTTTTCACTAGTTTCCCACAAATGATATTTGATATTTTTCTTTAATTCCAAACATCCAGAGTCAGATTATAAGGCGAAAAAATAGCTTTTTAAAAATAAATTAAAAAAAAATTGTTTTCTGGAAAGAAAACTTGAACTTATAAGCCAGAGTAACTCGAAAATCTCATTTTAAAATCTCCTAATATTTTTTTCAGACAACTATATATGGTAACAGCCCAGTGCTCAAACAGGGCCACTTTGCAATATTTATTTGGCTCAAAAGAAAAAAAGTGGAAGCATTCTGCTGGGAGCTCACTAAGGCAATCCTGGATTCTAAACTAAACTCAGAACTCTAGCCTATATTTGACATTAGCACAGTCATTTTACAATTATCTAAAACAGGAATGAGAAAAACACCCAGCTGAACTGTGGGTTTTCAATGTTGCAGTGACGACCTATCTAGTGGAATTTTTCCCAGGTGGTCTTGTAAACTTTATTGGCTAAACTACATTAACATGTAAAACAGGAAGTACTTAGTGGTACTAAATGAAAAGTGGGGAGATTTTTTTTGTGAAGCAAACTATTTGTTATTGCAGGTATAAAGTCTGAAAATGCTACAATAGCTCATACGTTTTCCTCTGACAGTCTTGGATTAGTAGAATGACATTCACAACAAGGACGTTTTTATTGCCGAGCATAAACTTCATGGATTTGGTTGTTTGCAGTACAGCTTTTTTTAACAAAACAAAACCACAAACAAGGCTGTAACTTGGATGCTGTACCAACCAGAGGGTACTCTGGATAGGAAAAAAATAGCAGCCAGACGAAACATCAAGGAGAGCTTTTGTCGAGCTTGCCTAGAATTAGTAGTAATGAGAGGAGAGAACTGAAACAATTTTGCTTGACAGTATACCTCTTTACTTAACCAATATTCATATCCCATATATTGTCTTGTATTGGCACTGCCATATCAACAGGTTTTTAGCATCTTAGGACAGTGCCTTGCTCCATTTAAATAATCAAAAAACATTCCTCTCCATCACCCCAGTAATCCTAAATTTGCAGCTTGGTAATATTCTTATTTCTGCATTGTCTTATCCGTTTGTAGCATAGGTCTCACATTCTCAGCTTATTTTTCCAAACCTGACTTTTTAAAAAAAGAAATATTTTAACACTATCACTCTGAAATGCTTTGGATTTATAAGGCAGCAGAAGAGCGCTGAGTACAAATACAAGTTTTGCACAACCCTGGCTGCAATGACGCTTCAGAGCTGTCCTCTGCTCAGGAGGTCTAGGCTCATTCTCTTTTCAGGCAACAGATGTTGCAAAGCTCAGACTCCTAGTAGGCTGCTGAAATAGCCAGACAGGGACTGACAACAAGATGATAAAATAAGTGCACCGCAGAGTGTTATAAATCAACGTTAGCAGCAGTTCTAACCAGAAGTGACAATCTTAAGTGTTCCAAGCCCACCTATGCACATCACAAACTTCACATTTACTTTTGGAGTTAAGATAACCAAAGCTTTGCCTAGCTGCAAGATCAAACTTTTCCACCTTGGTTTGGCATCCGCTCATCAGGTGGATACAATAGGAATGTCACATTAAACTGATTTTATATGCCTCACCTTTCATTTTATATATTTACACATGAAAGCCACTTAAGAAACATGTTTTTATGTGCTCAATATACATAAATAATTTTTTAATAAAATGGAATAAATTCTTCTTGTGCAGCTTAACCTCCACAAACAGTTCTAAGACTTCAAAATGAAAAAAACAGATTTTTTTTTTTGTCAAATATAGTAAAGGTACAAGATGGTGAGTGATTGTTTTCATTTTCATTACTTGTTTTTCTTGGGTTTTATTTTACAAATACATTCCTATTGTATCCACCTGATGAGCGGATGCCAAAGACAGTCGTCTTCCCCAAACACTTCTCCAAATGTCAATGTAAGCAGACGTGAAGTCTCGTGCCTGGGGAGCCAGACTCAGATGCCAAGTTTGTGGGTTGCTTGAAAAGCACTGAAGCACCATCTTTCCACTCCGTCTGTGTCGTGGTTTAACCCCGGATGGCAACTAAGCACCATACAACCACTGCTCCCTCCGCTCTCCACCCCTCCACGGCGGGATGGGAAGAACTGGAACGGTAAAAGTGAGAAAAAACTCATGGGTTGAGATAAAAACAGTTTAATAATAAAAAAGAAATTATATTTTTTAAAAATTAAGGAAAAAGGGGAGGAGGGAGGAAGGAAAATAAAACCCAAGAAAAACGGACAGTAGCTCATAATGTTTTCTCTGTAATTCAGTTTATAATTCTTGTGTATTTGGTATTGCTTTTTTACATTTTACTCATCAAGTAATACTGACTAGTGTTGTGCATTTGCAGTACCTGAAGGATTAAATAGGGGATTCTGTTACAAATTCTAGATAAGCAGACAGTGAAATTAATATGAATTATTTAAGAGTTAGAAATTTGGCATTGACCTCCTACTGTCAGAAGAAAGGTAGATAATTTACAAAATTATATAGTATGTGCCTGCAGTGGCTTTATCTGAGCATTACTAAATGCTTCTACAGCTGCTTGAAGGACAATCTACCATAATCCTGTGCACATAGAGTTAGATTGAACAACATATACCTGGATATTCAAGGCCAGGTTGGATGAGGCTTTGGGCAACCTGGTGTAGTGGAGGATTTCCCTGCCCATGGCAGGGGGGTTGGAACTAGATGATCTTTGAGGTCCCTTCCAACACTAACCATTCTGTGATTCTATGGTTCTATCCTAATATTTCACCTATGTTGGGAAGTCTCAACCATAATTCACATACCAATATAGGAGGTGATGGTCACAATAATACCCTTGGGGCTGCTTCAAGGTTTGCTGAAATTTGTGAAAGAAGCTCCACCAGCTTCATAAGACTTGATTTCAAGTGACTGGGTTTAAAGAGCAGATTGGACTGAATAGTTGAAATTATAAATCATCATAATATGATATTTAATCATTGTATAATTATTTGTCAGTCCTACAATGATTACATGTATACTATGGTGATTAAGGCTAATCTGTGTCTGTTCATCCAATGATATTTTTCATATTAAAATTCAAGAGCATGTATACCTCATAGCAAAAAATCCACTTAATCCAAGAGTGCATTACAGCACGGTAAAATATGAAACCCCGAAGTTATGTAAAAATGCATTTGACTACAACAGGCAATGCTTGTGTTTGCTCTCAGTCATCTGAGTGACACAAAACCCTCTTTGAAATACAGCGTTCTATCCCACCACCAAGGTTAATGTGTACACTCACGCCTCACCAGATTTCTACGTGGCTGCCTCTACATACTAAATGATAGGTCCTTCGCATTATCCTGGCGTTACAATCAATCACTTCCAGCTCTGCATCTGGCCTCTGTTTTGCAAGCCTGGTCATTCTTGACTCTTAGCTGTACTGTGTCTTTATTAATCATACTGGTTATCAACTTCTTAGGTCAAAATCACATTGATAACTATGGCAACAAATTATGATTATTACAGAGACCCGACAGAGAAAAAAAACGTCTCAGAAAGGTTGTGAGCTAAAGTTAATCGAACTTTAATGATCTTTATATTTTGTTGTCACCATTTAATTGTTTGGGGACTGATCCTTATTCTTTTGCCCAATCTCTTCTTGCGACTCACACACACTTCAAACTTTATGTATTATTCCACCTTCCAGATTGGAAAAAAAAACATGTAATTTCTTTATTACGTGGTTTGTTTGCTTGTTTGATGACCCATACTAGTTGTCTTTAGTGAAGAGCAAGGATTGCTGTTTTTAAAGGATCACATTACAATCACAGCAGCTGTTTCCTGAGCTTTGGTTAAGTCTTTTTTTTATAATTTGTTCATAGTGGCTCTAAACCCGTTTCTACTTCTGCCATATTCAGAGAAGCTATGAGTGGTTTTGATCTGGCACTACTATTTGCATGGATAAAAAATTCTTACCTGTGAAAAAAATCATTTAGAAAATGAATATGAAAGGGACACATTCTAAAGAAATTCACATTTTATTTGGGTGGGAGTATGAAAGATATTTTCTGAATTGTAAACATAGTTGAATGCAGCCTTTGGCAAGTAAGTTGCAACTAATTGAAATGCTCTACTTAAGAAAATCAGGAAAGAATATAGCTGAATTGTACTGCCTAACTCAATAATAAAAATATTACTGGAATTTTTGTGGCCATGGAGAAGGTTGGGACAAAATAATTCTATTGGTTTTTATTTAACTAAACTTTGTTTAATATAAACACTCCCAGAGTCTCGTTCAACAGTAGAGACAAGTGTGATCTCGAAGTCTGTGTACAGGCCAGCAACCAGAAAGTCCTGTGTGCCAGTCCGGATTCTAACTCTTGGCAGGTAAATTGCCTGTGATTAAGTTAATGGCCACTAATTCAAAAGAGCTATTTCCTCACTTCCCTGGGATAAATCAGTTAAGAGCTGGGAAGAGTGATTAATCTGTGTTTTATGTGAAGAGTGCTTTGACTACAAAAGTAATCTGTAAGTGATGAGATTGTTTAATATGAAAGAAATCACAAGCAGATTTGAATAAATTAGACTCTGTATGTGTCCAGACTTTTGGGGTCTAAGAAATATAAACCTTTGAACGTATGAAAAACAGAATTTCTATACTTTGGCAGTTGCAAGGTGCAGTACTGAGAGAAAAAAATTGGTGATATGATCAATCAAAGAGAAGTTAGGAAACAAAATGTGTGAAAGACACTGCATTAATTAGACACCATGACAAACCAAGAAATTATTGGAGAGATTATAGGCCTACAAATCTTTTTATTTCAGAACAGTTTTTTTTAATACTTATGTAATATAAAACCTATTTGGATGTTTTTGATAAGGCACATTCGATCATGATCAAAATCACCCTAAAGCCAGTTTAGAGGCAATTTCAGGTTTTGCAGGTTTTACTTTTCCACTATGTATGATTTTTGCATTTCTTAGCTGAAAACAGTCTCATCAGTTTCCAGTTAATTTCACTCTCCATTTCTCCTGCACCATTCACATCGACATGGCTTCTGGTTGGCAAATACTGCAATGAAGTATGAATTTTTAAGCTATTATTGCAGAACATTCGCAGAAAGCACATTTTGAATTAATAAACATGAGCGTTTATTTTAGAAATGTGATTCTGGAAGTTATACTATAATATGCAATCAAGGAAAATAAAACCAGGCATTTAAATAATATAAAGTGCCAGGAAATAATGAGCTTCTCCTTAAAATAATGAATTGTTTGAAATACATAAATGTTTAAATATCGGTTACCTATATTTGTTTCTCACTTTCTAAAAAAAGTCTGAGTCCCACATTTTCATACTGTTTCACAGTCATATGGGCTATAAATATGCATTTTAAAAAGAATGTTAAAAAGTTACAGTTTAAAATAACTTGTATCCATGAGATTACATTTAAAAATGGCAAACGATGGGCCTTGCAATGTTTATCAGATCTCTGTGTATAGTTTTAAAGGATCCCTGAGCTTTTCACGAACAAAACAGATCAAGAATTATTCTGTAAATAATTTGCCATCATTTATTTGGATATATTTTAATAAATAGATCAAAACGTTCTCAGGCCTCTTCTTACTGCTAAACTGAGTATGAGAAGCTGCCTGTAATTCCCTCCTGATTTATGAATTACTGGAGACTTTCTCCCCATAGCAGCATTAATACATCTCAATTTGTGTCACTACCTACCATCCGTGTAACCATGTCTGTAGCTTTTTTTTTTAAAATGCAAGGCTTATTCCCCACTGTAAAGTAAAGCCTCGTAACTCAGCCATAATAAAAAACTGGAGAAACCCAGACGATTACAAAGTATCCCCAACACACTCCTTTAGATAAAATCTTGTACTATTTCTCTTTCAGTGCAGGTTTTTTGCTTTTTTTTTTTTTTGTAGTCATATTTCAACCCATTCTATCCATATCTTGCCTTGGAAAAAATAATGTCTGACAGCCAAGGAATAAAGACAGTTAGAAAGAAAAGGAGCCATTAAAACATAAGGACAAAAGGAAAGCTTTCCAAAGCCTTTCTAAAGGAAGTAAAAGCACAGTTAGAAAATTTAGAGCCTCCTCACTTGTCTTGCACCTCATTAAATCTACTAAGTATCTAAATCCCTCCTTTACCTACCCCTTCCTAAATGTGAGAGATGTGTCTCCAACTAACTTGGAAGACAGGTTTCAGATACTAAACTTTTCTGATGCAAAAATTTTGCAGGCATGTTATCGTCTTAAATCTAATAAATAGGGCATGTTTAAGTCTAACCATAGCTTAAGTAATTAGAACAGTCATGGTAAGTTTGGCAACATGGATTCCAGACTCTAGTCCCAGGATAAATCAATATAGGATGGTGATATTTCTTCTAATGCTCTCCCATTCTCCAGCTTTTTCTATCTCTAGGAACTTCCTAAGCCTAATGCGTATTTCACAGAGCACAACACATCTATCTTGCCTGAACTTGTCCAGTTTGCTCGAGTCTGTGAATGCCCTTGAATACTTTCACAGGTATTCACCTGTCGCATGATGAACCGCCTCCTTTGGTTTGTTCTGAAACAGGCTCCTCCTATCTTCATTTGATTCCCCTCCAGATTTTGTGTTGTTAGAGACAGTGACTAATCATTTCCTACCCACCTTCTCCAAGCCACTCACAAATCTGCAGTTCTTCATCATACAGTCCTCACTCAGCTCTTTTCCTGGCTGAAGATGCTTTATTTACTGATTCCTTCCTCTGATGCCTTTCATCTTTCTCTTTGAGATTATCCATTTCTGGACGGCCCTTTTTAAAAAAGATACACTAGATTTGTAAAAGGTTGAAAGAATATTTAAAGTGTGGATAAACCATGTATTTGTATGGCAGAAAAATGTCCAGAGGCAACCATTTGATACAGAAGATTCAGATTTTTTCCTCCTGTTCATCACTTCACATTGATTTCAAGTAGATTTTTTTTTTAACCTTTTTACCAGTCTTTTAGTGTCATATTGTTTTCAGTCTGCTCATGTTCTTATTGCTTTGAATAGCTTGCTAATAGTGAGAAACTTCTTCATCTCATTCCTTTTCCAGTTCTTTTTAAGATATGATTGACCTGCACAGGTCATAGCAGAGATCCTTAAGGAACCCCATTGGTGATTTCCTTCAATTATGAAAGCTCAGCATTTAGTTCTTCCTTCAGATTTCAGTAAAATAGTGATTACATTATTTTAATAACACTTCAATTATTCTCCGTAACCTAAAGCTTGGGCAACCAGGTCTGATTCAGATTGCTTGTTTAGGGAACTTTATTGAATTCTCGTAGCTCTTCCAAGCTGACCTCACACACTTCCAGCATCAGCCTTTTCTTCTTTCATTAGTTTCATTTGTAATTTTATTTCGTTTGGACGGCACTGATAGGAAAGTACACATCCTATGCCATAGCCAGCAAAAGCCTACAAAATATGTTTTGGAATATGCTTTCATGTAAGCTAAGACAGCCAATGTCTGAAAACATAATATGATGTCAGCTTCTTTGTGGCAAGTTGTCTGAGTAGTGGTGGGAATAACTGAATGCCAGGCTATCATTGCTGCAAATAAAGTAAGCAGCAGGTAAGTACTACAAAATTATACTATATTTTTCAGCATTCTGTTGATGAATCTTGTTCTTTCTCTTTGTACTTGTCCAGTCTTTATTAAGCAAGGCATAATTGTAATTGTACTTCTGTTTTCCTGCTGATCTTTATTTTTAACTTTGAAAGAAATAAGAAAAACTAAAATACATTGTTATTCTGCTACAATGCAATTTTCTGTTGCTATGGGCAACAAAGCTCTGTTTACCTAATGGCTTGTTTTGCTACAAAGGAGAAAAATATCCCCTGGGGATCAATACAGATTGTGCCCCGCACTGTCACATGTCTTATGACTAAGAGAAGCAGAGAAGCTTGCAGAGGTTAATGAACTTCTGTTACGAGAAGGGGTTAATTTGTTTGCCATCCTCTTCTTCCCATCTTCCCTTTCCTGAAAACGAGCACATACATGTCACTTCTTGTACTGCACCACATTTTGTCACAACGCTGAGTTACTGACTGGTATATTTTCCTATTATACTGTTTCTCTAAGAAGGATAATAATGAGAACAGAGAATGACACGATATTAATTCATTTGCATTACAACAATGGGAACAGAAAACCCATTGTCTTCCCATTGTCTTGACAATGTGATGGGTAAAAGGAGGCCAAAAATAGCTGGAAATGTCCCATGAAAACCCGATGAACAGAATGAGCAATGAGAAATTATGCTTTATATTTCATACTGCTCTTGAAAGCCAGCAACGACAACGTTGTGAAGAGGTGACACACCAACCACTCGCTCTTGGGCTGTGGTTACGTGACTGAGGGCGACTTATAGCAGCTTAACAACTTATCTCTTCACAGCTGTGCTGCCTTTCTGGCCTTTTGTACGTGCTTTTAGCCCTCCCGTTTATGAAGCAGGATGTGTTTCGACTTTCTGGCAGCTGCATAAACTAACCTGTTTTGTCCCACAACGAGAAGGAAATAGGAGCAAACACTGGGTCGGCATTGGCATTTCAGTTGATAAGGGACAACAGCTTCAATCATGAAGATTTCCTTTGCTCAGCTACCAGCAAAACCACAGCTAATTTCAACAACTATATTTATTTTATCTTTTGCAATCACTGAAACAGCCACAGAGATATATCTACAAAGGGGCTGGCTGCCATTTTAATTACCCAATAGGTCTTCATAGTAACTTGTTTTTGTAGCTACAGCCTGTAGTCTGCAGTTCCAGGAGAAGATTTCCAGCTATGAAGCCTGAGTAGAGGTCGGATGTGGAAAGGTGAAGAAGTTACCCAGCACATCTGAGGGGTCTTTCAAACCAGGGGACTACAGCTTAGGCCACATAGACTCATACCTTAATGTAGAACCATAAAAGTCTGGTGTCTTATTGGATCTATAGTCTATGTAACTAAATAAAATATACTGTAACATTCTATACACTGATATATGATTTTAATTTTAAAATATGCTTTTTTTCAGTGCAGAAAAATGTATTTGCTGTGTTGCTGTGCTTTTGGTAAGTTTTCTGGAAGGACTTGTTTTTTTACCACCATCATTTCTTTGCTCAGGGCTCCCTCATGCCATGTTTTCTGAAGACTGTTAAAACTATCATCCATTTATTTTTCACAGTAGTTATGTGATAGAATTCTCATTATTTTTGTTGTATTTGTAATTGTTAATACTTCTCTACACAGAGTTAACGATTAACTGGCTAGTACAGAAAACAGAATGGAGGAAATCAATATTAAATCAGAGGAGTAAAATAACCTGAGTGGCCCTCAAAACCTGCAAAGAAAAGCGAACAAAAACTCAGATGACATGATGATGAATGTAGTGTAATAGCAGAGAATAGAAGAAATGGCTTATAGCTCTCTCACCCTACACTCCTATTTGCAGTATTAAAATGCTCTGCCATTGCCTCTTGAAACTAGAGCATGCAGCTGCTACGAAGGACAGCTAGACTGAAATAGATACTTAGTAGTGTTTAGTTAGCTGAAAACCAAGCAGCTCCTCTAACCTCTCAAAAGAAATGGTAATTTCTGTCCTGCGTGTGTCCTCAGACCACACCAGCTCCTAAAATACATCCAAGCGGTTCTGATTGTGTTCAAATTGTACTTGACCTCACAAGGTACAGCTCAAGAAGCTGGAAGCAAAAAAAAATCCAGATCTGCACAAGCCAAATCCCTCCTCTTTGCCTTACACCCCTGTCCCAAAATCAGGGGCTACAAGGAGTACAACCACCAAAAGACTACAAGAATGCCACACCATCTTGGTATTTTCTCAATATTGGAAGAATTAACAAACAGCTCTGTTTCCAGATGTATGTAGGAACATAGTAGGCTGGAACATGTCATCAATTAAAAATGTTCTCCTTTTCTAGATCCAAAAATACAGCAGTTCACACACACATCTCATTGTCCCAACAACTTAGACACAAACATATTCTGCCATAGTATAATTAAAACCATTTAAAAATATGTTACAAGCTGTAGTGTAAGAAGTGTGAGTGCATGAAAAAAAGGTTATCTTTTAAAAGTTTATCAGATATTCAGGGCAGAAGAAAGCAACCATGGAAGGATAAAAATTTTGAGCAAAATCAATACGCATAATCAATCCCTTCCCATAGGGTTATCACCTGTGACAAACTGTTGCATCACAGCTTTAAAGTTATTTTTTAACAACTTAGTCTTTTTTTTGGCTGTTTATAAAACAAGGATCATAATTCTTTCGACTCTCCAAAGTCCTGGTGGTAGGTAGGTACCACTGCTTAAAAAAGAGAGCAGCAAACATTGATATATAATATGACAATAGAAGTGGTTTCCTGTTGCAGAAAACTGCACTTTGATTTTCACCAAGACTGGATTGAGAACCAAGGCCTCTTGAAAGGAAACAGTATTGTTAAATTGCTTATATTTTTTAAAATTAGACTTAAGAGTACTTTTTTCTGTTAGACTCTCAACATTACTTATGGGCCTCTAAAATGATATAAACAGAAGATGCCCATATATATTCCTGCAATACCAGACTATGCTACGCATTCTGGACATCTGCTTTGGTTCAATCTCCATTTGTGTCATGGTATCAGCAGCACGTAACTATTCTTTCAAACAAATACTCCCCTGAAACTTTTCAGAGGCTACACAACAAGAAAAGGTAGTCATGCATATCAAACATTAACCATCAGGAATGGTGTGATGTTTCATGTTTGGATTTTAGTTTTCGTGGTTTTTGTTTGTTTGTTTGTTTGTTTGTTTTTCCAAAAGATGTATTTTGTTATCTCTTACTATGTCAGAAGTACCAAAATTAATTAACTGCCTAAATCTGTTCACTTCCAGTGAACTGCTGCCCACTGCCAAGTGCAGCAGATGCAGAAATAGGTCCTCCAAGGGCTCATTACCAGTCTAGGGAGTTGCTGGATCTTCCTCTTAGCCCTACCTTCCAGCACTACCAACTCCACACTTGCTATATGGATGTAGGAACTCTTTGTAAGCCCTCACTGTAGAGCACCATTCTTTATTACATTACACGTTTACTCTAAGGCTTTTGTGTAGAAGGAATTCAAAGTTAATTTCAGTTCATGCATTAAATATGAGACTTGTGATTCTTGCTCCACGAAAATCCCAGACTCACAGAAGTTTTGACAATTCAGCTGCGTAATGTCTGTTCCTTGTGTTCCTGTGTGTGCTTCTTACACCTTTAGCACTGAGGATGACTCACCGTCGGAACACAACTGGAGTGAGAAAAATGGTTACAGCCAGAGGACAAAAACCAGGTTTTCACCCTGCCCAGCTCCCGGGCTGTTCTGTGCTCACATGCTATACACAGCAACTTGGTAAGGCTTGTAGTGTGACATGTGGCTGTGCCAGGCATAGCAGATCGTGACACACTGTCACATTAAAGCTACTGACCTGTATAGCAAGGTCTCTGTCAGGGACCTGAGTGCAGGGACCATCTCTGCACCCTCTGCCCTACCAGAAGTTTGGTTGCTGGTGTTGGAAGTCAACTCTGATAAGGAGCGGTTGTATAACCTTCCTGAATTGGTTAAGGAAGGGGTCTTTTGGCCTTTTGCTTGGGAGCTGCATTTAAGTTCAAGCCCTTGCCTGGGCTGTGCAGCAAACAAACCTTGGACTTGGTGAGTCCACAGATTTGATTTCCCAGCCATATCTTGGACTTGCCTCATTGCTATGGACTTTTCTGGACTATGGGCTGAGCCCAACTGCCATCCCCAGCCTGTCCTTCTCACCTCACTCAGGGGCAGTGGAACTGGCCTTGGTCGGTGAGGCCACTGTCCTGCCGGCAAAGGTAGCATCTCCCCATCCGTTGCTGGTCCCTGACAGTCTGGCCCTTTCCACATGCTGTGCAAAGCTGCAGGAAAAATAAAAAGGAAAAATTTTTTCAAATTACATACTAAACCCTCTGTATTGGAGATAGCAGGGACCTGAAATCAGCAGTGATGTCCTACTGTGCTATTTTATTTGTCCAAGGTAGCAAATAACTGTATAAAAAGGAGTATTTTAAATCCTCCTCAGTTTCTATCTATCTTTTCCTGCCCCATGATGACTTATTAGCTAATGCTCAGAGGTCATAGAGCATGCTTGAGATAAAGTGACATCCTCTGGAAAATGTCCCCCAATTATCAGAAACAGCTGAAAAAATACTATATGTATACATATTTAAGGTTTTCATTAAGCCTTTTTTTCGACAGAGAGAGTGACTTTGACTTTTCCTCTGTATCTTGAAAGTATTAATGACATATCAGAACTCTTGCTATGAAGTGATAAAATGAAGTTATCAGTTCAAATGCTTTGAAGCATTTCCAGAGTCAACATTGACTTAGAAGGTGAAAGCTGAATTTCTGTTCCAAATCTGATCCAACAAAATATGACTTTTCCCCCCAAAAAAATCAAAAGGAAGATTATGATGAGCAGTATAGCATGAGTATGCTTGCAGATATGAAATTTTCCTCATTAAGGAGTGATCATATATTTTATGTATTCATTTGTGCTGCTTTTTATTGTAAAAGTTGGCACTTGTATATTTGATTTTGTTATCTCTATTTATCCCATCATGAACTTAATTCTGAAGATGAGAATCTTTTTGCTAAGATCAAAGAGAGGACTTGTTCTTTATACTGACTATAGAAGAAAACTAAGGAGACTAAATCTATGACTGTCAGATGGTTATGTATAGTTTTAGGTTCATCTAGATTCTCCACAAGATACTTCAAATTATTCTCATAGGTTATGCGTTAACATTCATATTCTGTTATTGTTCATATTCTATTATTGTTAATCATCTATGATTCTATGGTTATTATTCTTTAATACTATTTTTATTATCACAAGCAATCAAATAAAACTCACAGTGCAAACAACTCAGTCACATCAACCTGAAAAATCAATGACTTACTTAGAATCTATTCTGAAAGGCACCTCTAGAGATAGGCAGTTGCACTAGATCACGTATTGTACATAAGTATATAAAAAATTAGTAAAAAAATATTACTTAAGTCTGACAAATACATAATTTCAAAGTTAAGAAATATTACAGTTAATTATATTTGCAGCTTTAATTTGACCCTTTAATGTATATACACTCTTTATAATTTGTAACAAAAGGAAATCACAGCTCTTGCGATGGGATTCCTGTCATTCAGGGCACAAAATGAACAATAAGAAGTTATTAAATCTTTTGCTTTATGCTTATACCAGTTTTTCCTGATGCCTTAAATTGTGTTCTATTTGAACACTCCTCCAACAAGAGAACTTTTCATTTCATTGATGTTCTGGCCCCTGAGTGCATAATAAATGCTAAATAATTAATTTCACCATATTTCTCAAGGCACAAAAGGGCTAAAGTACAGATTTATTCTTTTTTTTTTTTTTTTTAATTTCATTAGTTTACATATAAGTATGTGAGGAACAGGTTATACCAGACTGTAACAGACCATACATGGTTTAGTTCACAGACCTGCACGTCTGCCATGGCAACATCTCTGTATGATGGAGGCACATGCCAGTCCTATGCAATGCCTTTCAAATAAAACCCGGTGTAGGTCCTAGGTGAGAACTGTGGATGCTCAGATCATCAGAACTGCTGATCGTGCGTTACGTTGTGGTAGCTAAGTCCTGGTCTCTTTGTCAAGAGATCTCAATCCTGCAAGGGCCCTGTCGCAGCTTTCAGTGAGATGGCCAGGCTCAGTAAGTCACATCTGCAGAGGGTTAGAGCAAAGGAAGCCAGAGACCAACTGAGCAGAAGCACATCTTAAGCACCAAGTGAGAAATGGAGAGGAGAGTAGCCTAAAACCTGCCCCCAAACATAGACGCGTTGTTACATTGGTCAAGAAGCCACTATCCCATTTTTATAAGAAAATGCCCACAACACTGGGGATCCAATGAATCTGCAAGTAGGCCTTGTTCAAGGGTCAAAGAGGGCATCTGTAAAGCATAGAATAACTTCTCCTATTTTACTACCTACGTGGGAAGGCAGAATGCTCTTATTCTCCATCACTCACCTGGGGAAATGACTAACTTGTGGCAAAAGGGACCAAACTGCTCATTAACATAATAAGGAATGTCAGCACAACTTCTTCACTTGTCATTTTTTTAGATTTTTTTTTACCTTGACCTGGATAGAGAAGTTTCAAAGACTTGTTTGACAAAAATCCTCCAGCCCAGTTAAGCTCAGCCAGGCACAGAAGTAAGTGAACTGAGAAATAAGTTTATTACTATGATCAGTGGTGCAGTGATTTCCAATTCAAGGATTAAGTATGCCTCCCTGCAGTTTGTGTGGAGGGAATAGAGTCTGTCTATCTGACAAGGAGCTTGGTGTTTTCAGGAACTTGGGCTAATATAGTTTCCTTTCTAATTGCTGAGAGACGTGGCAATCATAGAATCATAGAATGGTTAGGGTTGGAAGGGACCTCAAAGATTATCTAGTTCCAACCCCCCAGCCATGAGCAGGGACACCTTCCACTACACCAGGTTGCCCAAAGCCTCATCCGACCTGGCCTTGAACACTTTCAGGGATGGGGCATCCACAACTTCTCTAGGCAACCTGTTCCAGTGCCTCACCACCCTCTGAGTGAAAAATTTCTTCCCTATATCTAATATAAATCTACCCTCTTTCGGTTTAAAGCCATTGCCACTTGTTCTATCACTACATGCCCTTGTAAAATGTCCCTCTCCAGCTTTGAATAGTTATGCTTTGTCACAGCATGATTGATTGGTAGGCTTGAAAAGGAATTTATGCTAATTCTTTGACCCAAAGATCTGCTAAGACATGAACCCTGAACACAGCATTATAAATCAAACATGTGTCCCTGCATGCCCCAGGCAGACTATACCTTCTCTTAACTCTTTTTTTTTTCCCTCTCTGAAATGGGTGGGTTTAACTTTTTGTCTTCCCACAAGAATACCTGCATTTGGATACTTGAATTTGGACCACTTCTAGTCCTGAAGTTCAGATACTCATCCTAAATGGTAAATTTAAAGAAGTGAAGGAGGTAGAAGCATGATAAAGGCAGCCTTTTTCCATGATCCACGGGCTCTTTGGGAGACGATTAGAGAGAGACTGGATGATCTGCAGATCATGTATGCCAGTGTTTCTCATCCACAAGGCAGGGACTTCCACATGGAGTGAAAGAGTGTTTCTTGCATTTAGAGGAATTATGGTCTTCGTGTCTACTCACATCCTTGCACATGGGTCCTAGTATTTCCACTCATCAATAATGACTCCAAGTAGCTGTGCCTCCCTCAGCAGTTGTACACTATGGATCACTGCATACCTATAGCATCTAGCCAGAGTTTGGAATAAAAGTTCTACTTTACCTCTTAATTCTGAGCAAAAGTAGCAACACTATTAGATTGATTTTCGCTGGTTAGTTACCAGGTTTCTAGGATTCTTGCTACCTTTTGATGTTTGATATCCATTTAAAAAAAAAAAAACGAAAACATTTCCTCTTTGCAGCAGTAGCTTCCAAGATATTTTTAAAAGTTTTGGAATGGAGTATAAACAATAGATTAATCCAGTATTTTACATGCCATTTGTAACAACATTTAATTACAACATTTTGAACTTTTAGAAGATGGGAAATAAATGGATTTTTT
Organism: Tauraco erythrolophus; assembly: GCF_009769465.1. NCBI lineage: Eukaryota > Metazoa > Chordata > Aves > Musophagiformes > Musophagidae > Tauraco > Tauraco erythrolophus. The sequence goes on along the minus strand of NC_141468.1, from coordinate 10,756,079 downwards.
TTATACCTCCTTTATTTACTAAGCAATACTTGTTGCTAGGGAGCTAGTATATTCTTTTGTTGATGGACAGGTTCTTTGAGCTTGCATGGCCCTTGCTACTTCCCTTGACAAATTTTTGTCTGACATTCCATTTACTACACTGTTGAATTTAACCAGTGACAATTTTGAAAACTCAAATTGTGAACCATAGAGATTAAAGCAGATTCTTCCTTTTTCAAATGAAATATGATATTATTTGGTACATTTTATATACTATTCACTATATAAAAATTCTTTCCAAATAGACTATGCCGAATTCTACAGCCCTTCTTAAAAATACAGTCAGTTTCATAAGCACTGGATTACTGCTTTTCTTTCCTAAGATACGGATGCTGATTCAAGGAATACGTTGCACGCCACAGGTGGCAGTTCATGAGATTCATGTTTGTGTGTCAAGATTTTTGTTTGTAATGCTTCTTTTCTTGACTGTTTAGCCATGACAGTTCTTTTTCGTGTGTATGTTCCTCATACATTTTGTTTCTTTCCTTCTGATTAGTGGCATATTTTTAAATTTAAGCATCTAATAAGACAATTTTAACCAATTTTTGCTTGGAAGTGTTTTATCCTGTCAGCAGTTCTTTTTATGTTGTTCTGACTTTCTTCATCCTCTATGCATGGATTCCCCTTTTAAAGAAGATGTATCATCCACAAGGGTGTCAGATTTCACTGCTGTATGGTGCCCATTACTCAAATATGATATTGCTGAACGTGTTATTGCTACTTTAGTCTTCTGTCTTGAATCAGGAGATTTTGATGTAGAAATCAGTTGTTCTTTTGTAAACACACTAACTATTCCAACAAATAGTTATCAAAAGTGTTTTAAAGTGCATCTTGTGCACCATATTCCTCATGTGCACTTTGATTATGGAGGGTTAACTAAAGATTTAGACTATTCTTGGTTTTCTTCATAATTTTGGTAATATTTTCCATTATTTTCAGAGCATAGTCCTCCTTTTATACTTTGGTGCATGTATAACTCTGCTGTTACATTCTTTCTAGTTCAAGCAGGAATTTCAATCTATGAAGATTATGCAACACAATGTGACAGAGATGGCTTACTTGACTCTATTTTTTTTTAACATAAACCTCCCTTCTCTTCACAAGTGCAATATACTCTCTCATTCTTAAATAATTGGACTATAATAATAGACAGTGCAATTATTGTTTTCTTTCTATCAAGTTTCCAACTGGCATATTAAATACATATGTATGTCTTTTAGACATATATTATTTATCATGTGTTTTTCAAAACTGAATATTTTAATCTATAATTTTGTAAAAGCATAATTATGAACGTGTATTATATAAAAAGTAAATTCATGTAAAAGTGTCAGTACATATAGTCTAAATCTAGCTGCTTATTTTTATTTCCCTGTTTAAGTGAATTTTATGTTTAGCATTTACTGACCCTCTTGCCTAAGTTTTTTTTTACTGCTGTTGTATCTTTTCTCTTAGAATCCTCTTAAAGAATGAATGATCTTAAGCTTTTTCTTTCTTTGTTGATGTTGAGTACTAAAATGTCTTTAAAATAATTAAGTACCAGACAACATATTTTTCTTCAGATTCCGTATTTCTTGAGGAGCTTTCACTTTTTTTAAACCTAAACCATTTCTCTTTATATGAGTGTATTCTGTCTTTCTGCCTGCCTCTCTGTATATCTCTGTGCTTAGAACTAGAGATATTTCAGAGGACACTGTCCAAGAAGCTCTGATCTCAAGCCTCCAGCCTAAAGTTTACATCTGCCATCAGGACTCTTTCTCAGTGCTATGTGCGTTGTTGGTATCCTCATGAACCACTGACCACTGACTCTACATCATTCTTCAAAAGCCTGTTTCACTCTCTTATGGGTATTTTGCATTCAATGGACTCTAGAAACAGAATTCACCCATGTATATGTTTTGTAACTTATATACAAGCTCTCCATCCTGTCTTTTCTTAATCTTGAGCCTTTCAAACACAGATCTGACGATAGAGGCAGCAGGGATGTAGCTATAGCTTGTTCTTTGGCACCTTTATTTCACATTTCTCCCTTATCACATGAATGCTAGCTGAGGCTTTATGAACCTTCCCACAATCCGTGCTCACATTTTAAGCACTGCAAAACGTATCTATGTGTACACATTTGGTTTGGTTGTGAGAGTAGAGTAAAAAGCACTTAACATGAAATCACCTATGGATTCCAGCCATTCCTGGAGTTTGTCAGCTGCAAGTACCATTTTTCATCCCCTAGCAACGGATTGCAAATAACTGTAAGACAACAAATTATTTCACAGGGGAGGTGAAATGGCTGCAGACCAGTTATTAGAGGTCAAATATTTTGGAGCAGGCTGTGTAAGACCCATAGCAGAGGACTTTAAACTTTGGTAAGAGGAGGTGGAAACTGGCAGATCAAGTGTCACATTTTGTGGATTTTCAGCTTGTGGGGTAAGGGTAGACCTGTACCCTGTTTACTGAGCCTCGATTTGTCACATATTGTATTTTAAATATATCCATATAGATTTCTAGGTCTGAACATTCAGTCCTGTATCTTCCTCTACTTCCAGTTTTAGCTGGAAACACATTCCTTTGTATTTAATTACTCATAAATTTCAGCTATTCCTGACAGATACAAACATGAGCTTTCATGCAACATCTTTAGCTCTTTAAGTAATTGTAAGACAAAGAATTATTTGCAAGATATGCAATCTGATTCTTATTCAGGTTTCTTACGTTTTAGCTATACAAAGACAGTGTAAAGGGGCCATACGTCAGAAGGCTTTCTGAATTCTCAGTTTCTGGACTTACTGTTACCCACATGTTGGAGTTTTTGCATGTCTTAATGAAGCTATTTAGAGTGCTCAGTTAATGCACCGATAAGAGTAGCCAGGCCAGTTCAACCAAGTGTTAGATACTTCTGCCTATTTAGAGAAGTTATAATTTATTACACTTAATTTGTACTGGAAGGAACACTGTGTAGGTTCTGGTTGTCAGAATCAGGACCAGAATGAATGAGTTCCCTACTACTTTAGGTTTTATGAAGTGTTGACATTTATGCAAACCACATACATATTCTACATCACTATTTGCTGGAGTGTATTTTGTATGTACATTGCACATGTTTATGTGACTGCAAAGCCTCAGATATATACCTAACTTATAAACAGAGGGCAACACATGGAAATAATTGAAATAATTCTGGAAAACAAATACCTCTCAAATTTAGGACTTTTTTAGTTCCTGATGCAATTGAATATGTGAACTGGTCATGAGTGCTTTTTGCAACAGCAAGTCCAGTTTACTCATTATCCTATCCATCCTGTTTTTTTTTCCTGTTTCTACTGTCCTTTGCCCCTTCTGTGCCTCCTGTCCAATTGTTATCAGTTGTTGAATTCACTGCTCCAGTCCCCCTTAGTAACCCCACAAACCTTTGTTCAGATACAGCTGAGAGGGGTACATACGGGAAGTAATGAGGGGCCAGGGCTAGTGTAGTTGAAAGGCGAAAATTATTCAAGCTAAGAACATGATTACAGAATGAAATAGGGACAAAATTCAATTCCTAATTAAAGTAGCACACTTGACAACTTATGCTCCTCATTTACCCCCTCTTTCTGATGTGTGTACCTGGTGCAAGCGCGTTATGCGTTACAGCTGTCCTGGTCTGCAATGTCAGGTAGCAAAAGTGACATTCTTAGTCATTTTCAGGAAAAGTAGGACATATGCTAGTCCTACAAATAAGTAGGACTTATTTGCTGAGCAACACAATTACTTTTTCACTGGTTATCTCAGGTATATCCAAAGGAATTAAGCTGTGCTTCAGAAATGAAACTCTGGAGAAATTATGTAGTAAAAAATTTTCTCTGAATATATTTGTTCACATTTCTTTTCTCTGTAGTTCCATAGACATTTAAAAGCTTTCTTCTCTTTTACCCTGAAATCTCGTTAAATGCCAAATCATGTATGCATATATCCTGTTAACATGCAGTATCGTTTAATAAAGACGATGGCTTAGGCCTATGAGTTTGCTTTCAGAACCCACAATGTGTTTTTCCAAAACTAGTTCACAGTTTGTGTTTGCACATATCCAGATACATTGCTGTGCAAATCTGATCAACTTCTGATATCTCTCTTTTAAGAATACTAACCATGCCAAGTGTGCTAAAGGATCAGTTTCAAGTTCCTCAAGCTAAATCCCTGATCTGAAGAAGAATCAGTCTCTGCTAAGAAGAAACTCTGTAGCTGATTTCTGTGAAGTACCTAGTATGGTGTTTGCATCTAAATGACATTTTTAAATATAATAAATAACAAAAATTCTTCACCGGAGAAATAAGGGGAACTCAAGAGACTGCTGATGCAAGAAAAACCTCATGGAGATAATAAAAGATTTGAGAATACAGTCATAGCAGAGATGGAGATTCTAAGCAGAAAACTCCTACTGTAAAATCCTCATTTTCTGGGAGCAGAATGCAGGCTTTCACTCTGAAAACCCAAATTATAGACTAGTTTTGCAGATAACTTTCAAGTGTTTAGAACTGATGGTATAAACAGAAATGGCAGGAGTACGAAAATGCCAAGGTAGTAATAGAAATAGCAGAAGATGTCTACAGGCAAGGTTATTGTACCATGTGTAGTAATTACCAATTAATTCGGTGGTTCCCTGAGATTTCATATATGATTACGACTTTTGACTGTGCTTTCGTTAGAACTGGATAGGCAACCTCTAACTCTAAAAGCTTCAGCTCATACTATCTGAATCAAATTCATATCATCTTTATTACAAGCACAACTCATTTATGTGGCTTAGATATATAATAGGGCTATGAACCATAGAATTACAGAATCATAGAATCATAGACTGATTTGGATCGGAACGGACATTTAAAGGACATCTTTTGCTAGATCAGGTTGCTCAAAGCTCTGTCCAACCTAACCTTGAACAATTCCAGAGATGGAGAAGCCACAACTTCTCTGGGCAACCTGGTCCAGTGTCTCACCAAAACAAGAATTTCTTCCTTATATCCAATCAAAATCTACCCTCTTTCAGTTTAAAGTCATCACTCCTTGTCCTACCACTACAGACTCTGGTAAAAAGTTTTTCTCAATCTTTCCTGCAAGCCCTCTTTGTAGATTGAAAGGCCGCAATAAGATCTCCCTGGAGCCTTCTCTAGACTGAACAACCCCAGCTCTTTCAGCCTGTCTTTGTAGAAAAGGCGTTCCAGCTCTCTGATCATTTTCATGGTACTCCTCTGGTCCCACTTTAACAGGTCCATGTCTGTCCTGTACTGGGGACCAGAGAGCTGGATGCACTACTGCTGGTGGGGTCTCATGAGAGCAGAGTTGAGGGGCAGAATCACCTCCCTTGACCTGCTGGTCATGCTTCTTTTGCTGCAGCCCAGGATACGGTTGGCTTTCTGGGCTGCAAGCGTACATGACCAGATCACACTGAATTTTTCATCCATCAATATCCCTGAGTCCTTCTCTGCAGGGCTGCTGTCTATCCATTCATCTCCCATTCTGTACTGATACTGGTGATTGCTCTGATGCAGGTACAGGACCTTGCACCTGGCCTTGTTGAACATCATGAGGTTCACATGAGCTCATTCTTGCAGCCTGTCAAAGCCTCTGTGGATGGCTTTCCTTCCCTCTGGATGGCATGTCATCTGCACAACTCAGCTTGGTGTCACCCACATGCTGAGGGTGCACTCAATCCCACTCTGTCATTAACAAAGACATCGAAAAGTGCCAGTCCCAGTCCTCTGAGGGAGACTGCTTCTTATTGATCTCTGCTTGGACACTGAGCCATTGACTGCAACTCTGGATGCGACTATCCAGCCTTTTACTTGTCCATCAAATAGCCTATCCTTCAAACCCATCTCTCCAATTTAGCAATAAGGATGTGGTGTGGGATCTTGTGGGGCTTTGAAGAAGTCAAGACAGATGACATCAGTTGCTCTTCCCTTATTCACCAACATAGTCATTCCATTGTAGTAGGGCAACAGATTAGTCAGGGAATTATGGAATTTATGAAGTCCATAAAACTTTCCATTTTAATTTCAGGTAATATAATGATGGAAATCAGAAATAATCTCATTTTGGGGGGAGAATAAAATGAAGAAAAGTGAGACAGGGTTAAGCCTGTATCAAAGTTGCACAGGAAGAACTTTCTTTCTGAGCCCTCCCATGAAAACTGGTGAGCCTTCAGCATACCACACGGACATCAGCTAATTTGATCATCATGTTACCAGCTCATCCATTTGGTCAACTTCTCTTAATTACATTGTATGTTAATCAGCAGGCATTCCCAACTCAGAGTAATGTTCTTCTTTAATGATGAAATTCTGCCTTGTTCATGTTGCTTTTAGGCAAAGCCATCAGGTGTTTGATGCCCAGGAAGCTTTGATAATTGCAGTAGCTACAGGGCTAGCTTTCAAGTCTTGTAGTGTATACGTATGCCAGGGCCACCAGTAGTATTAGCTTTTCATCATTATGACTCAGGCCTACCAGGTGGTGATTTTTTTTCTATTCTGGACACCTTCAGAACTCAAAAGAAGTAACAGTGGAGCTAACAAGTCAGGAGCAGCTCTCCAATTAAATTCCATAGAGGGGTGGGAATGGCTAAGACCTGAGTGGATCATGTGGATCTCTCAGCAGCTGCTTTTGTTACTAACCTGTGTGAAATATTTCCTTCTAACACCATCTTTTTGAAGGTTGGAATTTAATTCAGTCAACAAGTAAATCTGTATGCATTTATTTTCCCCAGTACCCAGTTCTGTAGTGAGGTAAGAAACTAGAGAAACAATTTATTACACATAGGAAAAACATAGCAGAGAAGCATTCTTCAGTATTTAACCTGGATGTTAACAGGCACCAAAGAACATGTTGGTTTCACCTAGTACTTTCTCTCAAAGATAACTGCTCCTGTTGAGGCATGATACCCCTCTTTGAGGACCAAGTAATAGAAAGATTTTACGATTGACTGGCATATGATTCTGAAGCCAGAAAAAAACATAAGTAACTTTACTTTGTGTTCAACACATGCTAAATGTGTTGTAACTAACTGGACTGTGATGTTCACAGATTCACAAAATCACAGACCAGACCGGGTTGCAGGGGGCCTGGAAAGATCAACTGGTCCAACTTTTCATGGGAAAAGGAGCCTAGATGAGATTATGTTATTTGCTTGTGGTAGAAAGTCCCAAAGAATTCCTGGTAGAATGGAAAGCAAAGCATTCCTTGTAGTGGTGAAGATGGTCAGTCTCTATCAGATCCTGTCTCTAAATTAAATCAGTTTTCTTTTGAACAGAAATGTGATCCCTGAAGTAACATAAATCAAAATATAGAGAGAATACTTAGCATAGAGATCTGTGTGGTAGCTATCTGCTCCAGTCATTCAAGAGGAGGCTGGGAATTAGCTGCTACTTTGCACAATATTGTGAAATAGTTTACAGGCTTTGCCATGAGGACCTGGCTCAATTGCGTGAAATATGTTCTTGGAAATTTTTCTTCTTCTGCCATGTATTAGATAATCCCTATATTGCACATCTTACACAGTCTAATATCTGTCACACAAAACACATAAAAATAAAATGTTTGTTTCTGTTCCTTCAACACTTATGTGGTACACCAGAAAAAAACAGCAAGAGCAATGAAGATATGAGAGGTAAACCTCTTCTTCGGACTACCATCAGTACAAATGCCTCTTATTGTGTGCCCCAAACTTGTCATGTTAAGAGATAACCAGCCCTGGCTGAAAGAAACAAAATAGTTTGTCTCCAAAGAAAGCAAAGTTAGAAGCAACTTCTTTAAGTCTGCTACGAAATATCTACTGATTGCAAATTCAGCAGGTTAGTTTTACTTATTTAAAGTAAAAGTCTTGTGTGCATTGAAGAAAGACACACCATCTGTGCTGCATAAATCACTGCCTTGATTATGTCCTTGATTCATCAGACCTTGGTCTATTTGCCAGTCTAGACCTTGGGTGGGTAGAACAGCCTTTGCTGTGCTGACGACAGGAGGGTTCAGTTTCAGGTAAGAAGAGGTTTTCCACAACATGTCTTTTATTTATGGTTACAAATACAGACCAATAGCTTCATTTGATACACTTTCTAATGTGGTTTAAAAACCTCGATTATTATGTAGATGAACTGAACGTGGGACCAGAAAGAGCTCATAGCCTGTTTTTCAGCTCTCCCACCTTTGAAAGCCTTTTATAGCCTTACCTTTAGTGAGAAGAAAGAAAACTCACTTCCCTTATAGCCCAAATAGATTAAGGGCTAAGCACGATTCCTCTGCAGCCTTTGAAAGTGTAGCCTGCATGCATAATCAGCTCCTAGCAGGCTAATAGATTTTTGCTTTTTTTGAGGGCTTTGTGTAATTGCAGTGATGATGGCCCTCTGTGCAGACTGCTCTGCAACTGAAAGCTCTGTGGAGCATACAGCATCTGCTGACCAAAATGTGCCATTTGCTTACTTTTAATTCTGTGAAACCAGCTTTCCAAGAGGGCAAATTCGTAATAAAGTTACTAACAAATGCTCTTCCCTGCCTCCTTCTCCTGCATTGTGCAATATCAAATGCACTGAATTGCAAATAGACATTGTGAATGAGAAATGGTTCCTCACATCTCCCATCCACTTCCCTATCAGTTGTCTTACATCCAACCTTCTCTCACCATTGCATCCTCTAATCCAGCACCCTTTGTTCTTGCTATATAGCTTTTGCAACGTCCTCCACAAGGCTTCACAATCTTATCTGTTGCCTCATCCCCTGGGTCAGAGCAGAGCTGCATTAGAACACACTGAAAACAGCCGGTGGTGAGAGTCATCTCTACTGGGCCATGCTCCTCGGCACAAGCAGTAGAAGTGACAATCCTCTTGGCAGCTGCAGACCCAGTGATGGCTACAGAAAATGATGGGACGATCTTTTGCTTGTACTGATCCTACGTTCAGCAGCACAGACGCAACATGTGGACATATTAACCAGTCAGGAAGCACCAAGGAAGGCCCAGAAAGACCATCCTTACAATTGCTCCTTCTCCTCTGTGGTTTCCTAATTTGTGCATTTTAAGTTCTTTGAAAGCAATAGATGGGATGGAAAATGTTTTTAATTTTTTTTCTTTTCTTTTTTTTTTTTTTTAAGCAAGAAAAAGATCTTTCTTCCTTTCTGCAATATCTTTTTTACACATTGAAAAATTTCCCCACAATTCAAGATCAACCCAAGCACAGGAACTACAATAACAAATCACAGTTCAAGGTGTTTTCTAAAAGCTTCTGTGGGTAAGAAGTTTTCAAATCATTATAGACAATAACCCCACACAAATATAAATAACTCACAGCTGAATATTCATCTCCCAGCTCACCCTTCTGTGTGCCCAGTGTAACATTTAATGAAATTCACAAAACAATGCCACAAAAATGTGGAAAAGAGTCAAAAAGCCAGAGCACAGAACAGAAATGGTAATGTTCTAGGCTGGAACATTCATAATTCCAAGAGAATATTTTATGTTGTGGAGGTTAAATGAATTTTTACTATGTGCACGTTCTTAAAAGGTCAGTGCGTATTAAAAAAATGTTATATTTTCAGGATTTTTTTTTTTTTAAATTTTTGCTCTTTTTCAAGATGATTAAAAGACAGGAAGACAGAAAGGCAAGTATTTTCTGGAAGTTATGCTTCAGGTTTACAAATATATATTTTACAGAAATGTGCTATAAAAGTGAGTGAACACCTAATTCCCCTAATTTCCAAGCAAATCTAAATGATAATGATTTCTTATTAAAATTAGTCATTATTGAAACATGACCTCTGAATAAATTGTCTAGTCACTAAGTGCTGCTAAAATTCAACCTTTGATTTATCTCATATCATTAATAAATCTTGAATTGCTGCTAAATCATAACCATGTTGAAACATTCCCTCCGTGACACTGGACACATTTGCGACATATCCTGGACTCAGTCTGACAAGACCATGAACGAACGTCACCTTAAAGAGTCTTTATATTCCTTGATGGACTTACTAATCTCTGATTTTTCACTTTGACCCTCTTCCAAAAGTTTCCACCCTATAGCAGGAATGACTGAGCAGGATGTGTTAGCCTATACTACCGTAAACTGAAGCTGCCTGGAAAAAAAAAAGTTGATTAGTACAAATATGTCCTTAAGCACTGCTGTGGAGCACAAGCCAGGGTCTCTGCATGGCATCGCACCGTGTTGATTTAATTTGCCCGCTCACCTGGCACTGCTCTGTACATCGCTGCAGCGCTGCGCTGCGCTGTGCAGTGGAGGAGCTCCATCTGGCCACGGGCCTTTTCTGCTGCTGTAAACAACACAGTAAGGCATGCTAGAATGTGTCTTCATCCCTCTGGTGGCTGCTGTGAAACTAGAACAAATTTTGAACATAAGAAGCACTATCAAATATTCATTATTTTTAGTGACTGCGAAATAATCTTATAGTAAGTAATGCATTTAAGCAGAAGAAAATGCAGTAAATTAAATACCAATTATCTGTATGCCTGAGTGAAAGCTATAGGTGGAATATTTCCATTATCTTGGTTTTGATAAGGTCCACAGTGTGTTCTTCAAATTCTGATTATTAATAGCACCTTTTAATATATCTAGCAAATTAAAGTGCAGAAAATCTTTGTTGGTGACATGGACAGTGGGATCGAGTGCACCCTCAGCAAGTTTGCAGACGACACCAAGTTTTGTGTGTTGTGGACACGCTGGAGGGAAGGGATGCCATCCAGAGGGACCTTGACAGGCTTGAGAGGTGGGCCTGTGAGAACCTCATGAAGTTCAACAAGGCCAAGTGCAAGGTCCTGGACGTGGGTCAGGGCAATCCCAAGCCCAAGCCCAAGCACAAGTACAGGCTGGGTGGAGAATGGATTGAGAGCAGCCCTGAGGAAAAGGACTTGGGAGTGCTGGTGGATGAGAAGCTCAACATGAGCCAGCAATGTGCGCTGGCAGCTCAGAAAGCCAACCGCATCCTGGGCTGCATCAAAAGAAGTGTGGCCAGCAGGTCGAGGGAAGTGATTCTGCCCCTCTACTCAGCTCTCGTGAGACACCCACCTGGAATACTGTGTTCAGTTCTGGAGTCCCCAACACAAGAACGACATGGAGCTACTGGAGTGGATCCAGAGGAGGGCCACGAAGATGATCAGAGGGCTGGAGCACCTCTGCTATGAAGACAGGCTGAGAGAGTTGGGGCTGTTCAGCCTGGAGAAGAGAAGGCTCCGGGGTGATCTTGTTGCAGCCTTGCAGTACTTAAAGGGGGCCTACAGGAAAGCTGGAGAGGGACTTTTTACAAGGGCATGTAGTGATAGGACAAGGGCAATGGATTTAAACTGAAAGAGGGGAGATTTAAATTGGATATAAGGAAGAAATTTTTCACTCGGAGGGTGGTGAGACACTGGAACGGGTTGCCCAGAGAAGTTGTGGATGCCCCATCCCTGGAGGTGTTCAAGGCCAGGCTGGATGAGTCTTTGAGCAACCTGGTGTAGTGGAGGATTTTTCTGCCCATGGCAGGGGGGTTGGACCTAGATGATCTTTGAGGTCCCTTCCAACCCTAACCATTCTATGATTCTATGAAAATGCTCATGGTATGTTAATCATGCCCATTGGTCTGAAAATTTCATCTCTTATTATTGAGGAGAAGACAGTGAGTTACAGTTGTTATGGCTTATGATGATGATGATGATGATTATTGATATTATTATGTTCCTTCCCAGACATTCTTGAAATCTGTGTTGAGGGCACTGGGTGAGTGTGATTCTCCAGAGTGAGAAAAAATCATCATGGGCTACAGCGTGACTTTGTTGGATATGCTGAATTTCAAAGTGACTAGAGATATTCTGAGAGTTCATAATTTATATACAAATGTAATCCTAGACTGTACTTCTTCAAAAGTGGCTTGTCAAAGATGTGCAAAAAGGCTCTCAAAGGCATGAAATTCTGCAGTTGAATTAACTGACTTTGCAAGTAAAGATATGTTTTGTTTCAATGGAGTTTTCTGGGTGTTGCAATTGGGGAATTCTACTGAAAAAAGTTATTCACAGCGGCTCTTCAGCCTGCAGATGTTCTGAAACAGGATCTGTGACTCACCAAACCTTTCATGGATGCAGGCTTCTCCTCCTGCAATTAAATCTACTCTTTCTAGCTATGGATGAGAATCTCAGGAAAACTAGGAATTGGGCAGCTACGGCTCCCGTGTCCCAACTGTGTTCAACTATGCTCAGTCCTGCACCTTTCACTTCAGCAAATTATGAGCACATGTGTGGAAAGGCTTAACAATTTATTTCCTGCTTCAACATTACCTGAGAGTCATATTGCAAAGGGGCAAAGTTGTTTTGTGAAATGGGTTTACAGTGATGGATTGATGTTTGGTAAATTTGTTCAGAAATGTGTGCATTACTGTAAAAGATTAACTTGTAGCAGCCAGTAGCTTTACTTGACATTGCAAGCTCTGACATTTTTCTGTATATAGTGCTAGTCACATAATTTATTTCCTCAAAAAAATTAAAATTAAAAAAAAAAAAAATATTAATAGCGGGCAAAATAAGGATCATCCAAAGGCCAGACTTGTCAATCATGGCTTCATTTACAATAAATGCTCATGTTAACTGGACATGAATACTCCTTTAAAAGCCGTAATTTGGTGAACTGAACAGGATTCCAGGGCTGATAGGCATTGCAGGCATCCTGCTAGGTTACAGATGTAGAAAAGCTCACTTTCAGTGCCTCTTATCTGGACAGTGCAGCTTTCAGAGGCATTTGTGCCTTCTGGACCCAGAGACATTAAGTTGCATAAATAACTCCAGCTTCACTGCTTCAAGGTAGACTAAGGAGATTAATGGACTTTTTAAAAAGGGAAACTGACTGATTTTTTAGAGGGAAAAAAAAAAAAATTCCTTCCCAAATTGAAAGAAAATAAAAGAATAAAAAAAACCCTCTGTAACTATGTTAGCTATGTTAACTCAAGCATTTCTTCAAAAATAACTGTTAACTTTGCTATTCAGGCACCTGGATGTAGGGCAATTATTTTTGTCTCTTGCCTACCTAAAGAGATCTGTTTTATGCTACAGAAAAATTGTGTGGATCCTAAAAGCCTATTTTGAGATACACAACCCAGGAATTTCACGGCAGGCTAGCACTCTCCTGGCTTGATATTCCCAACATAATCTGAGAGCACAGTAGTTTGTACAAGGTGACAATAATCTCATTGACAACAAGAGAGCAAGAGGAAACCAAAGTAAGTGTTTAGTCCAAGTGATCTGGCTCGTCCCTCGTCAGGCAGCAGGGCAGAGTTCAAAGCTTTATCCGAATTGTTGTTTCTCAGTGAATTTCCATTGATTAGAATCTTCTGGGTTTAAGTGACCATGTTCCACTCTCAAAATACATGCATGCAGCAAGTGATGCTCTAATCATAGCTTTCACAAATCTACCTGACATTAACAGACTAAATCTACTCATTACCCTGTGTCACAGTTTCCCACTTGGCAAACGTATGCTAACATCCCTCTGTCCTCATCTGAGATCTGCTCATAAAAGGCACGGTGAAGGGCATCAGCAAATAACGATGTGTGACTGGTGATCTGCGCATAATCATATTGTCTGGTGAAAATAAATTATCAGAAATAATACAGATGATGATTTCAGACAAATATGGTTCTTAATTGTATTTATAATTTGACCACTCCATGCACATACAAAATACATCAAACTCGTAATGAAAAGAAGCAGACGATGCCCCCCAAATATACAAAGAAGCATTTTAAATAACATTTTCGGTGTACAAGCACGTTTGTGCGTATCCTTCCAAAATACATTGTCGCTCTTTCTCTTCTTCCATAGATGTCATAGCACTCTTTGAACAAGACCTGGTAGTTCTGAATTCTCACAGGCATTGCAGCCATGAAAGTTGTACGGTGTGAGCTAGAAATTTAAATTTTTAAACGTAAATAAAAATTTAATGGAATTCTCCACATGTAACCACTAAGGGGATGGGGAGCTAAAAATACATACTCTCACGTTAAATCAGGAGTCTTGATTTGCATGTCACATGACTTCCCCCTGAAATCTCAGAGTGAGACACAAAGTTATGTTTGTTCTGTCAGGTTGAGATGCTGTTATTCCTTTTTAATAGTCCGTTAATGATACATTTGGCACTAGATGCTAGCTAATGAATCACAAAAAGTAAAATATAACTCCTATTACTGTTGAAAAGAAAGAGACTCCAGAATTCATTGGAAAAAGATTTCAGTGGTGTTTTAACAGTTTTCCATCAAGGATGCCAGTGGCGATGGTATAGTGGATTAAATATAAATCAGGAATGCTTGTTGTGTGTATGTTCTCTCTGCTATATAGTGCTAGCACTCTCCATATCACTGTAAACAAACAGAAGACCCTAATTGCAACCAAGTTCCATTAAACTGTCACTGAGAAGTGAATTTATCCAGTCTCCTGTATCAGATCAAAGTTCGCGACTGTGTGAACTCACGTAAGGCTGCACAAACCATCTGGTCCCATCTCTTAGACCGACATTCCAGCTAAACGAAGTGCAAACCCTCAGATAAATCAGTTTCCTTAACACATCTGGCTGACTGAAAGGTTTATCTGCTGTTATACCAACACAAAGGGAAATCCTGTCTTCCTGGTACGCCGGTTGCTGGCAGTGTGCCCACGGGCTCCTTTCAAACACCGGGACAGTCTCTGTTCCCAGAGGAGCACAGCAAAGCACGCTGGTCCTGCCAGCAACTGCCAGATCCTCTCACACACGGTCTGTTTGGAAAACACTGGGTCAGCACCGACTGCTGCGTTTGTTAACACAGCAAACCTAGCAAATCTCTGTTATCCAGGCTGTTAATTCCCACGAAGTCTAAATTCTGTTTTCTGATTAGAAGTTGAAGCTCGACATGAACCATTTTGTGGCTGACGAGTTCATTGTACGTTTTCTTGGTGGCATCAAAATCTGTATCAACTTGGCTATTTCCCCTACTGACATCATGTTCTTGTTTGAGGAGTTAAATCTTTTGTGGTTCATTTGTCTTTCCCTATTTAATTTTCAATTTAAAAAATATAATTCATACCGTAATATCAGATTTCTCAAGTGGTGCAATGCTAGTTTTTCTTCATTTTCTGTATCTGGTTTCTTGTGCTTAAAGAAAGGTTTGCTTTTTATTTTTTTAAGGAGTCTTGAAAGACCTAAATTCTAAGTGACTTAGTTCTTTGATCTCTCCTGGTATCACTCAGAAGAGCAGTAAAACAGCCCTCTGACCAGAGATCACATATCAGGAAAAGGTTTACCTGGATCAGACCCTGAAACTATAGAAACACAGCTGCATATGCTGTTCTTGTTTTTAATCTACATCCTAACTTTTTATGACTGCATTTTACTCCAAAAGCACTTTAACAATGTAAAACATTACGTACTTTAAATGCTGACTTTCCAGCAGAAACGACTTCCAACACTGCCTTCTAAATCTGTGGATTCAGCATACTGAGACTAGAAGTGTGTGCTGAAAACAAACCAGCTGTGGATCTGGGTAATACTTCTTCACTATACACATTTCTTCAGAAAACAGATGACAATATCGGGTTTTGCTCTGTTTTGCCACAAGAGGGCACTCCCTTAATTCGCGTCATTCCTAAGGCAATGTCCATGACCAGAGACAAGATAGACTCGTTTTCTATCTAAACCCTTATTTCAACTTTTTACATAGATAAATTGAGAAATTTCATTCTGTTTGTGTTCTCAGCATGCATTTGACTTACATCAAGCTACTAGGCAATATTATTTAGCTGTGAGAACACACTGTGCTTCATAAATTACTGATAAGACAAAAAACGATGGGAAGTAAATAGGATTTCCCTTCATTACCTTTAGAAATAGCAGTACACTGTATTAACATGACTCATTCTTCTCAGTGATAAACTCAGACAGGTCACAATCAAAAGGAAAGATCTTAAGATGTGCTGCTTTCAGAAGCATGAGAAATTTATGAAACATGAGAAAAAATGTGTTAAATTTTTTGCCCGCTTGTGAATGCTTAGCTATTTGAATTTGCTTAAATATGCCATCATATGCAACAATATACAGCGCAAGCATGGTCCACACAGGAAACTGACTCAAGCACTCAAAGTCTGAAGATTGTCATGTCCTCCCTAATGCAAAACTCTGATTGCATTGACCTACTTAGAATCAGATAGTTAAGAAGGTTTTGTTTAAAATGCTTCTAAACAGTCATCATGAATGTATAGTATAACTTATCATGGCGTTTTTGTTTTCAGTCCCAATATTTTATATATATGAACCTGTGTCATTTACCAAAACCAAGACTGATTTCTCCCTCTTACTTAAGTCCAAATAAGATTTTTCCCAGAAACAGTAGATGGATTTCATCCATCAAGAGTCAACTATGTTCCTGGGCAATCGGTAATGCTCTGGCCTAATCCTTGCTTTCTTCTCCTGAGGGTTGGCATATTTCCACTTGGATGGAGACATTTTCAGCTTTTTTCTCTTTTTATCAGTACACCACACTTTTTCACAGTATTCCTCCACTCTCTGGAAGTTGCTGTAACCTATTAATTGAAGAAATTCTTTGTACCATGGCTTTGATGCTTGAGGTATACTGCTCTGCATCGGACATGGCATTTTGTGAGGTATCTCCTCCTCATAGTCTTTATTGAACATTTCATCTACACGTTCTTCCTCGACTATTTCCAGGGTGATTTTCCTGACAGTGTGAACAATGCTGTGTTCCACTGTCTGACAAAAATAGGTCCCTGCATCCAGCCGATGTAGCTTCAGGAATAGGAGGCCAAGGTCCATTTTGATTATTCTGTCGTCTGTCTTCACCTAAAAAAGAGATTGATGCAGTTATAGAGCACAGGCCTTTACTGTTACATTAAATCAGTGCAATTATTTTGAAAATGTACTATCATGAAGGTAATATTAAATTTTGAGAGGAAGATTAGTGACCCAAGATCCTTTAATTCAATTTTTAAATAACAAAAATATTTACTTGAAGTAAAGAAGAGGTTGCAGTGTGAAAGGAAAGTGGTCTAAAGAATCTGGCAAGCATGGTAGAACATACAGTAGAGCAGGGATTTTTCTGTTTTCCCAGCATGGGTTAGCCACTGGTGGCTAAATCACAGAAGGAAATAAAGTTGAAATATGCAAATAAACTACTGAATGGAAAACAAACAGGCATTTGCCAGCTGTCCTGCTAAAACTGTCCCTGTGACAAATGTTTTTGAGGCAACACTCATGGTTATTTGTATATCTAACTGCAGGACCATTGAGATCTTAAAGCCTTGGTTCTGAGTTTGGTGTTTGAGTTGCCCCTGCAGCTCCTGAGAGCCAGGCTATTAACTACGAGACATTCATGGATGCTAGCAAGCAGGGAGCACTGGGCTGTCTAATCCAGCCAGGAGAGGTGCTCAGAAGAATGAAATCCCCATCTTTGTATTTAACAGCAAGGTGCTGAATGCTAAGCAGAAGAGAAGTACTGGGTGATGAATAAATGGAGAGTGGCCCTGCAAGAAGCTAGGGGATATTGGTGGATGTAGAACTTGACATGAGCCGGCAATGTGCACTGGTAGCCCAGAAAGCCAACCATTTCCCGGGCTGCATCACAAAAAGTGTGGCCAACAGGTGGAGGGAGATGACTCTGCCCCTCTGTTCTGCACTTGTGAGACCCCATTTGGGGAACTAGCTTAGCATGAGGTGATACAGCTGCATCACCTGCTAGTTTGATTTCAAAGGTAGCCTACATTGACTAGTTCCTGCATAGATCTCTTCATTATAAAAGTCCACTTTTACTATCAGATGAGTCCCACTCCAGACATTTGCAGATGTCTTTGGCTCAGCTGGGGTGTCGCACTTGCTGTGGATCGTAGCTGCTAGGCAGTTAAGGCGACCATCCTTACCCTTTGGTGGTCTGAGGCTTTTCTCCCTAAGTCCTTCCGCATACTCTGTGAGGTTAGCTACACTGATGTGTATCAGAGAGGTATTGAGGAGTAAATATAGTAACACTATGCACTTTCATAATAGGGAAATATATGTAAAAGAGGCAGAGAATTCACCAACACCCATTTGCAGAAGGTTCTGTAATGTAATGGGTGAGGCAGCAGGAATGAATAGATGTTAAGCTAGACTAGCACTGCGAGTAGAATGTGCACATCTCACCTCTGCAGTAACACACCAAGAGAAGTGCTGGATTCTCTTTCGTTTCAAGATCTTAAATTAAGTTTCACTACATTTCTAACATCTGCATTCAAGATACTGAATGCAAACACCAGATGAAATTCTCAGGTCTATTAACTCGTGAGAGCAGTTGAATATAATGATTTTCCCTTACATCCATGTACATTTCAGCAGCTGATGACAGGCCTTTCAGTGAAGGTTTGATATTCCTAACCACGGGTTCTTTTGGCTAAAAGGTTAGGCTATAAGAATATTTACCTCTTCCTTCTTAGTTTCATGTGCTCGCTGGACAAACCAGATTACTTTTGCTTGTAAGGTCCGAGGGGTGCACTCCAGAAGGGTACTGTTGTACTCTATTCCATAAACAAGTCTCTCCTCAGTCTTCTCCAGGACTTCACCTGCAAGGAAAAGAAATGTTTTAAAAATATGTGTTACTGCCAATGTTGCACTCCGTGTTCAGGATATATTTACTTATAAGAGTAAAGTTGAATTTAGATCCAACCAGATAGTGACTGAAAAGTAGTGTCTGGTGAATGTCTGACCTGCTGAGTGTATTTTCTCATCATCTCAGACTCACAGGATCTGGCCATAAGATAAAAGAATCAAATTTTGCCATGATTCGGGAAAGATTTTACACAAAGAAACAGACTCAGCCTTTCACACTGCTAATTGCTTGTTCCTGGTTCTTATGAATAGTGCATCTATTTCATTTTCAGTTGGTGAAACAGAAGGATTCAATACATGCCTAAATATAATAAATAATTACATATTTTTAGGGATAAAAATCAGAACACGTAGCCTTTTGCAGCTTGAAACTCTTAAAAACTATAAATATCCTAACCAATATTATACATATCTATGTTATACACATGTAAAATGAATGTTTAGCTTTGGCCCAAGAGTGCTAATAAAAACAAGGTGAATGAAATTAATCAAAACTCAATTCTGCTTTTCTGTCCAACAAAACATCTGGAGGAAGATAAGCTAGATGTTACACTGGAGGAGGCCAACTGCCTCATTAATATTCACAGTAGTGAAAAATATTTTTGAGACCAAGCAGTTTTATACCCTAAAAAAATAAAAGGTTTGATACCAGTGTGATTTCTTTGTTGCATTTCAAACTTGCTGTATAATTAATATTTCATAATGGAATATACTTTTCCAAAATTTACTATATACTCCAAAGGACTCCAATTTTAATGAAGCTTTCTCTGGTAAAATGTCTAGCCTATACTTAATATTTAAAATATCCTTTTTTTTTACTATCTATCTAGAAGAATCTTTTATACTTGATTTTCTTTCTTCTAGAAATGTATTGGGTGTTTTCGTGCAAAACAGTGAGAATGTCCAGGCAACGGTTTTCTGTCTGTTTTGTCATTCCTCTTATCAGTGTTTGAAATCAACACTTCCAAGGTTTGGAAAACAACGTTAGACACAATAATCTATAATTTTTTAGGACAAATCTTGATAACAATCATAAACATTTGTATTCTGCCATGTTATAGCCCATGTCTGTGTTAGGGAGCTCCTTTAATTCCCAATTCTGGCTGAGTGTCCTCACAGTATTTCGTATTCATTTCAGAATTCAGCCCTGTTGTTTCCTATCTCCACCCATCGTCCCACTTGCATTTCCATTGGAAGCCCTTGAGATGTATCAGCCACATTCCTCATCTGAATGACAAGGCTGCAGGACTACATGAACACTGTGGAATGAAGGTGACCCACCATTGAAACAAAGTCATTTTTAGACCTGGATGACGTAGGCTCATCCCCATGATTCTTACAACTTTTTATAGGAATATGCCATTAAAAACTCAGGTGAGATCACGGTCTGGCTCATACTCTTGGCAAAGTCCGTGCTTTCTGCTCCAGGCATTTGCTAGCAATTTGTAAACGTGTGAGTAGATTACCAATGAACTGTTGGCCAAAGCACTGCTGCGCTGCATTTCCGTGTCGAACATCTTGTCTGCGGAAACGTCTGGAGGGGAAAAAATGGAATTGTTTGAGATAACATGTTTAGCTTACAGATTGTTGGGTTTATGCTAAAATGGCATTCGTTAAAAACATGAGGAGCTAAATCTTGATTCCTGAAAATTTAACGCTATTGTGAGAAGTGCTCACTTACGCGTTGGTATTTTCTCTCTACTCGACATATTGGGAATCACATGCCTGAAGAAAAACCCCACACTTGTCTAGGGAAGAGGCACAACTATGCGTCCTGTTTATACTGACTACATTGATGTTATAAGTACTAAAACAAGATGCTCTGAACCAACTGGGAAACATTCAGTACTAGGAAAAGTCAAAGGGACCTTTAGCCTGTCTTTGGATTCTCTCCCTATGGAAGCCAAGGAAATTTTCCTCCTTTAGTTTAGAAGAGTTTGCCCTGTACGTGAATGGTAGTCCTTTAACCCTTCACTTTCCTGTTATTTTTTTCACTTGGAAATCTCAAAGTGTAGAGCAGATACTTTATTTTATGACATCTGAGTTGTTAAGCTCATTTTTCTCAATAGGGAAACATCTCATGCCTGGAAAGTGAGCTAGTTGCAGAACTATGGTCAGAACCTAGGAGCCCTGGCTGAGACCTGGAAATAATGCAATTGCTTTTCAGAGAAAAATTGTTGTGAGTTTTGAGCTTCGGAGTTTTTATATACATTTACAGAAAAATAATTAAAACCATAATTGTGTGATGTATTCCCAGAAGAATTGTGCTTTTATATGGCAATATTTTTCTCTGAGTGTCCCGATAATTAGAATTAAGATTGTTTACTAGGGAAATGAAAGAGCCTATTGGAATGTCTTATCTTGCCGGATGTATTATTTCCAACAACCTGAAAAATACTAAGAATACCTTTGTTGTATTTGCACAAAGAGTATTTCTACACAGTATGACCAATGCCATACATAGCAAATCAACAGAAGTATGCAATGCAGAAAATCTTACAAGCAGGTATGTGTACAGTATAAATCATATATGATAGAAACAAGCAAAGCCAACCAGTTTCGCTATTCTTTGCATTTACTATTCAAATAATGCTTTTCTCCAGTGCTATGTGAACACAAAAGACAGTATTTTTATTTGATGCAAATGGAATTTACTGATACTGTGTAGATTTATACTGTCTAAAGATCTTGCCCATAGATGTTACTCATCATATATCTAAACTGGTAGTAGACAGTGATTATTTTCTGAGTTCTGTCACCCATATGGATGTCTGATCCAGTGATGCTGGTGGACCAAAAGGACAGCTTTAACCTTTACTGATATTCATAGCAGAACCAATGTTTTGCCATTGTTGTTTCAGGGGAATCTACAAATTCAGTGGGGACTGCTTTGGGCCTTTCAGGCAGAAGCGCTAAAAATACATGCATATTATTAAATAAAACCTGAGATTCTGAGATAGCTTCAGGGCTTTGGGAGTTCTCATTATAACGTATAGATAGATGCTGCAGCCGTGCTTTCTGATAACTCTGCAATTTGACAGTGCCGAATAATGCTGCCACCAGCTTTGCATATGTGTGTATACTGATTATTCATAAGAGACATTCTCTTGCACAAATATACATAAACACTATAGACATTAGCCTTGAAAAAATCAAACAAGAACACCCACTGCTGTGAGGCCTGGCAGCCCGATCTAGCAGGAACAAGACAGTCAGAAGGCATGTACTATTTGCTCTTCAGTTCCTCAAGATCACTGCAGAGCTAAAAAAAATCCTAGTCCTATAAGATAGGATATTTCTCCAGTTGTTAGAACCATTCAATAAAAATAAAAGTTCATTTTATGGAATTTTGTTGTTAATGTGAAGACTGGGAAAGACATATTTACCTGTGCCTTCACTTGCTATTTTTTTGAAGAGAAGGAAAAATTGGAGAGAGGTGGTGAAAGAGACAGAGATTCTAGGAGATAAAATTATTTCACAGATACTGATATGAGCCTGGTATTTGTTATTTTTTCTGAGTAATCATTGCATTCAGAATTCCATGAATAATGAAGTATTAGACAATTCCTGAGATAAACTGCTATCAGGAACAATTTTCAGTGACTAGCAAATCTACTGAATATATGGACGTGTCTTTTACAATCTATAACTTCATGAATTTAGTTTTCAGTCTGTAACTCTGCACTTTCAGCGACTTAGTAAAAATGATCTCCAAGAAAGCAATACAGTCGTCATCATCATCATTACCATCAGCCTCGTGTTTCTTTATTATTCCCCGGGGATAGATGAGCCAAACTCGAAATGGCCCAGGGAGAAAAGGCATCATTGTCATTTGTGTGAGTGAATCAGCTGGCTGAGTTTGGGGTTACCCAATCGAATGTTCCAGCAGACTGGCATGCGGCTTAGCGCTGGGATTTAGCTGCAAGGCAAAGGCAGCCGCTTAACTGCCCGCCCTGCACAGGCCAACTGCCACAGGGTGACTGTCAGCTTCTTAAAATTAGCTAAAGAATCACAGGTTACCAGACCTACCCACGCTGAAAGACATTTTAAATTTACTTCTGTCCTTTTTCAGCCTGGATGGTCAGCTGGCGCAGCAAAGAATCTCACTTGTAGGATGCAGTGCTTGTTTAGATAAGAATTGAACCTGACTAAATCAGATTGCAGAGATAACAGTGAGCTGAAGCATTTCTTTAAGTCCTGGAGGTCTCTGCTTTCTCAAGTGCACTTCATGGAAGTGGAATGCAATATAATTTCCTTCTGGCATCTTAAGTATTTGCAGTATGAGGAGCTATACACCTGTAACTACCAAGAGATTGCAGTGTAGCTTCAAGATTTGAGATTTTGGGCTTAGTTTTCATTTGTCTTTAATTAAATCCTATATCTAATTAGTTATCCAGGACATGCATTTACAAAGAATTATAATATAGGCTTTCACAATTCAACAAATTAGCACCAGCTGTCAAGCAGGGAGTTTTTTGTATTTATGCTGCAGTTCTCTCTGTATCGTGTACATGCCTTAGTTTACAGTTTTTCTGTTTCATGTTTCTCTAAACGCTTGTGATACCTTGGAGGCATTAGGATCTAAAGCAGAGAGTGTTTGAATCAAGCTGAAGAGGACACATTGTACATTCCCACTTCGGTTCAACTCTTTACCAGTAGGACTGGAATTAAAAAGAGAGTTCTCAGCAGTGCTCTTACTGCACTAGCAGGGCTGCTCTTACAAGTCAAAAGCCCGCCTAAATGTACTGCATGAGGGACACATATGAGCAGATAGTGGTGGTATTAAAGCCAGCTCAAGTGTACTGTAGTGTAAGGCACAGCTCCATAAGTCGCCGATGACACCAAGCTGTGTGGTGCCGTCGACACGCTGGAAGGGAGGGATGCCATCCAGAGGGACCTCGACAGGCTGGAGAGGTGGGCCCGTACCAACCTCATGAAGTTTAACCAGGCCAAATGCAAGGTCCTACATCTGGGTCGTGGCAATCCCAGGCATAAATACAGACTGGGTGGTGATTGGATCGAGAGCAGCCCTGAGGAGAAGGACTTGGGAGTACTGGTGGACGAGAAGCTCAATATGAGCCGGCAATGTGTTCTTGCGGCCCAGAAGGCCAACCGCGTCCTGGGCTGCATCAAGAGGAGCGTGGCCAGCAGGTCGAGGGAGGTGATTCTCCCCCTCTACTCTGCCCTCGTGAGACCTCACTTGGAGTACTGCGTCCAGTTCTGGAGTCCCCAACATAAGAAGGACATGGACCAGTTGGAGAGGGTCCAGAGGAGGGCCACGAAGATGATAAGAGGGCTGGAGCACCTTTCCTATGAGGACAGGCTGAAAGAGTTGGGGCTGTTCAGCCTGGAGAAGAGGAGGCTCCGGGGTGACCTTATAGCGGTCTTCCAGTACCTCAAGGGGGCCTACAGGAAAGATGGGGAGAGGCTGTTCAGGATGGCCAGTTATGATAGGACAAGGGGTAATGGTTTTAAAATAGAGGGAGGTAGTTTCAGGTTGGATATTAGGAAAAAATTTTTTACTATGAGAGTGGTAGAACACTGGAACAGGTTGCCCAGAGAGGTGGTGGATGCTCCATCCCTGGAGTCGTTCAAGGCCAGGTTGGACAAGGCCCTGAGCAACCTGATCTAGTAGGAGATATCCCTGTTCCTTGCAGGGGGGTTGGACTAGATGACCTTTGAAGGTCCCTTCCAGCCCTAACCATTCTATGATTCTATGATTCTAAGTCCTGATGAAGGAGGGCTGCCAGGAACAGGGGCAACAAGTGCTCTCCAATGCCCCTTGTACTCACATTACTCGTACTACCCTGTGCAGCTTGAGCAGAAATCTGAAGCCTTGAGACAAGGCCAAATCAAGCTGTGTATGCTGTAGGACATAGTGTTAATTGTATCTGGAGCCCAGGGCAGCCATGGCAGGGTTATTGCCTGCTCAAGGTCACCTGGTGTCAGAAAATTCCGTATTTTCTACTGAGACCTGCCTTTTCCAGCAGTGTTCTCCACTTGGTACCTGTGAGAGTCAACTTAAAACAACTTCCATACATATGTCTTGATTAGCTATCCCTGTCTCTCCATGTACCACACACTTAGTGTAAGCTCGTAAGTTTAAAATGCTGTGAGCTTCAGCTCTGAGCTAAAACGAACAAAGCAAGTGCCATCCATCCCTCTCAATACTATTGGTTCTTACTGGTTGCTCTACAAACTCTCATATGTAAAACAAGTTTTACAAACTTCAAGAACATTCAATTGAGTGCAAATCCCTTCTCCCCTGCTGCGGTGCTTATCTTAAGAGAAGGAGGGTGATAACAGCAGTATTTTCTTCTTTTAGAGACTGACCTGCTGAATGTTGGGGAGGTAAGGCGCAGGAAGGTGCCTGGGGTGCTGCTCATATCACTCAACCCTGGATAAATGCGTATGTCAGGGGCCTTAAGGACTGCTACTCTGGAAATTGTCTTAGGTGAGAAATATGTTAAAAATGTACAACAGAGTTCAGGACCCAGTGAGTTTCTCTTATCTTTTCTTAGACAATAAGTAGCCTGCAGACCAATGTAAATGCTGATACAGTCCTAGCAGGCTGCTGGAAATTTTTTTAACACCTCCCTTCCCTAAATGACTTTCACATCATTAGATGAGTAGTCCATATGCTTTATAATTACAGTAATTTAATTTCTACTTATACTATAGAAATTAATCTTCCTGGTCCACTATATAGGTGCTCATCTCTTAATCTGGGACCTGAAAATTTTAGCCAGACTGTTCTCACATTGAGCAGACAACCAGAGCCCCCTTCCTCCCTTAGGTCTGTTTGCAAGAGGCACGAGAAGACTATCTTGTAAAAGTGGTGTAGATTTCTTAGTTGGTTTAATCTATGACATAGTGTAATAAGTCCAAGAGATTCTTAATTATGCTGAGTCATTGGCTGTATTTCTCATTTTTACATTTTAACGTGCCCTGCCCAAAAAGTCGGGTCACCCAATGCTTTCTCTTTTTATTATCTTTAAGAAAAATCCAGAGAAATGTTTGTTGTCCCTGACTATAGCCAGCAGTGCATTTGTTTGAGTGCATCCGGGTTCATGGAAAGATAAGGTGTGCAGGACAAGAAAAACAAAAAACTAAAAACCTTTCTGTTTTTCCTTAAAGGAACAATAATCAATTTGGGATACTGTGACTTAGTTTGACTAAACCACCTCCACTGGTTTTCAAAACTCAAGTTACTCAAATGACTCCAGTTATTCTAATCCTTGCAGTCCGTGTAGATATAATATGTACAAGCATATATTTGCAGAAACAGTAATTGTAATTGCTGCAATTGTTTTGCTGACTAAGGCTAGAAATTGCTCTCTCTAGTGGCAAAGCTGACTCAAAGTCTTGTGAAAAGGTTTGGATTAATATATGTTCTAGATGCTTGATCAAGTATCTGTGTAGCTGAATTGGAGAATCTGGCTTTGAGAGGGAAAGGGCGGGCATATGGGAAATTACTGCACAAGAGAGTGAAGACCAAGAGCCATGAACAAGTGAATGGTGATAGGAGAAGTCTCCCCAAGGGAAGAATTAATGCACCCAAATTAGGTTCGTGCTTTGAACTGGCCTCTAGAGGAACTTATCTTTATAAATTCTCTGGAGAACGCCTAAGCCTAACCTTAGCTTTTACAGATACTCTGGTTTCCTTTTGGCTGGTGAAGGTATTTGACTATTAACAGAAATTCTTCTCTGCTTTTTTGGGAAATTCTGTTGTATATGTTATTGTAGTGTGATATATTTGCTGTATAATGCTACCAAAACAGGTCTCTGTTGTTGTAAAGAATCTTTCCTCTCCACACCAAAAGATGGATAAGAAAATGGAAGTTTGTTTAAAACTTACTGTGAGTAATTACTAAGTGACTTTGCTTCATTCATAAAAATATTCCTGGTACTGCAGTTTATGCTGTCCTGTTAATCTGGGTCCTTTGCAATCCCCTGAGGTTGAGCTAATAAATTAGCAGCTAACATATCTTTTTACTGCTCAGTTATTTTTGGGAAGGGGAGATATGATGTACTTTGTGTTGCAGTAGGAACTCTGTAGTAATAGCAGCTGTTTTGCTACAAGGACATCACAGAAAGCAGCAGTTCTCACCTCTTTGCCTGCATTCCTGTGGGATAGTACCGGGAGCAAGAGATCCCGTCCCACGCGCAGTACGGATCTCGAGCGAGGCAGCAGTCCGCACAGGCGGTGCCGTACATGTCACACTGGTGGAACTTCACTTGCGCTATGACTGACTCCGAGCCAACATACAGCTGTTGCTGCAAAACAGACACTATATATGATTAAATTCCTAGAACTTCCACTAAAGCTTCTGTTACCGACAGAGTTCTTTAAAAATGTTAGCTTCAGCGTTGCGTGACAGTTGTGCATCCAGTGTATGCCCTGAGGGAGGCAGAGTTACTCTGTAGGAAAATATCCGATTACAGACTAAACTCTCCTGCATGAGGACAGAGGAGAGAAAGAAGGCAAAATGAACAAGTTTATTTTGGCATTTCTTCTCATCTGAAGTTTCAGCTTTGTAAGCTTTATGTTTGACTAGGCAGGGTTTTAAGTTTCTTTTTCTTCCTTAAGACAGTTTCCAGTGCCTGCCTCTTTACACTTCTCTGTCACCTAACTGATCAGTGAAAAAAACTTGACATGAAAGACTTTAAATAAAGAAGTTCAAATTTGCAAAAGTTATAAGCAACCTTACAATCTTAAAATGGGAGCTGACAAGTAAATTTAACTCTTAAGGTGGCTCCTTACAATATGGTCACAAACACACATGTACAGTAGTACTATGGTTTGTATTAGCCCTCAGTGCGTAGGAGATGGATTTTTTTTTTTCCTGGTACTGTGCAATCTTTCCTTACAAATTAACTGGTCACAATCTATTTCTTTAATATTTATTTGTAGAGGGCTGGAGTTTTTTCATCATTAGTGCTAAGACTGTTTGTCTTCTGAGTTCACATAAATGTCCTTTTCAAATCAAGCAAAAGATGATCAATTTGATTCATGAGTTGCTGGCATAATAAAATCAGAAGAGAATAGATTGAATTTACAGGGATTTGAGAAAAAATCTTGTTGCTATTCAATGTAATTAGAGCGAACACAGAAATACGCAGTGTGCACTACAACAGGAACTGCTTATGCACAGCTCACTTGCATGCTATTACCCGTCAGAAAAAGGATTCCTAATGAACACTTAAGCTGTGCTTGTCCTAATGGCCAAACTTAGTCCATAATTCCCACTCTTAGACCAAGTTTTCATAATCTGATATTTTAAAATTCTTAAAGCTTGAAAATGCAGACAGTTCATTTAGTCCAGCTTGCGTATCAAAAAACATGAAATTTAAAACTAGGAGAAACTGGTAACAGTAATGTTTGAAGACTTTTTCAGCTGAGGTAAACCAAATGATAGTAGCAGGAACTCAGTCTGCCGACTGAAATGAAGAAGAAATCTAGGATCCTTGTTTGAGAGGAATTCTTTCTTGTCTACAAAAGCTGCAGTATGGTTGTCCCAGAAGATATGAACAACACTCAGTAAGACATATGAGAAGGGATTTTCTCTTTCATCTTTTAGCAGGAGTAAAGACTACTCTAAGTCTTGATTCATCAGAGGAGGGCAAAAAGCATCCTATATCTATCCAAGAGAACATCAAAGAAGAGCATTCCTTCCCAGCCTTTGCAGATAACTAGCTCAGCCCTGAAACACGGTATTTTATTGTACAGCTAACTTAGTGAAGACTGGTTAGTGTTATAAAGATATTGAGGCAAAGGAGGTCTCCACAGGCCCACAAACTCCAAGTTCAAAAGAGATCAGCCAAAATGCTTGAGTAGAGAAGTTACATAACTTTTTTTCACATAAACTCTACTAAGTTATACTTCTGCTTACAGGTCTCATTTTAAAGACAAAATTACTTGGTGCCAACCTGTCCCTAACATGTATTGTGACATTAAATTGTTCTTAATACCAGAAAATTTCATCCTATATCAAGATTAAGTTTATCTTCATTCAACAAGCTCAACTTGCTTATTTAATCTTGATATTGCTTTGCCATCAATGTTCAAGAATCCCTATACACTTACACTGGGACATCATTTTGTTGGATAAAGTTTTGTATCTGGCTATACTGTTATCTCTCAGTCTTTTCTCTGATATCTTGAAAAAGTTAAGCTACTTTTACTTCTCACAAGAAGTATCTTGTGTTATCTTTATCTTCTCACAAGATTCTTCAACTGCTAGATTGCTTTGGCAGCTTTCTTACAATTCTCTCTAGATTTTCCAGATACTTCTTGAATTAGCTGGGTGTAATGGAGGAAGACTACCTCACATACAGCATTTTTACTCTTCCAACACAACTCTTTTTCCATGACATTTCACTGAGAGCTAAAGGTAAGGCAAATATCTGAAATAACACTGAAGTCTTTCTCCAAATAATCACTTATATGCAGTGTTAGACAATCCAGAGCTGTTTTTCACATGAGAAAAGAAAATAGGTTGATCCAGGCAAAAAATCAGAGTACTTACACCTAAGATACTCCTCTGAATCATTAGCAGAGGAGTTTATCTTTCTACATTACTTACTGAAAGTATGCAAGTTGACTGGACACCAAGACAAAAATGATCTTTTGGGGCACACTCACACTTCCTAGCAATGCAATTTGCATTCTTTGTTACTTATGTTTCACTATGTTTATGTGCACCTATATTACATCAGATGTCTAAGATCTATTAAGATTTCATAGATTTCATAGATTTCATAGATTTCTAGGTTGGAAAAGACCTTAGAGATCATTCAGTCCAACCGTCCCTAATCTCCCATTAAACCTTATCCCTCAGTAGTTCATCCACCCTTTTCTTGAACACATCCAGGGATGGGGACTCAACCACCTCCCTGGGCAGCCTATTCCAGTGGCTGACAACCCTTTCAGAGAAGAAATACTTCCTAACATCCAACCTGAATCTCCTCTGACTAAGCTTATACCCATTTCCTCTTGTTCTATCCTGGGATGTTTATAATGGCTCTACCCTCAGATGATATGACGATACGGTACAGATATCTATGATGTGATATAGATGAGAATCTACCTACAACAGTAATAAACTGGGTGTTTATATTAACAGAAACTGGCAGAAACTCAAAAGAGGAGTCAGATTCAAGCAGCCCGGCCTTTCATGGGCAACTGAGTAGGTGGGAGAGCCAGTAAGGCTCTTTTCGCACTGATGTCCCCATGGGGCTGAAGTTTAGTCTGCATTTGTCAGTGAGAAACTTTCCTGTGAGTTGCCATATCTACCAAGATAACCCCTACTGTGATTACTATGCTAGTAACTCATGAAACAGATTGGTTTTTACTTGTTTTGATATGAATGATAGTGTGAACTAAGGAGATTTAACATCAGAATTGAAAAACATAATTGCTTTATAAAGGAGCAGAGCATATAACCATAACTTTATATTACAAAATGATTATATGTATCAGACTAGATCTCATTATAGATGATGTACATCCATCTGTCTGTCTATCTATCTATGTATTTATCTGTCTCTATACAGTTTATTGCTTCATTACGTTTGAGTCACAATCTTCACATTTCAAACTTGCCAAATACTTACCCTTTTGGAAGAGATTTCCATAGAAATAATAGGAACTGGCACCTAGAAAATAGGAAATATTTATTTGTTTTTTTTAAAAAAAAATCTTTTTGCTATGACAATAAATCAGGTAAAATGTTGATGTTTACTTATTATATTCAGCTTTGCTACACACTTTGACTTTTTTGAAGTTCTGATGCTATAGAAAGATGTGAGGAGATTACAACTTTCAGAAGTATTGCTTTAAAAGAATTTATTTAAAAACAACCAGCCAACACTTAATTCAGGATTATCAAAGACACAGGAACAGTACAATTTCCCTGTCAAACATGACATTAGCTCTTGTCACCACTGAATCTCTGTTGTCCTACTTGAGAGTGATAAGTGGAGTGTTCTTTATAACAAAACGTTCACTGAAGATAAGATAAAAATAGCAGGAATTCCTTCTTTTACCATTGTCCTCTCTGCCCTCTGCTCAGATTTCCTGGAAAAATGGCAAGACATAGCCCCTAATAGGTCTATTGAAAACCAGCTTTATCAAGAGGGACAATTTCAGTGATTCGCCCCCAGGCAACAAGTCAATAGTTACACTGCCTAAATGCGGGTACCGGATTTCAATATTTGTGTTTGGATGTGAGATTTTCCCTAGGGCTGCAAGCAGGTTAGCCTCCTACTTGATGTGGCTAACATGACATGATGCGAATGTAATTAAATTAGCTTTGTCTCATACCAAATACTGAGCTTTAATCATGGGTTACTATTAAACCGAATGGAGTTTTGCCTCACCGGGACTCAGGTTTGCCCACTGTAAATACAGATTAACTGATTTGCTTTTTCTGAGAATTGGGCTTTTTTTTTATCTAGACTTCATTTAAACTTCCAAGATTGTACTAGGCATATTCTTGTGTATGTAGTTATACTCCTCTAAATGCTTAACTGGATATGAAGGAAAATGAAATAAAATGCAAGCTTCTGATCAGAAGTCGCACTAAACCTCCAAGCATATTAACACAAAAATAGTAGTCCTAGTTTGCTGCAACATGCTTCAGTACTTGGGCTATAACTTCACCTCAGAAAAACTTTGATTGAAAAAAAAAGATTTCCTGTCATAAAATAACTAGATCATTAGAAAATTTACTACAAAAAATATTATATATTTAACAATCTTGATTTTTTTTGACATTTTAGTTCTGCCAAAAATTTAAGACTATTGTATATATGCTTCATATACAGCACAGTTCACCTTGAATACTTGCAGCTCTTCAAGAATCACTTCTTCCATTGATTCTGTCTCTTGATTATAAATTGTAATGACTTTCAGCACAATTCCATTATCTGGGAATAAATTTAAAAAGAAAAAAACAAAACTAAAGGTTATAATTGGTGGAAAAATTTACATGACTTTCAAATAATTAAATGACTTCTTCAAACTGATAATGGATAGCAGTTTATAAATATATACAGGTAATTGCATATTGGTGTTGTTGATCAAAATTCTTACTCTTAGAAAATAAACACATATGACAATTTGTCCCTGGCAAATGAGAGTCAACTGAGACAGCCTTGAGCTGTATGATTAATTGACTGGTATTTTTCAGACCCTGGGTCATAGCGCTTTCACAAGCTGCAGAAAGAACAAAGAGAGTGACCATATTTCAGAAAAAGAAATGAGAGTAAGCAGGAGCCGAGTCCATCAAGGTAAGGGAGTGTAAAGTGGCCTTAATTATAGGATCTGAGTGTTTACACTAGTTAGGAAACTACTAAGTATCCTTAATTGCTGGCAGGAGCTCTGTTCCT
Source organism: Tauraco erythrolophus (assembly GCF_009769465.1). Taxonomy (NCBI): domain Eukaryota; kingdom Metazoa; phylum Chordata; class Aves; order Musophagiformes; family Musophagidae; genus Tauraco; species Tauraco erythrolophus. Next base: position 10,724,030 of record NC_141468.1, on the reverse strand, counting down.
CCAGGCAAGAGTACAAACCCTTTCAGGGGTTCCTTGTCCAAAGTTCTCATCCTTCTCTAGGGAAACAGGGAGCTGCTGTTGAGCTGAGCACATTAATCAAAGGAAGATGAACCAAAAAAACCCCCTGCACATTCAAAAATTCTAAGGCACATTGGAGTTTAGATCTATCGGCCTCTCTATTACTAGAACTCTTGCAGGAAATTAAAACACACAAATGGCATCTGGTCTTCTACCACTTCGGCTTTGTCTTGCTGACTGTTATGAGAATAGTCTTGTTTTCCTTAATCTGAAAGTCTGTCATCAGCAATGGCAAATATCACTTCCTTTCCTCTGTTACTTTCAGTAACCTTTGATTTACAGGGGAAATATTAAGCAGACAAACACTGGGAAAAATGTTCAGCAAAAGATCAAAGGGGAAAACATAAAGAGGAACCATCAAACTGTGGTCATACACCACTTCTCAAAGAGAATATGTAATCAAAGACATCCATTTTGTGATGGAACAGTAAAAAGAAAATGCTTTCTGAGCTCTGATTTTCATAAGGTCATCTTCGAATCCTGCTGACAGACACGTGAAAGTCAGCCCTGATGTTCAGACTTTGCTTTTGATGAACCTTTCTAACCTGTACTGTTACCCTGAGGAAACTGATGCTCAACTGTAGGACTTTTACTTACTTGTGTTAAACAGCAGGTGTTGGGCTTGGATAAAAAAAAAAAAAAAAGATTAACCCTTTCTAAACATTATATTGGCAAAAGAAGCAGCGAGTTTTTTGATGGGAGCTTTGCCAGCGCGGAGATTGCAGGGTTCATTTTAGGGTTTCTAAAGCCCAAATTCCTATGTTGGAATTTCTTGTCACCTGAGATTAGACATCTTGAGAAGGCTAAAGAGCTGTTGGATGCCAATCCAGCACAGGTCTAAAGCACACACTTCAGTCTGCTTAGAATCAAATTTGCTGAACAGAGGACTTGTGTACAAGAGCATTTGATGCAATGTCTCAATCACAGATGAAAGTGGAAAATGTGAAAAATCCAGACACCACTATAAAATCTGCTGTACAGGAATGACACATGAGACAATGTTTTATAGACCCCACTAAGTCCAATACTGAGACCATACTGAGGTCGTTTAAAGCTTAGAAAATAGCATTAATATAAATAAGCCTTGCTATTCTACAAACATGCTTCTTTTGAATGTTCTCAACACTGAAATGTGCTTATCAGAGGAATTTCATTAGTAAAAAATAATTCACTCTAACTGCTTTCCTAGACAAAATGGTCAAAATGATTTGTGATACCACTCCTGTTGTTAAACTGATAAAATGTGAATGTATGAATCCTTGGATTTTTTCCAGACAGATTATATGTGACTTAAGTCTTGTCTAGTGCCAGGCTTTCCCCTTATTTTCTTCAGTTTTTGTATTTTTGAAATACCATTAGAACGTGGTGTTTTTCTCTGGTTACTTAGAGTTAGGACAGGTCTGATATATTTTACCTTAATCATTTTGTTTGGTAGATGTTTAAAAATCCTCTTTAAACAAGCTTTCTGTATCTTATGAAAATGGCACAAGAGAAAGACAAGAAAACTTGGCAGAAAACTTCTAACAGTTTCTTTTTAAGAAACTTGGGTATTTCCTCCTTCCTTGGGCTGTGTTGTATTCCAAATCTGGAAGCTGGTAGTTTCTTTTTCACGGTACCAGCTAGACTTCTGGTCTCCAGAATTGGGGAAAATAAGCTGTGGAATAAAGTCAGTAACTTGAACTGATATTTTTGAAAATCTTATCTCCTTTGTTTCTCTCAGATCTCTAGGTCTCAGCTCAGAACTATGCTCAGAAACATGATTGTGTTCTGAAGTTTTAAAAATAAAGCCAGTAGTTCATGAATTTAATTTAAGGTTCTTGTTTGGAAAGGAAAAAAAAAACGGAATCTTATACTTAAGTTTCTCGTCCTAGTCCTTAAATGTTTCCCTACCATTATTTTTCTATATCAGCACAATGAAGCACATGTCTAGAATGATTAGTCTCCTCTATATGGTGAAGACTGGCACAGTCAAGCAAAGAATGATTGTTAAAAATGAGTGGTTCATTGATTATTTTTTTATTTTTGAACTATACACATCTGAAATTTTTTCATCCAGGAGGTAAAAAAACTCTATTAAATCAATTGTATCCCTTGCTTTCTTTAACTTACCTGTGCCAATAAACAAGACATCATATTGCCCATCTTCAGCTTCCACTCTGTCCACTGCTATTTGTTTAAGGTTGTATTTTCCATCTGTTTTAACTAGTATTGGTCTCTTATGAACAGGCCTGATGGGCTGATACATCAGTGGATGACTCCTGGCAAAATGGACAGCTTCATCAGGATAGTCTTTAGTGGTAGTGTACAGACCGCCATTCACCTTGCTGGCACACTGCAAAAACATAAAACAGAGATTATCCTGAAAGTTTCCCAAATAAATTGTCAGAGACAGGTCTTGTTTTCAGGGGTAATGACAAGTTTACAGAAACCCTGGCATAAAAACAAGTACAGAAGACCACAGTAGGAATTGAGACAGTGAAATCTATGCTTTATACACGTGTGGATTATCAATCATGAGAAGCCAAGAAAGGGAATTCTGAACAGAGCCTTGGCATTGTCATGTTTAGAAAGAGCGAGCTCCTTCCTCCCTGGCATACCAAGAGCAGAATAAATAGTGACGCTTTTAGATTTTGACAAAAAACAGTGCTTATGTCTTCCCTAAATTCGTATTGAAGATATAATCAAAATGACCATTGACAGAGTTAGGAGAAAGGGATTTCCTATCCCAGTAGAGACATAGCCATGTAAAGTCAGCAGAATCATAATGCTTGAAATCAATCTCTAGTCTTATTACTTTTGATTGCAAAATGTATTACCATAAGAAACGAAGCACACTTAAAAATGATGCCAGCAGCATCAGTAATTCTTGATCTCAGGCATTCTAACAGTATTACATTTGATTCTAATTCCTAACTCACGATGACAGTATTATATATCACAATTTAGCTTGAAATACCAATGTTTGCATTGATCAATCTACTGTTTTGCCAAGCAAATAAACTTTACATCAATGATTGATTAAAAGAGGCTTACTCCTTTGGTCAAATGTGCAATTAGGGATAATTTAATGCGTTAAACAGGGAAGTTAATTTTATGATGCTTTGTGAAGGACATAGTGTTCCCTAACTGAACATAGATTCTACATTTCCAATCTGCTTCATAATGTCTAATTGAAACCATTTATGATCAAGCTGGAAATATCTCAGTAACCATTTACTTTCTCCAAATATTCATAAGACAGTGTGGTTTTAAGAAGCATTTCAAGCAAAGCCACAGTAGCAGCCTTTCCCTATTTAAATTGGATTTTTCAATCAATAAAATGAAATAAAATACTCTTTATGTTTACTGGAAACAGTAATTTTAAACTTGTGGTCAACTGTAATTGACAGTAAATCCTGCACTTGTCAAGTGGGGCAGTGTTTGTTTCCACTTTTTGGGCTTAACTACAGAAAAGTATTTGTTCAGTGCTGGCTTTAAAGTAATTGTCTAATCAACCTAGTGATGGAATTTCACCCCTGTTTGCAATAAAGAGACAGGGCTGGAGCGTGAAGACAAGCTAAGCCTTTGCTTTCTGTGCATTGCACAGCATATCAAGTGAATAGGAATTGCCAGGTTCCTTTTGCAAATTTCTAGCCCTGGAGAGATTTAATAAAAATAACCCTTCACAAACTTTTCTTTTTTAATTAAATAAAACCAAGTAGTCTAGAAAGGAAACAGTAGATGCAGTTGTCTCTGAAGTCTATCAACACCATTTTTGAGGCAACTGATGTCGTTTGCAGAAGCATCACAGTCTAAATGCACTAAAAGGATCAGCAAAACAGGAGCAGAGGCTATGGCAGAAGCAGTGCTTCAAGCAGACTTCAGAGAGCAGTGGATTGCAGAGTTTGTCAGAACCTGTGTGACTGAACAGTGCTTTTCTGTTTATTTAGCTTTAAGCTCTACTCTCATTCCTTATATACTCCATCTTTACCCATTCAATAGCTAAGACCAAAGCATGCTGACTCTCAGAGACCCCTAATAGCAGGTTATTTTTGGCCTTTTGTCACAGTCACTCCTGTAATGGGAGAGGTAGTGGGATTCAGCTTACCAATATGCTGACCTTTTCTTTGGAGTATGAAACCTAACACCGTGGGCTACAGCCCGACACGTGCGTTCTCTTCACGCTACTGGAAAAGCATTGAAAAGACCTCTAAACTGTGTCAAAATGAGCAGCCAAAAATGAATCAATTAATCCTCTGCCAGCTGACAGAGCTAGCTACTTCAGCCTCTGATGTGCTCTGCTACATACAGAGACAAACATGATTAAATCAATTGACATCCAGGAAAGACCTGGTTTCTCAACTACCTTGTTCCATGACATCGGGGAAGTTACTTGCACTTTTCTATCTTTTTCGCTCCCATGCCTTGCCTGTTGGGGAGGCTACAATCCAGTCTGACCCAAATGTGGCTTTGAACAACCTGATCTAGGGGAAGGTGTCCCTGCCCATAGCAAGGAGGCTAGAATTAGATGATCTTTAATGTCCCTTCCAACCCAAACCATTCTATGATTCTGATTCAAAGCCAAGGGAGTGCAGCATGGAAAGCAAGTGGAGCTTAGGGCAGTCTTTCTGTAAATCATTGTCAACCTTGCTGAAGTGCTGGCTCAGTGTTCTCTCCTTCTTGCCAAAAAACACCATTTAATCTTCAGTGCTAGGAGATGTCAATGTAATGACTGTAGTCATTAAATACAGAATTCATGCCTGTGTTTAACACTAGTCTAAATAACGTATGTGAGGCGTTCTACTGCCTGGAAAAAACAAATGAATACCACTTAAAGAACTTGGACCATGTAATCTTTGTAAAATATACAGCCATTCTGCAATCCACGCATAGTACTGTTTCATTATCTGGTAAAACTGCAAAAACTGCAAATTTGCTATACAAAATGTTGAATAAGAAATCAATAATTCCTTTGAATTCAACCATTTTGCTCAAAATGTGTTAATTTACTTATCGGGTTTTCTATCCTAACTCAATACCAATGACTTTGATCTACATCAAGCTAACAAAAAAACATTTGCTATGGATGTCAGCACAGTTACAGTGGTAGCTTATTGGTCAAGATGGTAAAATCATATCCATAATGTTTAAATCCTTGATAATCTCTTTTGTGGAGCATCCGCTTCTGCATTTTGACTTACACCTCTAACCCCAAGAGAAGTAGAGGAAAGCATTAATTTAAAATGAGAGAAGACATGGATTCGAAGTCATACCACAGGGCGAAAGGCTGTACTGGCATGGACTAGATAAGCTAATAGGCCTTTTCACCTCTCATTCCTGTGATTCAGATATTATTTCTGCAAATGATTACTTTTAGTATAAAAAGAATATTGATTCAGTTGGCAAAGGAAGAACAACACTGAAAGTCATGCTCCAGCAACTGTTTATCCCGCTGTTCAGCTCAAGAGAGCAAGCTCCCAGCCTGTGAGAAGATGAAGAGATGAAGTGTGGAAACTGGAGGGGTGGTTAGTCAGATAGCTGTTAGAAATATCTCATAGAGTCAATTATCTGCACAATGCTGGCATGATAAAGGATAGACCTTCAGTGAGTGTAAACAGAAGTAGTTTTGCAAAAGATTACAGTTGCCATAGGTGGATAAGTAGTTGTATTCCCAAAAGGTACGGTGCGAAGAAGAAATCCTGGATGTGGTGCTTCTTTGGGTTAGTTGGGCGTTGCCTGCCAAGAGCCTCCTCCTGACTTGCAGCAGGAATGGGAAGGTGAGTAAGGCCCTGGTTGTGTCCCTTCTGTGAGATGCTGACGAGCCCCTGCAATACAAAGGGCACCTCCAGCCTCCCTGGCAGGCAGTAAATGCGGGACTGCTCTCCTCACCCCCGACCTGGGATGTAGAAGTCTTGTGCTAAGATACTGCAGGGATAGAAACTTCAAGAACACTTAAAAAGAGAGTGGAACAGTTGAGAAATCAACACAGGAATTAGGAATTCCTTGTATAAATGTCCACTGAAAAAAAAAAGTTTGTAAAGAAAATTGTGTGGAAATTAGGGAAAAACATGAGTGATTTTGCAATGTTATTTTAATATTTCTATATTCTTTGTAAAGGTGTCTTGGTTTCAACTGGGACAGAGTTAACTTTTTTTTTTTTAGCAGTTAGAAGAGCTCTGTGTTTTGGATTTAGTCTGGGATTTATTATGAGAAGAATGTTGATACCAAACTGGTGCTTATGGTCAGCACTGAGACATCAAAGACCTTTCAGCTTGCCATGTTTTTGTCAGCGTGCAGGAACACAACAGGTTGGGGGGAGCATGACTGGGACAGAGGGTCCACAACTCCCCTTATGATTTGTACTTAGACTTAGGATTGAGGGCTGAATTGGCCAATGGAGCATTCCATATCTTGCAGTGTCATGCTCAGTGTATAGATGAGGGTTGACCAGGAAGTCTGGGAATTCTCTTCTGAGGGAAGAGAATTGGACTCTCAATCTTTCTGAGTGCTGTTTTTCTCTTGCTCTCTTTTCAGGCCTCTCACTCATCCAGAATTGCAATGTCGGGATTTATCTGTTTTGAGATTGCTTGCAGAGATGAGGCACGTGTTGGTCACCAGGTGATGAGAAACTACACTGTGCATCACTTGTTTGTAAATATTATTATAAATTTTATATACAAACATATTATTATTATTATTATTATTATTATTATTATTATTATTATTATTATTATTATTATTATTATTATTATTATTATTTTGGTCTTATCTCAACCCATGAGTCTCCTTCCCTCTTCCCCTTTAATTCTCTTCCCCATTTCCCAGAGGTGGCAGAGGGTAAGTGAGTGGCTGTGTGGTGTTCAGTCACCATCTGGGTTAAACCACAACAAAGGGTATGGAACAAGAATGTTCATAAGCTCAGGAACCTGATTTGAGGGTAATGAAATCTCACTCTGTGACATCTGAAAGCAAACCAAAGTGTTGTGAAGATGGTAGAGCATTGCTTCTAGAAAGAGCCAGTCTTGAAAGAAGAGCCTCAGCTGATGGAGGATCTACTTCTTATCTACAAATGTTTATTGTGATTAGTTTTTTGTTAAAATCTGCATCTCATTTCTAACCTTTATACTGATCTAAATTATAGAAATATTGAAATTTGATCCTTTTGGAAAAAGATATTAAAAAATGAACCAGAACCACCTGATCTTGAAATAATGTTTTGTTTTTTTTTTTTCCCCTTCCTTTAACACTTGCTAAATGCCCTGATTTCAGCAGGCAATAGAAGGAAAGTGAATTATGTTGTGGAAGCTTGTTTAGAAAGAACAAGTTTAGAAGAACAGTTATTCTAGGCTCAATGGAAAGTGAGGTTCTTTCCCAGATAATGCACTTACTGCTTCTCGATGCAGCATCTGACCCACTTTCTAGAGGTGTCTCTTTTGGCTCCTATTGCCTGAGGTCCTAACTTTCGGACTTTAGGACCTTAACAGAAGGTTGCTAAATTCAACTCCCAACAGTATTTTGAAGAAATACTTATATGCTTAATTTTAATATTTTCCTTTGGGAAATGTATGGTTCTAATACTTGATCAAACTTCTTGCTGAGTCATTCCATACTTCTCTAGAAATGCTAGAGTATGTGTATATTCAAATAAATATATCCTGGATTGTGAAGTCAGGAAGATTCATACATTAACAGCAGTCTGCTTTTTATTCCCGAATTAATTTACGTAGCAATGCAATGGAAAAGAGATTGTACTTACTGAACCAGGTCTAGGATAAGGTACTTTTCCTTCATATAGAGCCCAGTGGTATTCAGGTCCTTCTTTATGAGCATATGGTCCATTGAAAGCTGCTCGGACACTTGCCATGTGGTAAACACATATAGCATATCCTCTAAATATATTGCTATGAAGTAAAATTCAAAGACATTATTAAAGCAACGTCATATTCTGTACATATAATAATGAAATTATTGCGTAATTAAGCATATGTCACATTTCAACAATATTCAGGTGGCAAAACTACTCCCACATGGAGGATTGCATAGACTTTGACACTAGGAGATTTTCAAGCAGAGAAAAATTAATTAATTTATGATCCAGAACAGACTGGATCACTGAATGAGAATTCAAGCTCCGAGTGCCACAGAACAGTTTTTACATTAGCAAGGAAGCCCACTGTGAATAGAACAGGGATTAAACTGTTTACTATTTATTTGCTAAGGCATATTTATCATGCAGATTCTAGCTCTTCAACAGGCAGTTCAAACATTCTTCTATTGCCACTATTATTTCTTCTAGTTGTTTACCTTGTAGTGTTGAAGAGGCCAAATATCACTGGATTTTTGTTATCACGGGTTTGCAGCAAAAACACATCCTCTGTAAAATTTAAATGCAACGTTATTGGTAACAAACTACTTTTATTGTCCCCAAAAGAGAAATTTCATTGCTTCTTTAAAGTGTGATCTTATTTTATTCACCTACACAATTTAATGTTACCCAGTTTTTAAAATCAATTTTTAAAAACCATACAATACATAAAGACATAATTGATGATAGTCAGCTATGTATGTATAAAACTTCATATACTTTAGAAATAAAACACTAACATCTATTCCCTGTTAATGAATACAATATTTGACAGTAAGATGTGTTATGAAAGTGTATGTTTTGTATGATGGTTTTAAGTTTGCTGTAATCTAGGATGTTTACCTAATTCATCAAAATGCGTATCTATTCCGTTTCTCCCAGGCACAGAGCAAACTAGCCTGGTTTTGAGGAAAGTGCTCCATTTATTCACGAGCATTCGCTGGCCTCCCATGTCATTCTGCAGAGAAAGAAACAAATGCTGGTGGTAATTTGATTGAGTAAGTCTAGAAGCACAAACATCTCTGCTGAATTAGCCACTCATTGTATCTTTCAATGTCAAAAGCATGCATTTCCAAACCACATGTCTATTACTAGTAGTATTTCTCTGGAGTCACTTTTCAAGTAGGATTGCACTGATCAAGTCCAGGTCTCATTAAGAACTGTGGGTTTATAAGAATTTTTTAATTCTGTACTGCATCCATGGATAGTTTTAATGATATCGCTGTTGTAAAGCTTTTTTATTTCTCATTTTTGTTAACTGGATCTACTGAGTACATTAGCAACATTTAGCTTTGCTTTAAGAGCTCAGTGCAGGGTTGGATTAACACATTTGGAAAATGAAGCCCTGAATCTATCTATAGAGCTGGTACAGCTGAGGCTAGTCTGAGGCAAGTGTCTGCACGGTGTTCTAACAATTTCTCAACAACTTTAAATAATTCCTGCTTTGCTATGGCTGTCTCATCTTTTTCTTGCTATTGCAATTGTCAGACTGTCGAGAAAAGGGTGTGTTTAGCACTACTTAGTAATCAGATTCCGTAACTTTTGGGCAGCATCCTCAAAGCTATGGCCTTAGACTGTAACTGACTATTGAATGCTCTGTATTAGGCTTGCAAAACTTCTTGCAAATTCATTCTAAACTACTGAAATTAATTGATTTCCTCAGCTTCACGTTGAGATCTTATAAAAACAGAGATCTGTTTTCCTCAGAAAAGTAGCAATATACAGAGTAGGTGCCTCTATGTTGCAAAACCTGTTAAAGCTCAGATGAAAATGTAAAAGCTGGAGAAAAAAGCCAGTTCTTGAATCATCAGCTAGCTATTTTTTGTATTCATTAAATCAAATTTGAATTATAGCATACATCTGTGCAGTTAACGTCCAGATGATGAAGGATTTGGAGTTTTGGACAAGTGGAAGAGAAAGGTCTGTGGAATTTTGGTTTAACTCATTGCTAGAGATAAGACATTCAGGTGGATATATTTCAGACTAGAGGCAACTATTAAAATAATCTATTCAGACATCTACCAGAACATAGTCCAATGAATTCTACTTCAGATCTTGATATAGACTTGAATTCAGAAAGCTTTGTGAACATTAATCTTTTAGGCTGCAATTTGGTACTTCGCATGCTTCAGATGTTTTCAGTTCTACATGAGTATTCTTTAAGAAATTTTAATAGGTAGTACGCTGGTAAGCATATGTGACATACACTATACTTTGAGGTGACAGAAAATTTTTAACTTGTGTTAATAACTCTTTGCCCAATAGTTTTAGGAATATATCCCCTAGACTTAGGAGGTGGAATGCAACTTTTCTCCGAAACAAAATCAGATGCTGAGAAATAAACTTCTCATTCCTTCCTTTAATCAAGCAGATGTAGTCCCAATAGGAACGGGGGAGCTCCTCATCAGCCTTACCATAGTTCAATTAATAGCAAAGGAATTCACCCAGACTTCATCAATTGCTCAGAGAGGACCAATTATGGGCAGCTTAGTCAGGGAGATCATATGTTAACAGTGCTGTTCTCCAGCAACTGCCCGAGATCTCCTTCCTGTGCGTAGGGTCAGGGAGCCAAAGAGATTGGATCAACACACCAGGAGCATGGCCTGAGTGGAAAAGGTATGATCGTGCAGGGCAGTGGAGGGAAGGAAGGTATTTCCTTGAGATTTTTCTGCTCATTCTGGTAAGCCTTGTGCATGGCTGTGATAATAATTTGCTGAAAAATTCAGTCCTTTGTTCTACTTTTCTATCTGCATGATTTTCCCTAGTTGATATTAAAAAGAAGAAGAATGTGAGATGAAATGAAAACATTCATTAGCTACTATTTATAAAGCACTCTATAGATGGTTGACATTGCACCCTTCCTATTGTTCATGCATCAGAAAGAGATTTTCAAAAATTACAGAACCACAGAGCAGTTGAATTTGGTAGGGATCTTTGGAGATCACCTAGTCCAACTGTCCTGGTCAAAGTAAGTTGCTTTGATCAAGTTACTCAGCAAGTTGCTCTGGCTCATGTCCAGTCAGGTTTTGAATATCTGCAAGGATGGAGACTTTGGGCAACCTGTGTCAGCGTTCAATCACTCTGGCAGTAAAAAAATGTTTTCTTACATTCGGATGGAATTTCATGTGTTTCAATCTGTGCCCTTTGCCTCTTTTCCTATCCAGCTCTCTGACAGGATAGCTATCGACCCTGCACAAATGCAGGTGAGCTAGGTCTGCTCCTTGCTGACAGAGTAGGAAGGCAAGAGGGAATGTCAGAGAGGACTGGTGACTGGGCTGGTCTTCTCATCTGGAATGCGAGGGGACATCAATTTATGTCATCTGAGACAGCTGCAAGAGGCCCCGGACCTACAGCCAATACTAAGGACAATGAAGCCTTGATCTGAATTGAGAATATGGATGGCAGGAGAGTCCTGTGGGCAACTGCTATTAATGTTACCACATATCAGCACAGAGAGAGAAGGAGCTGAATAACAAGATTCCTGAACTTTGCCCTCCTCTCTCAACCAAACTCAACTCCAAGCCCAGATTTCAGATTGCTTTTAGATTTTCTAAAGCTTGAGGCTGTTTGGATGTAGGGTTTTCATTCAGACCTATAACGTACTCTCACATACATTAACAGATGCCGTATTTGCCTGAGGGAGAGGGAGCAAAGAAAGGTGCATGATTTTTTTCCAGTTAGCTGAGGAATCAGAAAAAGTCTCTTACCGCACATACACGACCCACTCTGGTATATATGGCATGAGTGCTTGTCTCGGCCTCTAATGCTTTTTCAGTAAAGAAGAAGTACACTTTGTTATCATCGTGGTCTTCATTGTCAGGAATCATGTATGAGCCAACAAACTTTGGTTCTTTGAAAGAAAACAAAAATGAATTGAATTCAAGTTTACTAAAACATTTTCTTATTTTTTCAATCCTTAAAATCAGCTGGTAGCAAAGAAAAAAATAAAATTAAAGAATCAGGGATCTATCAGTCAGAGAGCTACCTGAGCTGAAAAAGGTGATAGAAATAGGAAAAAAATCTGTATTTTTGTGGGTGAGTATCTATAGAACAGATAGAATACATAAATGTCAAGCTATTTTTATAGCTCCAATTCACAAATTACTATTCTGTTGTATGTGTGCAAGAAAAAGACCTGTTCCAGTCCCATTCTCTAGGGTTTATATATTTTAATTTGGATTAGGCTAAAACCTGGCACTAATATTCACATAACAATCTCTGATCCCATACAAACCAGGTGTCAACTTCAGACAAAGAGCCTTTTAGATAAAGAAAAAGCTCTGGTCGTTCAGTTTATAAATGTGATATGAACGTGTATCTTCATAGGCAGAAGGTGTATTGTGTATTTCTGTCACATATAAAAAACTTTTCCCGTTTTGACATTTTGCTACAAAGTTGAAACCTAAGTTCATGCTTTAGTCCATACCTGTTTACCTTTTAACCCCACATCAAGCAGAGCTGTGAATGATTTCATTGCACTGAATTGTAGCAAAGTTTTTACAAATTCTTTAACTGAAAATGTCATTCATAGAATTACTTTGATTTCTTAAGAAGCAGTCAGTAATGGAAATATTTTCTAAATTCCTGTTGTCTATGAAAACTATCATGGCATTTTAAGACATTGATACAGTACTTGCTAAATTTCTGAAGTATTTTTAATATACATTTAAAAGTATTCCTTTTCTGTAAATTTAAATTTCAAATATAAACAATATGAAAAGCAAAGTTTGAGTCCATAATTTAGAGAAACCTCTATTTAAAATAATTAAATCTTCCAGAGAGAAGAGAAACTTCACTTGCAAATTGTGAACATCCACCTGATTGTTGCTACCGATATATAGCCAGTCTAAACACTCAGTTCAGCAAAGCTCTATGTATTGGACTCAGAGCTCATGTAAGAATGTTCTAAACATGTTTTTTGAAGAAATGTATTTAATTCAAGTCTTAGGTCAGATCCATGTCAGAAGAAGAATGCAGCAGAACTATTTTCTCCCTGCTGATTCTGGACAAACTGCCTTGCAATTTGAGAGGAAAAACTTCTGTGTCCTTTCACTGAAAAGATGATGCTCACCATATGAATCACCATAAAAGGCAATTATTTACTCTCCTTGCCAAACATTAGTAGTAATTATGTCACTGTTATGATGAAATATTACAATACTTTTGGAGAAAAACAAATCAAGATTCTAACTCTCCATCTCACAGCATTTTCAACAATTTGAAATTCAGTTAGATTTCACATTGAAGAGAATGAAACAATTTTTAAATTTCTCAGCACATGATTTCTCTCAATATTTTTCTTGTGGAATATTTCAATTTTCTTTAACTTTTTATTTCATTTAACTTTATGATCATCATATGTTTAGTATTTTACGTTATTGTATGACATCTCTCCAATACATAACTTGGAAAAGATTGACTTGTTTTATTGCATAAAGACAAAAACCATAAAGACAAATGAATTCATCTAGAAAAAAAAGAGTACTGTATTCTAATTAGAAGCTCTCATTAATTAAATGGAGAATTTAAAAAAAAATTATAATTATATCTAGCATATCTTGAAATGGTATACAATATCCAGAGCATAAATTAAAAAAAATTTAAAAGTAAAAAAAAAAGGGCTTAAAAGTTCCACTTAAATCCAATATGTAATCACAGTCAAGATTTCAATTTGTTCATCCTGGCAGGGGTTTCATGAAAAATTTCATGAGAAAAAAGGTAGTTTAAACAAATCCATCTCCAAATGGATATACATATGCATGAACAATATCTTTTTAATTTCTAGTTAAACAGAAATTGTCTGGTCATCCAAAGCACTTCTGGTTCTTCCTTCTTCTCTTTCCCATACCTTTTAACAGGCGCTCACTGTCAGGTTCAGTTCGGAGGTGGGCCATGCGATTCATGGTACGAAATAAAGCAGCATCTCTTCCCCAGTAGTCACTGTAGAGACCAGTGAAAAGTTCACCACCTGCAGATCATACATCAAAAAACAGAACCAAACCAAAACAATTTAGTAATGTGGTACTTATTCATGTTGTTGTGTATACTAGGAACTGCATTATAAACATGGCTCATTAGTATTTGCTTAAACTCAGGTAAAAAGGCAAGTCAGTAAGTTACATATAGTCAAAAGAGCATATGGACATTGTTCCTACAGCACTGCAACATTTACAGTTGGAGCGGCACGAGGAAAAGAATTTTAAATTTCATTCATGGGCTTGGTCTCATTTTCAGAACTGATTTAATATCTTCAGGATAGATTCACACACAAAACATGACGACATTAAATTAACATCTCACCACATCTGTCACAATAACGTCTGTCACATCAGGCACCTAAGTTCAAAGATCTCACCATCACTCAGTTAGTGCCTGGCCCTAGAGGCACCTACCCTTTGTCGGCAACTAAATTTTCACCAGTGCAAAGACTCTGACCAGTGGTTTTCTTCTGAGCACTTTCAGACGTGCCCTACTCTTGTTAACGAGAAGCAACAAATTGTTTGGTCCCAGAACCGGAAGGGACATGTTGGGTGTACGAGGCACTAGAAATAACAGGAACCAGAAAATGGGATGAAAATGCAGCAGCAGATTTCAGAGAATGCAGTGCTAAGGAAAAGAATAGTGATAGCTGCACCAAACCACTGATTTGGGCTACAGTGCATGGATACAGCTCAAGGTTAAACCATACCTGAACCCACAGATTGGACCTCAAACAGAGGAGTGTTTCCTGAGCATAGTTATCGGATTTGGCTCTGTGCAAAACATGGCTGAAAATAAGATTCATTTGTGAAGCACATACTGAAAATACTGGAGGGCTGGATGCCCCAGCTAGAGAGCTGAGAAGCAGTACCACCTACCTTAGAAGTGATTTCTATAAACAAGTACGTGTTTTAATAGGCTGAGGTGGTTTTCCAGTCAGCTTACTGGAGCTGTTCCACTTTACCTGAAATAACTACAGTTTTAGAGGCTTAGGTGTTCAGTGGACACAGAAAAGAAGTCTATTTTTCTTTGGTCTAGCAATAACTTGTTTTCATACCCTTAAAATATTCACCAAAGTAGGGACAGGACCTGAGACGTCCTGCACAACTAGTGATGAGTATTTCCTGAAACACTTATGAGAACAGAAATTGGGTCCCATTTGCAAAGGATTTAGGTGTCACAAATTAAGCAAGCATAGGAAAATATTAGAAATAATATGCTAATTGCCAAGTACTATTGAAAATCTATATGTAGTTGGGTACAACTGGATTTTACATATGTTCAACAATC